>NC_135092.1:8297500-9045000 GCF_051107435.1 Chaetodon auriga
ATAGATAAGTTATCTGTTGACTTATACTTTGTTCAGTCAAAAAGCCTGTCGCCCATCATCAATTAACTCTGTGATTCATATTATAACCAGCGAAAACGATGGCCAAACCTACAAGAAATAAGCTCCAAGCTGTACTAAAGCAGAATGATCCTTTCAAAGGACTGTAAAGCTGTATGAAAGGAAGGTTGTTGACAGGTTTGCATTGACCTCCGCGCTCTGGAGGTCAGACACAGGAAGAAGACCATTATACCTGGACACTTAGATCAACCCCCCCCCCCCCCCGAGCCTGTCTCTCACCCTCTCTCATGCACGCACGCTCACTTCGCCACCTGACATCACAAATCTTTCTCAAAGCTCGGGAAAAACGGCTCATGTTTCACAGGAAATAAAACAAGACTGGAGCAGCTTCGCACGTATAAACACCATCTCACCTCCAGCGCTTGTTTTGACTTCTCAACTGCTTCCTTCCTCACGCAGAACCTCGAATGGTAAAGCATGCTGACGTGATGAGATGACCGAATAGGTCTCATGGCCATGGACTCATAAATTCTCTCAATGCTGGGAATCTGTGTGTGTATAAACCTGATGTGATAACAACAATGAAATGGAAAGTTTTCATTCCCAAGGAGTGCTCAATAAATAATTACTACCTAATGTTCACTGTTTAATATTGCATCAAAAAGCATAGTTGCAAAGTCCAAACTGCAGCATGGGAATGTGGATTTGTTTGTTTTTTAAGAGACAGCTATTACCTCTTAGCAGGAGAGCAAATTCTTTCCCTGGCCAGTGAGCCCTTCCCATTTGTCTCTATTTCTTTTTTCCTTCTCGGTCCCTGCCATTTTTAACCAGTATATGTCTATACTCTGTCTATACCCTGTATGCTGAATAAGGGAAACCAAAGTAAAGTCATTTGATTTTGACCTTTCAAACAAATAAATGCATTTAATATATTGTAGTTCCTATTTCTTATTCATATTTGGATGGGATTTGGTCCTTCTGAATGTACTTAACTTGCCTCAGACCTCCGAACAGACAAGTAGCATTGAATCCAGAAGCTTATGAGAGGCCAGGCATTCCTTTCATGCTACTTCATTCTGAGCATATTTCATTATTATTTATCTTGACAGTGCGGTGAAGATTGCCAGGAAAGTTGGTGGAAACAGCACAGTGCCACTCATGAGTGATTTGTTCATTTAAAAGTAATCTTCTTAGTGAAACTGGGAATTTAATTTTTCCAGTTGTAGCCTCACATCGCATGGGCCCCTCTCCACACTTTGTTTCAATTCCCTTTTAGCCGCTGAATTACTGCCACAACAAAGGTCTGGCATCAGCCATCGCAAGCACAAACAAAAGCAGCGAAACGAAATCATCGGAGGAGGTTTTATGTTTCTGTTTTTATGACACATAACCGCCTGCCAGGGAGAAATTCATCTTTTAACTTTGGGGATCAAATGGTCCTTCACTCCATCAGAACATGGCCTGGATAAAGCTTAATTGCCTTTGTCAGGGGCACTGCAGCAGGTCAAACACTTTGGCTAACGGGACCGAGTCTAGCACCTTGTCACACTTTAAGTAATACGGGGTGACACTCAAAACCTAAGGTATCAATAGTCATCATTTTTCACTTTCCAAGTGGGAGATGGAGGGCAGACCAATTATTTCCTCCTGCTCTTCCCTTGCCACATATTTGACCACCTCCCCAATCACTTTTTGTGTCTGGCGTGGGTCAAATCCTCGACAATTTCTGTAGCCCTTTATTGCACTGAACGGGAGAAATACAAACTCTCCTTGGACTTTTTTCCTCCCCCGGTGCCACCTCACCAACAACTTCAGCCCCACTTTCCAACTTTTTACTGAAACAAAGTGAAGGGCAAAGCACAAATACATCACACAGATGCTGGACCAGACACTTGGAGAAAGTTGCAGGTGAAGGCAAGGAACAAGAAGGAGGGACTGAGGTCAATATAATGCCAGCACACTAATGAAACTAGAAACTGCCATTCCATCACAGAAAAATCCTGTCAGCACTGCTAAGCAGTAGGTAGCTTTTCACCGTGCAAAATTGAAATTTGAGCGCGTTAAAGCTGTTGAGTTGAGATGTCTCTGGTCTCACTAAGAGGTAAAGCTCTATGTCAGCGTGGCAATAATAGCCTGAGGCTCTGTCGCTGCTGTGACAATTACCTCTTAACAGCAGTGTCCATGATGGTGAAATGAGTGACAGGCTGAGATTGACCAATCAGAGATGTCAGTCTGCCAAATGCACAAACAGCTAACTGCCATCACTCGCAGACAGGCAGGTACCACCCTGACGTCTGAATCGAAACAGCTGACTCCTTTAAATTTAGCTGTCAGCTTCAAAGCTGGGCAGACGGACAGACAGAGAGAGAGAAAGAGAGAAATCAAAAGTGTCTGGCCTGTAAAGCTTGAGGCCATCATTGTGAATTCAGCCGGCTGCTTTGTGCAGGAGCACTGTGCTGTCCTTTTACATACACCGTGTTCTCTTTATGGAGTTATGAAAGGTGTCACATTACTGTGCAGGAACAAAGGCTTTTTCTGCACAGACTGAAACCTTTAGATACACATATATACCGATAGAGAAAGGGCAACCAGGCAGCTGCACGCCAACTGTGACTGCCTTAAAGCAAAAGAGCAGGCTCAAGCACACATACAATACACAACCGACAAAACCAAACAACAAAGTAAGAGACAGTGTTTCATGCAATTTTGTACACCTTGAGGCTACTATAACAGTTATTCTCAATTATACTGTAATGTTATTCTAATGGAATGTTTGTACAGAAACTTCAAGCTGCATTGTTTCAATCAGGTCCTCCAAACACCAGCTGTGCGCTGTTCGATCTATCCCAGGGCCCCTGTCAGCCGTCTCGCACGATCTCAGCCCTTTACGACATGAGAGAGAGTTGAACTGACAGCAAAACTCTCACCTCAGCAGCATCCACAAGCAATGGCTAATGCGGTATCGGTGCTGTGTGCTTAATGCATGTGTCAGTGAGTCAGCTCATGATACTGTACGTGTGGCCGTAACTCATCGCTGTATCTGGGAAAAAGGCTGCATGCTTTGAGAGATTAGGGCTGAGCAACAGTCCAAATCAATTTTAGATCTGGCTTGCTGGCTCATCTGGACAGACTGGAGGTGGATCCACAGGGGAAGCTGAAGATTTTGCCTGACCTGGTTCAAGAGCATCAGGTTCAAAAGTTCATGAGTATGGCAACTGTCAGCGGGGTCTTGCTTAGATGGGGCCAGGCAGCAATTCAGTATGTTCGAATTTATCGACCTTCAGTAGAATTGTTTCATGGGTCATCAAGTCCTCCAATTTGAAAAACTAAATACGCTGTTATCCCGTGCTCTTCCATGTTGGCAGGACGTCATCATTTGTCAGTGCCTTCCAAAACCGTTACAAATCAGAGGTGTAGTGAAGTGAACAGACTACATTGCATCACCACTCACTAACTGAATCAGTAGCTTTTAGCGGTGGTGCTCCCCTCACTGGTGACAGAGAGGGTTGCTGTCAGTTTTGGCTGTGATTCACAGTATATTACATTATATATAAAAGCCACATAAAAATAAAATGATAATCTGATAACTCTGTCATCCATAATCAGCTGCTGAGCTACTAACCCTAATTGCTGTGCTTTTATAGACTAGGTTCGTCCAAAGCTGAATGTGACAGCTTGGACTTAATGCACCACTGAGGTAAAGACAGTCAGAATCAGTCAGGAACATTGAGCCGTGTGAACAGCGAATACATTCACTTAATGTTGCGCATACTGTCGTGCCTTTGGACAGTGATGTGACTACTTAGCTTGGGAATAAAGTGAACAAATCACTACTGAAAAATAAAAGAGTGACGATGATCTAGTTAAGGTTTAGTCAGGTTTAGGCACCAAAATGACTTGGTTATGAGCTGTTTAACGTTCAGCATTGCAGCAGGGAAAGAACAGCAGTCTCCACCAATGTTTCGTTGACCCATCGATCCACCCTGACCTCCTCCCTACATGGGCTTTGTGGCTTTATACCAAGGTCGCCTGACTTTCTTCTTTGCTTTCGTCATTATTCCTACAGCCACTAGAGGGTGATGTCACTTGAAAATGAATATATGTCATTTTGGGCCACTTCCAAAAAAAATAAAATAAATAATGCTGTCGTTCTCATTGGGAGGGCCGTCATCACGGAGAAATAATTATATTGTGCCACTGTAAAAAATTCTGCTGTCCACAATGATGAAGTATTTAAGCTTGTGCTCTTAAGAGTTGTGTCTACTTTAAGGCATCACAGTTCAACTGCTTTGCATAGGTACATTTACACCACGTACAAAAATAATATCACTGTGAAATGGAAGTGTCAGTGCCGACGCTGAAGTTCAGTGTGAACTTTTCCCTGTACAGTCGTTAAATTCAGTCAGCTCAGAGTAAAATGACCTGGTCACCGTACCTCACAGATGTGATTTATTGCTTATCAACAAAGAGCAAGCTTCGCCGCGAGAAAATGACTGCATGAAGAATAAAAGATGCATCCCATCTAATGTGTTGTAACATGTCCTTTTGCTTAGATCCCAACGCAGATAGCCCTATCGTAAAATTCAATCTCTTCGTCCTTGTCCCTAACTTTCCAGTCCTGGAGGCAAGAACGGGCAAGGAGGAGAGGAAGATGGAGGCAATTAAGCAAGTGGGAGTCAGTCTACATGCTTAAATGAAGGAACAAACAGTGATCTCATTCCTTCAGCAGCATTTTGGCAGAGGCACAACCACAACAGGATGCTCTTATCACACCTATCCTCATTCCTTTGAGTCCTGTTTGGTTTCACCAGCAAAGAGAAACAAACACACAAGCGGACGCCTCCGTTTTGAGCATAACCCTGAATCAGAGTGACGGGCTGAAGTGATGCATACTTTTCCCAGAAACCCACACCCGCCGCCGCCCCACCGCCCCTACTTCCAGTCCTCTCCGACTTCAGCCAACTCCACCTCCTGAAGTTGATTTTGTGTTGTAACAAAATGGAAGTTTGGGGAGAGATCTGAGCAAAAAACAGCAACATAAAACATAACTAGAAAATATGAGCTTTTTCCATTCTTCCCTGAAGGATTTATAACATGATGAGGTCAACTTTATTGATCCCTGAGACAACTGTTCCTTCTTGGCTGATAGAGGTAATACAAAAAAGCAAAGATGAGAAAAAGTCAGACAGAAACACAATTTATGGAGCTGACGTAAGTTCCTTTAACTTATTTTCCCCTATTTTCTAATCATCTTGTGACCCAGTGTCCTGGGTGTACGTTGGTGGTGCGCTGCCTGTATACACAGTAGAGACTGATGAACGTATTTAGATTCATGAATTGCATTCTGTTAATTCCCTCTGATCACAAATGGCAACACATTTATAGCCCCTATATGCGTACAGTTCATATAGCAGCTGTAAAATGTATCTGGAGCTACGGGCTTTGGATGTCGGATCCTACTTTAAAAATCACTGTTGTAGAGTTATTTTTTAAAGCACCAACTGCCGGGTAAATCACATGAAGATCAATAGTTTCTCTCTCTCAGACTCAGAGAGAATGGTTGGAGGCAGGGAAGAGTACACCTCGTATCTTCTCATTCTCTCAATCTCTTCATGTGTCTCCTTTCTGTCCCTTTCATACCTGTTCCTCTTAGTTTCGTCTCCCCGGTCATCCTTTTTCATCACCTCCCCACTCTCTCTTTCACTTCCTCCCCCCTCTTTTTTTTTCCTGTGGTGAGTTCAAATCATGTACATCAGCCAGCCTCAACCTCCACGACCTATCATTCGCTGATTACAAACAGCTTTATTGGCACTCTGCGCTCCAGCTATATTACAGGGCTTTGAGACGGCAACCTGTCATTATATTTTATTAGCCAAGCTGTTTTTAATTGTGCTGGATTGCTGAATCATGTGTGATTGCGAGTGTGTGTGTGTGTCATCTTGAACATATTCCTGTAATAGAAAATCTGTGCAGGAGATTCCGTTAATTTCTGGTATAATTTAGAAAGAGAAATCCACTCTGTGTGGGTAGGGGACCATTGAGGGGGAGGCAGGCAGGCAGACGGTGAGGGAGACATGGGGGGTGAGGGGGTAGGAGGGGTCAGAGATTAAAAGCAAGGAACAGAGCTAAAAAAGAAAGTGAGTGGGCAAGAGAGAGAAAAAGAGGATAAATGACACTCATTGTGCCTTCCTCTTGCTGTCAGTTCTCAGTAATGCTAATCATTAGGCTAATCTGACAGGATGGTACACACACACACACACACGCACACACACAGACACACACCATCTCCCCCCCCCACCCCCGCCACCCCCACCCCCCGCGTTGCATTCCAGTGCCCAGTGTCAATGAGAGGGAACCGCCACATTACATGGCTGTTTGTTCTCTTTGTACGCTCGCCTGCAATGCTATTAGGACCAGTGTGTGTGTGTGTGTGTGTGTGTGTGTGTGTGTGTGTGTGTGTGTGTATGCGTGTGTGTGCGCGCGTGCATTTGGACCAAGACTCATTCAATTAAAAAGTCACTGGTGTAGCAAGTGATTTTTGAAACACAATTTTTATGGAATATACTAATGATACTACATTTTGCCAGGTTTACTGACACCATGTACTTTTGCTGCAGCTGCAGTTACTCCATCATGAGAATTTAATTAAAAGCAGACTGAAATGAAAAATGCTGTTTCACGTCTGGCTTCGTTTTAATGAAGGAAGTTCTTCGATTTAAAACATACTTTTCATTTGGAGATTTATCGTTCTGCTCTTTCATACTAATTCTGACAATGCTCCATATGATTGTTTTTTTTCACTTTGCTTTCACTGTTGTGGTTTGTAAACATAAACTTTTAATGTCAGTTATATTGGGATATGAGCCATGCTTTTCCTGGAATATCTGGAGGTTTTACTCCGGCCTTGAAGGGGCGCTCTTGGTGCACTTTTTCGCTATGAAAGCAAGGAAATTAAAAGAGGGGACTAGGGACATTTGCTGTGGTGATGTAAAGGTTGGGGTCAGTGCATGCTGTATAATATGATTTTATTCAGTCAAGACTTGTTTATTCTAGAGCAACAGCCTTTTTAAATCTCACCCGCTTCTTCTCTGCGGAGAGTAAACAGAAACAGAAAAGTTCTTAAAAGTCTTCCCAGTACTGAATGATTCTCACTTTCAGAGAAAGTTGAGGAGGCCACACAATCTTGGGCTTAAGTGGGATGCAGTACCGTTAAATAAGTATGTGTGTGTGTGTGTGTGTGTGTGTGTGTGTGTGTGTGTGTGTCCTGAGGGAAAAGAGGGATCTTGGTTTAGAATAGGTAACAGTGGAATGTAATTGAGCTGAAAATTGAAAAGCGGAGCCGTAGCAAAGCCAAAGTGGCGTGCGTGAATGTGTGTGTACGTAAGAGTGTGTGTTGCGCAGGTACCCTTTGGAATGTGTCTCTGTGTGTTTTTTTGTGCGCACGATTTCATGTGTGTGTACCTGGGTTTGTTTGTGTTTTAAAACCAGAGTGGGATGCCAGTGTAATCCTCGCACAGCCGGACCCCCAAGGATAACAGAATTTACTGCTGTGTGGGTGAGCCACACAGGCACGCATACGAGAGCACGCCCACACACACACACACACACAGACACACACACACACACACAACACTATGCCAACTACCTGAGAGGGTAAAGAAGAGTGAGGATGAGAGCATGCTGAGTCTCGCTTCTCTTCTCCCCTGAAACACTCGCTTGGAAAATTGGAATGAGCTTTGCTTTCTCCTCTGGGCATCACTTGTGATGGTTCATTTTACACCATATATACATAATATACGAGGCATTGAAATGGGTGATATACTGTATTCTGTTACATAAGAATATAAAGTGCTTTTTTAGCATATTTCCAGGCTGTTTCACTGTAGGACTCCTTGAATAAATGAGTGGTATAATTAAGCTTCGCAAAACTA
This sequence comes from Chaetodon auriga, assembly GCF_051107435.1. Taxonomy (NCBI): domain Eukaryota; kingdom Metazoa; phylum Chordata; class Actinopteri; order Chaetodontiformes; family Chaetodontidae; genus Chaetodon; species Chaetodon auriga. Next base: position 8,305,450 of record NC_135092.1, read on the forward strand.
CAACCCAGAGTCAACGATTAGCACAAGACAGGAGCACACTGATGTAAACAAGGACACAGTGTGTGGTGGAGGTGAAGCATCCTGCGGTGTCACAGACATGAGGTTACCCTGGTTTAATGTGTCATCTATATAAACAGTGCCACGACGACTGATGGTCGCAAAGAAGAGAAAAGCGTGACAGAGTGAGTTGCGTAACTGAGTAAAAATCAGGCTGCAATCTCCAGATTCACATGTGCTCGCTACTTTATTACTCTTTCCTGAAAGCAGGTCAAATTGGTGTGAATTGCTCGAAATTGGTGATGATGCCATTCACCGCTTCTCAGGCTCCTCATTTTTTGAGATCAAATATTTTAAGCACGGCACTGTGCATGTAAAAGGAGGCACGGACCTGCAACTGCACAGCTGCTCCCCCACCTCAAGTCAGCTGGAGAGCCAATTCAAGAAACAAAATGTGACATTTACACAGCAGCTGTCCCAGTGTGATGAACGGGAGCAAAGACGGAAAAATGTTTTTTTTTTTTTTCCATATGTAATTTGATGCTCTTTACTCTTTTATTCATCATTGATTTCTCATGCACTTTGAGTTACCCTGTGTTATACAGTACATGACATGTTATACAAGTAACTGTAATGTAATTAGTTAAGTGCGTAAGCTCCGTGCAGGGTGTTTTCCCTCCTCTGTCCTTTAGCATCACATTCTGTCTTTTCAAGCGAATGCCCCCAGTGTTGGAGTGAACGACACAACTTTGTTGACTAAAGCAATGCCTGAAACTGATCGCTTTGGTATCCGTGCAGGCCAGAGCCTTCGCCGCCTCTGTCATTCTCTTTTTTTTTTGATCAACACGAAACAGCATCACTGAGTTTGCTTGACAATCTTGGCAGGTGGTCACCTCAGACAGAAAGAATGGAAAGAAAAACACTTCGTTTCTCTCTGTCTCTCACTGATTTCTTCACCGTTCACCTTTTATCTGGTCTGCTATTCCCTTTCTGCAAGTGTCTCAGTGTGTGCCAGTGTTTGTGGGTGTGTGTGTGTGTGTGTGTGTGTGTGTGTGTGTGTGTGGTCTAGAGAGAGGACTATCTGACTGCCTGATAAGCGAGACACACAGGCACTGACAGCTTCATCCATCAGTGTGTCTGTCTGACGGACAGGCCTCTGTAGAGAGGTCACGCTCTGCACAAATATATGTGTGTGTGTGTGTGTGTGTGTGTGTGTGTGAGAGAGAGAGTGTGTGTGTGGTCAGACATAAATATTCCTCTATTGGGACTCACACAGTGACTTTGCCTTAGTCCAAATATCAATGTGATTACCCTTTCTGTCTCTCCTCTCCTTCCTTCACCTGCCCTCTTCCTCTCTCCTCATCCTCTCCTGTCCTTGCACTTTTCTTTGCTCTCTCGTTTCTCATTTGCATCGCTTTCCCCTCCTCCTCCTCTGCAAGTTTTTTTTTTCCCAGCTTTTCATCTCCTACCCTGCCCTCATTCTTTCCAACCCTGGCATAAGTTGAAGTGATGATTGAGGCAAACACAGGCAACATGCACAAACATTTATATGTTTATTTCATCCCTTTATTCACTCACTTGCACCGCTGGCAAGTTGTCATTCAGCAGCTTGACAACCTTGGGAACTTTGCTAGGTTACATATCCGTTCATTCACTCGCGCACACAAATCGCAACATCGGTATGTGAGAACGCGCATACCAGCGCGGCGTAGGAAGAAAGACCGCTGTCACTCATTTTCTCGGAGGATCAAAATAGTTCTCAAACACCCAACAGGGAAGTGCTCCCTGGCAACAGAAGCAGCTAAAGGAAGTAAAGAGGAAACTGACCCCTAATTTCTGGACAAATTGACCCCAGATTTTTCAAGATCTTTCAATGCATTTTTCTTATTCACATACAACTTTGTTATGGGAACTTGATGCATTCATACCAGTTACATCATTGTCATTGTGAGATACTAACCCTACCCACATTGCTATCTGGTCCCATAGTAACTTCACAGAGACTCCAATGTGGACATCTGCATTCTTACCAAATCACAGCAAACTGCCACCACACCTGTTTGCTTATGTTTTATATCGTACTGGTTCATTTTTGGTGACACTCTTCAGGAAAATTAAGTAAGTTAAAGGTGCAGGAGGCTATTCCGGAGAAACATGGTTGATTGGTGAGTCGAATTTGACATCCTTACTGCACCTTTAAGGATGTGACACTGGCTGTGTTGTCTTTTAAACCTCTTCTCAGAACACTAAGAACCGTCTCTCTATTTGTTTAAAGTGAATTTGCTCATTTTAGTGCAGGCCAATTAACATCTTTCATAACCTGCTTTTGCTTTTTAAGTGCTTTCCAGACAAAGATGATGATTATATCCAGAATATGCTTGAGTCCGCACAGTTCACAGTTTTTCATGTGTGTCACACACACACACACACACACACACACACAAAAGTCATTTTGTGGGCGTTAGAGCTGAATCTACTGAAAGGAAAAAACACAAACAAAGACAGTACAAAGATTTTATGCTCCTACAGGGATTCTGTCGGATGATGTAAACCTGTTTTCAAGGCCTGACACTGCGGCCAAAGACAAAAATATTGATAGTGCAACATGAAACAAGGTCATATTAATATAAATAACCATGGTCCAAGTTTTGCATGAAGCTTTGGTGGATGCAAACAGGAAGGATCATGTTGCCACAGTCAGTGGTTTAGCTGTGGGCTACTACTTGTATACTTGTAGGACAACTGCCTAAATACAACTACTGACCAGCATGCACCTGTCCCTTTCACAGTCTCTCTGTCCTTAATGATGTGCAGAAACTAATTTCTTCATTTAACTCAAATATTTTTTTTATGATTTTGCTTCTCTTCAATAAAGTTTCATGGAACCAGAGAGAAGACATCACTTGTTGCATACTATTTCAAACTGAGGATATTTCTACATATTTTGGACATTCAAATACTCTCGTCTGTCTCGTGGGATTGTGCTGACATTTTCATGACATTTGACATTTTATCTCCAAATATCCCTCACTCGTTAACTTTTTCTCATCCATTCTCCCTTTCTCTCCCCCTCTCACTGCCCCCCCCCCCCCTCTCTGTCTCTCAGTCAGTCTCACATTCCAGGCAAGCTTGGCGTCTTTGTCCTGAATGACATCACAGACATAAGGCTGTGACAGGCAAGACAGGAGGAATGCAGGGCGAGAGAGGGATAGAAACCATTAAAGAGAGAGACAGACAGAGTGAGGGAGATAGAGAATAACCAGATGATGGAGAGAGAGAGTCTGTGAGGGACTGAGAAAATGTGAAAGAAACAGGGAAAACCAGAGAGAGAGGGAGAAAGAATTCCATTGATTCAGCAGGGCATGAATGGACTTCACAGAGGACTCCCCAACCAACACGCACACACACACACACACACACACACACACACACACCTCCCACCACTACAACCCTCCTACCCGTCCACTCCCTCCCCCGTGGCCTCTCTCTCATCCCTCCGTCTGTCCCCTCCTTCACTGTTTGTACTCCTTTCATTAATCTCCTTTAGAGGAATCAGACAACAGCACCCCCCTCCTCAAACCAAGAGGGAGAAAGTTTTCACACATGCAGCGGGGAGCACAAGCCCCACTGTTCAGGAGTCTCACCACGCAGGCCTGGCAGGCTTGATCGAAATGAGAAATACGCGTATGTTCGATGTCTTGATCATGCGCTCGGACCGCAGCTGAGAGCAGTGCTCGGACTTCACTCGTGGAGGTGTTATTTAAGCAAACGCTCCGTCCACTGAAAGCAGCAAATTAAGACGTGAGAGTCCTGAATTGATCAGTAGCTCCAACACCAACTGCTATGATCAATTAATCGTTTCGGTAATTTATCACGCAAAAATAAGAAACAGTCACAGGGTTAATCATTGTTAAGTAAAATACCTTTGGGGTTTGGACAGTTGATGGACAAAATAAGTAATCTGAAGAGATGATTCTGACATGTTGCAGACTAGATTATAATAATCAATACAGTCATTGATGGTAAGAATAATAGCTGTAGCCCTGAACACAAACTGCTCTTCAGATGAACCATGTTTCTTTGACTGGTTGCCCTTAAAGTAGATAGATCATGATATCACTGTTCTGCAATCAGACTGAGTTGCATTGCAGAATAACTTGTTTTTTTTTTGGTCAAAATCATGAAATAGGAAAGCAAGATTCTTGTGAAGATCACTCATATACACGATCAGAAGAAGACAGAGTTTCCCCACACTAAGCACATGGGTTAATCTGACCCCAGATTTGACATCAGATTAAAGATTGTGCAGGAAGGAGTCGAGCAGTTCACTTTCAGTGTGCTTCCTGACGCAGGTTCACTTACAAAATGCTCGGTGCTTATACTTTATTGAGATGCTCTCAACATGATGCTGAGCAAGTTTGACTTTTACAAGAGACGCTGTGTGAAGACAGCATCATCAGCAGAGTCAGAGCAAAACTAATAAATACTTCATACACAAAAAGTGCGAGTTCAAGGTGGGCACTTGCCATCAAAAGGTCAAGTCTACTTATTTATATAGAGCCTTCTACGCAAACAACTTTGTTACAAAGCACTTCATGTTATTAAAAGGGAAGATGGCATAAAAGGAGACGATGCGATCACACATAAAAGAGCACGAGCGTTAAAAATATACAGTGCATCAGTCACACTGAAAGCCAACAAAACGAAATGATTTAAGCAAATCTTAAAATTGGAATTGCTTTAATTTTTCAAAGTGCTTTGCTTAATGCAATCCTGCTACCTCCTTACTTCACCCTCACGAGGAATCTTTTGGAGAGAGCTGCGGTAACCATGGAGGATAGCTGCAGGATATGGAGGCCTTCCACAGCGGTTACATGGTGAAGGGTAGAAAAGTGGAATAGACGCAGGATGTGGGGACTTTTACAATGGCTAACGCTGCATGAAACTTTAACTTCTGACCACAAAATCACACGAGACAGATTGCTTTCCCTCGGATATCTCAGCACCACCACATCAAGGCAAGGTCTCTCGTTCCGTTGCAGGGGAAGAGGGGGGGTGTTATAGAAAAAGAGAGGGAGAGTCAGGAATGAAAAGCGAAACTGGAGCAACAGAAAGTTAGAAACAAAGTGAAGGAGAGAAAGAAACTCGTCATGCTCTCACCATCAGGCAGACTTCCACGGTGACAAATTAATTTGTCATCAGATCAATAAGTCATTATCACATTCAAAACAGAACGGCACAAACATTCACGAAAAAGCACAGTGGGGCACACCCACACTACAAACACAAAGATACGCACACTCACACACAGGTTCAGTGCAGTCACACGCAATTATCTGCACACACATGTACACACACACACACACACACACACACACACACAAAGTTGGAGGTTTGAGATATCGAGTGGCTGGATGAACTTTTCCAAACCTCTGTGCTGATGCGGTGAAATAATTTCACCCCATTAAAAACAGCAGAGCAGCCTTGGCCAAACTAATTACGGAGGCTTCTGTCAAATGCAAGCGAAGAGCAGAGTGGTAAATAAGATACTGAGTGCGTGTGTGTGTGCGTGCGCACGTGCGTGTAACCACAGATGAGGTTAACATACACAAACCCGCAGCAAGGACACCATCTGCGGATGAAATTAAGAACCAATACAGTCCATGAAATCCAGAATCAGCTGGAATAATCCAAACCAGATCCCCTTCATTTTCCAATCAATAGTACTTCCATTCTATAAAAATCTCAATAAAGGCTTGGTGACACAAAACAAAGAACTTGTAGACACAGTCTCGTCGGACGGCGTATTGACGGCTGCTGATCTAATCAATAAAGACGACAATAATTACGCAGCGAATAAGGACGACGATAAGAATCTGCCAATCAGAACATTAGTCATTAGTCGTCCTGAATGTAACTAATGTAAACGTGTGTGTAAAAAAAAAATCCCTTCTACACAGAAAAATGTGATGACTGCTGGACCCTGAGATAAAAGCCAAGCACTCACTCTGACGCACACACTCACACAGAAACACTGAGCTGGCTAGTCATTAGTGTGTGAGTGATGGTGTGTTGTGTTTGAGCTGACTCTGGACTGAATCAGGGCCTTGATGCAATAACAGCAACAAGAACTGATCACCTAGACAATCACTTTTTTTTCCCCCTGCTTCTCTGCCTGCCTCTTTCCCCCCTTCTTTTTCATTTTTTTTTTTCCATCTTTTCCTTTCTTTCCACCCAAAAATACAATATCCATGTGTTATTTCTGACTCCCTTATTGCCTCTCTTTTTGGTAATTGCTTTGCTTCTCCCTCTCCGTCTCTCTCACATCATGTGCTCGCTGCTTTGTAAATTTAAACCCGTTCTCGCTCTTGCTTTAATCCTCTCTTACAATCTGCTGTCCTCTTCCTCTCCCTCTTCTTTTTTTTTCTTGCCGTCACCATTCCCTCATTCTCCTTTTCCATCCATCTTTCCTTTTTTTTTCCCTTCCCCTCGGTTTTCTTAATCTCCTCCTCTCCCTCCCCGTAGACGGACAGCTGCTCCATTTAGGGCAGTTGATTAATTTGATAAAGCAAAACAACAACGCACAAACACATACTGTACACAAATTACCCATGTGAGACGAGACAAATGTTTGGTTTGGGGGGGGGGGGGGTGAGAGCGAAGAGGAGAGGATGGATGGATGGCGCTCTGGCAGGACAAAGAGCTCGTCTGTGTGTTGTAGTTTATGGTTTGAAATATTAAATATTTGGTTTACAATAACGTTAAGTGGCCTGGGCCTGAGTTATGGTGCCGCGGTGGCTTCTCTGTTTGTTTTGTTGTTTATGGTTTTGAAATATTAATCTTTTGTTGTAGACTAATAAGGCTAAGTGGTCTGAGTGAATGAATTATGGTCTGTGCATCAGCTGCTTTTTGAAGCATTGAGCACATCTACATGCTCGCGAGCTCATGTCCCACTTGGGGTCATATTTGAGACGTGCTGTCTGCATGCATTCTCATGTGTCAGTCAATTGCCAAGACAGGATGGGATGAATGACAGCCAATCCCTTGCGCTCAATTATACTGAGCAGCATACACATTAAGGTATAGCACTAGCTCCTCTGTAGCTCCAAAGGAATGGATGCAGCTCTGTTTTTTTTGTCATTTGAAAAGTTTTAGTTCCTTTTTATTCACTCTGAAGCGACTGAGATGTTTACGAGGCACTTGCCAATTTGCTTCCCCCCCTCCTGTGATAATTTAGAGAACAACTTCAGTGGTGGGCAGAAGGCTACCGCTGATATAATTCCACCAGTTAAATCTGATTACATGGAAACAAAAACCACCTTGCAGAAGGAAAAAGGAAGGAGGAATAAGACACCAAGGAAGCTGAAGCAAATGGTCAAAACTGCTGGTCTGCTTTGAATTTTACACATTTTCAAAGAGCGTTTTTCGTTTCAACAAACAAAAGACAAGCTCGCTTCTCAAAATCGGTTACTGATGATAAGAAAAATCCTCGCGTGCCCTTTTCAACTGTTGACAGCCCCAACAAGCCTCTTTTACATCCACTCGATATCAAAGCGATGAGTTCAAAGTGTTCTTCAGAGATAAGAATAACACTGAGGTTGATACATAAACCTGGACTGTGTGTGTGTGTGTGTGTGTGTGTGTGTGTGTGTGTGTGTGTGTGTGTGGAGTGTGTGAGCCCATATCTCTGTGCTCAAAAATGTTTTTAACAAATTGCCTGTTGTTGATAGAGATGTTAGAGCAGGGGGGGAAAGGCATCCTTTAACCATCTGCTACTTGATCCCAGCCTGTACCCTCTGCAAGACAATGCTTCATCTCTAAACAGGGAAACAGTGGCATCTGTGAACCATTTCCTAGTTAACTGCAATGATCTTCAAAGCTGAATACCAGCATCAGCTCATTTTATCTGCATTTTAGAGACCTCTCAGCCTTACTTTTGAGATCACCACCACATCACCACTCAAAGAAAGAAGCATGCCCACTCTAAATCTCTCCCTTTGCCCAGCATTGGCCCTGAGCCAGGGTGAAGACCTTGCATCCGCGGACTCCACCTCTTGAACTGTCTTTGGGCATCACAAGCTCATGACGCTTTCAAACGAAATCTGAAAGGAATGCTGCCCGAATAACTCTCTCAAAATATTGTTGATCTTTTTGTTTCAGCTGCTCCAGGAACAGGCAAACATTCAGATAACGCTGCGCATTCGACACACTTCAACCCTGCATGTCGAAACAGGTCTGAGAAATCACACTTTAGGCTTGTACATGAATACAAACACCATGTTTTCTGCCAGTGTATGAAAAAGTCTTATTTCTTACTTTTAGGGTTACTAAAAGCACTCCACTGATGTTGCTGACCTCTTGACATTACATTAAAGACCTTGTGCAAAGAGAAAAAAGAAGTTTTCTGCCTTTTTTTTGTGCTGACATGCATTGTAACCTGTCTGCATGTGTGGTGGAGGTCTCTGGGGGAGGGGATTATGACTGTGTAGAATAATGACTGTGTGATAATTAATGGGATTAACAGATTAGACTGAAGATTACTCTGCGGCTGTCTCCAACACCGCTCTATATGTTGGATACAGGGAGCTGAGAATGAGCCAAAGGAAAGGACGAGGTCGAGTGAGTAAGAGATAGAAAAGAACTCCATAGAAGACAAATAGATGCAATAAAGACAATAGAGTGTGAATTATAGACTTTACGGCTGAGATGTGTTCAGAGCACAAATACTGAAGACTATTAAGCACTGAAAGCCGTCAATGGCTGGCCAATTTAGACACTTGTTTACATTTTCTTTGATCAGATTGTTTAAAGCTTGAGAACTTTGGCTTCGCCTCACGACTGGCCTCGTAACTGTATATGTTATCATTTCCACCGTGCCATCAAATGCGTCTGCCTCCTTGTTTTAGATCACCTCGTCGTCTACCCTACAAAATGACGGACCACGTTAACGTAACACCTTCACTGACTGATACGATTGTACTTAATAAGTAGCATCTGGTGTGAACCCCGGGGGACCTCGCTGGAGTTTGATGTGAAGCCCAGATCACTGTTTTGAGCTGGACAGCTTTTCTGCACTGCACCTGGATTTGACAACACCTGTCACACTTCACCGAATGTACAATAAAAAAAAAAAAGAAAGAAGACAGAATTCTCCCTCTGCAGTGTGTAAAAAAAGCCTTTGAGATTCAGCGAATCGCGGCTTCTGTCCTCTGGCATTGATCTCAGTAACAGTGGATACTGTGCAACCATTGTTAGCGGTGTTAGATGCTTGCACTCTTGCTGGTAACTGCAAATAACATCCTGCAGGGAGTATCCTCGTGTATTTTGGTCATGCTAACCCTTCATTAGCTTTGTGTTTTCTTGTGTGTGTTCCTGAAGTACTGCGTGCAACTATTTGGGAAACAACAATAAGAGCTTCCCAAAGTCCACTCTGAATTTGGAATGTTTTGAGGTTTAATGGTTTCAGTGGCCTTGTGGCAAAACACTACCTGCCACCATTAACAACCACTGAAGTTCAATGCACACATCCGCACACACACACAGACAATATGTGTATAGTTTATCGCTGACCCACATAGCGGCAGACTGGACAAGGCCATGGGCAGACCCAGCCAAGGCCACAGGTCTGCAGATTGCTTGTCATAACAAGAAAAACCTCCAGTCTGGTTTCACACAGAACATTTATGGTCAGAATTGTTTCTTTCCAGAGTAAACAAATGATAGGTTGTAGTTGAGAAAATAATTTATTCATTTTTTCCTTTATAAATTCCTTCTTCAGTGCTTCTGAAAGGCAGAGAATCCAGTCTATGCTGCAGTGTTAAACACTCGTCTGACAAAGATTGAGAACTTTAATTGTTTTTAGGTTTTTACAACTAAGTGAAAAAAAGTGAACCTGGAATTGTACATGAAAAATAAAACAAGTGGCTTCAAATGTCATTTTCCAAAACATAAATATGCTGTACTTCCACCATCAGTTTCCTTCCAAAGCAGAATTAGAACTTTTAACGTAAAATGCGCTAACATGGCGGCCTCCACAGACACCACCAGATGAAATACTTACTCCACTTCATTACAAAGACTCCTTTGTAAAATGTCATACATGAGAGCAAAAAAGAAAGGAGTGCATTAAGAGTGTCGACATCAGCAATGATTCACTTTGAAATTCATTCATTGTGACATGAGTCATAATACACTTGTTCCTCATTATAAACACATTAGCGTGCTTCTGGCAGGTTGAGAGCCAGCCTGTGTCTGCTCTCCATTACACTGAAAATATCTGAAAAGAGAGAAGCTCATTGTTCTCGAGTCCACTTCAGTGCAGAGAGAATATATTCAAGGAGGTTTGATGCTCATAATGTACTTTTGCAAAGCTTTAATCTGACAGTGAAGAAGAAGCTCAAAAAAGGAGGAAGGGGGAGAGAAAGTTTGAGAGGAAAACTACGGGGACATTCAAAACCAAACCAAAAGGATGGGTCGCATAACAAACATTAGTGTGGGGAAGGGGAACATGACTTCTGCTCTTTGCCTTCATTGTTATGCTCTTAATTGTCTTAAATCTACCATGTGCATTGCCTCAACACATTGCATCTACCCTTGAACTCTAACAAACATGTTGAATGCATTTCTTCTTCATTAAACTCTCGCACAGCTTTGGTACCAGAGCCATTTAAATCCATGTTGCTATCAGTGAGCATTCTTCTTCTTCCCCACATTTTCCCCACACTTTGCTCAGTGCACTGTGGTAACCTGTTGAATGCTGCCACCTGTAGATTTGAAAACTGTGTCATAAGCTCGCTGCAGACATCGATGCGTATCTCATCACCTGCTTGCTTGTGTGTAACGTGCGTCCTTGTGCTAAAAGAGCACCGTCTCTTGAACGTGTACAAAGCCGTTGCTTGTCTTTCTTTCGTTGAATGACAAGTTATTTTACAAGGCTGAGGTCCGGGCAACGTGGCTTTTACTGCCAGGTGTGTAATTGCTTCATTTATTTATTTTTTTTATTTCAATGCAGGACAGGTAATGGCAAGGAGGCCAAAATCTATCAACGGTTAATGGGTTAGCTGATTCGTTTTTTACCGAGCAAAATTCCATCCAAATTCAACTTGCTTACACTTGCTGAAAGGAGGGAAAAATGACAGAAAAATCTTCTATTTCAGGATCTAACAAAGTGAAATAAATAAATAAAGTCGATGCACTAGCTTGCGGTGTGTGTGTGTGTGTGTGTGGGTGCGCACATGTATTACTCATGTTGTGAGGACATACATCTATTGACACTGATATTGTGGGAACTCGCTGTCCTTCTGGGGACAAAATGCAAGTCCACTTAATGTAACATACTAATCTTAAGGGTGAACACTCGTGTTAGGGTTAGGCAAGTAGTGGTTATGGTTATGGTAAGTCTTCAGGAAATGTAAGTCTATGTATTGTCCCCAAAAGTGATAGAAACACAACTCTGCGTGTGTTTGTGTGTATGATGGTGTGTGTGTGTGTGTCAGAGTATCAAAGGGCAGGCTACGGTGTGAGCTGGATGTGGATGGAATGTGACACGACTAACCGCTCCGTGCTGTGGCACACAAATACCACCGACGTCACCTGCGAAAGGACCTTTTCTCTCCTGTCTGCAGACTTGCACACATCCACACACACACAGAGTCACACTCTGACACATGTGAAGGACATACACACCATAGCACACACGCACACACACACACACACACACACACACACACACACACACACACCACAGTGAGATCACACAGAAACAATCTGAAAGCTGTGGAGAGTCCTCGGTCAGAACTGGGCTGCTGTTGATTGTGCGGTTACTTTGAAGGGCAATTTCATCTGGCTGACGGAAACTGCATGTGTGCACGTGTGTGTGTGTGCGAGTGAGTGTGGGGAGTGTGTGTTTTTCCAACACCAGGGGTCAGTCACCTGGGGTGTTAGGGAATTTTTTATCAAAATATTCCCGTGTAATTGTAGAACTTCGCGTACGGAGCTGTACGCACGCGTGTGTGAGCATGCATGCGCTCGTTCTATCTGCATAACCTGAAAGCGCTTGTCTGTGAGGCACTATAGGTTCTCTGTGTGTGTGTGCATGCATGCGTGTGTGTTTTTGTGGGCAGGTTGGCATGAGGCCAGAGTGAATGGAAGCCTTATTAGTGTTTTAAATGCTTTCTTGGATCTGACAGGACATGCAGACATATAGGCATGCCAATGAGGCATGTGTGTGTGTGTGTGTGTGTGCGTGTGCGTGCGACGGAGTGTGTTTGCATTTACTGCAGAGAGATGAAGGAAGCTAGTCCATCATCCATAAGTCCTATTGTCCTCTTAGCATGTGTGTGCGTGTGTATGTGTGTTGGTAGAGGAAAGGCAGATGTTATGGATTTCCAAGAACAGAGTCATTTGATGTTTCGGTTCAGAGAAAATATGCCTCACATGCCGCTGCTAGATTTCTATATTCTTCCACAAAATAGGACGCGAGAACTCTCAAAATGATGGTCTTTGATGTGCTGCTCACAAATATAATATTGAGAGAGAGAGCACCGTCCTTCATCAAGTCCCATCAGACCATTATGCGTGACAATAAAAATCATGAAATGTGTTCTGGAGAGCACACCTTGGAGTGACTGTGAAACTACAGTAACAGCAGTGACCTTTTATTAGATTTCAAATGGGTATGCAAATGCAGTTAAAGGTTCTTCTCTAGCTAAATGAATTCCATAAAACTTCTGAGACTAAATCTATGAATGAAGGTTTGTTATGGCAGAAAAGTGATCCGTTTATTGGATGAAAGAAGATTTGGGCTGCTGCATGTTTTCCAGGATCATCTCTGGCTGTTAAAAAGCACCGATGCCAAAGTGGTACGCTAAGTGGTATTTTAGCATGACAAACATTTGTGACTGCAGCTGCTCGGAGGAATCTTATGCAGTCTGGGCACACATGCAGGTGTCCTTCAGAAGCACTGTAGCGTCCAATCCCATAAAAATCCATGTTTTAATTTCATATAAATACAACCATAGGAAATGTTTGCTTGCAACAGCAGGGACGCAGTTTCATTGGAAATAAGGAAATAAATTGAGTATGTCACAGTCCGTACTGGGGAAGGTTAAGAGGTGATTTTTCCAATATCTGTCATCCAAAGCTGTTTGTAGAATATATAAAAGCTTTCCCTTTTGGCTGATTGCATTCCCATAGTCATCTGATGGCAGCAGAAATGGTCTCTGTATCTGCAACATTTAATTAACGGGACAAGGTGTGTACACTCGAAGCACTCTGCATTTGCACATAGCTCATTGTAAGTTATTGAGGTAAATATGAATTCTAGCATGACAACATGCAGTAAATAAACATGGATTAGGATTTTTCCGAGACATAAAAGTAGCATTTTCTGCACCGGGCACAAAATTTTGGGCACTTTAAATCCTCATCAGTAAAGTTAATCTGGATTCTTTGATTATGAACCAGTCAGTGGCCCAAGTCAAACCTCAGCAACTGGTTATTTACTCCTTCTAATGCAGCCTCAGTTATAGCTGGGCCTCAGCTGAACTGGAAATTACAGATAATGATAATCCAATGGTCAGTCATTGAATGCTGGTCACTATTTGCATTTGCCCCTAGAGTGGTGGTAACAGGGTCTTGCTCACATAATGGTCGAAGATAGTAAAATTAAAATAAAAAAAAGGAATAAAATGAAACATCAAAGTGACGCTGTGAAACTTCCTTTCTTCTTTTCTCTTGCTCTCCTCTATTCTATTGATATAAAAAAGATATATGTTTCCAGTAAAAGTAAAAAAACGATATAAAAAAAAGTTATTTTTTGTGCCTCACCAACATGCACGCTTGTGTGCATGTGTATTTTTGCCAACGTCTATACATGAATGAGACAGTGGTTTTAAAGGTTTCTATTCAAAGGTTCAATTCGTGCCCCTGCATCACTTTACAGACGAATGGAGAGAAAAAGAAGAGAGAGAAAGAGACGGAGGAAGATTGAATAGCAAAAAAAAAAAGAGGTGAAGACAGAAAGGAGGAAGAAACTACGGACAAGGCGTGAACAAGAGTCAAGAGGAAGAGAAAAAGAGAATGGAGATAAAATCAAAGAAGGCCAGGAGGAGATAAGGGCAAAAGTGGTGTAAATCCACAGATGCGTGAGGGAAGAAAGAGAGGGAGAGCGCTGACGACCGGAGAATGGTAAAATAGCAGCGAGGGCATAGAAAACACAGTGAGAAGAAAGCTGTAGGAAAGACATGAAAAAAGAGAGGGAGCATGGGAAAGAAGCGCAGAGGGGCTCAGAGAAAAGGAGGAGTGTTTGAGAGAGCTTTATGTAGCGCTTGGGTGATGAAATCATGAATGACCCCCCGCCGTGGGCCGCTCTTTGAGGGTGCGTCCCCACTCACTCACACACACACACACACACACACACACACACATGCAGACACACAGGAAAACAGCCTCGCGGACAAACAAACACAAAGACACAAAAGTGAGCTCAAACACACAGAATTCACATTCACACAAATGCATACATCTCCTCTTTTTGTGTACGTCGGTCGGAAACACACGCACACACAAATCCTTTGACACCAAATCCTCATCTCAACCGCCATCCCGAGCTCCCATACTGTTCTCCTGTTTTTTTTTTCTTTCCCTCCCCTCATGCATAGCTTCCTCCTCTTGCCTGCTTCCCCTTCACTTTTTTTTATTTTTCTCCTCTCCTTCGCTCCTCACACTAAACGTAAGGTGACAGCCCGTGGCCGGAGAGGGACAGATCGACACAGAAGGAGAGAAAGAGGGAGACAGACAGACCAGAGGGTGAGCAGCCTCTCGGCAGGAGAGCAGGCTAAAAAATAAAAAGCTTCAGTTGGAGGAATACTGAAGCCAAAAAGGGAGCATTTTTGCCTCCTAAATCTTCCTCACAGTGAGTCTAAATAAGCATTTATACTGTCTGAAATGACAAATATCTGGTTTTCCACAAGATTTTGGAACATGCGTGCGATGCCGGGTGATGAGGCTTGGCTCGCAGATGATGTTCCATTTCATCATTTGGGTGTTGGAAGGGGTTGAGGGTCAAGACTGTGCGCTGGCCGGTCAAGCTGTCCGACAAAAGCTGGGAAAACCATTGCTCACTTTGTGCCAGGAAGCTGAAACAGGACAGAGCCTTCCCCAAACTGTGGCTAGAAGCAGACTATTGTCTAAAATACCTTTAATGCAGCCTTAAGATTTCTCTTAATCGGAACCCAGGGCTGTCCACAGACTTTTGGGTAATATGGCATATTGAAAAGTCCTAAGCCTGTACTTTGCACTTCAGGTCTCATTTTCTTTTATGAAGCATTTTTTTTTTTATTCTAAGGAGAACTAACCAACTGTAGATGACATGACGTCAAGACAGTCTGACAGCAGCTACAATGGAGTTCATCATTTGACACTGACTTTCAATGATAATACAGAGAGAAATCCATCATAATAGAGAAAGAGATACCATTTTCTCCACCGACAATGCAGCTGCAGCTGGATCTTGCTTTTTGGATAACAGAATCACTTTTTCTGCACAGGAAAAAAAAAACCTGCTCTTTTTATCGCTCGTCCTGCCTAAATTTTAAATCCTCTGCTGAAAGGAATAAATTTGCGTGTTGTGAAGAGGCACCCTGGGAAATGTAGGGAAAGCAGCCACCAAAGTAGAAGTGCAGTACATGATGCAGGTTGAGGAAGAGCGTGCGCTCAGAAAAATCTTTTTTTTTTTTTGATAAGGGGTGCTCTGCTCAGCTAAGTGCCAAGAACATTAGCTCATCGCCACGTGGCTGAAGAGACATGGATATGGGCCCATGCAACAGATGGAATATTCAATTACAGAATGAATCCGAGGTAAAATTAGAGAGGAGCGAGGGAGGAAAAGGAGGAGCAGGAGAGATGTGTGCTGTCAAGGGATGAAGAGAGCATGTTCCTCTAATGCATCATGGGAAACCACATGCAAAGTCGATAAATACCGGGTTTTCGCAGACAGCGGCATCTGAGTTTATGGCCTTCCATTTTCAAGCGTGATTAGGATATGTGATTTCTTGACAGGCGGCATCATCTGTAACAGCACTCTGCAGCTGTGCGATGTTAAAACAGGCCCCCTTTTGATGCTGCAAATTGACAGTTTTGAGGATTTTTAAAAGAGACTTGACATAAATCAAAACACTGTCTGCTTATTTTGTCTGAGCTTGTGGGCTGGCGTGGTGGGCTGACATCCTCATGCTGACGGCAAACAGCTAACTGTTGAATTACGGAGTACGCATCCACATTGGTGGCTCTCAACGGGAAGTTAAGCAAGTAGGAGTAAAGCTTCAGAAATTGTAAAAGTTCAGAATTTTGTCATCTGTAAATGTTTCCATTTTTAAACACACTATTATTTGATATTGTTGGAAATTTATGTCAAAGTTAATATGATTTATATCTTCAGCGTGTCCCCATGATGTGAGATTGCACTATAAACATGATGTATAAACCACGTTTTATGTTCTATCTATTCATTTGTACAGTTGTCTGTGCGCAAGGGTTTGTCAAGTTGACATCGAGCAAATTATTTCTGCGTGACCCCAGAAGGCAAATAAATATATAAATAAAGAAATTAAAAGGGACAAGGCCAAGTGGGATGGTGGTAAAAAGTGAACAATAAATATGGGGATTAAGGTATGTGCAAAGTATTGTTGCCTTAAACCTCTCAAATCCTCTTATCAGACACACGCAGAGGACAGAGCGGCTCTTTATGATGTACAAACAAAACGACAGCCTGCGAGGCTAAAAAGCAGCCATAATACACCATCATCGCCGTGAAGTTTAGTGAGCGTTTTAATCTCGTTCTCGGGCTTGCCGGGGATATTTCAGTGTATTTATATTCAGCTTATTTTCCCGCAGGGTCAAATGTCTCTTTAAAATACTCGACTGGCTTCTAATTCGATCTTTGTTAAGTAACCATGCGACACAACTGAAGCTCATCATCCAGTAAAGTGAAGAGGTCAACTTCATGGGGCAAATACCCTTCATTACTTACCTGATAGATAACTACCGAAACCAGCACAGTAAGTTCATTACAATGGTCAAAGAAGTCGACTTCGACTTAATGTCCCGGACAATATTTACCTGCAATCAGGTGAGAAATTCAAACTGTCAGAGTAGCAAAGATCTGTCTGGAAAGTCATTTTAATATCAACGTAAACAAAACTATTCACCGGTCATTAAATACAATTAACACAGCTGCAAGCTTTCTTTTATTGTGCTTTTATTGCTTGTTTGCCATTAATAGGAAACATGTTCATAACTCAGTTGGTGTAAGTGTATTTGAGGCCATGTTACTCCAGGAATTCAAAGATATTTTTCCAGCTTTGTTCATTATTTGGAGATGATGATGACTATGGTAAACAAATTACTGTAGCGGTATTTCGAGGTGTCTGAGCCTTAATTACATTTTTAATAAACGCCCTGGCGTGCATGCATATGACTGCGTGTGTTTGTGTGTGTGTATTCTCAAAAAAGAAAAAAAAAGAAAAAACATTGTGTTTGTGTGCTTCTCTGCTTTCGCTAAACGGTAATTTGTGGACACACAAGCATACACACAGATACAGTAGGTGCACGTACATACAAACACACACAAACACCCAGACACATACACACATGGATGGCCAGATGCTACGCGGGCTGTATCTGGTGAACTCTAAGACACGTTGATATTGAAGCCTCTAATGGCCGTCATTAATCACATGATACTAAATCACTTTAGAGGTAGAGTGGGAGGGGGCAGCGAGGGGGAAGGAAATAAAACGGGAAATATGATAAAAGACCGAGGTAAGAGAGAGTGAAAATGAATCTAAGAATGAGGCAAACAGAAAGTAAGAGACACGAGAGGGCAGAGGGAATCAATAACTGACTATGACAACATTGATTTTACACATCACACACACATCCACACACAACACCCCTTTATTTTATTCAACATGTCTGGGATACCAGCTCGCAGGAGCTCCTATGGCGTGGGTGATGTAATGACCCAGCTATAGTTGCCTCTTATCTCCAAAAACTGAGCACAGAGGAGCAGAACGGGACAATGTACAATACAATAGGGGTGGGTGATAGGTGCTTTTGGGTTTGTCTCATCAGCTGCTGCGACCTCTTCACTTCATTTCTGCTTCTACTCAAACTCAAGACACAGTTTTCTTTATGTCATTAACAGTTTTACTGGTATTACTTACACATGTGATATTACACACCTCTAGCTTAGAACAGGACAGAACAGAACAGAACAGAACAGAGCAGAATAGAACAGAACAGAACAGAATAGAACAGGACAGGACAGGACAGGACAGGACATAACAGGACATAACAGGACAGGACAGGACAGGACAGGACAGGACAGGACAGGAAAGAATAGAATAGAACAGAAACTAATACAATAGAACAGAGGACAGAGCAGATGATGGCAGAATAGAATAGACTAGAATAGAAAAGAAAAAGAGAGGACAGATCAGAATAGGACAGGGCAAAATATAATAGAACTGAATAGAATAGAACAAAACAGATTGGAAAAGAAAAGAATAGGAAAGGACAGATTAGAATAGAACAAAATAGAATGAATGACAATCCAATGGAATAGAACGGAAGAAAATAGAACAGAACAAAACAGAGGATGGAATATAATCGGATAGAATACATAGAAACACAAGTGTGAGAGTCCTTGTCTCTCCTTTCTCCGGCTTGTGGCTGGCTGTTTGTGTGGCGAGACCAAAGGCAGCACCCATATCATTAGCTGTGCAGACGGACGAACACATCCCATTTATAAACAGTCAGCAACACTAAGGCAAAACACTTCAGCCTTGAACGTGACCCAAAAACCAAAAGGGACACATCAGCAAGGCTACCATCAGATGACTGGCTTCGGCGTGTGTGTGTGTGTGTTTGTGTCCGTGTGTGTTTTTTTGTGAGCACATCACATAACCACTGTGTGAAGGGTAAATGACTGGTTTTGATACCGCCAAGGGAAATTCCCCGGTCAGATTATATACAGATCAATTTTCATGTGGGTTTCGGGGTAGTCAGACGTTGCTATGCATTTATCATTGCTTGCGCTTAAGCACACACACACACACACACACACACACACACACACACACACACACACAAGTCTAACCACATGTACAACACCCTGAATATGCACACACACACACTGCAAAGTAATTGGATTACTTTCACCATGACAGTCGCTGCAAGTTTTTCTTGTTGCGTCTTTGAAAACTGTTATCTGTTTGACCTCTATTTCGAAAGAAAATCTATAAGCAAAGTTAACATGGTTATCGCAAACACGTGCTTTAATTACAATGGCTTAGTGACATCCATAGATGTTTGCCTGAGGTACACAGGAGATACTGTATAACATTTGTGAACTGCAAGCAATGATTAATTCTTTAAGCTAACAGTCACCTGCTTTACATTTTGCTTTAGCATTCTCCGCATTTGGCAGCAGCACTTATACACGGTGATTTACAATGAGTGTAGCATAAAGGCCAGCTAGGAAAATGTTTTTCGCTTAAAGACGAAAGCAAGGTCAGGTGCAGAGAGAAATGGATGGTTAGGGGGAGAAGAACGTGAAGTGATTCTTCAAGAGCTGCATTTTCTATTCATGAGGGAAGACAGGGAGTGGCTGTCAGTCTGAGTGGAGCAGAAGAGACGCTCCCCCGCAGGAGAGAAGAAGCTGAGAAGAGGCTGAGCAATGACACAGTCGCTACAAGGAAGGGAGACACAAGTTTACACAGGCTGCACAGTAGAGCTTTGATGCATTACATGCAATGCAGAGAGCGTGGACGCCTCAACCAGGACCTTGGCACTAGAGGGCTAGCAGCAGCCGATGGAGGGAGGGAGGGTAGTGAAGGGTGAGGTGGTTCAATCATGGGGCAACCACGAGGTGGAATTCATCCTGCATGTTAAGCTTCACGTTCAAACTTTTGCTCTTATGTGTTTCAGGTCCTGTTTTGTTGTGCTACATTGCAATTGATCGTAAAAAGCTTACGCAAGCTACATTTAAACAGCAGTACAGCCAGACTGGTGTGTTTGAAGTCCGAATAGCCATTAAACCAAAGATGAAATGAACAATGACACTCTGCATCACATTACCCTGCCGCCTTCATCCTATGACACCAGTATATAATCGAATAAATTTAGTTCAATTTAGCCATGAGGCCATTAATCCCAATGTTTGTGCTTTGCCTCTCAGTTCACGTTCACTAGCCTGTAATACCTTCCACGTCTAAGGACAAAAGGGTAAGTAATGGTCTACGAAAACTTGATTCTCACATGTGTTTCCAAAGCTGTAAATATTGCCCTTGACATTGCTATAACCTGCAATATGAATTTAATAGGTAACTGCCCAGTTTCCTACATCCAAAGGATATCTGAAGATATGAAAATCTGTTGTCATGTGGAAACCCCAAATGAATAATTCATTTTTTTTTTTTTTTCAAACTGCAATGGACAGCAGACATTGTCTCTCAGGAAATGCATCTTGAGCCTGGAAACAGGTTAGACCACTGAGATTGAATTCTGTAATGATGCTAGAGGCCGGATCTAATAAGCTCTTCTAATACCTTTTCTAAAAGGGTATTTGATGCTAGGGGTGTTTGACATTAGCCCGTCATTAACCTGGAGGTCACAGAATCAAGGCAGTAAGGACGAAGTAGGAATTTTCTGCAGATGGAAGGCTATAATTTAACACAGACAGAGTGATAGATAGATAGATAGATAGATAGATAGATAGATAGATAGATAGATAGATAGTCACTATAATGCAGATTACAGTTTGACTTACAAATACAACCATCTTATAAAATCTGGTGCATTGTTGACCAATAACTACAGTAAAACTGCTGCTGAGATGAATGCTACTTAAACCATAAGCCAATCCTTTCACGTTGTATCAAATGATACACCCACCCATAATTAGCTTTGATAAGCTAACTGTTAGGGAGAGCTGTAAAAACACACAGTTGCATATCTGAGTGTGTACATAGCTTTGCATGGATTAGCTCATGCATTAGCTTCATTAGTTCATGTAGACATCCAACATTATATGCGTTTGAGAAGTCGTGTGCCTTGCGTTCATGCATCTTACATACTGTGTGCGGCCATTCTCAGCTGTGTGTGTGTGTGTGTGTGTGTGTGTGTATAAGACTGAGTAAGTGTATGTCTCCCTGGGAGTGTTATGTATCTAATTGCTGTATGCTTTAATAATTTACATCCCCTACTCTCTGATGCCTATCATTAAGAAATGAGGGAATTACCCCCAGCTGGGAGAGTGTGTGCACGTGTGTGCGTGTGTAATTGTGCGCTTTTGAGTGTGTCTGTGGTCGTGCCCGCTTCGGCGTGCTCATACGTCCTTGAAAAAGTGTGAGCTTGAGAGTTTGTGCACCTCCGCTGTGTCTATGCGTGTGTGTCTATGTATGAGCATATCATTACATGTCTCTCTGTGTGTTCACGAATGTGTGTGTGTGTGCGCGCACGCATGGCCCTTATGTGTGGGTGTGTGTGTGTTCTCTGAACCTCTTCCGACCATTACGGTAAGTGTACATTATTCATTGTGGCCTGCCACGATCATTATCAACAGAGAGCAAAGATGGACAGAAGGAAATGAAAGGCTGGTAGGAGGAGCAACAGAGGCATGTTTTGTCCTGTGAGATAAATGGCACAACATTTCCCCTTTTTGTCACCAGTTGAAGCTTGAGCATACTGTCTTTTATCTCATTTATTGGTATCCAATCACTTGAACATAATGGGTCCATTTGTGCAATTGTTTGACATCATACAACACGCACTGTGCAACGTGACGTCTTTGTAAAGTGTGTGATCTTGACTAGAATGTACAGTAAAATGAATGTCTGCATAATCTTGCTAATGCTGTATCCGCAGCTCACAAGGTTGGAAGAAGCTGATTCATGTGCTCATGAAATCTATTCAATCTAACTACCAGCAAGCATACTAAATTTCCTCCTTTTTTTAATCAGTCCACCAGTGAGCCAACAGGAGAAGAGGTAATACTTTATATTATGGGCCCAGAATCATTCTGAATAATTTCAGAATCATTTCCAAGAAGACCAAGAACTCTGTAATTTGGTACTTTTTATAGGGAAAATTGAGATAGTGTTCAACTGATATACTTCCAATCAATGATTTGCAATCGGGCTGTGTAACCCAGACATTCTTGCAGGTCAGGTCAGCTGAACCTACAAAACGGTAAAACATGTGTGGAGATTGCTATTTTCCTCACAAACTGCACTGCAGCAGCAGGGAATGTAGCAAGTCAGTTGATATGCAGCTATTACCCACCAGTTGCTGTATGTGAGCATGTTTTTACATACAAAAACACACGTGATGGCGAGCAAATCAAGTTCACAAACTCACATAAACACAAAAATCACCTGTGTCGGGGTCAGAACATTATGTATGAGTATATATAGAGGTAGACTCCATTGTCCAGAACTGATGTACCGAGAGTGTCTCAGCCAGAGGGCGTGTTAATCCAAACATAAAGTTTTATGACTATTCATTTTTTCCACTTGGTATTTCAAATAAGCAATGGTCTTGAATCATGCCACAGTAATAAGCTGCATGCCCAGCGCAGCAGTGCTACTTTAATAGTAATTCTGTCTTCATTTCCCAAAAGCATTTTCACATTGTCAACTATCTCTCTTTTCATTGTAAGTCAGTATTATAAAATAGCATTGGGAGACTGCCTAAAGCAAAAGTGAATTAGGCTAATTATTTCTTAATAAGCTTTACGAAGATAATGCAACAGGACTGCGGAGGCAAGACCGTTTTTCAATTTAATGCTTCGGCTAGAAAAATACGCACAATGTGGTTGTGATGAGACAGACAGGAGGGACAAGAGGAAGCAGGGGACGGGAGAGACATAAACATGCTATAAGATGAGAGGAAGAGAAAGCCCACAGAGAGAGAGAGAGAGAGAGAGATAGACATGAAGAGCCTGAGGCCAGCAAATCCAATTTGTATTGCGAATATCATCGTAAGTGCTGAATGTCCACGTTGTAATTTGCAAATGACCGCACTGAATTTGTGCGATTACACCGGGTAATTATATCTGCCGCAATTATGACATCGGCTGTCACGGGAACAGCTCAGGCGTGAAAATGCTGAGTCAGGGCACGTTTTCTATCCAGCAACAGCCTATTAGCACGGACGCCTTTCTGTAGCATCTGGCAGCAGGAAGCGCAGAACAATGTCAACAACAGAACAGGCTAGCTGTGTGTCGAGGCCACGCTTCTCTCTTGTCAGCTGCATTTTCATGAATTATGAAATGCAAAAAAAGTCTGATCTGAAGCAAATTGCGGCGTTCTTTGCAGCTCTCATGTAACTGCTGCAACAACAGCGGCTGGCTCAAATCTTGAGAGATACATATCAGATACAGAGGCAAAACTGACAGAAAGGGACATGCTCGGAGAAGGAGGAGGAGGAGGAGGAGGAGGAGGAGTGTGTAAAAAAGAGAGACAGACGGGCTTGGGGGAAAAAGAAGAAAAGGGGACTAAACAGAGGGAGCGTGAAAGAGAAATGAGAAAGCAGACTGAGCATGGAGATGCAGGCAGACTCAGTAGACTGTAGTATTGCTTTGATGATTTCATCTTTCTCTCTGATTAGCACACAATAACTTTCCCCTCCAGAGATGCTGAAAGAAATCTGAAATGATTTCTTTTCTCTTCTGACTTTTCTGATACAGTTAATCTCTCTTTATCGCACACCTACAGACAAGCGCGTGCGTGCGTGCGTGCACGTAGGAACACACCTGTTAGCAGAGCCCGACAGAGAGAAAGTGTTGTATAGCTCTAAACATATACATGAATTATTTATTGTGCTCTCCTTGTTAACAAGGTATTGAAGGAACAGTTTGTGGTGGGGATCTTGCAGGTTCACTGCTTCATGAATTAGTCTCTGCTGCGTTTTGTTTGCTCGAACAATGTTCTTCAGATACTTCTGCACATTTACAAAGAAATATAGGTTAGGTAACAACTGTCGCCCGCCTCTGACGGTGAACTGATTGACATTAGCTGCGTTGTGGTAGATGATTTCATGGCGGATGGATGCTAACTAAAATAACTCCGGCTCACATCAGAACGAGAACGCATTCAGGGAGCATTTGCAATACTTCTGCCACAATCCTCTAAATGTGTTATTATTTAATTATAGAAAATGTTCAGAGGTTTTCAATCAGCAGTACAGTGATAGACAATCATGCAAAATACTAGAGGTATTTGAGAATTGTACAAGGATGAGCTTTTTTTTTTTTTTTTGCAAGATTCAAATGAGCCAAATTTGGTGCTGAATGGAATCTGTTCAGGAAAAAAGTGTTTTTGAATAAAAGCACTGCGCACTGTTTCCCATTAAAATTGGTTATGTGTTTCCGAGTGCAAATGTTTTTCCTCCTGCTCCTCCAGCGTGCTCAGCAAAGACATGCAAGCATTCATTCTCATTGGGAATCAAAGACTAGTTCTACACCTCTGATTTGAGATTACTTAGGGGGGATGGAGACAAAGACGTAAGACGTAAGTGCTCTCAAAACTCAAACTGACAGATGATGACAGATGTGATGTATTATTGAGCACGCTTCGTCGTAACAGCATGCTTCATGCTGTTGGAACAGTGTTTATACGACGGACTTAGTGGTCACTCGCTCTTGATTCCTCACAATAGGACAGGAGAAGTCAGTTACTTCAGTTCAATTTTAACTTAACTGCATCAGCGACTTCACTGTCTTTTGAACTTCACAGAAAATTCACTAAGCACTTATATAACCAGCAATGAATGAATCCAACTCAAGGCTAACTGAATGCTTTCACATTCAAATCACAGACGAGGAAAAAAATAAATAAATAAAAATAACTGAACATTCTTGCGGTGACTGAAGGTTTGAGTCAGTCAAAGCTACAAAGATTTCACTTCACAGCGCTGCGGCATTTGATCGGATTCTGTGTGATTTGCCCTCCCAAACACTTGAAAGCTAACAAGGCAAATTTAGGCAGATGAGATGAACAGGTATGCTGCATAATGTGAGGAGAGAAAAAAAAAAAAACACCAAGAGGATGAATGATGAGTGACACTGGCTGCTGATGCCTGAATTTAAAACAAAACAGCATCTGAAGTTGAAAGAAACACAGAATGAGAAGAACAGTGTGAAGGGAATGATGGATAGGAAGAGGTACACACACACACACACACACACACACACACACACACACACACAACTCAAAATGTTCAGTCTTTCCAAAACTATAAAAATAGATAATTAGACTCATTATGAATGTGTTTTACGTGTGTCTGTGCAGCTGTCTGTGTGTATGCTGACCGTTTGAATCAAATGCTGCACAAATAACTAGCAAGCTTGAGCTTTCATCGCAACACACACACACACACACACACACACACACACACACACACACACACACAGACGCACACAGCACCGATACAGCCCACATTCTTGTCCAGCCAAGACCAACATCTCTGTGTTTTTCCACAATAAGAGCGGCTCATTCGACACGGGAGCTATGTTTGCGCGAGACTCCTTTCATCCTCCCACCGCAACATGTGTGTGTCTGTATGTGAGCGTGAGCATGTGTGTGTCTGAACATCCAGAAGGCAGTGTTTGTTTATCCTAAACGCAAGCAGAGTTTCTATTTCCCATATCCCTTTCTTCCACTTTTCTTTTTTTTTTCTTTTTAAATCTCAGCCGTGTCTTGATATAAATTCTGCTGTATCCCTTTTCCATCTCTCTACCTCTGTCCCTCCCTTTCTCCTGTCTTTTCCCATGCTGCTGTGCTCTGTGAGTATGTCTGTCCTTTGGGACCATTCCATTTAGCCACAGTCCAGGCTCACAGCTGCCTGGTCCCCAGAGAGTGGACCAACAAGCTGGTGTAATTGAGACATCCCCACGAAGACAACACTGCTGCACAATAACCCTGTACTCATCGGAGACAAATACACACTGTTACTGCTTCTCTCAAAAGTATTGCTCTTCCTTACGCCAACAGCACTACCATCAACATTCTGCTGCTTCTACTGGTACGACTACAACTATTTCCATTACTGCTTCTCATATTGCTACTGTAACTTCTATTTTTACTACACCTACTACCAGCACTAGCATTATACTCCATAAATCCAGTCATTTTGTCTAATTCAGGGTGAAGGTCATTTATATTTCTTTCACCACAACTACTGTGATCTCCAAATTTCTGTTTTATAGCCCAGCAACCCAAAACACAGGACACACTGCATTTGTTTCCAAATCTCACTGAAGACATGATCAACACCACTTTGGAAATAAGAGAGAAGCAAAGAGGCTCGGTCACCGAAGAGGTAAAGCGAAATTGCTATAATTTTATATGGAGTAATAACAGTTTGACTATTGCTTTGCACAAATGAGTAGCTACAGCAGGGGCTGGCGCTGGGGTGGAGGGGGAAGAAAAGAAGGATAGAAGAAAACACGGGGAGACAAAGCACGAGTTCATTTATTCATTTAATCTATAATGGAGACATGAAAGCAGCCCCGTCCTGCTAATACTGCAAATAACTATACTGTTGCCTAATTTGACTTTTGTATTTCTCTATGTGATTATGCTATACAGTTATCTACTGATTCTGCTGCTGCTACTAGATGCAATTCATACTCTAAGGACACATTCTGTGCATAGAGTGGACATGAAGCAGCACAGTGCACATTGAGTATGGTGTTTCTATTATTTTCTCCACCTCATTGATATCAATGAGGCTAAATAACAGAATCATGACGATAGGCTTCCTCGCAGGACCGCAATGGCTTTAGCTAGATGTACCTAATAAAGTGGCAACTGAGTGTACGCATGTGTAGAAATCTCCCAAGACATACAGTGAGGTCTATTGCTGGGCTGATAAAGACAAACTTAAACTGGAAAAGCCGCCGGATTCAGTCTTAGTCAAGGCCACTTTTACTCAACGCGCAACTTTTTGTGTATTGGACTCAAAAATGCCAACAAAGCTGTCTTTGTTTCCACAGAGGGTAGGTGCCGAGGAATGCGTTCCCGAAGCACTTCTTGCAGGGCTAGCAGATTGCTCTATATTATCATCCATTTAACAAGTCAGTGAGTGAGTGAGGAACAATCTCCTTCGGAAGTGCAGATTAGTTTGCTGCATCAAACAGAAATGGCCCGAATAGACTAAATGGAGGAGTCACTTTTATCCTGGAGCGTGAAATTATGTTAGGGTCTAGTCCATTACACACACATGTGAAGATGTACAGCGAAAGAAATACAGTGAGCATGCACACGCTTACGGAGATGCATGAATACGTATACGCATGTTGAACTCTACATATATATATCCATGTACACATTTTGTTCTCTGCCCTCTCAGAGTACATTCACTTCCATCTCTCATTTATTTTCCCGCGCTTCTTCTTTTTATGAAGACACACACACTCTATTTCTTTGTCTTACTCTCTCCTTGTCACACACATGAGTCCACACACCGGCAGGTCTGTTACCCTCCCTATATCCGAGCAGGCTGGTACATGAGAGTCGAGGGATGCTTACGAATTTGCTTATTTGTCACTTTCAGAGCTTTGGAGCAGCAATGACAATCTAAACAATAAAGAGGAAGGATTTTCTACTTCGAAAGAGATGCACAATGAAACTAAGATTGTCCTTTATGAGATACAGTTCAAATGAAAATGACTATGATTTTGCATATCCTTAGACAATGAAAACCTCTCTGTATGATTCATATGTGTGTTTTATAGAAAATCTGCAAATATGGCGAAATGTAAACCTCTATAATAATGATACGTGAAAACATGTGCAAATCTAACAAATCTTTGTTAGACTGAACAGTTTCTGTGTCTGTGCTTTGACAACATGCTTTTGTCGGCTGTTGTGGGGGACACATTAAACTGAATGGATGTGACAGGGCTGGCTGAAAGGGTCAGCAGGAGTGGACAGTTTCACCTCTAAAAGCATTTGACATTTGAATCTTTTTTGCAGCCACACACACACACACACACACACACACAAATATGGCCGCTGAACATGTTTTCATGGATATCTGACCATTCCTCAGTTGCTTGACGTCAGTGGAGCAAACTGCTCAACCTCACGGCTGGACACTGAAGCAGGGGGAATACTTTCTGGTCAAAGTCTCTTTTTTCCTCTCTCTCAGACACTCAGACACACACACACACACACACACACACACACACACACACACACACACACAGGATCGTAAAAGGGCCGAGACAGCCCTGAAATTTGTATTTCACTGGCCACTAATCAAGAGGGAACCGGCCTTTACCTTCTTGGCACACATACAAAACACACAGTGACAGCCACTGACGCACACTGACGCACACCGACACACAAGCACGCTCACATACATGTCCACACAAAAATGTAGCTGCAAAATTTTGGCATAAACAAAGAGGTGCACGCACACACAGAAAGACGAAGAGTGACGAATTAATATGAAGCACAAAAAAGGCACTCACAAGTAGCTGCACCTACATACATACTCAGAGAGAGAGAGAGAGAGAGAGAGAGAGAGAGAGAGAGAGAGAGAGAGAGAGAGAGAGAGAGAGACACACACACATACACATAGCACAAGCATTTCTGTTTTGCTGCATGTCAACTGAAGGAAAGCGGAGCGAACAGAGGAGACAAGATAATAATGCAGTCAGTCGGTTTATTCCACTACCCCTGGATGGGTAATTAGAGTGAGAAAGGGAGAGAGACACACGAGAAGAGATGCAGAGAGAGAGAGAGAGAGAGAGAGAGAGAATACAATGAACCATGGCTTACCACAATTTACTGATCCTTCCTTTTTATCAGAAAAAGTTTGATCAAAATTCACTTTTTGAATCTCAGACAACCAATCAGTCCAATTCATTGACCCCAGGATCATGGAAAACCTGTTACTGCAATGTTTAGAAATCTATGAAAAAAGGAGGAGGGTGCGCAGAGATGACAGCAAGAAGAAGAAGAAGAAGAAGAAGAAGTCTGCACATTTTAAAGATTGACGGAGAAAGCAAGAGAAGTTGTGGGATTAGCAAAAGGAAGCAAAGAACTGGAAGGTTTAGGACAGCAACAACACCCTCATCTCCCACCACCAATTACCAGATATACTCCGATGGCTTTGTTTCATGCAGAGCGTTTGAGTGGAACGGAGCTGGAGCATTGCAAATTTAATTGGTGCAAGGAGCAGCATATTAGACGACTGGAAGTGATGCTCCAGCTGCTCAAGTTCAGCCGCTGAAGTTTGCTCCAGTTGGCTTTAATGCTACCAAGAAAACATGAGCCTCATGTTTCTGACACAGATGTGGGCACTTCCCAGAATGCCCCAGGTTGTTCCAAGTTCAGTCTCGTCACACAGACGCAAAAAAGCCGTGCGCTGAGGGGGAGATGTGCTTACGTTAAATACATTGTTAAGAGCGAGCATGAAAAAATCCCATCTGATCACAACCATACGCCGGCTTAACTTCCTCAGTTTGACATCTCATCATGCACTTTATGAGCTCATATGTTGATCATTGTGTTGTTGTGTTCCCTCATTTCATTGGCTGACACTTGTATTCTCAGTCCAGATGCCATTTAACCATGTTGCCTTATCCTTTTTTAGGTTTCAACGGATGAAGCCATCATAACAGCCACAGCCATGTTTTTTTTTTGTTTTTTGTTTTGGCTTCTTTATATAATAAAGTTCTTTTCTTCCAGCACAGAAAGCACAGCACCTTTTTTTTTTACTATTTCTCATCATGGCATGCACAGTTTCATTTTTTGTTAAATCCTCACAAAGGTCCTGAATCCTTTCTATCTGCACTATTTCCTGTGTTAGGCTCCTGTTCCCTCAACTAAGCTCCTTGGTCTCTAGCCGCGCCTTATCTAACTTAGTCTCCCTGCACTTCAGCTTCTTCCTGAGGAGACTTTCACCACACCTAGCCAGCTTGATCTACTGGCCCCTGTTATTAACTTCAGCTTGCTTTTGCAGCTTTCTCTTCTTCCGAACCTATTTGCATTTTTACACAGAAGCTTGAGCTCTCTGTGTTTTAATCTGCTACCACTGATCAGACCCACAAACATACTCTCATATCGTGGCTTTTCATGTAAATGTACACAGCTTAAAATCTGCTGAGATGTCTCTATGAGAAATTGTTTCATACTATCTCAACAGGCCAGACAGCAATGCAGCCATACGATAACATCAATGGATTAGCATTCAACAGATTGTCTTGATCTGCTAGGTAGATGGAGATTACGGCCGAACAATGCACTCTAACACACACCATATCCAGTGAGGCCAGCAGGAGTGCACTAGAGTGTAACGTTGCAGTATGAGACTTTCAATGGAAGCTTATATACACCGAACTACAGAGAGAAAGATGACAAGAAGAGGAGAAAGCAATGGGTGATATGGGATGGATGAGGGGACGGTATAAGAGGATTAGAGGAGAAGAAAGGAGGGGACAGAATGAGATAGAAACCAAAGGGTTGCGGCCAGAATTTTAAGATTTTTTTTTTTTTTGGGGGGGGGGGAATTAGCAACAGTCAGGAAGAAGAAACGATTCATGGGTGAGAGTGATGGACGGAGTGGTGGGGGGTATGGTGAAAAGTGATGGGGATGGGGAAAAAAAAGGACCATACTGCATGACAGTCTTAAAAAAAAGATGACCTTGGCTGAGCTTCAAAGCCTTTGAACTTCTACTTTGGATCTGTGTTTGTGTGTACAGGTGCTCCTTTATACTGAAGCCACCAAAAAACGTGAGCTCTAATCTGATTTATAGATGTATAAAGTGTTTCGAGCTCTGGATGGACAAAACATGTAAGACTGCTGAAAGCAAGCAAGCACGAGTGCACGAGTATTTTCTTCAGGCCTTAACGCTGCTAATGATTTTTGTCTTTGAAACAGTAGCACTGAGAAGAAGGGAGAGCGAAAACAATCTGCCTTGCCAGATTACTCTTGATACCCAACGGATACGAAGAGGCCAAAGCACACAATAACTCTCTCTCTCTCTTTTTTTTTTTTTTTTTTTTTTTTATATTATGTTTGAGTTTCCCTCATGGTTTCCCATTGACTTCCTAAACCGGGCCCGTTTTCCCATTTGTTATGGCTGTCTGCTACAATAAAGTGATGGGAGTTGCTGTTGTCCTACAAATAGAGCAAAAAATGAAGAGGCCAGAAATTGGCGATATGGAGCGGAACAAAATAGGAGAAATGGTTGTTGAGGCAGAGAGAGAGAGGGAGAGGAGACAAGGATGAGGTGTTTAGCACAACACCTAAGACACCGGGGGGCACTTAGCATTTAAATTCTCATCAAGTCTTCCAGACAATCAGTTCAGTTTAGGCTGTTTGATTCCTGCAGCAAAGTCATATTTTCTCTTGGGAAGTCACAGGTCAGCTACAGTCCAATTCCTCTGGAGCGGCAGGGTCCTGGTCCTGCTCAAGGACATCTGGTGGCACTGCAGATTTGGGCCCAAATCCTACAAACTCATGAATTTCAATTGAACTAAATGCAATGAAATGAGCTTAAATCTGAAACTCTGTATTTTTTCAGTCTCCAGATGAAGGTTTTTGGCAGATCTCAGCTTCCTCAGGATAAGAGAGGCTAGATATGAAGTCAGTTTCCTTTAGTTCATAAAGCATTCTGATTATAAATGAGAGACAATATGTAGCAGTACCAAAAATAAGAGACATCATTTCTACTTGGGTTTATTTTCACAAGTCAGGCTATTTCAGTGTAAAACTATTGCCTGTTTGTATTTGTCAATCCTTCAGGCCTTCCCATCCAAACACGCATTTGCATTTTTAAGACTTTAGAATACTCATTTCAAAAAGTTTCGGCAAGCTGGGCTGCTTCCCCTGCTGACAGAAACGAGACCCGAGAGAGCAGCTGAGGTTGACAAACTGTTGAATTAAATGCTCAGGCCGTGTAAATCCTCCATGCAGGTATTTTCTATTTATTATGATTGACCGAGCACTGGGAAAGGCAGGGAGAGTAATTAAAATGGAAGCTGAGTAGTCCTAGCTACGGCCTTACATGCGGGGGCCAAATACTTCCTGGTTTAAACAGGAAGTCCCAGAGGAGATGGAGCTCTACGTATTCACCCTTATAGCGATCTGTCTGCAAAGAGACAAGACAATTCCATTACCCAGCCATGTAGCACGGGTCCCCTGAGTGTGTGTGGGGATACACACAAAAACAAGCTGCCCAGGGAAAAGGAAATAGATACCAATTGGTGTGTGTGTGTGTGTGGAAATGAGTTGCCTGAGGGTAAGAGATGTGCATCAATCTAACAAGAGAACTCACTCCTCCTTCAACTCATCCACAGCGAGGCTGAAGGCGACCAGTCGGCGTGTGAGCTTCTATGTGTGTGTTTGTGGTCTTTTGCAGGCTACACTTGGGGATAAACATTTGATTTAACCAACTGAGGAGGAATGGACAACCTAAATGTGAACTTAATTAGTGTGCCTAATTCAATTTTCCTTAAACGATATCCTTGGGGTTAAGACAAGGGCGAGGGCTACACATGTGTAGTTATAATTAAAGGCGATACAAAGCTCCAGAGAGTGTGTCGCTGTACTGTCCTCAGACAGACGCTATCCTTATGTGTGCCTTTGTGTTTGCGTCTTCCAGTTGGTGCAGAGGCCAAGGTGTCATTTTAAAGTTTTTTTTTTTTTTTTTAATACTAGTGCTGACACAATACCTAATTTTGGTATCAATACCTATAAGATACTTTTGTTTTTACCTCAATTTGAGAAATGAACATGTTTTTATATGTATATATATAAATAAAAAATACATCAGAAATAAAAGTAATCTACATGCAGCCAGACATGCAAAAACTTTCAGTTAATAACATAATAAAATGATTTTTTTTTTTTATTATATCAGTATCTGCTAAAAGATTAAATGACCACAATTACATTTATGACGAGAAACAAATATATCCTCTCATATCTATTATGTTGCTGTTATGTCGACTTCACCTTCCTTATGTGTTAGATTAACAGAGGCAGACAGAGACTGACAGACTGAACACGTTTTAAGGAGAAAGAAAGACTCCTTCTAAATGAGCTTTCCCTTTTCCTTTTTTCAGTGCTAACCGCAAACACGCACACACACACACCTTAAGCCAAATGGACGTGGCCTCGTGAGCCAACCCACACCCACAGCACTGGCGGTTAAGACTTCTGTTATCATTTGTAGCGTTAAGGGGGGAAAAAAAAGCCTACTCCGCAGCAGAGTTTACATAATGGCACTGCTATGATCTTAGGGCGGCTCAGACTGGATTTGTTTATAAGAGTGAGTCCATGCCAAACCAAGAGCCCCCTTTCTTTTGTGTGATGATTTATGGTATAAATTCATTACTAAACAGACGGCAGTCTTGCTCACAATATAAATGTTTCTCTTCATTATAGATGTTTAAAATCTTGTCATTGCAGTAATGGGAGCGCTCTGTCTAGAGTGCCTTGATTGTTCCATGAATTATCTATCAAGAATTTGGGGGAAAAACAAGGACTTCTTCTTCTTGCCCTCAGTCAGCTGGCAGGCTGAGTGACTGGCTAATGGGCCCTAAAGATGGGGAGTGACAGAGCTTTTAGATATGTATGACCTGATGTTTGGAGGGCCATCGCCATTTCACAGCTCTGGGCCAAGGAGGACGCCCCCCAGGAAACATCAACTTCATGTAGTATCAGCTATTTTCTGTTTCATCTAGGCCCTCATGTCAGCCAGTGATCACTGGCATTTCAGAAAGCCTGCAGATGTGAAGTATGGTATATTTTATTTACCTTTTTACCATCATTCAGAGCTTATGCAAAGATGCAAAGACACCGCACTAACTCAAAAAACATCATCATTTTGTGCCATAATGTTGGTCATAAACACATAACAGACTCAGAAGTTGTCCTCTCTACTCTGTGGCAAGCCATCACAAGACTGAATATATAAACATTTATTTTCACACAATCACTCGCACGATGTCAACTCACAAGCACGAATCTTGCAAATGCTCTGTCACTCTCACCAAAATGAGCAAAAAACAGAGTACAAGTCTGGCTGTGGTTTCTCTCGAGGAGGCTAACGAGCAAGCTAACCATGAGGCCCCTACAACTGCTGCCTGCTCGAACAGCTGCATTATGGATGGGTTGCAAGAGGGAAAAGCACTACTGGATCTTGTGTGACAAACTACATATGTATATAAAGAAAACTAACTGACAAGGTCTGTGTCTTGCAGGATGACGGATGACTGGCCCGATATATGACCCTCTGCAGCTGATGTCGTGTTTGCTGGGAGGCTAAATAGCTGAATATCTGGGCGACTGCAGCCCATGTTGTGATGCTATAAATTGTTTTGCTGACGGCAATTGAGGACAGCTATAGATAGAGGAATGGACAAAGCCAGAAAAGGGCAGGACCGCAATAACTTCCACGTTGTGACAGCGTAGGGAAAGGATGTTGTATTTCACCAAAGAGCTTTGGAGTTTTATCACCTCTTGCTTATTAAATGATAATAAACTTTTACTGCCCATACTACTTCATTTTTCTTTATCAGTGTGTCACTTTCTATCTCTATACCGCTGTACTTCACTCCTCTTTTTGAATATAGTGTCTAAAGATGTCTGCCAGTACTCTTGCGATGGAGTTTGTGTGTGTGTGCCTTTTCTTACAGGAACCTTTTTTTAAACACCATATGGCGATGGCGTCCCGCCATGTGTGTATCAGCTTAACACGCGAATGCAAATATATTTTTGTAGTTTTTTCGGAAGTAATTGTGGCTTTATGTGTATCCAGCGTGACAGACCGAATGTAAACATCCTACAGTTATATACAGCGGCGAAACAAGGCAAAGAGGAAGAGAAAGAGACATCACAGCGGCAGTAAACTTTCACATGAAAATGCAAGTCAACACACACACACTCGCACACACACACACACACACACACACACACACACACACAACTGCGGTCTCCTTGTGCTGACATTATGTTGACACACTGCTGGAGAAAGATCACAAAAGCATCATAGAATTAGTGTAAAGGTGGAGCGAGCACACATACACACAGCTGGGTTCGGGGTCATCGTATGACGTCCTCCGTTCTTAATGCAAACCAGTGTAAACACTCAACTAACGGATGCCGCCGCAAACTACAGGCCAAAACACAGACAGACAGAGACGGAGGGGGAAAGGATGTATGGAGGATGTGGAGAAAGATAATGGGAGAGTGAGACAAGAGGATGAGAGGGACAGATAGGGAGAGGCAGGGAAGAAAGAGTGGAAGCGGGAAAGGAAAAGAAAAGAAAGATGAGAGGTAATTCCAAAGTTTGAGGAAAAGAGAGACAAAGAGTGAAGGAGAAAATTTAAAAAGGCAAAGACAGATGGTTCTGTGCTGTTCTCCTGATAACACTTCTATCTGTGTAAAACATAACAAGCCCCTGGTGTAAGTAATAAACACTGCATAAAATCAAACTATCAGCATGATGGTAATCATAACAAGTGTAGCCTGTCATGGCGCCATTATCACTGTATCTTTGCAACACTTTAAAGTTTTCGCAGGTGACAGTTAACATAATGGAAATGCAGATAAAAATAGAGTGAGAGACGGCGAGAGGAGGCAAAAGAGAGAAGCACAGAAATAGCAGGAAACAGCGGGGTAGTGAGAGCAGATAAAAAGCAGATTGAAAAAAGACAATTACAGAAAGTGAGAGCGATGAAGAGGAAGGATGCGAGATGGCAATCTGAGTTTGAAAGGCAGAATTAAAGTCGATGTTGCCCCAGTGTGTGCCTGGAACATGCCATAAAATCACCAACTGTGATCAAGGTAATTACATTCACAACCAGCCTAGACCACGAAGGCACTGTTTCCCCAATCTTGTAATTGACCCCCGATGAAGAGTTACACAATGTAACTTTGTTTCTCACACACACCGTTTGAGACCACCAAAGTGTTATTATGATGCAGAAAATTACCGCCGATGAAAAAAAAAAAAAAAACACATGCACACACATCTCTTTGCACACACACACACACACACACACACACACACACACACACACACACACACACACACACACACACACGTATCCCGGTCTGTTTATTCATTGCATCATTCACCCTGCTGACACAATCTAGCATAACATAAAACTCTCATTAATTCAGTATTATTTCAGCATTCGGTAATTCATCATTGCCGATATGATTAACCAAACTGTCACACTCCCGTACAGTCTCATTCATCAAACATTTGCATGGAAATGTTGCGTTTAACATCCGCCTGGAATGAAATCGTGATGGGTGGTGTGCTTGGCTTGTATCGGGCCTGTTGACAGGTGCATGGAATCCTACAGGTGCGGTTTCCCAGTCAGCGCTCTGTTTCGTTTTTTTACAATGAACTTGGACGTTGAATGGGCGCATTTCGCTGTGTGCACGCTATGCTGCGTCGCAGATTAGCAGTAAAGCCATTTCCTGTGGTAACATCGTGACTCAGCACAGGCGAGCCAAAAGCAACAGTCTACCTTTCTTTCAATCCATTTTTTTTTCTTTTCTTTTTTTTTCGGATGTCGACCTGAGGTGCACACTCTATAACAGTGTCAGAAAGAAGAAAACTGGTATTAGCTCATATTTTTCAAAGCCGTGGGAGCAATGAATCAAGCTTTTTCGTCTGCAGTGCATCAAACTGTGTCACTTTTGGCACCATTTTGAAGTGTGCTGCCATGACTGATGCCAAAGCGATATCTAATTTCACCTGCTAGCCAGCTAGCAGCTGAAGTATGATTCCTGTGGAAATTTAATTTCAAACGTTCCCTTCTTATACCGGCAACAGGCTCAAACGGAGGGAAAGTGGAAAGTGATCACTTATAATGTGAGGAAATGCTGGCCAGCAGAGATAATACGGGAGTGCATCCCTCCTTTTTTTTTTTTTTTCCCTGCCACAATAAGAAAACATTAATTCACTGTCGACTAGGAAATGTTTTTCTCAAACCTGTCATTTGAGAATAGACAGGCAGCCATCAATCACGGAGCATTACCCCAGTGACAGATGAATTTAAACAGCCAAAGTGAAGGAAAAGGAGGAGGTTCAGGTGCAGATTAGGAGAGGCACTTGTCACAACAAATCTGAGGTATTAGTGAATGTAATAGAAATAAACACTCATGTGGTTTTGCCTAATTTATGATTTATGATGAGTAATAAAATACAGCACTGTTGCATTCACCTATGTTACAACTAGCCATGCAAAACCAAGTATTAAATTAATAACATAACCATCAAATAATGACCTAATAAGGATTTCTCTCCCTGGGTACTTTTGTTAATTTTGTGTGCAGTTTAAAGACTGACTGGGTGCATGAATAAAGGTTTTTGGCTTTGCCCATTTCACAAACGTGTTTTCATTGCAATTATCCTCGGAGGCACTTGTCATTTACAAGTCTATCCCATCTCGACATCATTATGATTATGCACGGACCCAGTGTATAAAACCTTCACCATCAGAATAATGGATCTCAAAGGAGGCCATTGCCAAATCACAGGCCACTGTGACATGCCGTTAAATTGACACTCATTTAGCTTCTGTATGATAATCAAAATGCACAGCCATAACGGCAAAATGGCCAAATGTCATTTTAACAACTAATCATTAGAGCTTGTCAGCTGGCAGCGGGTCTCTGCTGCGAAGACTGCTGTCATGACAATTCAAGTTTTATATTTGCATTTAAAATTTAAAATGAAACAGTCCTTCAGATATTATAACGGACTATTAACTTTGTCAATTAGCTAAACTTCTCATTAACCGTGGAAGCAGCAAAAATACGTAAAAAAAGAAAAAAAAGTCACATTATATCAGGCTCCGAAGTGTTGAGTATTTAATAATTATAGAATTTTGATGATTAAAGTGTGAAAGAATGTGTAAATAAAACAGTACTTCGTGAAATAAGAAATTAAGAAATTACTGAAACATTTGAGAGTATTACAAGACTTTTAATATGAAAATGTCTGCTTATCTGCTTATGTCGCAATATTACTTGTATTTCATGCCACTTTTTATGATAGTGTCACTTTTCATGATGTCACTTTTCCTCATTGTTGTGTGGACACTGCACACCTCTCACCTTTCAGCCAATCACATGCCCCCCCTTCACACTCACAACTTTGACTAGGATTACCCAGTTAGCACCTGTTGCTAGAGCAATAAGAATACCAACGAGACCCTGCAGAAGTCAGCTCCTATTCCAATTGTCGGGCTACTTACTGCCGATGTGGAGGTAGATGGTGTCGCGTCTCTCTCCGTGTGGGTTCTGAAAGCAGCTGTAGAGTCCGTTGTGGCCCAGGTCCACTTCGGTCAGCATCAGCCTGGGACCCTCTAGACGGTGCTGGGCCTTCACGTCCGTCCCGTTCACCTTCCATGACACTGATGCGTCATTGTCCAGGGAGCCGCACTGCATGGTGACGTCACTGCCCATTCGCTCGTACTGGTTCCTGGCAACTGGAAAGGGACACAGGCAAAGATGAAGTGTTAGCGATATCAGCTGCTAATGACAAGTGAAATATCTGGTTGAAATGACTGCCCTCTGTGCATGCTGGCTCTGAGCAACAAGAGGCAAAGCGAAGCGAAGGGAGAATTTATTATTTGATAACAGTTTCAGTTCAACTGATATGATAAACTGTATGGAGAAATTGAATAGTATTTGGTTCGTGGGGCCGAATTCAATCTTTTTCAATCGATTTGGGGTTGTTTATTACAGTCCACCTTCCCACACTGCTTAACCGCTGATCTGTAGTGGCAGGTTTTGTACAGTTCATAAACATTTATGATCTTGCTTCTTCCAAATATTACTCATCCTTTATAGAGAGTGAGGAATGGGAAAAGAAAAGCATTTTGTTCCACACAGTGAGCCAGTTTTGGAAGAGGCACTGGAGAAAAATGCAGAAGTAAAAAAAAAAAAAAAAAAAAAAAGGAAAGAAAAAAAAAATCAGACGTGTCCATGTTGCTTTTATCCTTCTATCAATGACCTTACAGCTGACACCAACGCTGCCTTTCTTCATGGGTTCAGAAAAGCTGTAGAGACCATGACCCTGGGGGGGGGGGGGGGGCAAAGGGTACATGTGAGTCTAATGGGAGTGTTAGCCAGGACACTGGGGTTAGTAGCCCTGCTCTGTTTACAAGTCCCACAGGGCCATTCATGACCACATGCAGTGAAGACCCCCGATTAACACTTAAGCACTGAGGATCAACAGCGCAACCAGAAACAACAGTGAAATATTGATCCCCATCTTCGGAAAAGCCCTCA
Organism: Chaetodon auriga; assembly: GCF_051107435.1. Lineage (NCBI taxonomy): Eukaryota > Metazoa > Chordata > Actinopteri > Chaetodontiformes > Chaetodontidae > Chaetodon > Chaetodon auriga. The sequence goes on from NC_135092.1 coordinate 8,344,783, forward strand.
TCTATGAAGAAAAGACGAAAAGAAAAAAAAAAAAGAGCCCCTACTGGCCTGGGATCAAATGCTGTCAGGATCCTTGTCTTGACAGCATCTGATGTCTCTCTCCCTGTCTTTGCATTTGTCTGTCACTCCCCTCCCTTCTCCCTCTCTCTCTCTCACTACAATGCTTCTCATTTTGCTGTTTTTCACTTGAGCTGGCTTCCAAAGAACATCCCTCTTAACGCAGCTGCTGCAGACGTCAACCTCATGTTTCATATATATTTCATGTCCCATACCAGGACCATCTATATTCAATAGGACAAGATCCCTGCACCCATTAACATTACCCTGACACTGTTTGTTCTTTCTCTCCATCTGGCGTTCATTACCCCTCGACCTCCCCAGCATCTCACCCTCTGCTCCCTGTCTCTCATTCATTCATATCTCTCTTTTTATTCAGTTATCACTCACGTGTTATCAGTCTTTTTTTTTTCCATCTGTCCATCCCAGTTATCTCCAAGCTTGCCCTCCCCATTTCCCTGAGTCCACATAATGGGCGTGCATATGCATGTGAGTGGCAAGAAATGCCAATTTCCTTTGATCTCCTCCTCTGTCAAGTCACTTTGAACGGATGTGTGACTTTATTTACATAAAAAGTTATTTCCGTCTTAGCGAAAAACCATACAGTTTGACTTTGATGTTAGCTTTGATGATGGTGATGCTGGTGCCCTTGTGTGACAAGGAAGAGAAGAGAAGAGAAGAGAAGAGAAGAGAAGAGAAGAGAAGAGAAGAGAAGAGAAGAGACGCTTTCCTGCAGTGAACATTCATGAGTTCCTGAAAAAAATATGAATTCTACAGGAGGTGCTATTAAATCTACTATTTTATCAAAGTGAGAGAATATATTCAAAACTCTATGCCAAAAATTCCTTTGAGCGCCTTTAGGTGGCATTAAGCTGCTCAAAGTAGGAGAGTGAAATTCTAATCCTCTTCCGATGATGTCATCAGAAAGAAGTATTTAAAAGCAGGTTTCAAAAAAAAAAAAAAAGTGTGCCCCCCCCCCAGAAGCTGAAATAACCTTTTTTTGCTGCTTTTTCCTGTATATCCTTGAGAGTCTCCACTGATTCTTTGACCTTCTCTCTTGCCCCCTTCCCGACGTCACATCCTTCTTATCTTCTCAGGTTACATCACTCTTTCTCTCCCTCTGTCCTTTCCAATATCCATTCATCTCTCTAGCCTTTGCTCCTCTCACCCTCTCCCCGTGTTTCATTTCTGTCTTCTCCCTTCAGCAGCTTCTTGTCTTTCTCCCGTCGTATCAAAGTTAACACTCCGGTCCTCCTCTCACTCTCTGGCAGTCGGTCTCTATCTTTATCTCTCCTCCTGCACCCCTGTCTCCTTACTTCCCACCCAGCCATCTGCCTCTATGCACATCCTGCTTTGAACTTCAAGTTCTCCAGCTCGTCTGTCCCACCCTGTTTCTCTCATTTAGTTCAGTCGGTCTTATGCTTCTTCTTTTCTTGCTTCTTCATTGTCAGCTGGTTTAAACACCAAAGACCCATCGATATCAGGTATTTAAGGAGTATTGCTTTAAGTCGGCTTATAAACATAATGGACTAAAAACAAGGATCAGACAAAACTTTTCAAGCAGCAACAATGAGCTCTCGCGCTAACAAGCCATGCCGATGATATAAAATGTTAACGCCTATTCTTGCAGGCGAGCTGACCTGTTATGGGAAGTGTTTTCATTAACTATGTGCAAAATGTTCCAGAATGGTACTTGCTGCAGCTGTGAGCTAAGTGCAGTTAAAGCCAACTCTCCTTGATTCGAATTGGCTTAAATTATTCAGACAGCACAACACCTTCAGCTGCAATGTGCAGATAGATCTGTCTCTCGAAACCAGGCTGGTAAACAACAGGTAATGGAGTGACTTGGGAGTCCCTGTAATTTGTGCCATGGTCACGGAAATTACCATAGCAGCACTATTGTTGCTTAATGCACCCCATCACATACTCAAGCTCACTGACAGGTATATATCCACTGACTTAAAAAAAAAAAAAAAAAAAGAATTTGACATTTTGCTCATTCTTTTATCTTACTTCATTTTTGCAGCCATATCATCATGCATAATAACACACCCCAAGGTGTCTTGATGCAGTTCTTTGCCTCCTCCTTGTCTATCATTTTTATTTAGTGGCATGTTTTATCATTCACCTAAATTTTGCATCTTGTAAAAAATCTTCTGAATCTTTGAAAACCAACAGATATACAGATTCATTTTCAAAAATATCAAATTTATTGTCAGCGGCGCTCTTTGGCACAAAGGGCTGAACTTTACAGGCGTTCGGCTGCACAGGCAATACTTGGCGGTAGGATCAATTCATTTGTTTGGTCTTTTTGGGTCGACAATAAGAAATTTCCAACCACATCTTCAACTTCAAATTTCTAGTTTGCATGTAATGTAGTCGGAATTAGGGAATCTTAATGAACAAAATACCAACAGATGATGGTTCAGATAGGTGGGCCACGTGTGACTGCATTCAGCTACAACTCTCTGCTGTAGCAACCTGCTGCAACTTATTTTCACTGTCTGTGTTTCCCTTATCTCACTCTCCCTCTGTTTGTCTCTCTGCTCACCTCTCCCTCTCCCCACTCCATCTCACCTTGAAGCTGCTCCCTCTGAATTCCACTGAAACTTCATCATTCATCAGCGCTCCATCAGTTACCATGAGCATTCTGCACACACACCGCACATGCATAATACACCTTATACCAACAGTGGGAACACAAGTAGATTCACTTATGAGTACACTCGTGTACTCGCTCACACATCTGCACAAGCTCCCACACCACTCTGCATAATGTCCTCATGCCTCATCAGCATACAGACAAGCAGGCCTAATAACCATAATGACATTCAGCTCAAGTGCTATTGATCTCATGGTAATATATAGAGCGTTGTAAGCAGTGTTAGAACACTCTTATTCCCAACCAAACCAGAATAAGAGTCATCAATGTCCTTCATAAAGCTTCAATTCTGCTCTTTTTACTCATTATTCTACTTACTTATGTTGATGCCAACTGACAGGGCTCCTCATGAATAAAGAAGCCCATGAAGCTCCTGGAGGCAAAGCAGATCCGATAACTTAAGCTATTTTCAAATTTAGACACGTTTTGTGCACTGCGATAAAGGAGAAGTCAAGTGAGTTATACCACAGAAGATAAAAAATGGCAGAATTGAGCACACTACATGCGGCGGCAACTTAAAATGATCTGATTCATTCATACATGTCATGAGTAATCACTTAAAATTCTGCACGATGGCCTGCATAAAGGTAGCTTAAATAAAGCTTATTCAGTGCATCATTTTAACTCCCAGCAGTAAGTCCATCACACAAACGCATGTCGCACATGTTGTTTATGCACATGAAACCTTAATTGAAACCCACAGTAATGTTAAGAGAAAACTTCATTTCATAATTATATGAATATTTTTGCATTTGTCAGTGTTGGAACAAGCATGACTCTGTTTCTGCAGCTGTTTTAATATAATAGGGAACAACAGGGCTCAAGGGGTTAGCGGGCAGATGCAACTAGTTTTTCCACATTACAGGAAAGTTGAACTTTTTTCTCATAGTAGGATACTGCAGGGCACTGAGGGTATTGTAGTTTTTCTGCAGCACCGTAATGTTTATTTATTTATTTATTTTTTTTCCAGAGCAGAACCATAAACAACCAACATCACGTGATGTTTTGAGGTCAGAGGTGCTAAGACCTGCATGGCATTACAAGCACATATCCTTGTCCAGAGGCGTCTTAAAGAGAACTGAACACACACACATTCACACAAACCGAAGGGCAACATGTTGCATATATGGGTGCATGGGCCGTTTACTAAACTGCCATAAGTGATGAGCTACAAAGACACAACACACTACCTCTGCAGATATGCAGTTGCACACATTAACATACAAATATATACGCACACAGACAAACTTGTGGGTATATATGTGTGTGTGTCTGTGTGTGTGTGTGTGTGTGTGTGTGTGTGTGTATATATATATATATATATATATATATGAGCGGTTGGTGGTAGAGAAGCAGAAAAAATCTGAGGAGGGAGAGGAGAGGAAAAGTTGTCGCTTGTGGTTTAATACAAAAGACTCTGAGATACAGTGCAAAGTATTCAAGGGGGATGAAGACACAGAGAATCACTGTCGTGTTGTTTGCTTTATGTGAACAGCAGGACACTCATAAATTCATCATCTTCATCCTTTGCATCCTTGATTAAGTGTAATTCAACCAGAAAGATCAATTAAGGTCAAATTACCATTAGCCAAGTGTCAGAGAGGATATTCATGAGAACAAGTGGCCCCACTGTTTGATTAGCTGATTAAACACCGCAAGAATTACTTGTTCAAACATCAAGAGCCATTGGGCAGGACATTGTTGCACCTTTCCACCACGGCATCATCAAACGTCTATTCATGAAGTGAGGACATTGACTTGGAGGAAGAAGTTAGCTTAAAGCTCACTGATTTGAGATTTATACATTGATATATACCAAAATATGTACGCCATATAATATAGGTCTCTATATGACAGTGTGATACTTGTATGGACTCTTGCATCTTTGCCATCTTGGCCACAAATTACCTTTTTAAGTTGTTAAGGTTTGATGACTTGTTTTTCTTCTGCCACCACTGTTTTCACTGGTTTCACAACTAGCATGCACTGGCAAAAGAGCATAGTGTTTCATCAAAGATACACATACACATGCACACATGTACACACACACACACACACACACACACACACACACACACATACACACACACACACAGACCCTCATAGATTAGAATACTGATCAATTTTGATTATGGCGCACCAGCTGTGTGAGTCTACATGTGCATGTATGTGTTTCAATTTACAGAATCTCTGCCTCTCACATGTGCGACGGTATGGTTCTATCATCCTGCTTCTCTGAATTTACTGTCTGTGCATACATGCATGCATGCGTGCGTGCGCGTGTGCGTGTTGTGCGAGTAACCAGCTCTAAGTTATGATCCGGCTCCACAACAGTGGCGTGAAATGAAATTGAAGCTCAGCGCTCGCATCCTGATTTACCATCTCAAAAGTGTTATATTCCCCATGTATTCATGTGTCTGTGGGGTCGAGTGCGGTTGTGTGTGTGCATTTGTCTATGACAATGTGTAATTCCCCATGTGTGTGCAGCCCCCCTTGCGGATTCATTGGCATGTGCATATCAGACCGTGTCGCTCTCCAGCCGGGCTGTAACACACTAGCACATTTATCAGTGAATCGTATTTATAAGCCTAAGGGGGCCGTGCCTTTTCAAAGTCCAACAGTAAAATATTGGATTATCTGACACATAGAGATAGAGCCAGGAGAATTATCAGTTTAGGTTTATAAGATCAAATTTTTTCACTCGGCGGCTGCACATGCTGACGCTGGCTGGGCCACTTACACTGATACAGAGAAATAAAATCGATCTTATTTTTCTGGAGTGAGATGCTTTTTTTTATCTTCTTCTTCTGTTTTTTTCACTTTAAATGAAAATTGAAATTGAAAGCGTGAAGTTCATTCAGTCTCTGTTCGACATCACATTTTAAATAAAATACAGAAACTGTACTTTGCTCAACCTCTGACCCACTGCATTTCATTTACACTGTAGAAATACTCAGATTTGACTTTACAAACTGTTCTTCAAAGCTTTCGGGTTAACCAATGGACAAATAGTCTGTCACACATAGAATTTCATACTTTGGGGAAACTAAAGGATAACTTCTGTAATAAAATACTAAAGTGCTTGGTATGTAAGAAGCGCCTTTAGAAGAGCAACCATAAGAAACATCATATTTCAGAAGGGCTACTACTGTCCAATAAAACAATGCCAGAAGACATCTTGAAAAAAAAGAATGCTAAAGCTAGGCTAGGTTGTAGGTCACATAAATAGTGAATTTCTGTATTTTTTCAGGCTAGTTAAAGCAAGCAGAAGCAAGTGATTTATGAGATCACACATGGGTTATTCACGTCTGATTGGGCTTTTGCTCAGGGCCTCTGATGCACCACCTGTCCTCCCGCTTTGGCCTTCACTCGTCTTTCCATTACCCTCGCGAGCACGGACTCGAACCATCAAAATCATTTCCACAATTATTTCACATCATTATGTGGCCTTAAGCCACGCATATTTATCATTAGGTTGCAAATAATGTCCACTGGCTCGCAGACTCAAAAGCGGTTTTGTTTGAATTTGAATAGTAAAGCTCTTAGGCAAAAGGCAGGACGTTAGGCTTTAATGATGTGGTTAAAATGTTGAGAATGCAGAGAAAGGTCGAAAAGAAAATCAAGGAGATCATTGCATAAAGGTTTACTCTGATCCTCATTTTCTATGTGCTCCTGCAGATTCCTTTTTATCATGAACAGCCATGTGTCCAAAAAATTCAAAGGTGGAAGCGTTCCTGCAACCCTGCTGGCTTTAATACATTTCATTACGGTGTTATACTCGACTATAGCAAATATGCCTGCTTGTTGTGCAATAAAGAGCCTTAAATAAGATACATGTGTTTCTTACAGATCTTTTCAAACAGAGTACGTGTGTTTATTTGTTTTTCGACGGACATGAGGGGTCTTTACAGTGATTTAACTGAGGGTATCACGTCGTAACCTGTGCATGTATGGACTGTATGAGATGAAATGGAAAGCAACTGTGTGTTTTTGGTGATTCTGTTGGAAATAGATCCATTTCAGAGGATCATGCTTCAGTTTAAGGGTCCAGGTATTGCCACACTTTCACAACTGGCACAGTAGAATACAACGGAGCCATTGTGAATGTTATTAGTAACACCTGTGCTTTCCCTCCTGAGAAGTCCAAATGTCTGAGGTGAGAAAGGTTGTTTATTAGGGGAAAATATGGCAGAGAACTCACTGGTTTCAACAGAATTTTGTCTCTTTTACATCCCTCTAGATTGATATTCAGCTTACTGGCTGTTGGCTGGCACAAAATTGCAAATACTGTATTGACAACACATCGCATTATAACTCAGGATGGGTAATTTTGACTATTTCTTGACATTTTATACTTTAATCATTAAAGGGTTCATTGAGTTTCCGTCCTGCAGGAGACTGAGGAGAATGTTAATTGTGTCCAGTCTGCACTCGCCCACACAGTCCTCGGTAAGCTCTGATCAGCCAGAATAGGTAACACCTGTGTGGGCGTACTCCAGGGTCTTTTTAACAAAAACACATACATGAGTAAATGTGATGAACAATGCTGAATATCTGCTGCTTTTCTCAATTTCATGTCACTGTGATCTACATTACAACTAATGAATTGTACTCGTGGTCTGGCCATGTGAATCTGTCTGGCAAAACTGGCAGTTTTCACTCTTTTCTCCCAATTTTAGAGACTGAACGACTGTCAGTATATGAAAAAATAACAGAGATGAGGGAAAATAATCACAGCTTGCAGCCCTAGTGATGACCGTCCCTATAATATTCTTATATTTTTATGCACTGAGATGTATGCATATCCTGCATTGGATGGATGATACTTCACACAGGTACTTTTTTTTTTTGTTGTTGTTCTAATCGTTTCTTACAGCCAGAGAGACTTTTCCTGCCTCAGTCAGCATGTGGCGGAGCTGGTAAGGCGGGTTCCTCAGATGTTTCTTTGAGGTGTGACACAGCAAAAGGCTAAATCCCCCCACCTCGGTGATTTATAAGACAGAGATCCGATTAACTGCTGTATGACATAATAAGCATCGCAATAAACTGCTGTTGACACTTTCACGGTCATGCACATATTAATACACTGAGACAGATGCTCCGTAGATCTCGGTCCACATGTAGTATACGCTTACACACACACACTCATGTAGGCCACACAGGCGGGAAAAAAACAAACTTTGATAGAAGTACGCACGGACGTACACACTTCTGCACCCACCCACACACACGCTCTCACACATACACTTCCTCTGCAAACATCTTGGAATGAAGTTATCACTTTATCCTCTCCTGTCTCTCTTTCCCACAGAGAGATTAACATTCACTCTCTCTCTGCATTTTGCCTCTCTTTTCATGTGAGCACTGAGGCAGCTGCAGCTGTGTAAGTGTTTGTATGTGCGAGTGTGTGCTTTCTGTGCATGTGTGTGTGTGTGTGTGTGTGTATATGAGTCAGGGCACCAACGCTCAAATAAATCAACTTCCTGTTTCCTGCCATCTTATCTCGGAGCCACCACACATGTAGACGTACAGTGTTTGTGAGTGTGTGAGTGTGTGCGCGTTGGTCTGATCATTGTCGTCATCATCTGGCTTGCGGAAGCCACTGGAGAAGACAGAAAGATTTGCAGGCAACGGGGTTAATTGACACTTCACATTTTAGATGTCTGTGTTCTGGGAGGAACATGGAAGCAAGGGAGATAAGAGGGAGAGGAAGAAGTGGAGGGGAAGAGAGAGGGAGTGGAAAGATGAAGAGGAGAGAGCGGTTCGAGGAAAGGGGGACAGCACAGGAGGGAGGAAGAATTGTTGAGAGCGAGTAGGGCAGTTAATATTTTACAAGCCTGGATTAGAGGGGTCATGAAATGAGGAATGGGAAAAGGATTCCTGAGAGCCAGCTACAGGGAGAAGGAGAGAAAAGGAGTGGGACAGCTGGATAATGCCGCTTTGATCAGAAACATCTGTAGGTTTCGCGGCGGAGGGAGGAAAACAGTGAGTGGTGGGACAGAAATGACTGCGTCCCGCTTTATCTGTTTGTCTGGACAGGTTTCAGTCTGACTTGCTATCTGTGTCTGGTTTCTTTTTCTGTCCGTCAGCTCCAGTTTGTTCTTGAAGGATCCTACTTGCGGTTTAGCATGCTTTAACTTATACTTCTTGAAGGAGCGTATTGGTTCAAAATGACTTTAATCAACATTTGTCCACTGCACGTCCGGAGTGATGTTATGTGCTGCAAGACGACACCAGTGAACACAATTAAGCTCAAACAGCATTTTCATGCAAAACTGACGACTCAGAAAAGCCTCAAGGAATAAGAAATACAGGGTTCTAAAAACTACAAATCAACATGATTATCTATCAAAAATATACGCTTATTACAGTACAGTAATTGTGCAGCATTTACTGACCAAATTACAGCCTGGCTTTTTAAATTGATTTCCCATCCCGGCAGCCACTGGTTTCCATGCCTTCCACTGTGTTATGAGAGACAACTCACAGAGACTTGAGTCTTGCTTCACATAGTAGGTAATCCATCATGGTGAACATTTCATCCCCACTATTTTTTGTCACATCAGCAAAGACCCAAATCTAAGCATCTGATTTGCATTCCATTGACCCATCCTGACATTAGCGATGTTGTCTCTAACCAGACTGGCTGTCTCAGCTCACAAGCAGGCTGTAATTGTTGGGTTTTAGAAGCGACATCGGCCGCCAAGGCATTCTCAGAATTGAGATTTGAATGAATATGCCGACCCATAATTATATTGGTGCATTTCCAAAGTGAAGCTGTGGATAAATTAGAGCTGACACCCTCTGGTCGGTTGGTCCACATGCTCTAGTCCAGCTAAATCCTCATTGGTCAGATAACTGATAACCATCAGACGATGCTCTGGGCGGGCACTGAACAAGACTACTGAGTGGTGACTACAGACAAAAGCTGTTTTCTCACATGAACTCCGGACATAGTCTGCAGATGCTTTACATGTATGTAGCACACAACAGGAAACATGTCAGACGTGTTCTCATCTAATGGACATACTCTGTTGGGTTTAGGTGGGGAGTGGCACATGGTAGAGTGCGCCTCCTGCACACCGTCCACCACGCCATTCTTAACACCACCAACACGACGCTGTGTATTTTCTGCACCTGCTCTCTTCACACATGGGCTTAAGCAGATATGACACAAACTTTGTACAAGGGAGCCGGAAGGGTAAAGTCCACTTAATGTTGGACATTTGCATTCTCACACAGGCTACAGCTCCTCCGGGTAACATCTGGATAACTTCAGGGTTGCAGTGCATGTATGAGTGTATGTGTGCATGCATTTTTAGTTGAACCAATCAGTTAGTTGAAGAGTAAGTACAATCAGTCGTCCAAGATTTTCTCTGCTTGACTGCAGTCCTAGATTGGATATGATTTTTAGAAGAAAGAAAATTACAGCAGAAAAGCAAACTATGAAATCACTGGCAGTATCATAAGCCATAGAAAAGGGGATGAGATTGTTATTATCTGTTTTTGTAATGAACCATGCATCTAATAAATATGTTTTCTAACTCCCCTTTGGCAAGACTGTATAATAATGATAATCACACATAAGCCTGCAGGAACCTCCCTCGCAGTGCTAATCTTATTGTTTAATAACATGGCCAACATCACCCTAAGCCTTCCCTGAGAGCCAAACTCTGAAGGTCAGTGCTAATACCAAGCCGCTCATTTATTAAACCAAATAGGGAATACAGACAGAGATGAAACAGTGAGAGTGTAAGATAAAGAGAAGTAGAAAATATAAGGAGATGGGGATGATAAAAGTGGGACTGAAGAGACAGAGAGGGAAAAAAAAAACACGAGAGCAAAGAAGGGCAAAGAGAAAGAGTCTAAGGCATATAAGAGGGGTCATGGAGGAAGTTAACAAGGGGATAAGAAAAAGTATGAAGTGATAAGTGGGTAAAAAGAGGAGATGGAGGAGGGGAGGGTTTCAGAGGGAGAGATGAGAGGAGAGAGGGACGGTTAGAACGATGGCCACCTTAATTAATGGACTGTAATATATGACAATATTCCTGGGTTCCAAGATAATATCAGCAAAAATTACAGCCTTCATCTTGGGCACACTGTGCAAATATACCGTGACCTTGACAGAGGAACTGAAGTGGCAGGGAAATTTGAAAAACTCTTGACAGGAACTAAACGAGTCATGCCCGCGATAAAAAGATATGATAGCTCCAATTATGAAGGAGGTTGATGAAAAGCATTGAGTCCCCCCCTCCCTCCTTAAAATCTGCTACCACTATGGTGCAGAATCCAGGCCAGCTAGATGCACTAAGTGCTATCAGTTCGCTTGCCAAGTTGACTTTAAGGCATTATTGACGGTTATTTGGATTTATTTGTAACTAAAGGAGAGTTCATTTTCAAAATGTCAGTTTTATGGACAAGAAATATGACTTGGATTTTTGTCTATGTAGTGTCTTGGGGGTGTTAGAGTGTCCATTTAGTCCAACGTGAAATAGCTCTGTCCTTATGTTTAAATGCCTTGACAGTCGAGCATCTCATAAAGGCAGCAGGATGTCCAAGTCTCTAGTGGTGTGACTGCTGAAGTGAAGCAAGATGGCAAACCCCACTCAAGTCTAAAATATGTTTATATGCTACTCTGCCTGAAGAAATGTTTAAAGCAAAAATAATGCTGGTGGAACCGCTTGGTGCCATGCAGGAAGTACGAGCTCCAGCACTTCAGTTCTGTAGCTGACCACGACCTCTCACTTCATTAAGGACAGCTGACATATTTCACAAGGAAAATTAGACGCATAATTAAATAATTTCATAAATCAGTGCACCTTTCTGTGGTGTGAAATTCTATTCAGGTCACTATGTGGGAAGCAGTTAGAGGTGCTAACTAAGGATTAAGAGATAAGTGGGTGTTGATGATTGAATGACTACTTCTGCTCAACCTTAACACCTGATCTTATCATTCAATCTCTGCAGCAGGTCCATTTGAAAAGTTGACTGGTGGAAATTATCTTTGCATAGCTTAAAAGGTAAAATCTGGCTATAGAAGAACTTAATATTTGCTTAAAGGCGGGGAGGCGCAAATGAAAAAGTAATTTATGTATATATTGTAAAGCAGCACATCTTTGTATGTGGAAAGCATATAAGTTATTTCTGTCCTGCAGCTTAACTCCAGTGAGCAGAAGCTGCCACAGAGCCATCAATCACCCAGCACTTGGAACAGCAATGCGCCCGGTTCACCAAGCTGTTGCTGTGGTAGCTAAATGTAGCGTGGGCGCAACTCCACCGCACAGCAGTGGAGCTTCCAGCATTATTTTCATTGTTATTTGAGTTCAGCGATCAAAGGACCACCATTCCAAGTGGGACTCGATGCTATTTCCCTGTCGCTGCAGAGAAATTCAAGAAGGATTTTTCCACGGCCGTGTGCTTCCAGTGTCGGCTGTGTGACTGTTATCCAAGTACCAGTAGGTAGCTAGGGACCCACACATGAGTACCTCTGAAGCTGCAATCAGTCATGTGTGACTGTGGAAATGTAGCAAGCACGCACAGCAGACGGTACGCATGGTGCATGCACACACTGACGTGCACAGAATCAGCGACACATACACACACACACACACGACATCCTCAGATATGCGCATGTCCACCTGTGTTCTAAGTCTCCTGATCTGACCATGAGTGCTCAAGAAGCAAACTGCTGAGGGAAAAGAGCCGCTGTCAGGTTCAGTGGCTGCAAAACACATTGTCGCATCTGTAATCCAAGCAGCTGAGAATGCACAGATTACAACTACTCCCTCTCCTGAGCTTCATCTGGCATGCTAGGAAGGACTGAGGGTAGAAAAAAAAAAAAAAGGTGTAAAACAAATAACTTCAGAGGAGCCCAGCGGTGCATGCACAGAGATTTATTTGAACTGGAGCAGAGCCCACGGTGTCGTTGCTCTGTCCTTGATGCTAAAGTTTACTTAGAGTTTCATGCTTGGCGTTTGTCAGAGGGAGACTAACAATGCTGAACATAACAGTTTCTGTGATGAAAATCATTATTAGCAAATAATTTCTGCCCAATAATCTGCCCTCTCTTTCCAGTTTACTCCTGACTTAAAAAACAGACTTGACACAGCGCGGAGAACACGCTTTCAAATGCGGAGTTCAAAGGAATGTAAGTTAATTACTGCAGTAGGTTACAATGCTGATTAGGAGTAATGACCACAACTATAGCAATCATAAGATCAAAGTCAAACTGCTACACAATAAAAAAAGAGCATTTTGTTCATTTAACGAGGTCATTGATGAAAATAACAATACAACTTGATAGAGTCGTAGATTTGTCTGTGAGTGTGTTTGTGTGTGTGCGCAAGTGTGTATTTTAGCTAGGACCTGCTATTTAGACCTCTCTCTCACACACACACATCAGCAGAAAAGAAAGCAGCGCTAAGCCATAAGCATACACAGCCCACACGCATAGTGCACAGTATGGAGACAGAGACATCACAATGTTTTATAGTTGAGTGTGTATATGTGTAAATGTACACAATAATTCTGTGTGTGCTTGAACTCATGAAATACGTTTGCAAAAAATGTTTTGCATGCAGAAATGTGCAAAAAGACCCAATATGACTAAAGAAACATGCACGACTCTCCTCCACGATTCTCCTCTTTAATGCATAGCATTTGCACCTCTTTCTTTGTATCAAAATATATGGGAATTAATTAAAGTATGCTCCCTGATGCAGCAAATATAAACTATACTGTACACAGGCAGCAGCTTTGGTGAAAGAGTGGGCATCAGACGGTCAATAACAAGCGGAAAGAAGCAGCCAGAGTAGACACGGCCAGAATCGATAGACTTCTACCTTAATGTACCAAAAATCAGTCTTTTCTTCTTTCTTTCTTTCTTTCTTTCTTTCTTTCTTTCTTTCTGTCTCAGGCAGGTGGTGTGTTACTGAACGTGGGTCACAGCCAGTGAAGCTCTATGCTACCGACTTTTTCTTAATGCTTTTGGTGTTTTAGGGAAGAACTGAAAGAGCAGGGAAGGAATAGCACCATCATCATCATTGTCATCATCAGGGCAAGATCTCTTTATCAAATTAGCCTTCACGTGTATCCACATTGTCTCTCTCTGCGATACACACACACACACACACACACACACACACACACACACACACACACACACACACACACACACACACCGCACACTAACACACACCTACTTACAGATGGGTCGACCTTTTTGCCGCAGACTGAAACCACACAAAAATGTCAGAGCTGTAACAACAGGACAGTCAAATGGGAGAAATTAAGAGGCTTTGTTGGCGTGTCAAAACACATGTTATGGATGAGTGTGTGAAGTGAGGGCTCAGAGAGAGAGAGAGAGAGAGAGAGAGAACTTCTGTGCATTTCTATATCAGTGTATTCATTCCTTCATATAGTCACACATACAGATAATATGAAAATCTGCTTTAAATGCAGATAATACAGTCACAGAAACACCAGCACACTCATCCACTGGAACACCAACATGCAAAGACACATGCAAGTAGTGCAAGTGTGGTTTAGTCTGGTGTGCCATACCATCGCTCTAATTTTTAATAGACACACACACAAAAAAAAAAGAAAGAAAAAATCATATTGAGATGAAGGCTATATCCCGACTTGTGATGATGTGATGACATCACACTGTTACGCAGAGCAGCAATAAGCATGGCTGAAAGTGAGAGTGACATGAAAGTAACTGAAAGTGAGACTCCAAGGTGGTGGAGGAGTTACGGTCTGGGGGAGCAACTTCAGCAGTGTGGAAGTGGTTTGGTTACAGAAGACAACGAGGGCAGACGCCAGGACCTGCGCTGATACCTCGACTTCGATACCGATTACTCACTTCAAAGGAGGAAGCTGCTCAAAGACCTTAGAGCAGCTGGAGGTAAAAAAAATAAATAAAAAATTTAAAAAAGTGAGACATCTCTGGGCCTAACAGAGTGTTTTTCCTACGTGTCTCTATGATGTGTAACTTTAGACAGCCAAACAGGAGCATTAGTAGGTCTTTGCACAAGAATGCCTTATTGGCTCACTGAGGTTGATGACACTCATTCTTTAGGTATCTAAAATCACGTTTTGATACTTGAACTACTTCGTTAACCGCCATAAAAGTACTGAAGCTTGGTACCCAGCCCAATGCACAAGTAAGCACAAGCAAGTAAGACTGTAACAACAAAAGGGGGCGCTACGACAAATTTATGCCACCACCTCAAGCAGAAGCACCTGGTTGAGGATGAGGATGGTCAAAATTCTAAACCAGACTAACTACATTGGCTCAGCATAGCATAGCTACAGACTATCATGATAGCAAAAATACCCCAAAATATAGTGATATTATTAAGGGCTGTATTGCCCACCCCTAGTGCAGGTACAAATAAAAAACATATGCACACACACGGGCACACACATACGCACAAAAGGTTAGTTATAGGCCCCCTGTTCTAGGAATAAGCCTGTCTGAACTCTAGCTATAATGACATCCAGGTATGTTTGCTCTTCATTTTACACGGCTCATCGCAGCTCCAAACACGGTATCAGCACGAGGGGGAGTGTGTGCGTGCGTGTGCGCTTCGATTGTGTATTTTTGTTTATACACAGAGATCGCTGTGTCCTTGTGCACATCTGCGCGGCAGTGTGTACTCGTACGCTGCTTTGCCCATGTGTGCCTACCGCTATATTTGTGTGTTTGTTCCAGTGTGTGTGAGCTTGTGTAATCAAACGTGCATTAGTGCGCCCATGTGTCAGTGTGTGTGTGTGTGTGTGTTTGAGGGAGTAGGCAGGCCTTTGCCCACATGCGAAGACAGAGCCTTCTCCCCGGCTTGTTGACATTCCAGTAGCTTGGCCTCTCCGTCTGCTCCAAAGTCTCCCCTCATTCAAAACAGACCTCCTCTATCTCTCTCTCTCTCTCTCTCTCTCTCTCTCTCTCTCTCTCTCTCTCTCTCTCTCCCCTATACCTTATTCTACCTGCTACCTTCTCATTGAAAACACAAGTGAGACATGAGTGTACACATTTCCCTCGTCCTCCGTCGGCACAGTAATGCTTGTTGAGCTCCTTTTTTGTGTTAAGCAGGAGCAGAGGATGTACTGCACTGTACTGAATATTGTTAATAAAGAAGGTGGCAAGATGTTTGCTATTGCTGAGGCTTTATAACATTAAAATTGTCTTCCCAGCTCTCTCCGCTCTCACACAGGCTGCCTCTCTCTCATCCTCCCTCTCGTTCCAGACACAGACAGGCACTTTGCTGTGTCTCTCTTTGCCTCTAACACTCTCACCTGAGACTTCTCCTCAAACCTTTATTGTTTCTGTGCAGTTTTGGTCATGTTTGCTCTCTCCCTTCCCCTGAGGCTGTCCCTCAGACTGACAAACTAGCAGCTTTACCTCAGTTAACATCAGCTCTCTGCTGCTGGTTGTGATGGAAATCCAGCTTCACACTGAATGTAAAAACAGAGTGTACCTAAAATTTGCAGGGGCCTCAATGGGAGGCTCAGTGTTTCTGCCTTCACCTGTTTTGATTTTGGTATATTAGTTTAAAACTGCAAACAAAAATCACTGTCATAGGTGCTCAGTAACAGTCTGGTTAGTGCAAACCAATCAGAATCATGAATTCTCTGTGGTATGAAGATTAGATGTGAAAATGTGTGTCAGTCAAAATCACAACAGGCGACCTTCGGGACATATACAATATAGAATACCATTTTTTTCCACATGCCTCTTTCAGGCACTCAGAAGCCTGGGAATGCACATTCATCGGCTGAAAGGTATTTGCACTATATATCTCAATATGAAGGCATGAGTGTACATGTCTTAAACCCAGAGTCTAAGACAGGAGCATTCATGTCTCCTGTGCTTGTTGAAGGAAAAGGTATTCAGCATTTCCATCCTCTTGAGCACATATGAGCCTGCATGCTTTACCTTTCCACCATGGGCAGGCGTGATGAAAATCTGACGGTGAGTAATGAGGTTTCTCCCAGACACACACAAAAAATACACACAATCTCAAAATGAGGGAGTGAAAGATAAGTGAAAAGAATGATATTTGAGCAGTATGTCATGAAATGAGAATACTGTAGAGAAGTCAGCCTTAAAAACTGTAAATTAAACGTGGTAGTATTTTGGTCCTTTTAACCACAGTGGCCAAAAAAGAGCACATTGTTCTTCTTATTAGAATTACACTGACAATGTGTGAGGCAACACTGAATGTACAAGCTGCTGCTGCTGCGTGTGCACTTATGGCTCCAATTTGGGTTCTGCTCTAATGAGTTAAAAGCTCTTACCTGTTGAATAAACTGAGCGTTCTGTTTGCATCATGACCATTGCAGTTAAGCGGGGCAATTAGCACCGAGGATGTGATGAGGCAGAAGAGTCCCACAAAGACAGTTCTGCTCAGAGTCATGAAATTACACATCAGAGCTGTTGCTTGTAAATGTCAAAGCATCCATAAGAAAGCTGTGCTCCACTATCACTGCTGCTATTGTATCTGTTTCTATTATTGCATTTCAGGCGGATGTGAGAGTGTGTAAAAGTCAGGGATTAACCTGGGACCTTTCTCCTGAAGGACCTTGTGACCTTCTCAGAGAAATGAATTGAATGGATGAGAAGGAAGGAAAAGGATGACGGATGAGGGAAAGGTGGAAGCAGATGCACTGCATGTCGATATGTGGGTAATGGGAGAGAAGGGAGAGCATTTTCTGGCTGAATTTGCACATGAAATTGTTACCCTCTTATGCCACAGACCCAAAACAACCCAAAAACAGCTGTAGAAATGCCACAAAAAAAAAGATAGCTGAAGTTCAACTGAAGAGAAAGACATCCCTATGCATCTATTCATAAAATCCATAACCAGCGACCTCAACTTTTCTTTACTTTGCCACACGTTGCCATGCTGACAGAAGCACACACACTCACTCTTGGTGCAACACACAGACATGCAGAGTCACGCAGCGCACAGGCTGAGAAAACAAATGGGTGCTCAGACAAAGACCAGGGCAGAGAAACAGCATCAGACAGTGGGCTGATTGACAAAAAGGGAAAATCAATATGAAAGAGTTAAGCTGGAGCCACTTTTATATTGTGCTCTGTCCTCTGTGCATGCAGGTTGCAACTGAGGTTTTACTGCCAAAGAAAATCTTTGTCTTGACCCTTCTCATTCATACAAGCAAACACACTCATACACACAGCATAATTACACTCATATACACACACAAATCTTGTATATATATTAATATAGTGAGAAAAACAAATATCTTGATGCAAAAAGCATTTACAGAACAGTAGAAGTGCTGCAACAGTTAGTTGATTGATAAACTGATCTGGCAATCTGGGTCGGTATCGGACCAATATTCAATATCAGTATTGAATCAGTGCATCCCTAAATTTGATCATCCATTAATTGTCATTTATCAAGCAAAAATGCCCAACATTGTCTTGTTAAAGCTTCTCAAAAACATGATTATTTGCTCGTTTTGTTCAAATTTTCATTTTTCATTCGTTTCAAAGTGAATAGATATTAAAGAAATGAGGAGTCCTCACACTTGGCTCTGGAATTTTTTTTTTTCTTTCAATATTTCATAGTCTAAACAATCAATTTACAACACCTACCATTAGTTCTAACCTTCAAACACACCTGTCTAACACAAGTGTGCTCTCACATATACAGTTAGTACAGTTGCTTCTGTTCAGTACAAAATTCATATCACGGTGAATGCTTTCTTTACCATTGTGAGTGTGTGCGTGTGTGTGTGTGTGTGTGTGTGTGTGTGTGTGTGTGTGTGTGTGTGTGCATGTGTGGGTGCAAGGGTGCAAGACACAGGAATAGGGTGGATTTCAGAAATGCTGGCCAGCAGTGATAAGAAGCCTAAATCCCCTGCACATTCTCACATGGATAACCAAGGAGATAGACTTGATCTATAGAAACTGCAGCTTCCATTAACGTCACACATAGGGCATGTGGATGCACGTGGAAGCATAAAGGTGAAGAGGGGTTTTCTTTTCTTTTTCCAGCCTAAAAATCCAACTTGACTTTGCTAAATCAGGAAGTGAAACAATATTGTGCTAAAGGTATATTATGGAGGCACCACTAATTTTGGTTCACGGCATTTTTATTGAAAATATAATACACATGACTAGAAAACCAATTCCGTGCTATTAGTTTGTCTTGTTGTTCATTTAGGATTAGAGTTAACCTTTCTGAAAGAATGCTGAGCAGAGTAACAAACAGGCGCAAAACAATAGCAGGGACTGAGATATGCATTGTAAAACTGTGTCAGCACTCATACAAAGACAAACACACACTCAATTCATCACTGCACATGTGCTGTATGTCTTGACGTATCGGCTTTTTGTATGTGTGCATGTGTTTGTGTGTGTGTGTGTGTCAGCAGGAAAGGGGTATAGAGAATTTCAGGCAGCAACCTTCACAAGATTACCTGAACACCGTGTGTGTGTGTAAGCTGCTGTGATAAATATGGCATGTTATCGATTTGACAGATCAGACCTCATGTTATCCAACTCAAGAAATATACCAGGCACACACTCGCTGTGCAGGCAAGGCTGTGCTTGTGAGTTCGAAATTGGACGCATCAACATGTTGACATGGTTCCTGCTTACATTTTCTTCTTCATGTGTTTGTTTTGTAATACTTTTATGGAACCTTTATGCTAAATATAGTGTTATAGTGTTAATTTTCATCATTTCAAGTGCCACATGGGCCCTTAGTATCTAGGCTTGTGTGTTGTTTGAAAATGTTTGATTGGCCCACTGAGACAATTAGCCCATAGAATAATGAATAGATAGAAAATAAGCCCCCTAGTTCACCTTTATCATCAGGAGCAGAAGCATTTTTCTTTTATACTAGTCCTGTAACATTATCTCCACCACTCAAAGTCGCCATCTTTTTAAGCTCAGCCGCCTGTTCCACCAGCAGAAACTGACCTGCTCTGGTGCTGTGTGCCATGCACTACAATGCATCAACTCAGGGCAGCATTGGTGTATCAGTCGACTAGAACAAGGAGTGTCTGTATTTTGACAGTTTGGAAAATCATACCTTTGGAAAAGCCAAATACCCTGGAATACCGTAACACCTCAACAATCTACAACCCCCTTTTTCATTTAAAAATGAAGCCCAAAACTATCAAATGCTACTCTTGTCTCAACTCAAGTAGCTGAACAAGAACTTTGACGAAATAAAATGCTGCCAAATTGACTAAATTCAGATCAAAATCAGACCTCAGTGACACCTTGGAAGTGGTTGGAGATGAAATGTGTGCGTGGGGATATCAAGAATTATTGGAACACCTGAAAACCCCACATAGCAAAGGCGGAAACCTTGGGTGTGAGGGAGCAATACAGAGAATAATGATGTGTTTCCTTGGCTTGTTGAGAGCTGCAGGATGTGTGCTGCCTGATGATGCACAGTTGGCCAATATTGCTAATAAGAGGCAGGGAGAACTGGAGATGATGGCAGAACCTCCTTGTGTTTCTACTCCACTAGCTTTCCTGTAGCTGCTCAGTAATCGATGGTCAGCAGGTGCTCCCTCCCCTGACGCCGTGCTAACCTCCACACACGTTGCTTTGGTGAGAGATTCCTGGCACCCTATCTGGGGATGATATTACCCAGTTGCTCTCTCTAAATGAGATACCTCATCACAATGCCATGCCTGGTCACTTATGACTACGACAGAACATTACACTGCATAATGGCCTGTTAGTGCTGCTGGATTATGCGATGCCTTATCCCAAGGCAGCGCCTTGGCTGCCAGGCTGACAATGACGGAGCAGGCCGGGCTTCTGTGTCTTGCTTAAGGGCACGTGGTTATTGTACATAGCAAGCCTTTTAACTATTAATAATGGAACAATCTCCCAAACCATTAGGCCCCGCCGCCACTTCCAAAAACTTGAGGCACAAACACGAACTGAAAATTCAGTGCTCACTTTCATGTTCACAATCTCATTATGTGTTTGAAGTAGTAAACCACTTCTGCTGAATGAGCTTGCATTTTTCTGAGCATTTCTTCTGTCATTCTAAAACATTTTTTGATGTTCTTCTCATCATGAAAAAAAAACAACACATAAAGCATGTTAAAAGACGTGGGGACAAAACGTTAAACGCGACAACTGTACCAGCCAACAAGAGTCGTCTCTGCACTGAAGGACAACGGCTGAAAATGCACCTGGTTTTACTGCTGGACCTTCCTCCAAGGACTACAAATGCACAAACACAGCCTAACACAAGGTGATGCATCAAGAACACTGCTCTGAAATGCAAATACCCCTCATCCAGCCACTCAAAAGGCTCCCTAATGGATTATAGCCAATGCACAAGCTCATAGTAATTAATTCTTGAGAACAAAATGTTTGCAGTATGAATGCATGTGTTTAAGTATGCGTAATTTGATTTTCAGTACATTCATATCTCCTCCCACACGCAGAGAGTTTCTTTCTGTCAAATTTTAAAGCTGTGGTCTTTCCATATATTTGAGCTGTAGTAGATGTTTTGTCAGCGTGATGGACAAGAAAGCTTTGGGAATTTGAATTTGAAAGGAGTGCAGGGAGGCTATTGTCCCCAGACAATACAGTATGAAGGTTTGGGGAGCTAATGGTTTTCTGCATGTATCCATTCCTACACAGGAAAATCACACTTCAACAGAGAGAGATAGGACTGTCCTTGCACAATGTCATAGGCAATAAACACACAAACACACACGCATGCACACAGGCTCTTACAGGCGGACATACACACGAGCATGCACGCACTATTCCTCTGCTTTACCGTCTTTTGTTACCTCTCCTCTACAAGGACAAACAGCTCTTTCAGAAATGTTGTAGTGCCCCCTCCCTTTTTTTTTTAAAGTTCAGTCAATCTGACTTTCTTTCTTTGCTACACAGGTATTGGCTTACGGCGCCATATACCTATAAATTCTCTTTTCAGAAAGTTTTCTAAAGAAATACAAAGTGACAGACACAAGCATAAAGTGACGGCACAAGACGAACCGTTGTTATTTCAGACTGCAGGAAAAAAAAAAAAAAAAAAAAAGAAATAAAAAATACGTTTTCCAGACTGAAAACAAGCACTCATAGCAATCAAAGATAGAATCCACTCCAGGTTATATTTCTAAGACATTTATGTTTTATATTTATTTTAATCGACTGAAGCTCTTATCCAAGCTCCTGTGCGGAAAGTAGAAAATAGTCAGTTTTGGCTGGAGGATATTAAACTGAGGGCTCCAGACTAAAGAACTTTAGGGCTATGTCCTTCTTATTAACATTACTTTTTTAATAAGTCAAATGAGCTTCCTCAGGCTTTCATCTGTCGAGCACACAGTAATCTGCTCCATTTTAAATATTCCCATCAGAATACACTGAAGCCGTCTAGCATCAGTTTGCAAGACCAATTTCTTTTTGACTTGACTTGTTTTTGACAAGTATTGCATGGATCAAAAGCAACATTTATATTCCATATATTCACCAGTGCCTTAATAGCTACATCCCGCATATGATATTACTGTTAGTATTAAATGCTATGCACCAGTTACTTCCATACTGCTGTTAATATTAGGTTTCATTGTTTTGTCCTCTTTCCTAGTTTCTCTCCTCGCCTTTTATGCTCTGTTTTCATTCCACATTTTCTTCTCATTTCCCTCAGTTAAGCGGACTGACTTAAGTTGAGAGGGATGACAATAAAGTTGAGCTGAATTGAATTAAACTGAGGTTCAATGTGATAAATGGCAATCTTTTCCCCCTGCCACTCTTCTACTTTCTCCCCACAGTGCGTCACACTGAGGCCTTTCTGTTCACAATAGATCAAATTAAATGTGCATATTTGGAAGTGTTGCACCATTTAGGGGTCTGAGACCCCTTTTAAGTCTCTGGTGATTCAGTTCCAATGACTTGGAACAAAGTTTTATTGCAAATCAACATTAGCCAAAAACTCTGCTCATACTGGCTGGAATTACATTAGCTTCCTGGCAACATTAACTTATTGAACAGTCTATCAGGAGGAACTGGGGGAACTAGCGGGGGCTCAGTGATTTTAATGGCACAAGAAAACACAACTTGAGATTTAATGGGTTGGAATCAACAAAATGGCTCTGGAAACAGAAAATCTATCTTGCAAATGGTCACTCAATTCAGTTGAGGGGACATTCTGTTCATCCACAAATGAAATGACTTTTTTAATGACTAAAATGAATTGATCTGTTAAGTTGATTTCTTTAAAAGTGCAGGCAGCCCTTTTGTTTCCAATATTGACTCTGCCTTAGCATCCTGTCTTAAATACAGGGACTCGTTTTTCATATTTGATCTAAAAAAGAAAACCAGCTATTTTGCACTAAACCGTCTTTTTACATATCGACCTGACCGTCACATGAGGGACAGTGGCAGGATGCATAAGTAATATGAAAATGACTGTTTAACATAGCAGGAAAAAGAGTAAAAAACAACAAAAACTAAGACTTCCTCTCATAAAATATAAATACATACATATATATATATATAAATATAGCACTATCACATTACCTTTAAGATTAACTGCACGTTGGAATGAAAGAGCAACATAATAAATTAAGTACAAATAAACCATCCAAAAATGTATCACTATGTATATTTAGGAGGCCGGTCACACAGTGTGATATACAGTATGGCAAGCAAAAGTGCTGAGGTTTCTATTTGTACAGTGCAGTAATTGGATATACCCTGAAAGCCTTTGAGCCAATCACAATATGTCAGAACTACTGCTTGCTCCAAAGACAGGTTAATAACTTGGAACTTAAAATTCCTAATCTCCCCAAATATTTACCTCTCCTTCTACTTTCATTTCCGCATGCTGCTATTATGCTCGCCCGCCGACGCAAACAAGCAGACACACATGCACACACGCTCATTAGCTGCACAACGGGGTAGTGGAAAGATAATCAGGGCATTACGACAGCCACATGGAAAAGGTCACCGAAGCGCACGCTTGCACGCGGCAGCGCTTACACTCACACAGATGTGCGTTCGCGGAATCTCTCCCACACATTCACACAGGCTTTCACAGAGATGCAGAAGAAGTAGAAACGCTCCTGTCAGGAGTCACGTATGTGTTGACCCACCCACACACATGTTCGGACATACAACATGGGGTCAGTCAGGGCACTCAAGCGGTGGTTGAAAAATTCCTGATGGGATTATAAGGAGTTAGCCTCAACAGCCACTTCATAGATGGAGAAACAGACGCACAATCTAGCATGTGTGTGTGTGCAAACATGCCTGAGGAATTAGTGTAAAACTTCATACTGTTTAAGGCTGCATGCTTGTTTGTGCATGTTCATGACTCAGTATAAAACTCTCACTAACTAAATTTACTGTTCCCTCTCCAAAATGCTAAATGCTGTCTGACCCTAAAGCCGCCACAGCACTCTGTTCACTATTTATTTGTCATTAAACACTGGCTGGCTGTGACCTGCTGTAAGCCTCATTAGAATGCACTTCCATTAATGACTCACATTAGGCCAAACACGCACACGCATCAGCACAATTATTTGGTTCTTTTAATGAATTCCGAAAGCCGTGGTGGGAGTGTCCACACCGGCTGACACAGTGCAACGCCGCTCAAGAACGGCTTATGCCACTTTCATCTTGAGAGTGCATTTGAAAGAGAGATGAGCAGACAGGGAGAAAGAGAGAGAGAAGATGAATTCTTTCAGGTGCTGGAAGTCAAAGATCAAGGAAGCTGTTTTTGTCTGTTAAATGTTGTTAAGGAAGGGTGGTTTAAAGGAGGTATAAGGACAAAGAGATGATGAGGACAGAGATAGCAGTGTGGAGAGATAAAGTGAAGGCAGGAGGATGCAATGAAAACTTGCCGTTGCTCATTTACGTTCTTGTGCACATTATCGTGCTCCTTTTCTTTGGAAGGAACTTTGGGAGCCCGTATCAGGCGGATGTGGATAAAATGAGAGTGGGGGGGATTTGTGTGGGATCTAGATTGTGCATTCTCTCGGCCTGTGAGGGGTCGGTGAGTAATGTAACATTGCGAGTTCTGCTCTGTTCGCTGCAGCAAAGGGAAGTCAGATCAGGGGTCGGTCATGCACAACTGTTGCTGTGGTTGTCTCGCCCAGGGACACTTCAATAGGTGAGCAATGCTCTCCTTGACTCTGAGTCAGGGCCCCCTCTTGAAACTCAGCTCTGAAGCCTTTTTGCACCGAAACAAGTAGTCGAATAAGTATCTGACAATCATTTTAAACAAAGTGAGCCCCTCTGTGACTCTGTGAGGATGGTCATTAGTCTCTCATTGAGGATGGGAGAGTGTGATTTATATACAGTTCTCAATTCACTAATATCCCAGTAGTTGAGGGGGACGTTTGGGCCATCCATCTGGGATTTTGGCAAACAATAGATCTGTACAAAACAGAGGCAAAACACTTTTAATAGACAGCACATTACAGAACCTGCAGGAGCTTTGATGACCTAAAGTTTCGTTATACTACCATCTCCTCCTAGATTTGTTGTACTTAACCCCTTTTGAACTTCTTTCAGAGCCATTTCAACATTGAGACCCTCATTGACTTTGTGCTCTACCCGCTGCACTGCATGCTCTCTAAACATCTTGATAAAAAGAATCATCCAGACTGACAGTGTCAGCAGTAAGCAAACCCTTGAAATATGCACTCCATCTCTTCAGCACCACAGTTATATCATCTGTCAGCACACGTTGGTCAGGAGGACGAAGGAACACGGATGGAACGGACGAGCTTATAGGGTACCACCAACCATATTTAATGCAGAGTTACAGGTCAAAATGTGATATTATTATTCAGCTTCCACGCAAGCTGAAATTTTAATAGAAATGTCCAATGTTTTTAACTGCTTCAGACTGTTGGGAAGGAGCATCAGAGAGATAGAGAAAGAGAGAGAGAACCTTGATCAAGCTTTACTGGGAATCCCTTTTAAAAAATTAATGAGTTAAAGGAGCTGGACAGGACATGCACACATACACACACTCATCACGCAAACACGCGCAAACACTCCGGCTCAGACAGTGAGATTTTGAGATTCCATATCTTAACATTTCCAACCGTGATTGGTTGGAAATGGTCCATTACCAGACAGATGCTATCAGACAGTCGGGAACTCTGCGTCTATACTGGATCAATTACAGACCATTCACTATTAACAATAATGGATTCCATGGCTATTTGTTTTCTCATATCTCACATTTTGTCCCTCACTTAAATTCGTGACGCATGACACACATTTAGGAGAGAAAACACAGAGTGACTGATGTTCAAATGTGTGTAGGGGGTGCATCTTTATGAAGAATGGTTCCATATGAAATATCCATATTTCCGTAGAATTAACATTTTCCCAGCTAGCAACAAGATTTCTGTCATTTATGATGAAATGCTTCCCTGCCATTGACGAGATAATCTGCCAATCCCTGTTATACAACAGGGGGCACTGTTAGGAATCTTGTAAAACAGTACGGCACGTCCCCGTCCAAAAACAAGCGAAAAAGCGGATCCACTGGAAGGAAGGGATTTGGCTATTTTTTATGCACAAGTAACCATTATCATACACAGCCTAACGCTGAAAAATACTGGCGCCCACACAGAGGTATGCAAGCCTTCTGAGTCTATTGTGGATGAAGGAGCAAATGAATGTGGCGGGTTGAATCAGGATCACCATGCTGGTGACAGTGACACACACAGACTCGACACTCACAGAGTGGAGGGAGAGGACGGTGTTGACACTGAAATTTCTCATCCATATCGCAGACGTGACGGGGTAGACAAATGGCCCTTGGACTTGGGCAAAGAAGACATTATTCTCCTTGAAAATAACAATGACAATAAAAATGCTGCACTCTATTCAAACAGACATTATCATTATTATTATTATCCTGAAGATCTTGAAAGATTAGTGACTATGATCAAAAATGCTGAAAATGGTCGACGACTTCAACTTGAACTTGAAGACGATGAACCTTATAACTACTCTACAATCATGAAGAAAGTCACTCATATCTCACGCTCCTCGTCTCATTTTCATGTTGTAGCTACAGGTTGGGAACATTTGTCTGCTACTGCAAATGCACCTTTAAATTACAGCTGCTGAAAGCTGAACCCGAGTGGTTTTGATCAGACTTTTCAGTGTAATTAACAGATATAAATAATAAAATTAAAACTGAACTACAACCCTTATCCTTTTTTTTTTTTTTTTTTTTTTTTTTTTCTGAGTTATACTTTTGCATGACATTGTGAGCTTGTGTACGCTGTGTGCACAGATCCATATGGCCCAATTTTGGTCTTTTATATTGTGTATTTGAGTGTTTACCAAACCAGCAAAAAAGTATACTGGTCTATATTTGAGTATTTGCAGCATGGCATGACCTTGGTCTCAGGATATGTATGTTTTTATGTGTATATATGATGAAAAGCATAACATTTCATCCAAATTGCAACATCTTCCTCTCCCTCCCCCTTCTCCGTGCACTCACAGCGTACTGCATTAGCACTCAAATACATATAAATTCCTTTAAATTATCATCCTTTTTCCCCCTCTACTAAATACCTCTTTCAACATCCACTACTGTAATCCAGCCGGCCAATCGGTAGGCAACAACATAACCTCCATATCAGTGTCAATCAACCACTCTATCAGCTGCTCCATCTTCTCAGTGTCTCTGTAATCAGACAGGCACTCAGTCGGCCAAGTAGTTACTCAGTCTTCAATCTGCCAGCCCACAGGTCCTTCTGGAGGTATGCAATGCTGTTATGTTGTGCTAACCAACAAGGATTTGTCAGCCAATCAGTTGACTAAACAGTTTGTCAGCCGTGGAGCCAGCTTACAGTCTATTCAGCCAATCAGCTGCCGAATCAACTCGCCAGAGCTATCAAGGGCAAGTACGAAGTATGTTGGGCTTGCAATTTGTATTGCATTCATTTAGTGTGATCATATTTAAGAATAAAGAGGAGCAGTTAATCAAAAGTGTTAACAGCATGTGCCTAAATTAAACATATATTACAGTATTGCACAATTTTTATTTAGTGTTACGTAAATGTGATTTTTTTCTTTCACTAAACAGGTGTGATTATTTTGGTGGGTTTGCGCTTCTCTCTTGTTTTTGCTTTCACCTTTTGGCAACAATAATAATAACAATAATAACAATAAAAGAAGTATATTCCATTCTGTATCTTTTTTCAAAGTGATGGCTGAATTGGATGAGCATTACTTTGCTTCTCCTCCCTGCCAGTCACCCAGGCAGTCTGACTGTAATCCATCTGCCAATCCAGTCAGTCAATCAATTGGTTGAGCTCCATCTTGAATTTAATACAAACAGTGTGCCAAACAGGGAACACTGATTACACTGAGTGCTACTCAGGATAATGAGTGCGATCAAGGTTCCCTGCCGGCACATACATGGCTGACACATGCGAGACACACAAACTGACGCCCTTCGCGCAGACATCAATCTTTGTGTTTATTTACTTATTTACAGCAGCCGTCTGTTTCCTCTGATGACACATCAGAGAGCAGTTAAATTACATGAATAATTGATCACATTCAGTTGTCTAGATTTGTCTTTTGTGCTTTTAAAAGGTGCAGAGGTACACGCATCACACACAAAAGCTGATATTTTAAATGCTTTCACGGTAAAAACTTGTAGTTGTGTCAGCATGTTGGGAAATCTGTCAGGGGGGAACTTTATATATCCAACATCTCTCATTGTCTTGTCATTAAAATCCAATGACTTTGTCTCACTAGCATTTACTTTTCCTATTCCATCATCACGGATGGTTACGCCTTGTGAGTGGTTATGTAATATGGATCTCCTTTGTTCCATTTCTTCTGTGTTATTATGAAAATCACCGCAACATCAAACCTAAATGAAAAATCCTCCCGACTGAGCAGATCGGTGGGCCTCGTTGCAATTGCTGCATTTGCAGTTACTGAGGTGAGAGTACATGAAAAAGCGACATAATTACAACAAGAGAGTATCTGCAATTACAGTAGTTACTTTCCATCCTTACATGATACCCTAGATTTACATTCTGGTGAAGCAACAGAAAAGATAAATACCTTCATTATTGATGTGCATAGACTGGGTCTAATGGGTGAAGAGATAAATAGTTACAGGAAAAATTGGCTTTTATATTATAATATGTGTAATTATACGAAAATACTAAATATCGTGTATTTTATTCTTATGCTGTAGCTAATAATGCTACATCTACCTACATGAGCATCTGCACATGCTTAGATTAGACTTGCATGGATTAGAAGGAAATGACAAGTATTAATTTTCATATGAATACTTAATGCTAATATTAACTTTTAACACTATCCATTCACGAGGGGTTGCGTAAATAAGGCTGCTGTGTGGCAAAGCGTACACCCCGGCATGTTGGGAAGTCATAGCAGCACGTGTCGAATGCTCAAGAAATAAATACAGCTTTGACAGCTGTAATACCGTGGAATTAGTGTGAGAGTTAACCTCCTACTCCGCCGCTGTCTCTCAATCTCTTCCTTTCCCTCTGCCGTCCTGCTTCCTGATCTCTGTCTCTCCTCGTGTTCGTGGTGATTAGATGGAATGGTTGCGAGGTAAAGAAGCTCAGCGAAGGGCAGAGATGAATCACACAAAAACGTTTAGTGACTGTGGTGTAGCGTCAGCGGCAAAATGATGTCATGGGCGGTAAATCCGCTGTTGACCACTTGGGTGATGGATTGGGAGATGGGGGAGGAGGAAAGGGAGACAGAAATGGATTGAAAGGGTGAAAAAAAAAAATCAGAAAGAGGAAGTAATTAGTATGTCAAAAAAAAAAAAACTAGAGAGACGAGGAATGGGGAGAAGGAAGGCAGATATGAAGGGAAAAGTGAGAGGGTGACAAGTGGGGAAATAGAGAGGCATAAAGACACAGAGGGAGGGAGAGGGAGAGATGGAGAGAACGATTATGAGTGGGAACGTTTGTCTCTCAATCAGCATATGGACTCCCATAAATAACATGCTCTCTCAGTCAACGGCATGATGTCACTAGATCGACACGCTCGCTCTCTCTCTCTCTCACACACACACACACACACACACACACATTAAAAGGGGGAGGTTGGTGGCAGATGTAGCAGCACTGTTGTTGTCATAAAAAAATAAAATAGGAAATTCACTCCGACTCAGCGGAAACAATCTCAATCGCGCCGTATTTCCTCATTCTGCATTTCATTTTGTTTATTTCTCGTCTTCTCCTCCTCCACTACTGGATGCTCTTCCGCTTTGCTCATTTTGTATTCTTGTTGCGCGTGCGTTTAGTATTTACTGTGTAAGGCACCCTATTAATGACATTGTATTGCTTTGCTGAGGACTTTCTGCTATATCTCAGGATTAAAATGAGATAGAGCGAAACACACACACACACACACACACACACAGACGGATGAAAAAGGAATCAGGGAAAACAGAGAGAGACTATTAAAGATGCAGAGAGAGACAAAAAGAGATTAAGACAAATAGCCAAAGAAAATAAGGCTCATTTTGACTATGAATGTGATCAATCTTCGGGTTTTCAATGCATGAGAGGATCACTTTGTATGTAATGTGAGCGATTGTATCACCTCTGGAACAGAATAATCTGAAACAAACAGAGACATCCAGAGCAGCCATGAGTAATGTGTTTTGGTTGATTTGAAAATCCAGTTTTTAACTGAGTCCATGTATGAAAATGTACCATCAGCAGGGGTTCTTTGTTTGGCGGTTAGTACGTCTCACTACTTCAACTGAGACATGTATTTTAGAGGTCTTGGATCTGATTTGAAATACACGCTTGGTAGATGTCTGAGAAACCAACAGAGCCAACAGAAAGACCTAATCCAAAAGGGACCTGAGGACGGTCAGAACTGGTCAGACTGAAATAGAGCCAATCATAAGTAGACTTGATCATCAACACTGGCAACAACATATTGACAAGACCTAAGACCTGCTGCAACGGAAGGACGATATGTTGACCAAACTAGAGTGAAACTGGACAGGTTTCTGGATGGGTCTTGGTTTTTAAGAACCAAGTGGACTCAGTAGGACATCTAATGTGTTTGTCTCTAAGTGTTACATTGAAATAAAGGGGTGCCCAATACATGCTGGGATAGATAGATAGATAGATAGATAGATAGATAGATAGATAGATAGATAGATAGATAGATAGATGGTCTGCTTTACAGCAACAGATGTGGAATTTACTATGTAATCCATGTGGGTACCCTCTTGACCCTTTTATGTTAGTTTTATTGAATTTTTTCATAATTGCTTTGAGGACAGCTGTACGAGTGGTAATTACACAGGTTAATTTATGCATTTAACCTTTTTTATATACATAACTTAGTGTTCTAATTACAGTTTAAAAAAGCTATAAAAACGATGTTGTGGAATAGATATGGTTTTTGAGGAGTGCAAGGCTATTGAAACATTTCTGATAAAGAGCTAATATGATGTTCAAAAACAGTTAAATGCTTATTATACAGTAGATTTGTTCTTCTTGACAATACAGTATGAAATTATGTTATTATCCTTATGACTCAAGGATGGACAACTAGCGAACACTGATGTTGTCCAACTCTTCACTAGAAGACTTTACTGCTTACGGGCTGTATTTTCCATGAACTTTTGTTCTGCTGGCAGTGCAATATAATACTAATGAATAAAAATGATGTTATTGATCCTTGAAGGGATTTTTCTCTCCTCCTCCTCCTCAACCCAAAGGGAGGTTCAGAGGTCAGGGTCAGCAGAGCAATACAACATGTCTGGTACTAGTTGACGTTCAGCATCTTGCTGAAGGACAGCAGGGAAATACTTTAAACTTAAGGAGCAATATGTAAGAACTTAAGTTTAAAACATTCAAAAATT
Source organism: Chaetodon auriga (assembly GCF_051107435.1). Taxonomy (NCBI): domain Eukaryota; kingdom Metazoa; phylum Chordata; class Actinopteri; order Chaetodontiformes; family Chaetodontidae; genus Chaetodon; species Chaetodon auriga. The sequence continues at coordinate 8,376,388 of NC_135092.1, forward strand.
AAGTACAACTATCAACAGACTGTTAAGAAATAATAGTTTTGATGTTTTGTCAAAGACATCTATCCATTATGTTGCAGAGATATCTACTGAAGTTAGCATGCTAACCAGCTAGCTCAGGTCGGTCCTGTCTTGCAGTACCTCTTTGACCTCAAGAGGCCATAGTAAGTCACTGTAGCATCCAGTCTGCCCTTAGTCTAACAACACTGATGTAGTTTTCAGCCTGATTTGACTCCTGGTTCATGAGTCCTGGTTGGAGCCACTGTAAACCGCCTCATGTCCTGTATTTCCTGTCATCAGACTGGCTTCCCCTTAGTCTTGGTCAAAGTTCAGCCATATTCTGAGCCCGGTCCTGTGGCTAGCTCACCCAGCTCTGGTTCTGGTACCCATTCTGACATGCCTGCCTGTTAGCATTCCCCACTTGATTCTCTGCCACCCACAGGTCAGAAAACATCCCTCTCTTGGAGGTCCAAAGCTTGCAGGGTAAACACCAACACTCCCCTGGTGCTCCAAGCTCCCAGTCCAGGCAGAGTATATACTTTATCTATGGTAGGAGTGCTACCTGTACGACTAAGTGAGCTAATGAGCTAATTTCAGCTTCACTGAGCAGTTGCTCTGGTGATGTGCTGCCCCCTGTTTGTGTGGAGTATGAATTCAAGCAGGTGGCCAGTCTTTGCGCTAGTGGTGATGCTAGCATTGAGCATTATTTTGAGGCAAAAGCAATGCTTTACTTTTTCACATGTATAACAAGCATTGTGTGTATATGTGTACAATAAGATAAAAAAAAACTGCCTGAATAACTTATCAGCATTGCCCCTTCATATGTCATCCGTTCTATATTCTCTCATGTCTTTCCCTATCTGTCTTGTGTTTTTTCCACAAACCCAGTATCCCCCCCCCCCCCCCCCCCCCCCCCCCCCAACCATCTCATCTTCTATTTATCACTGGCAATCAAAAATCAAATTCACATTCAAGGAAGCTTAATTGGCATGACCTCTGAGTCTCACTCCCCTTTCTCTCTGCGGGTTTTTAGCTTTCAATTATTTTCTTTTTCCTCTGTTGTTTCAAGTGATGTTTCATTAAGGCCCCTGTCATTTCCGTTGCTATGGTTTCCATCGCAGAGTTTTTTTTTTTTCATTTGAGTCAACATGAATCACATTACGAAAGCTGAATGGAAATGGCACATTCAATGAACTTTCCAGAGAATCAGAAAAAAAAAAAGTCTCTCTACTTGGAGAGGGAAAAGTCTTGCTGCTGAAGAAATGATGCAATGCTGGTGTAAATATACTTTAACTGACATATAGGAACTTTTGTCAACTATCCAGCTACCGTGCAAGAATCTAATTTGAAGCCGTATTATTTTGACAATATCCTGCAATAAAATACTTGTAGATAATCTTGAAATATTAGATTATTGTTGAATTCACAAGCAGAATTTAGCTTTTATTTTCATTTTGTGATCTTTAAATGCATATTTGAATGAAAGGATGGCACACGTGCACCATTTACTTGACACAAAGGGATAACAACAGCTTTCCTGATATTAATCAGCTCCCAGAAGGGCTTTTCGTCGTGAATGTGTTCCATCTAATGCTGTTTTACACATTACTTTTGTTCTCTGCTTTTCCAATGAGCTCTTACCATGCTCGCTCCTCTGTCTCTCCGTCTCATCTTGCTCTGCCCTGTCTCATTCCCCATCGGCCTTTCTGTCTCTCTTTCACTTTCCATCCCTCCTCCTTCCAGAAAACATCGAGTTCTCCATGTGGGCCTTGTATCTATTTGCTTGACTCCGTCCGTGGATGTTTTCTACTAGTGTTTTTCGTTGTCTTTGTTCGGCAATGCAGTGCTGTCATTAATTATGAAATCTCAAATGGATTTCCTATACACTGATTGTCTCACACACGCGTGTGCATACGTGAGCTAACGCAAAGACAGCGTGTGCCTTCCTCTGTATGTGCTTTTTGTACAATCTGAATCAGTACAGGGGGATAGAAGGGGATGAACTCTCGTTAGGTTTGACTGCGGATGTGTGTGCACATGCATTGCTCTGTGTGAGTGTGTGCGTGTTACACACTCTCCACTGAGTGGGGCATACCCTAGGGAATGCTGTCAATCAAACTGGCTGGCAATTTGTCAGAGAAATAAGGCTCGTTCCAAGACTGGCAGATGTATATATGTGTCTCTGTGTGTCTACAGGGTTTATATTAAATGTGTGTGCAAGCATACGCTTTTGGCTGCAAATGTACGTACTGAAGATACTATTGCTCTTCTGTGGTTATGCATGTGCCTTATGAAGTCTTCATACAGTGTATAGGTATTTTTCAGTGTGTACAGGTATGTGCATTTGTGTTGTGTGTATCTGCGAGTGTATGCGGTAGCCGATTCTTCTCAAACACTGAACTGACAGCTCTCTTTTTTCTATTCATGTTATTCATTCCTCCCTTGATCCATATCTGGTATTCCCTTAAGTGTTCTCCTTTGACCTTTTTTTTCCTCTCTTTTCTTTGATTGCTCTCTCTACCAAACGTTCTTTCTGCTTTTCTGAACAGCACAAAAATAAATAAATAACAGAAAAGTGGATAGAGATTGACTGGTACAGTATAGCTTAATCTTTTATTTGAAATATAGACTGTCAAATCAGTTTGCTACAACAAGTTTAAGATTTTCAGTTGTCTGTGTTTAAAAGACACAAGTTGTATCAAAGTAAAATGAGGGACACGAAATCCTCTCATAGCCCATAAGTGTCTCTGCATTGAAGTAAAACAGTTTTCATCAGTATTATAGGACACTGTTTAAAGAGAAAGTAAGGTTTTCACCCTCCACACATACCAAATTGTTCAGGGCACGGCTCTCATTTTCCCGTCAAACATCAATTGTTATTACCCTCGACTTTCGTTCTCAGTTTGTCTGCTTCCGTTTGCCTTCCATCTTTTCTCTATTTTCCCAATTTCTTCCACTCTTCCTCTACTTCTCCTTTCTGGATTTACTTTCCATCTCCCTCATTCACTTACCTTCTCTCCTGCTGCCACCTAATCCCCAAAGACAACATTCCTATTTCCTGAGACACGTCTGCTCTGTTTATGTGTGTGCTTCTGTGTGTGTGTGTGTGTGTGTGTGTGTGTGTGTGTGTGTGTGTGTGACCCTCGTGACACGGTGATGTACGTCACTGGGGACTTATTGACTTCCTTAGACTCTTTCTTTGGGTCAGCTGACTTAAACAGACAGATCTCATTGGCTAGTAAACCAAGGCCACTCTTCACTAAAAGTCAAGTGACAAATTGGCTCCCCTGTTAAAGACACACACACACACACACACACACACACACACACAATCTAATTTATGGTCATGCATCATGTGTGAACTCTCAGAAGAGCCGTCACTGCATTATGTGGGTCTTTTCAGCGTCTTCTCGCTCAAAAACCTCAGTACACAAATCATCTGAAACATGCTCATGATCACCAGTGGACCTGACTGGCTTCTTTGTTGAACCTGTATTTGTTATGGACGTAGCCTTGGCAATGTGGCCAAAATATTAGCACCACGCAGCGAGGGATGACGGGCTGATTAGGCCAGCTATTGTTTTTCCGTTTGTAAGTGAGGAAAAGTGAATACCCGCTAAGCTTTCTCACAGGTATTTCCATTTTTTTCTGCTGCACCTTTGACCTCACAGCGAGGAACCAGCCACTGGAGCTCAAACTGGCCCAAATCGCACACAGCAAAATCACAGTTAACATCCGGATGCACTAAGTAAATCTTACCCTAACTCCACATGGGGTCAGCTAATCCAGAATAACAGCAAAGCAGATTTTTTTCAGCAGCCTAAAACCAAGTTCATACATGAAAGGATAACCAATGGCTTCGATGCAGTACACACCGACAGCCACATATTATAAAGGCATTATAAAAGAAAACAATTTGAGCACAGGAGAGATGCAATTACTTAAGTGCAGCTGGACAGAGTTGAGGGAGGTTGAAAAGAGTGGAGTAGAATAGTAGTAGTCATCAGTAGCACCACATAGAGTAGTGCAGCAAGACTAGAGGAGAGGAGGGTAGAAATAAAACATTAGAGAGGAGCAAAGAAGAGCAGAGTGGAGTACAGGAAAGTTGAGAGTCAAACAGCATTTACTTTTTGAGAAGCGAGAAGAGAACACAAGGGCTTGACCGGATTGGATAAAACAAGGAGAGGCAGAGTAGGCCTCGGCGGAGGAGAGCCACGGCGTGAGGAAGGAGTAGATAAAATGCATACTCACCAAGCTGGCTGCGTCTCTGAGCGTAGGCTACCACCACGGCGGCCAGAACCACGCAGCACAACGATGTCACAAGGTTTGCCATCTGTAGACACACACACAGCAAAGTCATGAGCGCGTGCGGGAGACAAGAGAGCCGGCGAGTGAGCGCATCCGCCTGTCGTCCTGATTGACTGACAGACCCATAGACGCCTACAACACCATGGAGGAGATGGAGAGATAGCTGCTTCCTGTTCTCTCTCTCTGTATCCCTCAGTGCCTCTCTCTATCCTCTCACTATTATGGTCCCTGGAGTGGCCCTTTCTCTCTCCTTTACTCTCTCCTTCCTACTCCTCAAACTCCCTCATTTCCAATGGCATTCCTTTGTGTGCTTCTCTTACTGTTGTTATCCTTTTTACTGTATAACCTCTCGCTCTCTCTCTCTTTCTTTATGTGTCTCTCCCTCTTTCTCTCTCTCTCTCTCTCTCCCCTTTTCTCTTTCCTTCTTTCTGTTCATCAGCCTAATGGGCCCATCCTCTCTGGGATGGGCTATGGGCAGCAGCTCTTAAAGGTATAGCACACCATAAACAAGCACACACAGCTTTCATGTACAACAACAATACCCCACTAGGCATCCCGTCGCCTCATCGGTGGTGCTGTTTATGATACGTGAGGCATGATGGAGGCAAGGATGGAGGAGGTGCTCTCATCTCTTACTCTCTCATGCTTTTGTCTCTTGATGTTTGTCCCTGTCTCTCAGTCCGTTGTGCCATCTTTCTATATTGTCTTGCTTTTTAAACATTCATTCCTCCTTCATCGGGTGGTGACTAACTTAGCACAACGACTGGAAACCAGGGGAAAAGGCTAGCCTGCCACTGTCTATAGCTAGCATAATACACCTATCAGCACCTCTAAAGCTCACTAAGTGACAAATTACTCTTGGGGGGCAGGGGATACATTTGGTTAGGACAGGGTTTAGTCTCCCAGTCAACCTCACGGTGACAACAGGCAGTTTTTGTCCACCACCAAATAGTACCCCCCGTGTTTAAACGTTTCTGTTCTTGTGCAGCTCAAAGACAAAAGCTATGTGTTTATTAGTCAGCCTTAGAAATGATCCCCATTGAGAAAGTGCCATTTTGCTTTCTCGCCTTCACTGACGGGGTGAAAGGTCAGAGGCCAGGGTCAGCTCCAACATAACTACGCCACTGGAGCTCGTAGGCATTCGCCGTCGCGTTCAAGGACGCTGGAGCGAGGGCGGATGCCTGCCAAGAAGGGGGCTTGAACCCGGATCCTGCCATTATAAATGCGACATCTCTCTCCGCACTGCCCACACCTCGTCTTCTCTCTCTGGGCTGTGCCTCCGCCTCCTCTCCTCTGTTCGGCGAGGAGAGGTAGTTGGCTCTATTACAGATGAAGGTTTTCTAAGGGTCTGCTTGCTGCTGAGACTTGCAGTGAGTAATGTGTGTGTGTGTGTCTGCGTGTGGTGAACACAGTGAGCACTCTAAATAGAGGCAAAGAAAGGAAAGTGAATTTCCTTGTTCTTTTGATGTAAGACTCCAGCTATCACAAACCACTGTCATCTCCCATTACCTTCTTGGTCTTGTTTAGCTTCAGCTATTTTTTTTTTTTCCCTCACTCCCTTCTGCTCTCTTTCACTTCTCTTCTGTCACCGTTGCATTCTTCCTCTTTAGTACATCCTGTATGGATCTCTCGATGTCCCTCCCACATTTTATATCCTTCTCTCCTTCTGTCTCTCTTTGTTAACATTGACCGTGAACACCACTACAGCATGTTTAAGCATCTCAGACAGAAATAAACACATCCGCGCGTATTGGGGAGCGACATTCAAGAACATGAAAAAGCTTTCACGGTCTGACGAAAATGTCAAAAGGCAATAAAACAGTCATAGACATTAAACATAGGAGGAAATGTTTCCACGGACGACCACACTAATGGTGTTTTAAAAAGAAATGACACTCAAATGGCGTAGTACACTGAAGGACAAAGAAAGTTTTTTTTTTTCTTTCAAGTCTATTTTTCATTCATTTAAGATTTTTTCACGTCAAAGCAACACAAAGTAATTAGGAGTAGGTTTACCCTCATTAGGAAACATTAATGTGGCACCGAACAAGTTTCTCCTTATGAAAAATCAAAAGAAATGCTGTTTAGAATAAATGTGTATAAATAAACAGGCAAACTGGGAAATGCACTTTCGTCTGGGAAACATCTGTCACCATGGATTCCTCGTCCAGCTGTTATGTCACTCTGTTCTGTTTCTCTGCAAAAGCACAGCATCCCGAAAACAATAAATGTAGATGAGTGTGCGTCTTTGAGGCATGCATGATCATAGGCTAATTGGTTTTCTAACCTAACTTTACAGCTTATTTTCCCATGTTTAGTGCACTTTTCTCATGTTATTCTTTCTTTGTATTTTGGTTGAACAGATCTGCGTGTTTATATCGGGAGCATCTGACCATCTTTTTTACAGCTGACATGAGATTTTCTTCCATGTGCAGTGACACAGGAGGGAAACCTAGCATGTGCAGCCATTTTGGCTTGGTGTTTCGATGCATGTTGCTCGGGCTAACCTCTGCCCTCTAAGTTCCACCTGTTGAATCCACTATTTATTTTGTCACAGCGCTGATTTGTGCCATATTACCTCAATAATGGCATTTCAAGAACTTTAGTATTTAACAAAAAAGTAGTGGCAATGTGGTCTGAAGACACATATTATTCACGTTCAACACACGGTTGCATGCAGACACACAAGCACACAAATTCAAGCAGATTCAGAAAACCGTGATAATTCCTGATCTCAGTTCCTGCGCCACTGCCTGAAAAAGAGTCTGTATTTGAGTTTTCAGTACATTAAAAGATGAGTCCCTGTGTGGGTGTACCTATGACTTCAAAAGACAGAAATAGTAACTGAAAGTTTGCATGCATGCATATGATTGAGAGACAGATTGTGTGTTTGAGTGTGTGTGCCTGTACGTCTATTTGTATTTGTGAGTGATTGGCAGCTCATATGTATTTCATCTGAGCAGATATTGAGGAGAGTGACAGGGGGTGAAATTAAAATTGCATCCCTTGTCAGAGCATCACAATCCCCATCTCTGCTCTTCAAGTGCTGGTTTGCCCATCAAAATCCAAATAAAGAGTGTGTGCGTGCGTGCCATTTGAGAATCTCTGGGTGCAAACGTGCCAGTGTGTACGGGTGCATGCTTGAAACTGTGGGGGTATTTAGCCCGTCTATCAGCAAACAATACAGTTTTGAAATCTGACAGCTTCAGATCGCTCACATAATGACAGCCCACGGGGTGGTTAGCGCTGCAATCACACAAACTCAATACAAACCCTCCTCCCTTTATCCATCCATTCATCCCTCCCCTGACCCTCCTATTTATTCTCTTCTTCTTCTTCTTCATCATCTCCTTCTTCTTCTTCCATATTTATTTATTCATTTCTTATTGGAGGGGAAAGGGCTGAATCGGCGTGATTCTTTTGGCTGCTTAATTAAAATATATAATTCATCACTGCGTCAAATGATTTTGCCTCTGCGTCTTTGTGGAGTCCGATTTGGGAACATTTGCATTTAAATTGGAAAGCCAGGAGGGAAATACACTAGGCGGGCCAGGGTGTGTATGTGTGTGAGTGAGTGAAGATAGAAGGCATCCTGCTCTGAAAGGAATGCACATACATACTCTCTTTCTTTCTTTCTTTCTTTGGTCTTTTGGGGGTTTTTTTCTTTCTTTTTTTTTTTCTTGCAGTGTGAAATGTCCAAAATCACACAGGAGCATTGGCCAAAAGGCACAAGAGAACAAACTCTAATCAAAGTTGTTCCCTTGAAATACCAACTTTGTGTCCACTAACAAACATATGTTCCATCAGTGAGTTTCAGCATCTTCTTCATGTGTATTAATTATAATCCACGCTTGGTAAAACCATCAAATAAATGACAGAAGTGCATAGGCGGAACAAGTACATACGCATGCACTTTTGCTCTCTCTTGTGTCTTTCTCGCACAAACAAAACGGCCAATTCTCCCTGCGAGCGAGCTGTCAGAAATAAAATAGTTCATTACAAATGTGTCTGTAGAGAAAATAAAGGGAAGCGTCCTCCTGCGTAGTAAATGAGTTCTCTGGTTTATAGCAAGAGAAGCGTTTACAGCCCTCAGGAACATCAACCACAGCCAGCAAATGGACAAGAGAAGCTAACTATAGATGAGATATTTATCAAGGGGGAAAAAAAAAGACACCAACTGTGAGAAAATGTTTCCAGCATAAAGTCGAAATGTACTTTATACATTAATTCTTTCAGGGTATTTACTGATTTAACATGCACGGATTGTGAAAGCAATTAAAATGTACAGTGTATGATGCTGGGACAGTGGTGCATTATCCTGCTGGGACATAACTGGAGGTCACCTGTTTAAAAGATGGCGAAACCAGTGTGTCTGGCACCATGGATCACGTTAAAGGTCTGTAAAATCACACCTTTCTTTGCCCGCTTGCTGTATATACTGGCTCACAGCAACACCGCTCACCATCTGGAGGAATGGGCTGTGCACATAAACAGGAAAGAGAGCCTCATATAGCAACCAGGGAGAGTACAAAACAGGCAGCCACACTTCTCCTGGAGCTAAAACATACAAGCTCCTAAAGGAGCCGTGCCTTTCAATCCAGGAGTTTTTTAAAAAAGATGCACAGAATCGTGATGAAGTTGGTGATGATGGAGAATTGCCGGAAAAGCTTGGGACAAGGAGAAAGGGTGAATAGCTTCAGATACTTTCAGGTAGCATATTCTAATTTCATCATCTTAAAAAGTAAAACTCTGAGGTAAGGCTTCCTATCCAGGGGTTACACCTGTACATCAAAAGGATCCTCATTGCAGAAATAAGACCCCTGTTCTGTGCACCACACAATGAACTCACTAACTGACTTACTTTTGGCAAGTGTGTCCTACCTTGGGGCAATGATACACAAGCAGTGTTTTTTTTTTCCCCCAAACTAAAGTAGACAAGCAATTTGTCAGCAGATTTTTTTTTCCACTTCACAGCAAGAACTCCACCAAATAGACACTTACTATCTAATGCTCCAAATTTTGATTCTTTTCGGTTTTGAGTATGACATGAAACAGTTCTATATACCTGCATAATGCCTAGAGAAATGAAGCGACAGCGGTAGAAGCAAAGCAAAAAAAAAGAAAAAAAAAACTTTTTGAATTTAATGAGGAATGCAAAGATTGCACTTCTGGCACACCAACATTGACAATATGAATGTCAAGTTCATCCAGAGGTTGGAAAAGTTATTAAGAACAAGAAAAATAGCAAAGAAATAGCAATAGTCTAAGTCTGGTATCGTCAAAGTCTGATATATCTAATAATTAAAAGGCAAATGCCACAAGTTTTACTCAGAAAAAGTCAAAAATTCTGAGCATTCTTTACTCCTTTAATGCTTGAGGACAGGATTTATATTTATCCATGCCTCAACAGTGACTGCCATCTAACTGACAGGTGTTTGTCCACAAAGGATTCAAGCATTAATTAGCTCATATGTTAATGAGTTTGCTGTGTCTGTGACCTCGCTGGTCACACACAAATCACAGAAAAAATGGCTTTATAGCACCTCATCCATCAATAACTGTCCCGCCGATGATCCTCTGAGACCAAACACACACATTTACACGCATATTGTACACAAACACATAATCACACATAACTGTTGCCACTGTAACCTTTAATGTCATGCTCTCTATCCAATAATACAACTTCCTCACTCCCATAATGCCTTGCTATGCTTGGCAACACTAATTCTCTCATCAATCATGCAGTATTGCTGCAGATTACCCATGCTGTGGCTCGGGGTGAGGATGGGGGACGGTGTGGGGCGGGAGTCCAGCCTGATAAGTGTGTCTGCTGGCATTTTGGGTAACAACACACACACATGCACGCACACACTTACGCACACACTGATGTGCACAGTTGGCATTTGGCGCGGATTGTTGATAGCCGGACGGCTGTGACCTTTTTCACAGTCGTTCTGGCTATAATTGCTCGCTAAAGACGGCGTCAATTGTGAAACAAGAGGTAGCAGGGGTCGCGCCCACAAACACACATGCGCACCCACGCAAACACACACTCTAGTGCGTGTGCATGTGGATGACGGCACTTGGCTCTGAGTGATAAATTCACCCATTGATCACATGTGACTGCTCTCAGCTGGCTGAGATTTAGAGGACCTGAACACGTCAGCTACTATGTATCATGTATCCCACAGCAGTGCTGCTGCTGCGGCGCTGCTTTCTAACCTGTGTTAGTTTTGCACAAGTGGTGAGGACTGCACACCGTATAGGCTGTGCTGTGAGCTCATCCTGGGTGGATTCTGTCTCTAGTGATCTATGGGTAGTATTTATACTGAGATGAATTAGTTTTATAATATATACATAATATTATTAAACACTGGGTCATTAACTTGGCTCTATTCTGAAGCTGTATGTGAATAAACAGTCTAAACTCAAGCTGAAACCTGATATATCATTCATGCTTATGGTAATGGATCTCTGATGTGCATGTATCTGTGCTTATTGTGTTTTTTCTTTTTTCTTTTCTTTTTTTTTTTTACATTTGAGTATGATTGTGTGTGTGAGAGTGTTTTTGTCTCCACCCAGCCATCTGGACCTCCTTGTATGTGTAGAGGCAGATTTAGGTGGTTAGAAAGCTCTGGAAAAACACAGTGTTACCTCCAGCCCTCTCACCTCTGAACTCTATAAGTGTATCAAAGCTAAGAAAACAGAGCACTTTGTGTGTCTATGCGAGTGTGTGCGTGTGTGTGTGTGTGTGTGTGTGTGCGTGTGTGTGTGCATGTGTGTGTGTGTGTGTGTGTGTGTGTGTGTGTGTGTGTGATTGAGCATGTGTGTGTCAGCATTCTTATGGCCTATAAGGCTTTGAACGATGGGTGTAGACTCCCCTTTGTGAACGGGGGAGCCTCCAGGAGCTGCGCAGCGTACGTGTGTATGAGTGTGATGTACGGGCTGTGATGTTCTGAGCAGAGGTGTTTTTACAGGGAGTTAATCAGAACCAGAGCTGAGGCCTTGCCCATGGTGGATGAAACACACACACACACACACACACACACACACACACACACACACACACACACACTCACACACAAAGTCACTGCCCTACCGTTCACTTAACTAACCTGCAGTTAACAGCAATAATTCCTCTGTGATTGTATATATTGGTAAGCACAAAGTAAAATTTTTAAAGTATATTTTGCTACCAGACGTTGTTGCCACCTATTATGTGCAGTATAATCTGAAATGGAATAACAAGTATAAATGTGATCATTTCCCCATCACCAATTCATCTCTTGATTATTAATCCATTAATCCATCTTCCTAAAACAGTTTCAAAATTGCTTGCCTTGTCTGGCCAATGGTAGAAAAACCCACTGAAACATTAACTAACTTCCCAGTGAAGTAAAACAGATTAAAGTTCCACATTCAAGACGATGAGAGCAGTGAATATTTGGCATTTTCAATTAAATAAATGGCTAGCAATTAATCACCTATCAAAATTGGTTGGTCAATTTTCTGTTGATCGATTCATCTGCTGTAACTTAGAAAACGACACGTTACACTACTTGCTAATTGTTCAGCCTGATGACTCAAATGACATCACGTGAGTCAATTCGACACGGCTCTGTCTGCAGGAGTACTCCTCAGGACTTGTACACAGACTTTGATGTGTAAAATTGGGGGAGATCCTCTTTCTGTGGATGTTATGGGTGCCTGGCTGACAAGTTACACAGCATCTCATGGAATAAAGATCATAAAATAAATGTCCATACTATAAAGACCAATTACTGTGTTATGTAACTAATTCACTGTCAGAAGAAAGCTACAGTGCGTCTCCATTATTTCCGTTTCCACCCAAGGGTGAAATGATCTGTGGCAAGTGAATCACAACTCATTCACCAAAGCAGAATCACATTTTATCTCAGTGGTGCAATGCTGATATTTAACACTGACAAAAACTTCAGAGAGAAGCTGAATGAAGAGCTCTGCACCAACTAAGGTCAAGCACTCCTTAAGGCCAGTGTGATGACAGGTTTTTGTCTTCCAAATCCAGTTATATTGGGAATAATTGCCCGTTCCTCTGACCAGTAGGCAGGGCAGCCTCCTTTATAACATGACTTAAAATGCTGAGGCGTGTCTTCCTTCGATAATGGAAAGAAAGTAACGTGAAGCATCCACCAGGTTCCACAGGGTCCAGCACGTTCCTGGCTTTCGCTTCAGCAGATTCAAGCCTTAGTCTGGGAAAATCTTTTTGCCTTATTGTATTGCAAAAGGTGTATTGATGGTTGGAAGCAGGTTTGTAAGAGTCCAAATAGAGTGGTTCACACTGAGATACATATCATTATTACTACCCATTTGTCCCAAGGGTTTTTTTTTTTTTTTCAGCGACAGAGATATTTTGAAATGCTATACTTTTTCAGATCTTTTGTAAAGACATCACCAGTAGAAGAGGTTCTCAAACCACAAACCACAAAAACATAACCTAACTTTGACAACACAAAAGGGGACCTCAGTGTCTCCTTATTTGAGCCCTTATGAAACCACTTAACCACAGAAAGATAACGAAATCTTGATAACAAATAAGGGGATTTGAATGTCCGAGGCCCTCACATGCCTTCTAACAGATGTAGTTTTCAAGATTCAAACATGAAAAAAGACGGTATTAGTATTCAATCTACTCTGCCTGGCACTCAAAAGACTTTCCAATTTTACATGCAAGGATGGTAATGGCTGATCCAGGACATCCTCGAAACTTAAGAGACTATCCCACTGTTTGTCTCTAATATATTTGCACAGCAGCCTCCTTTTTCAAAATAGAATATATGCGTTTGCTTTTCTTACCCCAACCGAGAGGCTACTGACCTCTCAGACATAAGCTGCAACTGTGATCAAGGCCTTAAGTCGATGAGAAAGTGTGAGTGACAGACAGAGAGAGAGAGGAAGACCGAGGAGGAAGAAGGCTAAAGCAGAGGGACAGAAGGGACAGATGGAAAGTGAAAAATAGAAAAGAAAGATAGAGCAAAGGATGCATGAAGAGCAAGAAACTAAGAAAGATGGACTGCCTTATTGCAGCGATGTGTATGTGTCTGCATGTGTGTGTGTGTGAGACAGAGATTGTGTGTGTGTGTGTTTGTGTGTGAATGCAAGCCTGAGAGTTTCCCTGCATGTGTTGGAAACTAAAAACAGAATGTTTACTCAACCTGTTTGCCAAACCTCTTTAGTAAATATAGAGGATACAGTAGCAACATAGACCGTGCATACACACACTCAAACACACACATAAACACAATCATGCACACATACACTACACAAATACTACGTGTTCGACTGTCCACTGGTTCTGACCACAGGAGGCTATTTGCAGAGTTGATTTTCTATGGCCTTCATGTAGGTCGGTCCATTAGTTGGGTGGCCTTTCACACACATGGAGACATAAATTGTACACACACACACAACATATACGACCCAGCCAGACGCAGACAAGAACACACATACATGCACACTGAGGCAAACACAATATAGATTGTGGATTTGATGCACACAAATCCTTGAACACATTAATGCATTATGCACTGTTTATGCACAAACACACATGCACGCATCCACATACTTAAGGTACACACACAGCCCACGTGCACTGTAAGCTGGGTGGCCTCAGAACCTCAGAAACCAGATAAACACACTAACTATATAAGAGCATTCACTAAAATACAGTTAAGTGTCTGTTGCTTCTTTCCGAGCAAATACATGTCTGAAATAGTCGTGTGTGTGCGTATGTGTGTGTGTATGTGTTCAAGGACATTTGCATCCTTGCCCCAGTAGCTTAATACAAAAGTACCTAAGAAAGTGACAGTAATAAATATTATGCTTGTTTATATTGTGCAATTCTTATCTTTCATGCCTTCTATTAAGTAAATAAATAAATAAATGAGAGTATTCTATAAATAAATTCATTATACATTGAAATATAATTTGATTTGCCTCTTTGCCGGGCGGTCAGCAGGCTAGAGAGAACTCGATTTACTCTTGGGTTATTTTAGCGTATAATGATAGATGTAATCTGGAACATTAACTCATAAGCATTCAGACATAGGGTGAAAAATAAGAATCCTAATAAAACACAAAAGTACAAAACACCAATTTTGCTGTATCAATCCAGTGTGTGTCTTTATAAATGTACAAAGACTATTATTTCCTGTTATTCAAATCCAAGTCCCATTATTTGCGTAAATGATATATTATGGGGGATAATTATGTATGATATCTCAAAGTGTCTTGTTGAAGGATATGGTGAACATCCAGCCTGACAAATGAGGAAGTGAAAGAAAAATGATGCCATATTATTAGAGGCGTAATCTAGCTATAGATTTGCACCCCAGAGTGCACTGCATGCACGTAAAAACCTGTTGAGCACTCAGGACATCATCTTACATCACACTGGTGTGCTTAGTCCCAGGAAGAGTCATCCACTGCTGAACAGCACTATTCTGGAGGACCACACTTACTCATCACTGACTTAACACTGATGTCATTATCTAAACTCATCCTGTGCCTATTCGTGTGTGTGTGTGTGTGTGTGTGTGTGTGTGTGTGTGTGTCACAGAGCGCAAGAGAGTCATTCATTATATCAGTCAAGTCTCTCAGTTCACCTCAAGCCCTATAGGCGCACATTCTGTCTGCCGTTCGCTAAGGTTCTGTCTCTCCTGGCGACGCTATAATTCAGCATTTTAACTGGAGCTGTCTGCCTCTTTCTCCCCAGATGCGTGTCTCTCATCCCACCTTTCTCTTTCCACCTGCTGCCTATCTGTCATCCTCTCCACCTTCACTCTGCCCTTCTCTATTCACCTTTCTCTCTCCTGTCATTCTTTCTTTCTGCTCCGGTCCTTCTTTTCCCTCTCTACCTCTCTTTATATATCCTTTCTTTTCTTCCCTCTCTCTCTCTCTTTCTCGTGCCCTCCGGTAAACGCTGATGACAGCATTTCCTATTTTCACAGAGCAGAGAGCCCCTGAACTTCCCGCAGGAATTGCTATGATGATGATACACCAGTGAGTAAGCAGGGACGGTGACAACCTCTGAATGTAAATCTGTTTCGGTGTATGATGTATAATAGTTCTTTTGTCTTCATATAAACTGGCTTAGTATATTATGGCTGTCATTGAGCCAAAAATCAAAAGTAGGTATTTGGTCATGAGCCCCATAAAGAAATTGATTATTTAGATTTTTTTTTAAAGAAAGCAACAAACATAGAAAAAGGAGCTTTTGTAAATGGGAATTTGACAATTCAAGATGTGGGAGGAAAACACAAATGACTAACATCTCCCCCTCCCACGGCAAACTGCTTCTAAGATGCCCTTGAGCAAGGCATCGAACCTCCATCTGCTCCAGCGGAGCAACAGAAAGCCATAGCTGTATTCATGAGGCAGTTCCTTGTTGTTAACATTCAGAGCAGCGTGGATGTGGACCAAAGCATCGCTGAAAGAAACATACAGCCTCCGTCAGCATCACCTGAATAAATAAAGGTTACCTCTTTTATTTTTCAAATTTCCCTCAGCCTGAGGTGGTTTCTGAGTAATCATCTTGAATTCTAATTATATTGTTGAAATTGGCTCTACCCACACAACACAGAAAGTAACACATTCATTTATTTATCGTGAGCGCTAAAAGTGGCTGTGTAATTTTGAATAAGTGGCTATTTTCATTACTCATGCAAAGAGAGGAGATGAGAAGGCAATGAAAAGCCAGTTATGGAAACAAAAACAGGGCAGCGGTGTGAATCTGAAAAGGTAAAGAAAACCATCTTACATCATTACCCTGAGGAACAGAAGAGACTGAAGCTGCACGTATGTGTGTGTATCAGCGCGTACATGAGCATGTGTGCTGTCCTAAGTAAACTCTTGACTCATCAAGGTCTTGACAGAAGTATTAGCATCCTCTTCCGATTGTACCCTCCCACACACACACACACACACACACACACACACACTCCTAGCACTCTGCTCCTACCCTTTCATTGTTCATTAGTGATGCAATCTGTTATAAAGGTTTGGCGAAGCATCAGCGCTGCTTTGCCCCTACGCGCGCACCTTGCATCCACTCCGGCTGCATCTAAAGGACCTGCTGTGGGGAAATATCGAATCAACACTGTTTCGAAGGTGGCGGTCACGCTCGTCAGAGGGAAATAATGTCAGAACTTAACAGCAGGAGGAGAGGAGAAAGAGAAAACAAAAAAGGTAGCACCATTAAAGAAAAATGAAGACAGAGATGAAGTTGGACAAAAAGAAGATGAGGGGGGAAAAAAGACATGATGAGGAGCGAGGAGGGTATGAAGAATTGTTAAGACAACAGGAGCAAGCGGAGTAGGAGGGAGAAGAACTGAGTCACCGAATGAAAGAAAAACAGCACGATAGAAAGTAAAGTGAAAGGAGAACGACATGAAAAATCCCATCTCCTCACTCCAGACTCCACACATGCCGCTGCGAGCGCACACACACACACAGTGGACAAAGCATATTCACAGGCGCTGCTGCACGCACAACTACACATGGATGGCCAAACACACGCACAAATACACACAGATGGATGGCTCTGTGCAGTTTATGTAACTGTGTTTGTCTACCGATTATCATGAACTCATTTAAGACTCTTACGCAACAGCACTTAGATATTCAACATTCAAAATCATTTTTCTCACACGGGATTTGGGAACTCTGGTCTCCCGCGTTGCTCAGCCAAATATCTAACCACCCAAGCTGAAGGAAGTCTCCAAACTACGCTGACTGAAAGAATAAACTTATAAAGTGAAAGAATGGATTCCACTTAAACCCTGAACAGTGATCATGGCAGTGGTATTTTATCTTTTCAGAGCAGGAGTTTTAACATCTGTGGGTGGGTATTATTCGCATGAACATGTCAAAACAAGAAATGAAAAAAAATATATTGTTGGCATCCTGGGGGTTTCTTCTTTTCTTTTCTTTTTTTTTTTTTGGTCATTTTTCATTTCAAAACAACAACTAACAAGTGTCACCCACCAGTGGGAAACATTTAATGACTCTGGAACCGAGCCAACGTGATGATATAAATTGTTGACTCGAAGAAAAGCATGGGTGTAACGCAGGACAGCGACACATACTCAAACTTGATGCCCCCTTCCCATGCAAGTCAGGTTTACAACCAAGTATGACTTGTTCTTTTTGCTCATAAGAAACAGGACAATCCACCAGCTGGTTTCATGTGTAAAAATGGAGCTCCAGCATTCCTCTTTGGACTGATAAGTTTGTATCAGCTATCTATAGATTGCCCTTTTCATTAAATCTCCCAGCTGGTGTCTGCACACAGTTAGCTTCAAGTATGGCTTCAACTGTGATTATTTTCCTCTCCTAGAAATATTCCATTTGGTGCAATTTTTCTTGTAAATGATGGCAAACAACTTCCACTGACTGGAAAATTACCCATGCTTGATGATCCGTCACAGTAAACAATACAAATGTTGGTCCTCGTCTCATTCCTTAGTTTCACACGATTCCCTTATGACGGGGTCGAGTGATTTTTCCGTTTGTGTGCATATTCAGAGGCATCTCATTGGTCCACAAGCCGGAGGGCGTGCATGTTAAGAGTTATTTAATGTTGAGAAGTTTTTCACTTGAATATGAAATCCTTGAGCACCATGATTTCATTCCACTCTCCTTCCTGTCAGTTAGCTTAAACTTATACATTTTAAGCCCACAGACTCACTCACTCAATCGAATGCATGGGCCGAGTCAAGACGTTGACACTCCACATGGCACCTGTACTGTGGTTAACAACCCATTCAACTCAGTAAACCACACACGACAACAAACCTGCAAACTGCATTTTAAAAATGCCATGAAACAAACACAAAGAGGATTCCACTTCATGACAGATGAGTTACAAGGAAATTCTTTGGGAGGAAAGGAAACTTAAAAGAGATGAATAACGAGCCAACAAAAGTAATCTTGCCGTGTTGTTATCCAGCAAAATGGGATGACAAACGTTCACTGGTGTACGGCAAAGTGGCGGTAATGGTTTTTATGGTTTGGAGGTGGCTCAGAAAGAGGTGATGCAGAGATGGATGTTAATCAAATGCTTTCTAGCTCTCATGCAAGTACATTGAAACGAGTGGAGGCATATGCACAGCGATTTGGAGCACCATTTTAGATTCTATTTTGCAGCCGTGTGAGATGACTGACAATCGCTGTCAGATTCCACGCCATTACTTGCGTGCGCACACACACACACACACACACACACACACGGATTGCTAAAGTCTACAGCCTGTGGAGTGCAGCCAATGTGAGGTGGGCGAGTGTGGGAGGAGGTATATGAACATACGAACACATGCATTTGGGGAATGGAGGGGTTACGCAAGGACAAATTTGAAGCATCTGTCTCTTGCCGGCATAGAAATGTGCACAGACACGCACGTCGAGCAGATTAAAGTAAAGGCGATTCCACCTGTTTGCTGTTGTCTCGCTTTATTTGCCATTTGAGAGAAGCAGCAAGGAGAATATTGGAAATCAGAAGAGAGGAGAGAACGTTTTCTGTGGTAAATGTCCCTCGACTCGTCTTTAAGGTGATTATTCTAAAGGGTCAAAGGATTGCTGTAGGAGCACTTTGCTATTTTGGAGGATGCTTGCATTGTTTGTGATCTCCAATAAGGCTTGCAGCTTAATCTGCTGCTGCATTTATTGTAAGCTGCAGATGGATACAACTGTCAGCTTAATGTCTGAAATGTAGAAAGGGGGAGAGGAGAGGAGAGGAGAGGAAAGGAGAGGAGAGGAGAGGAGAGGAGAGGAGATAGGAGAGGAGATAGCAGAGGCAGTTGACCGCCAGATCAATGTCAATGTAAGAAACATTCAAACGGAGGAGGCTGTTTTTAAACTCAAAACACTGATCATTCACATGCCAAGTACCATACACACACACGCACACACACACGCAACCATTTAGCCAGAATCCAAAATGCTCCTACCACCCGACAACACAGGTTTCATTTTTGCAGCACAGACACCTTCACTGGGATTCAGCTCTCCATTTCTACCTTGTTTCTGACACCTTCCCTTGCACCTCCCCGTCTCTCTATCTGTCTATCCATCTGCCTTTCTTCGTGCGACCGTCTGTATCTGTTGTCTGTCTGTGTTTTGCTGCCTCTGCAGTGGAGAACCTTTGGTTGCACAAGGTATGAAATGAGGCCTTATTGATCCGTCTGCCTGTGTGGACGTGTGTTTGTGCATGTGTGTGCGTGTGTGAGAGGGAGAGTTGCTCCATGTCATCTTCAGGTAGGTCGGTTTTTCATCTTATTACGGGTGCATGTGCAGCGTGCACACGGACCCAGAATGAGTAAGATAATGACATCATTACTAACTCAGAGGCCCCACACACATCATTCTCCAGCAGTGTCATAGCTCATATTTATTCCCTTTTATTTACCTTTGTGCTGTTACAGAATGCATTTAAATGTTACTGTTGCCACATTTATCAAGAGTCCGGAGGCAGCATTTTTTTGTTGTCATACCTATGTGGTTCTGTTGTTTAATCCTAATTATTTCTAAATTGGAAAATAATTCACTCAATCTCATTAAAACGAATTAACATAATGGCACTGCCTTAGAAATGTGATGTAAGGCAAAGCAGATAAAGACAAATGCTACTGTGAGAACTAGAATCAAAGAGGCAGTTCAGAGGGAATTTCTCCGACTTATCTCTCTTAATTCCATAATACTGAAGACAGTTTACCACACATTTTACTATGTAGCAGCCAAAGAACTGCAGTGTCTACTGTGTCCGCCCCCAAACAAACGGCTAAAACGTGGCAATAAATTCTGAATGAAGTAAATATTAGCCACCTTCCCGAACAGCTGTGCTCAGTTTAATCACTCACATTGTTTGTTCGTGCCAAATCATTATCGTAGCAACTTCTGCATTCCTGTCCTATCTGTCTGCTCATCTGTTCAGTGCATAACCCTGCCACCTCTCCGTGAACTACTTCAAAAACTCTCTGACTCTGCCTGTAAAGTATGTCTGCGCTTGGGTTCCAGCTCTTGTTCCTGCCATTACTGAACTGTGACAAAATCCCTGTACAGTCTGCCGGCCTGAACGTCACAATTTTATTTCCATATACAGCCGCAGTAACACCCATCCGCCTGAGAGGCATTATTAAACCTTCAGCTTTCATTTTCTGTGAAGGAAAAGGAGGATCAGTTGCAGTAGAACGTCGGGAAACAACCTGGTAGATTTGGAAATAAATATAACTTAATACTAACTTCACGTGAATGTTCTTACAATTTCATTGCACAGTTCGATGCACTATTATTCTTCCTGGAAAGCTCTGTGAGCAGTTCTTGCTGCCATCTTGCTCCTCTGAGTCATAACATCCAGCTCCTTTCTGCCTCTCTTTTAATCTTATTCCTACACTTGTTTGCACGTACTTTGCTATCAGACCTTCTCATTTGATTTTCTTCTCCCTAATTTGCTTGTTTTAACCATCTTTAATGGCGACCTGGTCATGTTTTTCTAACTATTTTGCCTTTTCCCTCTGCCATCCTTTTCCTAGCCTCATTTTTTTTTTTTTTTAAATTCCATCATTCCCTTGCTTGATCCATGCAGGCTCCACCAGCTCTCTCACCCTATTTACCCCTTATCCTTCACTTCCTCTACTTTCTCCACCTCTCCCTTCATTTTTCCTTTTACTCTTCAGCACCCTCCCTCCATCATCTTCACCACCTCTCCCTTGCTTTTATATCCCTTCTCCATCATTCCCCTCTTTCTTCATCCCTCCTCCCTTCCTTTGTAAGATAATACATTTGCAGCCTGAGTGATCTATTGATTCCCTGAACCCCAGCGCCCCACAGAAAGGTAATTTTTTAAGGAGGAAAGAAGATTAGACAGAAACGCAGCACATTTCAAGGTGAAAGGGGCTCTCCCCACTTTACTCATTGATGGAAACATCTCAGTTTTTAAAGACGGTGACGTGCGATGGGCAAAGGTGCAGAGTGCTTCTTGCACCTCCTCTGCCATCCTATCTTCTCTTTCTACACCTTGTGTGTGTTCCTTTCTGTCTTTCCACAGTAGCTGTGAAGGGTTGCAAAGGCAAGCAAAATGGCAGGAGGATGAAATTGTTTAAAAAAAAAAAAGAAAGCCTTTTCAGATTCGTACACGCTGAATTTGCCATTATCTCAGTGCTTCTGTGCATGCATGAAAAGGTACTGACAAAGCCACGATCTGTACAGACCTTAGCAATGTCAAGCAACATGTACAGGGTATTGTTTTGATACTTGATTAATGTTCCTGATGTGTCCTTTAGTGTAGTGTAGTACATACATATGTAGTGACTGGGCTCCTTTTCTCCAGCTTCAGACAGCTTCTCAGGGTGTCCCATTTCACATATCTCCATCCTGTCTTATGATTGTACTTGGATTTGAACTATTTTGTGTGAAACTGAACTGACAGGATTACAACTTAATCCCTGTTTTGACACTAAATATTCATTTTGTTGCAAAGGTGAAGACCACAGACTTGGTTGGTTCATCACGGTCACATTCTATATTTGTCACACACAGCTTTACTACGACATAGCTGCTGCTGAATTCCCTGAAGGGAATTCAGTTTTGCTCTGTTTTCAGCCACCAGAAGGTCACAGGGGAGCACTCTGGCAGCTGTTCACTTGACAGCTACCACTGCACTTTTACTGAAGGACAGATTTACATTAAGGATCTTATGATGACTAGCACGCCATTTGAGGAAAAAAACTTCGTGTGAGCAGCAGCGCCAGCAGCAGTTTTCACTTGAAGTTGCTGCCATCATTCCCATTTCTGATTTGACCTTATGATGGCTGGATTTGTCCTCTGATCTGCGGATGGCGAGCATCAGTTTGTGTCCTCTCTGTCCTGAGAAGTCTGTCTAAATCTCAGCCAGTGGGCTGGCTATAAATGGTTTGCTTTAAAGGGGATGTCCCAAAGGGACAAAGAATGCATCCAGTGGAAACAAGTGGCTCAGTGACCGGAGACTAATGCAGGCTATCATCAATGATAATTTGCCATCATGTTGCTTTTATGTAATGGCTCAGATGGATGATGGGGCATTATTCTGCCCCATCAACCAGGGACTAATTTTATTTATTTATTTCCTATGAACGAATCCAGTGTTAGACCTCTGTTCAGTGAACTTATTCATTATGTGAAAAAATAATTGTAATGTGGCTGATGCGCACTCACTTCATTCACCTGGTTAAATAAGTCAATAAGGGTGATGTCGTCTGCTTATATCTCAAATAAGTCAACCTAATGCGATTAGATAATTTGTTTTAATATTGCATGATCATTTCTAAAATGATGGAATGAATCTCTCTACGCAACAGTGACTTTACTGTCTGACATTATTAGTAGTGTTTTCTTTTGAATTGAAAATTGCCCACATTTTCCAAGCTTAGAGCACAGTTTTAAGTCGAGCCACAGTTTTGCTGGTACTCAGCAATACATTTCTGAGCATAGCAACACTGTGGCAAGGTCACACAAAGAGATTCAAGTACAAAACTCATTCATTATGTAAGGAAAGCCACTGGAGGTTGGCGTTTCTAAACTCTACGCCGCTGCTTCAAGATTTCCAAAAGTCTTGCTGAAAGTCGGAGGATGAGATGTTCCTCCACATCAAAGAGCTTGATGAAAAAGAGGTCTGACTACGCAAGATTAGCTTTGTGCAAATGAGGGGAGCAAAAAGTAAAGATTGGAAACTTTGTTGCGGCTCCACGATTAGGCTACAAGCAAATGTAAAACATGCACCACCTGGTGCGGCTGCAGTCTAGGTCTGAATGAGATTGGATTGTGTCTGGATCCATAGTGTCCTAGAAAACCATTTATGGACTTAACTCTTTATGGGACGGGATACAGAAGAGGGACATGACCAACAACAAAAACAGCGGCAGTAAACACAGCGAAAAATGGTGCTTCATCCTTTTAGGTCGAGAGGACTGTTTGTAGGGCAGCTGCTTCTTTTTTGAGAGAGGAATGAAGGAGGAATGTGAAAAGGGGGTGATAGAGAAAGAGAGGACATCAGTGGAGATGGAAAGGATGAAAGAAAGGAGAAAATCATTTTAAAAAGTAGAGTTTAAAGGTGTAGCAAAATCAATGAAAAGAGAGGAGATAAAAAAAGAAGTTGGAAGAGAGAAAGAGAGATGGAGATGGAGGATAATTTAGCATTCGTATCAAAAGAGCTAATACCAATGAATACCAATGCCTTCCCTCATCCCCTCCACTTTTTCTCTCTCTTTCTCTCTGCCTCCTTTCACCTCTCTCTTGGGGAGGGGGATAAGTCTTTATCAAAATAAATGGGTCTTTGTGAAAATACTGCACTTATCTGTAATCGCAAGCAATCAAAGAAACTCTGATGTTTTCTGTCAAGGGCCCGATAGCAACCGTCTTGGCTGACTGTCTCTTGGCTCTCTCGCAGCTGAAGTAAACTCTTATTATCTCTAGTTTTCTCTGTTTTTCCAGTTTCACTTTTCTGTTTTGTTGACCTTGTTCGACTCTCCTCACACCCCTTCATTATATCTTATTTGGAATATCATTAACAAAGGACATGTCACATTCTCTGGCTCTGTATCTCGGTTACCCCTTGTTCATTGCCACTGAGTTTCCTTCCAACTCTTTTCACAATCTCTCTCACTGCATCGCCCCCACCGCTCCAAAACAACCTCTCTGTGATGGATATAACTGCTTAGCTGCTCCATAAAGGTGGCATAATGGATGCCATAGCTCACTGATATTGTTGCTACACGTCACTTCAACCATGTGTTTAAATCTACCAGGTGAATGGAGCCATTTTAGCGTGGATGTGTGTACTTATGTGGAAAGAAAAGCATCGTGCAGGAAACATTTTATACCCAAGAAAATGAGAAAATATAGGCATGAGATTTATATGTGTTCGCTAGAATGGGGAGAGAAAATAAAACAGTTGGTTTGGTATAATTACAGAAGAACATTATTTCTTAATATCCCTGATGGTGTGCAGCCATACGGATTGCTGTGGATTTATGTTATACACATTTTTAGATGATTTCTGCTTCCACTCCAAGACAATGGAGGCATTAAAATCACTTGTGTTTATCCAGAAATAATGGGGTTATTTTGGATAAGGCAGACAACACTTGAGGATACTGAGGCAAAAACCAAAATGCGACTAGACTAGAATATAAAAGATAAAGATAGAAATACACTAAGCGAGCAGACAGGTAGACTGATAGACTGCAGAAGGAACAGATGCAAAAGCATGAAAGACAGACAAGAGAAAAGAGATGAAGTGAGAAATACAGACAGTAGGACGGTAGTAGAGAAAGTTGACAAACAGCAGAGAGAAAAAGCATAAAAGCACATATAGAAAAAAACGACTAAGTCAAAACCTGGCAATATGGCTGATGGTGGAGAGTATATATTTAGCAGATGGCCGATAATAATTAGCTACAGAATGAGATCTACAGTGCACCACTGGGTTCAGCTAATTTACAATATGCTGGATTCATTCTGCAAGGTCAATTAGCTTCCACATGTCTCGTGGAAAAGCATAGAAGACAGAAGCTAAGAAACAAACAAAGCTAAAGTTGAGATAAAACCATGAAGAGAGAATAGTCGATAAGCTAGTATAGATATTAGTGTATATCAAGTTAAAATGTGTTCAATCTCTTCTGGGTGAGCAGAGCTCGCTGCCTTAATAGTTTCAATTTCAGGCTCCAACTTTGAGACTGACAGAGCAAGCTTTTTCCCCGAGCATGAAGATGGGTCGTAATGGTCTCTATCAATTTACAAAATTCATAGGGACTAGATTACTTTTACTTTTCTCCTCTACCCCTCCATTAAACCCTCACTTTAAAATTCAGGAGGCGTCTTCTCCCCGGCTCGTGACTATCAGTCTTGCAGCCAATCGTTAATCAGTGCGCTTTTTATTAATCCGATCAGCTGCCTCTGTAACATTCTGCCTCCGGCTCCTTAAACTCATGCCAACATTTAACTCCCCACCACCATCACTGCCAGCGTCAAGACTCTGTCCAGAATCAGTGGCAAGATGGCCAAACTGGGGGTTATGTACTGAGCAATTATAGGGTTCATACAAATAATCCAGTGTTGACTCCAGATGGGCTCTTAAAAGCCTGATCACCCCTAAGCTTCGTCAACAAAAGTTTTTATCCATGAATTAGAGGCTGATTGTGACATATCTCTAATACTAGCTTTTTCATCTATTTCTCCATCAATGCATTTCCTATACCCTCGTATGCTGTGCAGGGATGTAGGGACCTGGAGCGAGGCTGTGGCAGACGCATATCGATGCCTTTGGCCAATATGAAGTTTCTAGTTTACTTAACTTTTTGCACCACAGGAAGAAGTAGTTTAACATTTTGGGAAACATGCTTATTCACTTTCATGCCAGGAGGTAGATAATAAAGACTGATAACACTCTCATGTCTTTGTGCTGTGCATGAATCTACTGCCAGCAGCTGGCTAACTTAGCTTAGCATAAAGACTGAAAACAGCTACTGTCATTGGCCAAGAAATAGTCACGCACATACCCCCCTGTCAAACAGCAAATTGTCATTTTTACACTTGAGTGTTTGCATGGATTAACAAGCGAGATATAACGTGCTAATTAGTGAGCTTTAGATAGCTGGTAGGTGGATTTTCTTATCTTAGAGCCGAGCCACGCTTGCTGTTTCCCCCTGCTTTCAGTCTGAATGCTATGCTAAATTTGATAGCTGCTGGCAGTGGCTTCATATTTTGCATGCAGGCATGAGCTCCACCAAAATGTCTAACTTTATTTAAAAACTAGTCAGCAGGTCATTTTAAACAGTTCTCTCAAACGATTCCCCGGGGGCATTAGCAAACCCTTCATTTCTATAAGGGCATTCATGTTGCAGTTGTGTTTAGCCCCTTTGTGGGTTTTACAGCACATAAATACAGTCCAGTGGTCTGGGTCAAATTTGTTGTAATTACTTGGCTGTCTTAAGTCAAACTGAAGACCATTCTTGCATGTTATCTAGATTCTCCTCTTTAAACTATCTAATAAAACAGACATTACTTAAAATTGAAATTAATAAATTGAATTAGCGCAGTATTTTATTAAGAGCAATAAACCCCTAATCTCGTACGAAACCTCTCCCCATGGATAGGTTGCTAACTGTCATAACTACATAACTCTTTTGGATGTCTTTCTTTGTGAATTGGCAGCGGTAACGAGGATCACAGCTCTGCTTGGGGATCTAAATTGGTTCACAGTGTGGTTATAGATAGAGAGGTATTAGCAAAGCTTGCTGGGAAAGATGGAGAGGTAGAGACGGGGAAACAGATGAGGGCCAGAGCTGGGTGGAGGGGAGAATGACACAGAATCCCAGATGGAAAGTGAGCACCACAGATAGAGTGGAAATAGAGTAAATGGCCATATTATAACAGTGGGAAACGGAGCGGGAGGAAGCAGCGGCCTGACTGACAGAGAGGAGGCAAGCGCTGCGATGCACAGGGAGAACATAGCCATTTCTTTGGCCCGCACTCATACTCCTCCACCTCCTTCTCCTCCTCCTCCTTCATGGTAAGTGATAGGAGTTAGTCCCAAATCCCCGAGCATGCAGGCCGATGGGTGGATTAGCGCCCCTGCTCTTCCGTTATTCTCTCTGCTTGATTCTACCGTTTTACACCCGAGGCAGGAGGCAAGGAGCAGGGGAGGTGATTTCATGGCAGCTTCTGTCGGATTAGACAAGAAGCTGGAGAGGGGTGCCAAGAGAGGTGGGGACACCTTTCACCCTCTCCCGCATACCGTCCCCAGTGTTTACGCTCTCCACTTTGCGGGCTTGTGTCCCTCGCTCATCTCTGGACGTCCCTCTCAGGATTTCTTCTTCTGCCTTCCGACTTTCTACCACCACGAGTTGGAGCTCAGGGGAGCTCGAACTCAAGTTTTGAGGACTATTGAAGAGTAAAATCTGTTTTTATTGTTAGAATTTAGCTTTCTTTTTTTATATTAAGCAGTTTCTCAAGATGCTCCAGCAATGCGTGAAGTTAAATTGAATATTCCAACGCAAAATAAATTACAGTGATTTCCTCGTCATGGTCTTTGAGTGTTGGAAAAACAGACGGATCATTAGACGCCTCAGTGGATGAGACAGTATGAAGACTTATATATTTCTAGCGAGCACAGACACTCACATTTATTCGCTCCCTCTACACACCCTTTACGAATCAGAGGAGTCTTGCCTGAGACCTTGTAAGCTGAAAATCTCCCTTGGCAGGGCTGGATTTCACCTTTGGCTGACTTGTACATGTTTAACTTCCCACATGAGAGAATTTGGTTTGAGATCTTCAACATTTACTGGGAGCACAAAGCAGAGTAATAGGATGGAAAAGAGAAGTTTGAAACAAAGGAGCTGATGTGAAATTCTGATATTTTACATGCAAAGTGTGTAAATACTGAAGGCCATGTTTAGCTATGGGCTTAATCCCTTGATGTTTTATATTCAGTCTTGGAAAGGAAACCATTACCTAAAGTGGATAATTTAGCATAGCTAGTGGATCTAGGGCAAGGTTGTAAACATTATTGATGCTGACAGGAGACTTCAATTGCCGCTGTTCTTTAAAATGTGCCGTGTATAATTCATTTTCTTTCTGTGCTTTCAAAACTGAGTAGGTGTCACTTGTTTATTTTTTTTTTTCTTTTAATTATATGTACTTCTCAAAAAAAAAAAAAAAAAAAAAGCTCAGCTGTCAAGCATTTATCAGCGTGCCTGCATTTGAGTGCCTGGGGACGTACTGAATGATCTACAGTACGAGCATGCACTTCAAAACTGTAATTTCAATTATATAAACTTGATATGTGTCTGCACCAATGTCACAAGAAAACAACTTAGTACATTTTGTCACTTGTGCATTTCCAAATAGCAATTAACCAAGACAATAAGAAGAATATCTTACACACCATTTGGAGCTTGTTTTGTATTACCATCTTGTCTCTTCACAGTTCTCTCCGTAATTGCAAACCCTTTATCTATCTGTAAGTGTGTGAGTGTTAATTAACCTGGTCAAATTCTTTGTGGGCCCATTGTACTTCCAGAATTAGATTCTGATTGTCATCTTTAAATTGTCTAAATACAATGTAAGTCCGAAAAGAGTAAGCGACGAGTGAGCAAATTAGACCGCGTAGGAACAGATTTGTATCACAGAGCAGCCTTTATTCATGGTTTTCCAGTTTTACAGGCTGTGTGTTCTCATCTGCCACCGTTTAACTTTACAGTGGATGCCATTTCCGCACATGTTTACCTGTTATCTTTTTTTGTCTTTTTAACAGAGAAACCATTTGTATCCACTTCATTCCAATCTACTTGACTCTTGACTCTTTTTCCCAAATTTTTTGGGTGAAACATCTGCAGTATGTGTTGAGTGTCATCCACAGTATCTTAACACTGATCAGCAAAACTGCAAAGTAGAAGAGAGGCAGTCGATCTAGCGCTTCTGTTCAAAAGAACCGGGAGCACTGATGTGTTGAGTATGACATTTACTGTAGCGCTATGCAAATACATCACACTGAACTTTGCATGTGGTACAGATCATTCGTCCACCCTAAATGCTTTGTTTTTTACTTGGCCTTAATTTGTGACCAGTATTTATTTGTTCATGCTGGTAGCCAGAGTTTTGTATAAGCTTTGCTGCTCCATATGAGCTCCCACACTGCAGGTCTGCCTGTTCCTCCACAAATCTGATTACATTGTTCCCCAAAACACATTCATACACTTCAGCACACTAGAACTCAATTTCAATGCAGCTTCAGCAGGACTGAAACAATTTAACCTCGGTGTCATGTTCACAGCTGAAAATGTGCAAGGCCTGAAACAGCTTTCCCTTGTTGATAAACACACACTTGTGTTTGGTTATGTTCTGTCATGATTTATTGCACATTCTCCATAAACAGGCAATGTAATGACTGCAAAATATTACAAACACTGTCAGAATTGTGTAAGACCAAACTCTCCAACACACACGAGGGCATACACACACCCACACACATAAAAGTGAACGCACGCTCCAAATATGTTCTGTCACATACACGCATACGTAGAGGCTCCTCTGAGACGCATGCAACCACATCGCGACCCAAAGTCAATGGCGCTGCGCTGCCGGCAGCGAGCAGAGGGAGATGGCAGAAAGAAAGAAAAAAATCAATGTATCACACACAATGCAGCATATTCTGTATTTATCACGTGCACATATTTCTGACAGGCCACATTACCGAGGAACATTGACTAAAACATTTGCATGTGTATTATTGGGACATGGAGTATCAGTACGTCAATATAAGCCATTAACCTCGCAGAGGATGACTGGGGTTAGATGAGGTCACTGTCTGCCCCGTAATGGAGCAGTCATTTGAGGGTCAACCTGCGCACTGCCTGAATGGAGTTATGGCTATGACTGATGACGGCAAGGCTGAAAATGATCTGCTTTGGCCTTAGCGTAGGTGTCAGGGTCAGTCTGCTGCCTGGGTGCGGCGCCGTTACAACGTAGGTGAGTTAAGGTTGGATCAATGCTGACAGCAGTTCAGGGATGCAAAGATTTAGAGCTGAGCCTTGTGGAGAAGCTGAAGGTCTAATTTAACCAAACATTAACAGTACCCACACAGTGACCTCCATGGCATACTGCTTTCTGGAACATCATGGCGAAGCTGGGCTTTTTTTTGTTTTTGGTTCATTTAAATGATTAGTTTTCATTCCAAGCAGTCCTTTACGGCTGCAATATGCAGCTTTTTAGCTTGAACCACAAAATACAATGCTACCCCCAGCCAGAGGAGGTTCTGTTTGAATACTTTGATGATAATGTTGAAAGCATTTATTATAGAGCCCAATAAATTGTCAAAGATAATTGCAGGTATTTTCATTGACACTTGTGCTCTTCCTGCCTAAAAAGCTGGCTGGAGGAAATCATTAATGCTGCTGCAGAACATTTTTGATTTTGTCTTCCGTGATTAGCTTGATATAATATATCAATCATCATATATTGTTGTTGGCGGTGGTATGACTGTCCTGTGTTCTGCCCTCAGGCTTCACCTTAAAAAATGCTCATCTTGATTTTGCACGACCCAAAATTCCCCCCTAGTTCCATGAAAAGTTCAGTTTCCCAACATCACTGTTGAGCTGGGAAGAAATTCTGAGAACTGGGAGCACAACTGGTTGCCATAACAAAAGCGGGGATTGGACCTTTAAAAGCACACATCGCTTACTGCTAGTCATGCTCATACATCATGCAACAGTGGGAAATGGAAAATGTAAAAAAGTACTAAAACAGCACTTTTCTCTGTTGCTTCAAGCGTTAATATGTATTAATATGCTTGAAGGTTGAGGGTTTGTGTTTCTGCGCAGTATTCTGTGTGTGTTTTTAAAGAATGTGCAAAGAAACACTGAATCAGAAGGCGGTTCATAGGTGATTGCCATTGTGTGTGTGTGTGTGTGTGTGTGTGTGTGTGTGTGTGTGTGTGTGTGTGTCCATGAGGGCTGAGGTAAGAGGCTTCTGTGCTGTGGAGTGAGACGGAGGGCATTAGTCAGATTTGACCAACAAAGAGGCTGCGAGCACACAGCCAGGGGATTAGACCAACACCACAGACTTTCATTAGTCTACAGAGAGGAAGAGGAAAAGAAAGAGCAACAAAAAGGTGGAGGGAGAGAGACACAGGATTACAAAGATAGTGGGGGACTGCCATTAGGCCAGGGTGAGAGAGAAATGTAAAGATGGAGGATGAGTGTAGAGATACAGAGAAATGAAGTGAGAGAGACACTGAGAACACTCCACTGCCGGATTAGTCCAATACCAGGGGCTTTCATTAAATGGGGGAGAGCGAGATGGATGGATGGAGAGGGAAAATTAGACAGTCAGAGGGAGAGGTAGTGGGAAATAAAGTAAAATAACTGTGCATGCATGCATGGGAGGAAGCGGCGACATGCAGGAGCTGGAAAGAGTGAAAGAGGAGTAAAGAGACGAGGTAAAAGGGGAGGAAAGGGGGACAAAACACACACATGGCTAAAGACAAAGAGAGGGGAGGAAAGTGGAGGAAGGGACAGAACAAAATGACAGAGCAAGCAGAGAGAATCATACTGGAAAGCCATGGCCAAAACCAGGAGGGGAAACAGAAAGGGAGAGAAGACAGGCAGAAAGTTGAAGGGGGTGGACGGGTGGAGGGGGGGCAGTGGTGTAGAACAACAAGTAGCAAGGATTAACCCCTCGACTGCACCCCCCTACAACGCACACCACACACACTGACACACTCAGGCCCTGGGAAGAACGCTGCTGTGCCAAACTAATTAGCTACTAACTCAACTACAGCTCACACAGATGAACTGCAGCATTTAGACTGGAGGCCCAGGCCAGGTCTCAGAGGTGTGTGTATGTGCTTCTGTGCACGTGTGTGTGCCGGTCTGCATCAGTGCAAATCCATGTCATTATGTTTTTACGGTTGTGTGTGTTTGTGTGTGTGTGCTTACACTTCAATAAGACCATGACAAATTAAACGTCTCCACTCCACGAGACAAACAATCTACTCTGGGCAATTGCTTTTTTTCTTTCTCCCCCCCAAAGTAATTCTAATTTGCATATCCCTCTGGCCATTATCTCAAAGCTGATTGAAACGCTCATTACATGCTTTCTATTACTTTTTAAGCCTAATTTTCAACAGCTGCAACTCTCTCATGAAAGACACCATTATATCATGAGTATTGTTTTCCATTAATCAATCAATTTTGCCAAAGAAATGTCAGAAAATAGTGAAAAATGACATTTTTCGACGGGAGGGCTCAAAGGCGAAATCTTCAAACTGCTTGTTGTGTCTGACGAACAGTTCTAACCACAAAACGCTGAAATTTACAATCTCATCTCCTACAGATTATGTTAATATAGCGCTAAATTGTTTTCCCAATTACACCAAATGTAATGGCTGCGTGGACAATGTTCACAGGTAATGTGTTTTTGATTGAATGAAGCGCTACATTTACCCTCACTGGAAGGAGGTCTGGATGGCGGGCGAACAAATCACAGGACTTTGACACCAGAGATCAGGGTTTGCACACGGAGTTGGGTTTAGACAATAAAAGCACTTTGGTTAAAGGTAGGGAAGGATGTTGGTTAAATGTTGACGATCATGTTGTGTTTCATGGTTCAAGTCACTGTGGACGTAACCCTAACCCTAACCCTTACCCTAACCCTCGCCATAAGTGCTGTGACTGCCTAAACATTACTATAACTATGGGCAGATATTGGATTGCAACAACACACACAAAATACATTGTCAGTGAACACAACTTGCCACAACGTTAAGCAACATAGTGCCTGTAGTGCTGTGCTTCCTTCAACACAGATTTCCTGAATCACGTGCTTCATTTCTAGGTGAGATGATTGAAAATGGAGAAAGGTAGCAAATCCTCACATGTGCGATGCTAGAGCGATCAAATGGTTTTTGTTTGTTTTTGTTTTTTTTGGTCGATAAATGATCTAAGCGATTCATTTTCTGTGGATGGACCAATTGATTACTCTTCAGATAAGTCTTGTTTGATGGTTACTACTGATGTTAGCTGAATCCTTTTCTAGGCATTCATTCTTTGACAGCAAACTCAATTAAATTAAGCAATGAGTTTCCTCTTAGTACATGAAATAGCAGTACTGCAACACCTAATCTATGACTGTGTCCCATGGCTGAGACGCATTTCGTTTCCTTACTTTTTCCATTTGTT
Organism: Chaetodon auriga; assembly: GCF_051107435.1. Taxonomy (NCBI): domain Eukaryota; kingdom Metazoa; phylum Chordata; class Actinopteri; order Chaetodontiformes; family Chaetodontidae; genus Chaetodon; species Chaetodon auriga. The sequence goes on from NC_135092.1 coordinate 8,409,444, forward strand.
CCACTTCCTAAACATTTAACTATCTCAACTGCTTTCTGTTATTTTTCTGACAGACCACATCTGCATTTGATCTCTGCTCCAGAAAAAGATCCCTGGAAATCTCAAGCTACAATCTGTTGATATGATCTTGGCAGTGTCATTGGAGCAAAATCATTTCCTTCTTTCTTTCAGGCAGTAAATGGCTTAATGGATGACGGGCATTTGAGTCACCACACTCGATTAGAGCAGTGACACACACACACACACACACACACATAGGCCTACAGTATAGAGACAATAGACCTGTTTCACACAAAGTATCATTTACCTCAACTATAATTTCAGCACTGCTTATTTCTTTCAAGTCTTCTTCGACTGGAGCACAACATTTAATCTGAAGTATAAATTAACTTTGAAGACATTCATTTGCATAGTTCAAGAGCATGGGATTCAATTTGCTCCCTGCATGTCCGTATTTTTGTTTGAAGTGTTTCTCAGTCTTGCATCATAGTCGAACACATTTGATTACCAAAACTATCTTACAGATTTACAACTTCGCTGCAACAGTCAAAGTGTGGCAATCATTGCGGTCAAGTCAATATGAGAAGGTTTGTCTTCGTAGAAATTCTCTCTCTGGCCTTGCGTTGCTCTTGGGGAAGGGATTAGAAGGTTTCAAATAACCACGTTTTAATTTAACTCAGTGGGGAGTGACAGTCGCCCACTGACAAGTCAAAATATTTCAAGCTTTAAAGGAAAGAAATGTCACTCCTTACAACCTCCTGTTGTTTGAGTTGCACTGACAAAATTGTCAGCATATTTCTTAGAATTCTTGGATCCATTTTGAATGAAGTGCCAGTTTAATAGCAGGGTGGCAAGATTTCTCTCGTTGACTGACAGTTTTCCATTCCTTCATTCCGAACTACTTTTTTCTTACAACAATGACTATTGCTCTTCACGCTATTTTTCGCTATAATATCACAGCTGTTTGTGATGAATACAGTTAGAAGTTCAGTGTCCTGTTCATGAGCAGGAGAGTTCTCATGTCTTCCCTATATCTTCCTGTATGTTCTCTATAAGCTTGTAATTTTCTCTCCTTTAGTTTTGCTCTTTCTGTCTCTGGCACTGGTTATAGATTGACGCTTCAGACGACCTTTGATGTTCTTGGTCAGATATTGGCCTCATTACCACCATTGGTGTGAAGTTAAAACATCAAGGCATAGCATTAAAGCATGAAAGACTTTTTAACTACATGCTTTCACATTCACACACACAATATAGACATGAATGCGCATGCATGGACACAAGTCTACTGTGTAAGTGTGTATAAGCTTTTGTTAATTCTGCTGCAGCGAAATGCACAATTGGTCCAACTTAAATGTCAAGCTGTCAGTGCAGGGCAATTAAGTTACACTTTGGCCGACTGGCCTTGGTACTTTTCTGCTTTTGTGGTCCTCAGTTGTAAAAAAAAACATTAAAACCAACAGTGTTTTTGACAAATGCCCCAAGTACGAAATCCACCAGCTTTAGATTGCTGATCTGTGATGAACACACTGACTTACAGAAAACATAATACAAAGAAGCTGCAGTGTGATACACAGAATCTGATAGAGTAGAATAGAAAAGTTTCAGGTCAAGAAGAGATGACGATAAGAGTCTGACTGTCTGCAAAGGTTCAACAGTAGTAACAGAGAACCATCTCTCATAAATCATAAATGGATTTAATCATAAAATACTTAACACAATAAATGCATGAACACAATTGTAGTCTTTATGTATGTCATATCCAGTCAGACCTGACATTGTGCTCCATCCTGTAAGCTGACTGACCTTGACAAAAGGTCATCAGCTGCAGAGTAAAACTCATCCTGACAATCCTCCATGCACACCAGCGTGATGTGCACTGAGCAAACAGCCCTACAGTATCAGTGCCAGAACAGATGTTGTCTTTTGTGTTGTGCCATCAAAGAATATTGCCCCCATTTGTCATTGTTTATTTAACTTTTAATTACCTTTTTATGTAACTGATAGGTGGCATGGCATTTACTTGGTAACAAGACTAGTATATATTTCATGCATGTCAATGGGAAAACAACTCATGTTTGCCAAGTTCCAAAATAGTTTATGTTCCAAAGTTTTGAGACAGTAATCCAACAGTTTATAATGTTTACTTTAAAATCAATGGGTGCAATATAAATCTGAAAAAACAAAACAAAGAACAAACATTGCATTAAATTCAAAGCCAACATTCTGAAGATCAGCAAATACCATCACAATGAAACTAATTATATGGTGATTGTTTTCAGTTTGCTCAAAGCATCGTTAAGCGGTGAAAATGTGATTTTAATTCTAAACATGTTTTGTTTTTCATTTTTCACTGTTTGGAGTGGAGTTTGGAGCTCTGCGACACACCTTTCATCCTCCGTGCATGCTCTGCCAGGGTAATGTAGCAGTACACTACTGTTCGGCTGACGCTCGTATGCACCACCAGATGTTGTCTTTGTCATAATGTGTTCTTAATCACCATTCCTGAAGTCGGATGCCAGCAGGCAGCTTCCAATCCGATTTGCATCACTTGTTTCCCCTCATCTCTCCTTAACCGTTGAGAGGGCTGCGGGCATCAATCACTCTTAACTAGCCACACTGTCAAACATTTCCTACACAAACTTCTGGGACTCCACAGTCACTTACGTGCAACAGGGCCAAGCAGGGCTCCACATTTCCAGGATCTGATACTCATGGTTTACACACAAATCATCTCTACTCCTCAAAATATCAAGGGAGACAATACAACGAACATTTGCCGAAGTCCCAGTACAAAATGTTATTTGTCCACATTTGCCAGGATCTAAACTCAGCGGGCTTTTGTTTTGAAATATTTACTTAATATGTTGGCACACTAAAGACATGACTCAACCCATCTTCACCAGAAACACAACCGGTTAGGTCGCCAGTGTGAGTAGGTTCTTACGACCCATTTCACTTTTATTGTTTGGTGGAGCCCTCTAATGGTCTTGATGGGAGCAAAGGAGGAAGTCAGGTGATGTAATATAAAGAGCAAGAAAGTCTGCTTTTAGAGGAAGATGGGGTGGATGGATGGATCAAACACATATAGGACTTCCACCCAGGAGACCGCGGTTCATGTCCCATGTAAAACCGAAAGTCAACTTTGACTTTTTCTAACTCATGTAACAACACTTAAGTTACGTAATGAGATGACAGTAACATTTTCAACCAAAACCAGGGTCTTTTTCTGAAGTAAAGTAGTTTTGCTTCCTAAACCTAAGCTAATTGCGATTGTTTCACAGCATTAACCACATGACAACAAAGGTCCAATATGTCTAATGCTGGTACTCTCCAGTGGGCCATCTGTCATTTTGAGAGTCATTAGCAATTGACCTATTCAATCATTTGGTTTCGGAGCACATGCTGGGTTTGTTTGGTTGGAACACAAAATCTTTTAATCCCACCCGCAAGCAAGTTTGGAAACCAATGGCTGCCACTTTCATTAAGGATAAACACGATGGAATATCTTGAAAAATGGGAAGCTTTAATGTCATGTATGCATGACATTAAACTATGCTTTGTCTACTTAAGTAAGCATTAATAAATGATTAACCTTGGGGAGCCAGCTTTGTCCCCAGAAGGCAGGTGAGTTTCCACAATGATTGATTAAAACAAGTGTGATGAATACTAATTATTAAACATAGCATCAGTTCACATACACACACCTTTGTTTTTCTCCTTTTCAGATGTTATGCACCATTATTCATCGTGTTATATACCATTACGGTGGCGCTAATCACTTGAGTGTGTTTGCACGCTCTGTATTGCATTTTGCTGTCTAAGAGTCGGTTATAGTAGACAACTGGCTTCTCTTTCCCTGCTTTCATCTCCCAAATGTGAGTGTAGCACTTCAAAGAGATGCTTCAGTCACACAGAGCTCGCTTCGTCAGACCACTGAAGGAGCAATGGGTCGTTGGGAAAAACGCAATTGCACAGAGTAGACAAAAAAAAAAAAAGTTCAGGACGCCAACATGATCCCTTCAACAAACAAACAGCTCTACCTGATGTGTGCAGAAGGAGAATGGCGATACATAGTGGCAGATACGTTGGGGTTATACTGCACTGTGCCTACTGTAGGATGTCGAGTTTAAAGCATATTATGTTCTGCAGCTTTTACTGCGTTTTCATGCCATTTTATTACTTCCATGCCAAACCGGAAACAACATAATGCTGCTAGTGTGTATTGCCGGTGATACAATATGATCAGCTGACCACTAAGACTGTCTTACAAATATCAACAAGCTCTCAGAAAATCAAAATGCCTCACACGCATGATAACAAACCAATGACAAGTGCCTCTTCCCTCTCCTCCAACTTGTGGTCACATCCTTGACTTGACACTCATTCACTGATTTTTGCATTCTAGTCAAAAACCACGCAATGCAGTCTTTCATGGATTTTTTTCTCACATCAATAACACAGCCTGAAAAGATGGCAGCCAAACCAAACCAGCGTGTTTTATGTGTCTCTTCCACAAGGCCCCCCGGCTTTTGTGATATTAAAAACAAGATAATATGTCCATCTACATCTGTCGAAGGTCTTTGGAACTTTTTAAAACTTTATTCTGTATAAACTGCAGTAAAATAGTGTTTTTATGTTTGGTTTATTTTTTCATTAAGAGGCTCTATTTAACAATGATGAGACAGAAGCTTTGTCTCATCATTGTAAACCTTTCCGCCTCTCATCTGCACCCCGTCACATCCTTTCGTCTTGCAGTATTTCTATTGTCTATTTAAAACAGAGCTGTGTGTGTGTTGATTAATAACTCCATAACCCAGGATAATAAGCAGCCAGTGACATAAGATGAGCTACAAGGTACTATAGATACAACAAAATGCTCTGATCCTCCTCTCCTCCCACCCCTAGCTACTCTCCTCTCACTTTTTTCCCCTCTCTCTTCTTCCCTCCTTTCTCCCACTTCCCTTCTCCTTTTCGCTCCTCAAATTTTTCTCCCTCCTCTTCCTCCCCTCCCCTTTGCCCTCCCCCTTCGCTCTTCACTGGCCTCTTCAAAGCTAAGAGGCCGTCGGCACGACTTCAGTAGGAGAACCACACTGCGATCAGACATGTCAGCACCTCCATCACACACACACGTGTCAGCACTTCAAATACACACAAACACACATGCACATGTCAGCACCTTCAACACGCGTGCACACACACACACACACACACACACACACACACATCACAGGTCCACATGTCATTAGGGAGGTCCACATGGCTCATATAAAAGCCTGTCCAGCAGGAAGGGAGCAGGGCACAGAGGAAGGAGGGAGGAGGCGAGAGGGAGGGAGGGAGACAGAAGAAAGTGGGGAGAGGGTGAAGGAGGGGGGGGGAGGAGGGAATTGCCAAGCGAGGGGAGGGAAGGAAGGACAGAAGGCGAAGCAGTGAGTGAGATGAGGAGGGATGTACAAAGGAGGAGAGTTCTGAGGATTACCAGTCACCAGAGGGTTGCCTCGGCCGCCACTGAAGGTGCGCTGTGTGTGAGGGAGTGTGTGTGTTCACTAAATCACTTCCTCCTGTTCAGCTCTGCGCCTGTTTTTACTGGCACAGCTCCAACACCTTTTAACATACAAACTACCTGTCAGTGCCCTCTGTCCGGCTTTACCTCCTCCTTTCCTTATTTCGGACTCTCCTACATTTTGTAGCCATCCTTCCATCCTTCGGTCCTCTTCCATCTTATCCTTATTTTCATGTTTCCTCTCCTCCTCACTACCTTCCTTTGCTCACCTGCCTCCTACTTCTTTTTCAGCTTCTCCTCCTTTAACCTTTTCAGCCCCTCTCCCTTGTCACCTTTTTTATCCCTCACATACTCACCCTTCCCTCATAACTATTTTTGTTTCTTCTTGCCCACATCTTCCTCTTTTAGTTTTTCTGTTTTCGACTAAATCTCGCTCCCAAAGTGCCACGAATGGTGGGAGACAGAGAGAATGCGAGGGAAAAAATGAGTCATCCGAGAGGGGAAGCTGAAGCGAAATAGCAAAGAGAAAGAGGAAGGATGGATGCTTTTCGGCAGATAGAGATAATAAAGAGAAATGTGGCAGCAGAAACACAGACAGGAGAGAGAGAGAAGTGACAAAAATGGTCAGGAGAGAGAAAGTGATAATATAGAGGAAGAGGGGGCGGTAGATCACAGGGACACAAAAACTATATGTAAGAGCATGGAGTGTAGAGAAAGAGAGGAGTTAAGAGAGAAAAAAAAAGGCATAGACATTGTGGGATAGCAGAGAAGAGAGGCTGAGGAGGAGAGGAGTCTATACTCGGATCAATGGATGGCCTGTCCTCTGCTGCGTCTGCATTTCCTCTGGCTCACACAATAAGGCCCTCTCACTACACCGAGGAGGGAGTGTGTGTATATCTGTGCGTGTTTGCGCATGTGTGGAAAGGAGAGAGTGTCATTCAGAGAGAAAATGACCCCTTTGCACTCTGGTGTTTTCCTTAATATTTGAGGTCAACGCTCGGTCTTCCGATGGAAATTTCAATCTGTAGCCTCTTCCAGGGGAAGTGCATCTAATCTGCACAGGGAGGCCTTTATCCCTGTCAGCGTGAATGCCCATAGGTTTTTATCTGCAGTATGTGAGTGTGAAAGTGTTTGTCTGCGTGTTAGCCCTGTGATACAGACTACAGACTTGAGCTTCTTTTCTTCGAGAGACGAGGCTCCAGGCTCTCAAAGGACACCCAACAGCAATAAATGAGCGTATGGATGGCGGAATTGAATCGGAATGAAATTGTCAATTATTTTCTGATTAATCAACGAATCATTTAGCTTTAGAAAAAAAACCCATAACAATTTCCCAGAGCCCCAGGGGACGTCTTCATATTGCTTATTTAGTCCTATCAGCGGTCCAAAATGCAAAGATACTGCATCAACAACTGTGTTAATTGGCTGACCAAATCAGTATGGGTGGATAGCTAAATGGATGGATGATGGATGCACAGATGAGTTTCAGCACAGTTGCAAGCTCATACGTGTGGCAGTCTGTGCACATTAGGACACACGCTGGCAAAGAAGCTGGATGCGGGGTGCATATATTATCAATAGGGGGGAGCGCAGCATCAGCAGGTAGAATTCGTGTGTGCTTTGGTAATGACACATCAGCTCCTCTCGTCCACATTAACTGGTGATTGATTTTTGATTTGAATTGTGATGTGTCGTCCTAACTTTTTTGGGTAGTTATTGCACCGATCCTTTATGCTCCAGTGGCTAAATGAGCGCCACAATTGAAGTAATAATCAACTGAAATTTAATTAACAACAATTTTAATAATGAATTCATCAGTGAAGCCAAGCAAAATGCAGAGTGTTCTCTGGCTCTGGTTTCTCAGATGTGAGGATTTGCTGCTTTTCTCTGTTTTCATCATCTGTTTATTTTTTGTCATTTTAAGTTGAATTTCTTTGGGTTCGAGTGTGGGAAATTGTGATGAGCAATGCAGCCAAAACCGAGAAATCACTGAGAGATTCACGGATAATGGAAATAAGTGTTAGCATCAGCAGTATCATAATTGGGAAATGGAGGGATTAAAGCTGCGCAGATGGATTTCTGATGTTGTACAAGGTGTATCTTTGCTCTCAAAGTCAATATGTTTTCTGGGTTATGCATTATGAGAATACATGTGAGCCAGAAAAAATGCTTGCAGCATCACTGAGTATTCTGTGATATCAAATTCCCAAAATTAACTTTCCTCCTACCAGTCAATTTTGTCACATTTAATGTTGGATATCTCATAACACAGCGTTTACATTGAAATTTACTGCTCTGCCACTGTTTAACCTCAGACAGGCCTTTAGCCATTGTGTGTGGTTTCAGCTTATTTTTGGACACAAGTGATTTTCCCTGAGACAGACAGCAGACTGCTTGCAGGTTGCAAGGGCACAATAACACAAGGCCATGGTGGTGCTAGACTCATACAAGGGTATCAGCTCACAAGAGTGTGTGTGTGTGTGTGTGTGTGTGTGTGTGTGTGTGTGTGAGAGAGAGAGATGGGGTGAGACTGTGGGTGACGAGGCGTGTGCATGTGTGTCCTCCAGCAGCCATGATGCATTAGTGTAACCTGATCCCTCTCCTCCCCTGTGAGCCCCAACCTTGAGACAGACAGAGAGATGCAGGTTGCAAAGACATATTCTGTTATAAACGAGGCTGTTGGTCTTCATGAGTGAATGTGTCTAATATTAGATAACCTAGGCTGTAAAAGCGATGATTTCAATTTGAATATACAACATGTCCTCATATCGAAACAACTGAACTCATCTCTTAAATAGATGTGAATCGAGGTGGAGTATAAAGCGTATATAGGCTGGGTGGTGTTTAAAATGTTTTAATATTAGCGCTAATATGATGCCTGAGTTTCAGTACCAATATCAATATGATGCGCTACTTTATGAGTGATTAGTGTAACGATTAGTTTCTACAAAATTGCTTTTTTTTATTGAACAAAAGAATCAAAAGTTTTTCTCTATTCGTAATCCAGTTAAAATCCCTGAATTTTCATGACTCGAGGTTATTACAAATATTGGCATCATCTGCATTAACAGCAGATTGTGTTTAAACGAAGGCTACGACCCCAATTCCAAAGAGGTCGGGATGCTGTGTGAAACATCAGTAAATTAGAATGTACTGAATCGAACTCTGTATCATCGACAGAGGGCCCATGTAGTAAAATCCTTCATTCAATCATATGTTTACAAAGTGGTGAACCTCGCTCCATCCTTGCTTTTGATTGACTGAGCCCTTCCAGGATGCCCCTTTCATACCCAATCATGATACTATCACCTGTTACCAATGAACCTGTTTACCTGTGGAATGTTCCAAACTGGTGCTTTTGGAGCATTCCACAACTTTCCCAGTCTTTAGATGCAAAGTCAGAAGAAACCTGTATTTAGAGGTCAAACATTAAATCTATGGTTTTGTTCTGTTGTCAATTGAGCGTCCCGACTGTTTTTGAAAGCTGGTGTTGTACCACTGCACCACAATTCAATAGCCAATTTACAGCTGCGTTCTAAATATACCATATTGGGAACAAAATAGTATCTTTACTGCTTATGTTTGACTTACGTCTCCTGCACTGTTATTAACTATTGTGACCAACTGATAAGCATCAGGAAATCATTTTGTGAAATTCCGTGTAAAAGCGTAAAATCCTCCTTTGCCTGTCGTGTTACGAGCCAGACGAAGCATTAGTGGGGAAGAGACGTTTCATTACATCCTTTCGCTTCATTGTGAAAAACTGTGTTATGCCTCAGAGTCATTTCTTTCATTAAGGAACCTGGGTCATTATTGGCCCAAGTATAACGAAACTCACAATTGAAATTCTTCATCTCGAATACATTTAATAATAATGGGCTATTATTCCCCATCTTATTCCCCTACATTAAATAATACCATTCCCAGAGCCCATTAAGAAACTTAATCATCGTGGGCTGAAATACACTGCGGAGAGATAATTACAGTTGATGATATTCACAGATAAGTCATAGATAAGACTTTTTCTTTTGCCTTTCTCTTAGTTTTACTTTCTGCACTTTCTTCTGCGGGCTCACAACTCAATGCTATCTGTCTTGGTTAAGGATTTGAAAGTACTGGGAAGCCAGCAATTGGGGAAAAAAAAAAAAAGTGTCAAAAGAAGAAAGAGAAGAAGATAAAAAGAGCTGAAATAAAAAAAGACAAAAGGTATAAAAATAGACACATGGGAGGCAGAATAGTAAATCATTTACAGGCATACGCAGGGTAAGGTCATCAGGGTTTAAATATTCATTATCGGTGTCAAGTCGAAGCTTTTAGATCTTGCGGGATACAGTTTCGCTTCTCTTCTCATTTGATGTTTATGTTTGCTGAATTATGCATCAAAACGAATGTTATAAATACTCCTGTTTTTCTATAAGGAGGAGCTCTTGCGTGGCAGTAACACCGCCAGTTTTCGGGGTTTAACTGGAATCACCCGATCGTAAAAGTGCATGAACTGTGAGGCATGCTACAAGGAAACAACCGCCGTACAGCACATACTGTATGCTCTCCTCTCATCAGATGCAGGGAATACAAACATGACAGGTTGGCATTTACATCTAAGGCATTTAGCACAATGACTGGCTGCAGGACACCTGACATTTTGATGGACACGTTGCCCGTTTTAGGGATCAAATGCGCAATCTTTCGGGTACAGGATGATTTCTCTCTGCAATCTAACAGCTGCATTTAAGGGGTTTAAGCGCTCATCTGCAGAGCTCAGCAAGGAGCAGTCCAACGTTCAGTCCGAAGACACTTGAACATGATTCAGAGATTACACCGGCCTGTGTTGTTATGTTTTAGACCAACTGAAAGGTCACGTTTCACCACTATGGAAATAGCCAAACACTTAGGTTATAGTGAGGGATAACACTGAGGAGCTGCGTTTATGTAGGGAAGGTCTGTGCAGAACATTTTTCATTGTTTGCTTTGCTGACTATTTGCAACAACATGTCTGCCTCTTTGCTTCACTGTAGGTGACATTACGGACAGGGGCTGGACACAATAACAGATACACCTGCTCAATGCTATGCAAGGCTCTTGAACCACCATGAATCATAATTGAGCATCTATGTAATATTTTGTCTTAAACTTGATCATTTTTGAGGCTATTTTTTAAGAGCATCTCTAACATTTTGGCATTTTCTGAAGGGGAATGACATAGTAGGTATACTTTGTTTCATTTAACTTTACCTCATAATGCAAAGTGCAACTTGACTTGTTTTGCTGCATTTTCACCTGTTGTAACTGGTATAAATATCCTCTCCCCTGCACTTGCCCTTTTCCTCACCTCTTTTCTACAGTTTTTCATCGGCATAATTCTTTTCCCCTCTGTTCCTCCTGTCCCTTGTATCTGTTCATTTATCACGGGCCACATCTACCCTCCCTTCCCGTCTCCATCCCCATCTATCACTCTTTCCTCTTACTTTTCCACTGTCTATCCATCTCTCCCCTCTTTTTTTTCCTTTGTCTCTTCCCTCTTCTCTTCCTCCTCAGTCTCTGTCTCTCTCTCTCTATTGTTTCCCCCCTCTCCACTCTCTACTGGGTGTCCTGTTCCCTCTCTCTCTGGGAGTAGCAGACCTCCTGACGGCTTAGTATTGATCCTTGTATCTCCCTCTCTTGCTATCTCTTCCCCCCTACTCCTGCTCTCTCTCTTTTTGCCTGACACACACACACACGTGCATACACACATGCATTAATGTGACAAGATAAAAGGGTTTGTATGCCCCAAGGCGAGCTAAACACGAGACCAGAGGCTCTCAGCCTCTAGTATATGTATCAAAAACAGAAACACTTAACAAACTCAAGGCCGTGAACACATTCCCATATCTCTGACAGGAGCTGTCCAAAAATTACCATTAGGTTTATTTACAACAAGCTTATTTTTATCTGCAAGTCAAGCTCTGCATGAAATAACATGAATCTTCTAGAATCGCTGCGGTCGAAACATTCTTCAGCTGTTGCCTCAGAAAGCTTAAGGCAACCAGCACGCTCTATAGTCTCTGTGAAGGAAAAATTTCCGGATAATAATTCTATTTATAATCTTCGCCTTGGGGGGAACACTTGATTCTAACTGGAAGAAGTTCCTTGTTTTTCTGTAAAACACTGTTCAAGCAAAGCTGTCTTTGTGTTTAGGGGACGGTCTGTATGTAAATAAACAGAAAATGAGAAAAGGGGAAAATTGGCACTCGGGTCTCTATTTGATCAGCTGCTTTTATCCCCACTGTCTACACAAGGAGCTTTGCTGTGAGGAGCTTAAGTTGCAAAAAGACACAACCCCATCACAGCGTAGTGAGAATCAAAGAGGGACGCCCGGCGTTATTGATGTGGAGCAGCCGACGCAATGATGAGCCGATAGCATTCGGTTGCAGAGCCGCATGAAGTTCACAGGCGTAGGTAAGAGTCATGCTGCCATTTAGACACCTGCGCCACCTGCAGGCGGCATTACAACTTTTTTTTTTTATCTTTTTTTTGAAAGCTGCTGTTCGTGCTTTTATTTATTTTATTTTTTTTAACTAAAACTAAAAAGACTGAACTGGAATAGATTTTCTGCAGCTGTTCAGGATGCCATCGCTATTTTTACCTCAGACATATGTTTTGTGGGTGCGTATTTCATCCTGTATCGTAACTGACTTTATTGTGCTGTTTTAGAGAAGTGCTATACAAATAAAGTGCATGTCTATTATTACACTTATTATTACCATGTTGGTGTTTTTTACAGACTGTCCGTCATGTTACTTTCGAGAACAAAGGATGGTTGTTATAACCAAATTATATTTGTCACAAGGAGGTAAAAAAGACATGGAGGAGGCAGGGGCCAAAACAAATACAGTAATGTAGAGAGACTGCATTTTTTCATGGGAGATATACAAACTGAAAACCTTGCATCTCTGTTGTCAAGTCTGGATGTCTGTAACGATGTTTAAACAAATGAAATGTCACAAAAATGCCCCCGACTCAATGCTAAATGTTGCACTGCCAGTACGCTGACATTTTGAGGTTTATTCACTTGCATTTGCACACAATTTTCACTCCATCCAGACAAAGTCAGACACGTAACGTAATCCTTTACCCTTCACATCACAGACCTGTTAGGCTGCGTGCAGTGTATTTCTGGCACTTGAAGACAATGAGAAAAGATGCGCTGAGCTGAATTAATAAAACCAAAATGAATTCTGTGCTCATGTTACAGCACAATTGCCCCTTGAAATCGCTTTGCCTGCCTGTCTCTTTCCAGCTGGCATGCTCAGAATTTAGAGTATGACGCTTTTGTTCGAAGCACCTTTCAGCAGAGGAACTGCATACATTTCAGATGGGAATACAACCCCGAACCATGGTGATGTTAGTGCCGTGGGCCATCCACTGCGCCCCAAAGCTAACAAGAGGTTGTTAGGAATCAATACCTGGCATGAAAAACGATGTGACTTTCAGCTGCCGTGGCCACATCAATCACGCTATTACCATTAGCTCATCTCTCGACACCGACTTGGACTCGTCTCTCCTGCCCCTCCCAAACTCTCCCCACTCCTATGTCACCGTTTTCCCTCTCCTCCTCCACTTCTCTCCCTCTCCCTCTCCCTGCCAGCTCAGCGGATGCCCCTTGTCACAGCTCCTATTTCAGCCTTCTGAAGTTTCCTAATTGATCGCAATTAGAGCCGCAAAGGGGTGGGGTGGGTTGCAGGCAAACGGAGATGGGGAGGGAAAGTGGGTATGCATGTGTGCGTATGGCAGGGACACACAGACACACAAAGAAAGAGATTAAAATCAATGAGCCTGTTTTGAGAGTGGTTATATTAGCAACTGGACCACATTTGACCACAGACTGCTGGGGCAATAACACGAGAGACGGGGGGAGTGACAGAGAGACAGACAATGAGAGACGCAGAGAGATGGAGAGTGACAGGAAGATGGAAAAACTAAACACAGTACTGATGGGGGAGAGTTAAGTGACACTGAATGAAAGGCATTAAAAGAGACATTTTTGACTCACCCGATTTATTGAGAGTCACAGCATTATTGGAAATATCTTGTTCAGATGATGTTTGCTGTTAAACTCATGCAAGAACAGAAATCTAAAAAGGACAGTTTGTGCTCTTTGATTAGATTTGAGGGGTGAGCACAGGTTTTGGCTGTTGCCTTATAGATACACATTGGTGCCAAACCTGGCAACCAAATGTGATGACAAGACCTCAGGATGCTGTGCACAGTCACTGCGCTATTTTTTTTGATTAAGGGTTAGCCCCAAACAAACCAAGCAGCGATTGCCAATATATTGATCATATCGCCCTACCCCAGTATGATTCTTCAGAGCAAGAAAGTAAAAAAAGAAAAAGATTCAGAATAAGATTAACAAGTCTGAAGGACACACACAGAGATAATAGAGATAAGGATAAAGTCAAGACAGGCAGAGTGATTTTTTTGTGAGGAACGTACCAGCCAAGAGTGAGAGAGACAGAGTGAAGGATTTGTAATAGAGAGATGGAGAGGCAGAATGACAAAGAGGAAGAATAACAATGGTGCCAAAGCCTCTTCCATCCTCCTAGCAAACGTCTCTGATCCCCTTTTTTCTCTCATTTGAATTCCTCTCCATTGTCATTGCAATCCAGGCCTAACCCCCCACAGCCTGGCAAATACGCACACACCCACACAAACACTCATGGACATTAGAGCGCACATGCATTGACCTCCAGCAGCAACCAGGGCCATCCCAGGGAGCTGGGCTCACGCATCTTTGCTAATCCCTATCAATGGGCACACACATGCACGCGCTCACAATGTTTGCTGGAAAGATAGGCTCAAGTTTCCCCAGAATGCAGATGTCAATGTGACCCCAGCCACGCTAACATGGGTGTGGAATAGCAAGCAGCTTGTCACTGAGCATCCAGTGTCTTGTCAGGGACACAAGGCCGGGCAGACTAGTGCAGCGCTCGCTCCAGCCTTGTCAACATGTATAGTCGACATAGCTAGCCTTGATTCTATTGCTTGCCTTACCATTCGCTGGTCAACATAGTTTAGGACCGCAGTACACTGGCTTGTCAGTAATGGTATCTTACAGAGCAGACACGCTGCTCTCAGTAGCATTATCCTGTCTTCAGAGCTGTCTACCAGCAGCAAAAGGGCTAGAAAATAACATCTTGTCAGCACGGTCAGGGTTAATAGAATTCCTTGGCTTATTCCATGTCAGCAATTCTAGGCCACAGAGATGGCAAGCGGCGCTGATCTTAATATTGCCTTGTCAATGTGCATAGGCTACATCTGGACTGTCAACAAGGCCTGGAATAATGGAAGACAGAGTAAAATGATGCCTTGTCTGCACGGTCAGGACGACACTGGTGTTGTATTATTCCTTGCCTTATCGCTTCAGTGTCAACAATGCTAGTTCAGTGAAAGGCAAGCAGTGATTCTCACACTGATGCCTCGCCTTAGTCTGGACTATCATGGGGGAAAACATGTCCGTCCGGCCTCTGGAACACTGTAGGCTGTTGTCTTTCAAAAATAGAAAACTGCAGTGGGGTTCAGGAAATAATTAGTTGAGGATGGACAGGTTGTAAAGTTTGTTGATCGTCTCTATAGAATTCACATGAATTCATAAGAAATTAATTTTGCTGTATTTCAGAACGACACACTAGCTGCAAATGATTTAACTTGTTTACAATCACTGAGGCATATATGTTGGTAATTATGACAACACTTTCTTACAAATACTGCCGCCTTTATCTCCCTGTTTCCGATGATAACTAAGAAACTATTAGGAGCTGCTGTGGTAAAAATGGCAGAGTATTCGACATTATAAAAAGGAACAAAAACATATACTGATGTTTGACATAATGAGAGAACACGGAAGAGCTCTCAGGTAATTTTGAAGCCATTAGGGCAGAACTGGCTCTTAGGTAACACACACGCACACACTGATGTGTGCACACACACACACAGACACACACTTGTTGGGAGAGAAGAGAAGAACAACAGGCCAAAATTACTGATGCAAATGTGCAGACATAAAGAAAACGAAACAAACAAACAAATTCTATAAAGATAAAGAAATAAAGAAATAAATCATTGGAAAAGGTCAATTTGTGCCAAACTGCACCGGGTACACTGTGGACAAACCAACGTCAATCTGATCTAAATAAAAGTGTGTGAGGCTGTGTGTGTGTGTGTGAGTGTGTAAAGGTGATTTAGGCGACTAGGCGACCCAGAAGGATCAAAACACACCGTCTCACATTACTGACGACCCCACACACAGACAGGCATGCGCACACACGTATACACACACATACACACACACAGGCAGGAGACACGCTCCTGTAGTGTAGATGACACGGGTTGTGTCTACAAAGCAATTTGCCGACCTGCATGCCAGCGGCACTGATTACAGTAGTCGAAAAGAGAAAGCTGAAAGAAAGGTTATCGTCTCCATGGACCGTCTCGTACGTAAACCATTGCACAGAGGCTTCTTTGAATGCACCACGGCTAAGTACGGGGTTAAATCTGCTAGTCATTCCAGGTAGTCATGCTGACCTCTTGCATCCAATTAGGGTTGAGTGGGCTGCACGAGGTGACAGGTTTTGTTTCATCCGTGTCGAGTTCAGAGCTGCAAAACCACTTAGCATTGTTGTCAAGTTAAAAATATCAAATCAGATGTATTCAGTGGGAAAAATGCCAAGAAACCCAGCTCCTTTATGCAGACTTGTTTGTCAGCTTGTTGTCTCCCTGCCGCCTTGCAAAGCTTCATTCAGAAACTGAGATGACGGTAGTTTCAGCTAAAATATGTCAATTAGGTTCCCCATGTCTTCTTCATGGAGAGAGCTATTGCAGCTGAGAGTAATGCACAAATAAATAGCAAGAAATGCAAGGAAATCATCTATGATACATCACTATATCCACCAAAAAAAGACAAACGGACAGAGTAAATTTACAATATTTCTTCATGAACTTAAAGATCAATGAACCTTCCTTCACACAACTGTGCTCAAAAGTAAAATGATCCTCACATCTATTTTTCACCGTAGTTATAAAATTAAAAGCCAACACCTTCATAACAGATGTGAGAAAAATTATATATCATGACTGAAGTAATCTGATTTTAAATTATTTATCTCCAATCCAATTAAAGTCCGGACCTGTAACAGACAGACAGACAGACAGACAGACAGACAGACGGACAGACTCTCTCCTCTCCTGAGCCTCAGCCTCTCTCAGTCTGACTCTTCCCTCTTTCCAATTCATTTAATGCGTCTTGTGCGTCTGAATCTCAGTACTTTGTTTATTCTGATGATGCAACATGACATATGCCTTGCTGCGAGCCAAACATCCCAACGGGAAGACTAAATTCTCGAACTTGAACTCAATTACAGTTACGGCGAAAACAGAATCCTGGTGTAATTAAGATGCATTATACCTGGTTGTCAGCAGTAGCCTAAAGCTTCTGCGGGCTTGTGTCCTCGTTTCAAATCCCCGACTGGCATCGGGGGAAATCTGGCTGGGGAAAGCAAATGAGTAACGCTCTCAACTCCCACATGGGCAATAGTCAAGCTGCCCTCAAGCAAGGCCCTTAACCCCCAATTTCCTTGTTGCAGCTGCTGAGCGAGCAACAATTTGCATTCGCTAACTCTATATGCAAATATCATCTGTCATTCACGTCCAAAAATAAATCTGTCAAGATCGGATATAAACTTTTCAGCTTTAAATGAGTGGCATTAAACTTTAGCTTCAGGTCTCTGTGAGTTAATAAAAGTGTGTACACATACTGTTAGTGTTCAAAGCATTGCTGCAGGCATGGACTTCCCTGTATGTAACCTTATAGTCCTGAGCTGTCAGTATGAAAGCATGGCAGTGGCCTGTGTGGAATCTGGATATCTGTCTACGTGTGTGTCCCCTCTGTCTGCGTATTTCCTGTACGAGCGTGTGTACTTGAGTGTCCGTGGGTGCCGGTGTGACGGTGTGTAAGGTCCGCATGCCCATATTTCTGATGTTCCTAGATCTGACCGTCAATGTGTGTGTGTGTGTGTGTGTTTGCGAAGTTGGCATTTCTTGACAGAGGAACTCTATCCGCCTCCACGGAGTCCTTTCAACGCCCGCCACCACACACACAAACACACATCACACGTCCCACTGCTGACACACGCATGTCACCACGGCAACTGGATACAGCCAAAGACATGCTACTGACAGAGGGGCAGAGACCACCATACGGGCAGGCCAGAGGTTCTCAACATGGGGTTCAGGGCAGCTGGTGGGAATGCTAGTTGAAACATGAATTTTCCAACCATATTGTTGAAATCAAATGCAACAAATAGAAGCACTTCACTGATTCAAGGGACTGAAGCTCACATCTCCCATACGGTGGGCCTCGTTCTTACATATGCTAAACAGGTTCAGTATTTCTGTGGCTTATCAAACACGTGGCTCCTATTGTTGATTTGATTTCATTCAGAGCGCTGAGTGCTGAGACCGTCTTCAAAGTGAAGTGGTGTGGGTGGAAAGTTCACGTGAATAAATAGTACAAATTTACAAGATGATGCATATTCACTTGCTTACACGGTTGAGGCGGAAAACAAAGGAGAGCAACGTTTTTGTCTATTTATACGGGAAATGAAATGAGTTTCACGGACCCCTGGCTTGTGAAACTTACTCAGCACAAATCACAAAAGCAGCACAGGAAGCTTAAATTCAACTAGATGGAAAGTGAGGAGCAGCAGAACAAGTGAGCCTCAAAGACACCGACAGAGCGGCCAAGGAAAAGACGTGAACTTACCTCGGACAGGACGAAACGTCAGCACGATCCTCGTCTTCACCCTGTCAGAAACAAACCAAGACTCAGTCAGTGTGTCCACAGGGTCTGAGTTTTAGTTAACAATCTGATCTGAGCACAGTCAGAAAAGCTTTGCCAAAAGTTGGCTCTTCCTATGCTTTAATCAACCCTTACAGGGCTCTCATCTATCTCCGCTGCGTCTTTCATGTCCTCCCCATCTTTTCAACACAGCGGCAAAATCATTCCGCAGCAAACTTTATTCTGTGAAGAGAGTTGAACTTGTGTTGTTCAAACAGTTGGTATATCCCGCTAAAATCTCCAAACCCCCTCAGGGGATTGTGAAATTGAATAAATCTTGTTTAAACTGTTCACACATTTTGTTGGCCTCCAAGCATGTACAGCGTAATGGAAATGGCAACACACCGTAAAGAGATTTTGTACAAATTACGGTTCTTGCATTTTCAAGTAAGAGACACAATTATGTAGTGAAATATCACAAGAGTTTGCTTCTCCTCTTTCATGCCTCTCCGGGCTATCCATCCTCCCAGCGATATCTCTTCAATTATTTTCCTCTTTCTGCTCTCTGTCCCGCTTCCTTTTCCTCATTCTGCAATGGTGTTTATTTAATCAGGCATACAAACAGCGTGTGAGAAGTCAAAGTCTATGCACCCCATAGGCTTCGTCTAGTGCAGTCTTATCGACTCATGTGCATTCGTTTCTCCCCTTCCTCCATCGCTCCGTCTTTCCATCTGCTTTCCATTCTCTCCACCTGCCCATCAGTCTGCAGCCAGGGACAGGTGAGCCTATTACACGCTTCTCACACTGTCTGCTGCACGTACTCACACACGTACACACACACACACACAGAAACCGCACTAGCTCTGCTGCATGGTAACTTGGCGCGCCACGCACATCAGCCATTTCTGCTGTGCTGTAAAACGGCTGTTACCACAGCCACGTCACGCTGCTGATGAAGTGGTCGAGTGTTGAAAAGAGAAGCTGCAAAAAAAATCCAAATACTGGAGAATAGAAGAGCATAGAATAGAGACAAAATAAAACAGTCTGGGCCCTGAATGTGAACTTTAGAGCTTTTAAAGTGAGGAATCACATTTAATGTAGTGGTAGTACAACATAGTTTTTAGATGCTGACAAACCTTTATATTACATATGGAACTTGTGATTCTGTTGCGAAAAATCAAAATATAAACAGCATTCACTGTGAAATGAACTGTGAGTGAATGACATTTTACTGAATTCTTTTGAAGAAAAAGTGGCCCTCTGGCCCTCTAAAGGTTTTAGGTTAAGAGCCAACAAGAAAACGGTTATGTACTCGGGCCTTGAAAGCAATGATCAGCGCACCAGTAGTCAGCTCATTCCAGCGCGCTTCAAAAGCCAGAAATGGTATAAATAGTTTTTCCTTAATATAGATAAGAGGAGAACACGTGTTATGGCCTTATCATGTAAATCCTGTTACAATCACAGCGATTGACTGTCTTGGTAATCTTGTTTGGGCCAGGATTCATCTGTGCACCTTGCAGAAACATGAACTGCAGAGGCTTTATAGACATGTTTCACCACTGTTTGACCTCCTAGCTTCATCCTATGGCGTTCCAGTTGTGTAAAAATTGTTTTCAGGCAACATGTCTCCTTACATTTTCTACCACAGACGAATCTGACCTCATCGGAGTTCGAGATTTTGCTTGTTTTGTTTTCTGTTGCTGTTTTCATGTAGAGTCAAGGCAACCCATCTCAGTTTCTCCAGAGGCATCAGTGGCTGAGAGGCTATTTATTTATTTCAAGACAGCCTGCTAGCCTGTCTGCCTGGCTGAAAGAGAGAGAGAGAGAGAGAGAGAGAGAGAGAGAGAGAGAGAGAGAGAGAGAGAGAAGTTGAAGGTGGGAGAGATTTGCTGATGGAATTGGGGTGATCTGTTGTTATGGGGGTGTTGAAAAGACACCTCGCAGAACATTGCAGAACGTGCTATCATGTGAAACATCACCTCTTAGACGCTCGTGCTCCCCTTGTTTGTTCCTCCTCTATCTGCCTCTTTACTTGTCTCAGATTCTCTTGCTCTTTTTTGTCTCTATGCCTTACTCTGTCTGTGCCTCTCCACACACACACGCACACACAAATGCGCACACACAAATGCACACACACACCTTTCTCCGGCTTTCTCCTTCTTCCAGACCTTGACACCAGCTGTACTTTTCCAATTCAGCAGTTCTTCAACTCTCCAGATGACACACCAAGATTTCACACCAGCTAAGAGCAGGGAAATAATAGCAACACTAAAAAAAAAAAAAAAAAAAAAAAAGCCCAAATAAATAAATAAAAATAACCCAAAACAAAACCAAGCAAATCAGCAAAAACAAATCCCACAGGCTTCTGCGCAGCTCCAGATAGGGAGCTTGACAATATTAGCAGGCCAGACAAAAATTATTTATGTGGAGAGTGAAAGCAAGATTATGCAAGAAAGAAAGACAGAAAGAAAAAAGAAAGACAGAAAAGAAAGAAAGAAAGAAAAGAAAGAAAGAAAGAAAGAAAGAAAAAAGAGGGGGTGCTAAATATACAGTAGCTACTACAGAGAGGGGGATTTAAATAGATGAGATGTGAATGCGATCAGTGAGAGAACAATCTCAGAGATAATTACACACTCAGCATGTGTCTTTTCAACACCCCCATAACAACACATCACCCCTATTCCACAGATACTCCATACTTACCATTACTTTTTAATGATATTCAATCATAACTCTATAGCATTGCAGCGTGGGCGGATTTTCACTTCAGTGGGCAGCCAGATCCTGGTAAAATCTTAAAATAATGGCTGAACATCCTGATTCAGGGGATGTGCATGCTACACACAAGAGATTCAACATCAAAATATTGGGCTACAAGCCAGGATCACAAATTCACTGCATGAACTGGATGTTAATGTGTTCCTTCAGAGACTGGGATGAGGAAAAACTACTCAACATGTTGTCAAATTATGTAAGAATTTAGCTGAGGTGTTAAGTCACATCACGCCCTGCTTAGCTCATAGATCACATTTTCACCTGTTTGATCTTTGACCAACTATTGCAAAACCAGACAACCTGGAGGGCCTTTAATTTGCAACACAAAAGAAAACTGTTAACGTGCCTTCTGTCAAACACCGGATTGCTTTTGTATCCTTTTTACAATATAAGCACATACTGAAACTAAATACTAATTAGAGGATCTTTTAGAATGACTGCGTCCCACTGTTTCTCTGTTATCAAGCTTGCTCAGTAACAGTGACAGACGTGGCAGTTCGCCATGTCTACTGGCCAGACATAATGCACTTTACAAACAGATGTCTTCACAGAATTGCGATTTCTTTTGCAGGGATAAAGGATTACAGCAAAAGGAGGGATTCAAAGCAGACACCAGCCAAAAGCTGGGATTGCATTTATTCATTTTGTCTGTTTCTGTTAGCCTGTCACTTCAGCACCAATAAGCTTTTAGGAGCAAAGTCTATTGTATTCTTCACTTTCCTATTACACGACTGAGGCTGCATGTCGCCTCTTAATCCATCACTTCAGCCCATCTGAGGGACAGAACATGCCACAGCATTGGTCTCACATATACCTTGATTAAGGCGTGACACAAATGTTCCTGATTCCACGCAGAATGATTTCTTTGCTCAGTCACTCGCACATTTGGCTTTTACTCCTAACATCTAGAACAGCCAAAGCGTGAGCTCACTTGAGCGTATAAAAGCATCACCTTGCACAAGCCTAAAAATTAAGGCCGAATATTAAAGGTTAGCCTTGCAGAGTTACTACGATAAACCAATGGGCTAAAAAGAGTCCTTTGTGCACATTGCACAAAATCCAATGTGAATCCAGCCAGCAGTCCCCCAATTCTCCCCTTCTGCTCTGTTTCCCTGCCTGTTCTGTGAAAGCCGGGGCTATTATTAGCAAGCGAAGGGATCAGGTTAAGAAGATGAAGGCTAAAAGAGCATGGAGAGACAGAGACTTTAACTATGGGCATAGTGGGGGGTAAACCCTACATGTTGACCTGCCAGAAGATGTTTACTAACCAAGTGAGCGGGGAAAATTTTGGGAAGCTAAATTAATTACAAGCATCACAGCACAGCATGAATCTAATGGAAGCTGGGATGTCGTGAATTAATTGTTATTTTTTCTTTTTCTTTTTTTTTTTTTTGCAGTTTTGTTTGTGTATTTCCTGCCTGTCTTTAATAAGATAAAATAGAATATTAATGATGCCGACACCTAAAAGAGAACAAGGAGAACAAAGCCGACAGACACTAAAGAGGGAGCAGGGAAAGGTGAGATGGGAATCAGGTAAACTCAAGTGTCGTGACTAAAGAGAGTCCCTCAACCTGTTAAGTTGTTCAAATGAATAGCTGTCCACCTTGAAATGGCATCCAGATAAGGGCTGAACCAGCATCTGTAAAGTTACAGGCACAGATCATCACCACATCTTAATAACAGGTCTCACTTTGAGACAACAAATATAAAAAAAAAAAGCAAACGAGACGGTGAGAAAAAAAAAAAGACATTGTACAGTTGGGATGTCGGAGGTTAAGAGAGCAAACTAGAGGCAAGAAGTTCAGACTCTAAGCCTCATAATCTGCTTCATAACTGTCCTCTGACATCACTGCAGCAGATGCTTTATCTTGGATCCTGTTCCCCTGCCTTTTCTAAAGTAATGGGTGGGGGTCTCTCCGTCATACTGTAAAGTAATGAAAAAAGAGAGGACAATGTGTGTGTGTGTGTGTGTGTGTGTGGGGGGGGGGGGGTAGACTGAGATGGTTTAGTACGGTCATATTCTGTGATATAAAGGCTGAGAGAGAATGAAGAAGGTTGTCAGCTATATACTGCCAAGAACAGAGAAAGGGGAAAAAGCACATATGTCAGGCAGCAAAACAGTTTAAATCCAGCTTTAAAAGAGACGCCAGCTAGTTTCTTATGTAAATGCACCATAAAGTGAATAGATAATGTGTTGATATTATGTTTATGGCCACCTGTGCTTTGCATACATTTCAAGGTTTGCCTTGCTCACAGCGTTAAAACCTGCACAGTGACTGACCTGATGCTAATTAAGTCATCAAGTGGGGAATGAGGTGGCTGAGAGGTGAGATGACACCATTTTAAAGATGCAATTTGCAACAGTTTCATACAAATCCTCCACTGGCAATGGATGACACTTGTCAACAGCAGTCATAGACAAGTTGAGCAAAAGACAGACCCTATAGGCTTTGACTTAAGACTGTTATTCATTCACTTTTTTAAAGATTACAGAGCAAAGTGATTTTGTGGATTCAACTGAGATACTGTTTACAGCTGATGTTGATGTTATCCCTTTGTTTTGGTGATGCATGTTCCCCTGCACGCCTTTCTGTCTTCATCGGGCCAAACATGTGTAAATGTTTCCTCTTTTGTTTCTTTGTGTCAGTCAGTCAGTCATCTCGGTGTATGCAGCGTTCATTGTTGCTCAATTTCTGCTGAACCTCAGGTTGACAGATTCATGGCTACAAAGAGCTGCATTATTTTGTCCTCGTGGTCAACTGTGGTCATGCTCAAGTTAAAGTGGTTTGTTTTTCTTAGATTTTGAAGTTCGGGTAAATAAACCCTTAATTTGCTATGTGTACTGCTCGGTTTCTCACATAGACAGACCGTCATGCAGACAGGAACCAGAGGCTTTACAGACCTATGACCGTCTGTATAGAGGTCAGCGAGGAGGGGTCAGCAATTGGTCAAGGCTTTACCCAATCACGCGTCACTCACACAAGATACACACACAGAAACCCAATTTAATGCAAGCAAGCTGTGGTGCACACTTAAGATATATGATCATCTCTAGTGGCAAGAATGGAGAGAGTAGATATCGAGCTGCACGAGAGAAGAAGAATAGACAGCGCAGTGTTTTCCTGTGGAAAAGACTGACATTTTAACTTCTTACAAGGCAAATATATAATGAGAACAACCCATTTCAGACACCCACAGAAAAGATGACTGTAGGCTACTTCTCATATCTTATTTAGAATTCCCAAAATGCACCTTTGTTCACAATTGACTGACACTGAAACTACCAAACATTGAGTTGAAATGTTTAAATTTCACTTAAATGAGAAAATGATAAAACAAGAAGAGGTGAGATGAGTCCCCCCTCCCCCCCATAAACCATGAACCACCGGTATTTGATCCCCACGAGGAATTCATAGCAGGACATGACAATCAAATGTGCTCAGAAAAGAATCCGCCTGAGCAAAGCAAAATGTAAAATAGGCCAGCCAAACTTCATCCCCGACTCTGAGAGGGTTCATTTAATGTCAGCCTTTGACAGATCAGAGGTGGAATCAGGAAACTATTCTTGTGCTAAGAAAGTCAGGGGGAAAATGTAAATGTCAAGGAAGCTGTCGTTGCTTGTTACTGGGAAAGATCCGACGCACATTACATTTTACCCCATAATACTGCTTTTCTGACAGAATAATGAACTGTTAAGCATAAATCCGATCCAACGCAGACCCTTCCAAAGTGTTTTTTTCATGACACTGAAATAAAGTTTATTATTGACTCGAATAGCTAACCAGTCTTTATCATATGTCATGATTATTTCTGACTTTTTTTTGCAGTGGCCTGATAAATACTGGCGAGGGATGTTGCCGCGAATGAGAAAACTAGTTGCAAAATGTCAAAAGTGATAAAAGCAAGGTTTCATCTTAAAAGCTAAGGGAGAGACAAACACAGAATAGCAAAGAGAGAGTGAAATAATGAACCCTCCAGCCAGTGAGAAGGACAAAGAGAGGAGAGTGGAACCCCAGAGGGATGTTCAGGAGATAGTCCTCTCATCATTGCATCCGTCCACCTCTGCACAACGACATGTAAATGCAGTCAAAGCCGAGGGGAGGGAAGAAGGGGGGGGGAAATAGATAGCGTTCTTGTGGCAGATTGATAACAACTGTCTGACTTAGTTTGAGAGGGGCAGGCAAGGACAGGGGGAGGAAAGGGGGGAGTGATATAAGGTAAAATGAATTGAAAGGCTTTATTTAATAGACAAAGGCGGGAGGGTGGCTGACAGCTTGACAAAGATGGTCATATTTGGTGGAAGATGAAGACAGAGGGAGGAGGGAGTGCTACTGGGAGGGCTAAATGTTGTGTCGCCAGGGTGGGAGGTGGATCGAGCTGGAAGACATTTGACGAAGATTGTTAGGTTTGAGGTAAAAGTGGGTATGTTGATGGGATTTTAGAAGAACTAAACATGATGAAGCTGAATTTCAAGAGATATTTTATATTCAAGTGGCCATTCATAAGAAATTGAGTTGAATAAAACACAAATGCTACACTTGAAGGAATCTAAAGCTAAAAATCTGATGCAAAAGCAAAAGAACGAGGAACACATTTCCCTCTGTTCTCTGAGGTCTGGTGAGGGTAACCAGACATTTGCTTGGGTCAGAGGTATCATTCATGGGCATAGACCAAATTTAGACGATTATATCAGCCTTTCAACCAGCTGCTATGTGATTGGTGTCCTTTATTAAAACGTCAACATGAAGCGCTCTTACTCCTCACTTTAGGATAATGGAGCACGGGCTGGACTGTTAGTAGGGTTTGCTTCTGGTTTTCAACTTGGAAATACATGGTGATCCTCAGATTTCTTCTTAAGGTGTTCGTTAGGTGAAACAAATGTGGCGTCACTCCAATTTTAGATTTGAATCTAGAATGCAAAATGGAAGAACTTCAAGAAGTTCTTAAAAGTTGGCAGTTGAGATGTACACCAACTAAAAAGAAACTAAAAACAGCACTGCTCCTCGTCATCTAAACCAGGATCAACAATTAACCGATTGGTTCAGCTTTAAGTTGCCTGCCTGAGTGGACTGTTGGTGAATTATATCTATCTCCAACCAGAACCTGGGCTCATGTGATTTAAGATGGTCTTACAAGGCTAAAGAGAAGGACTGAGGGCAGCTTGGCAGGATAAAAGCGTGACTAAAGAGTGACGTACAAATTGACTGGCAGGCTGATAAAAAGGCTGTCATCTCTCCTGAGCTGTGAATAAATAACTGGATGGCGGTGTGGTGAGAAAGTGTAAGAGTGAGAAAGACATTGAGAATGAGTGAGGTGGTCTGGCAGCGGTGAAGTGAATTGTCACCTCTTCTGGATTATGTACTGAGAGAGAGGTCAGCGATAAGGAGAAAACAAGAAATAGAGATTGGAAGAGCAAGAAAAGGAGAGGAAATGAGAAAGGAAGAGTCAGATGTGGGCAAAGAGGTAAAAAGCAGGATAGCAAAAGCTGTCTAAGGTGGCCAAAGATGAGAGAGATTGATCGCAAGGCCAAGTGGATGGATACCAAGAAAGATCAAAAGGGCAAGAGGGAAGAAAAGGGAGGGATGAAGGGAGAACAGAGGAGCAAAACAGGACTAAAATGAGCTTAACTTCCGCTCAAAGGGAGGGAGGAAGGCTACCGAGGGATAGAGACAAAGGGGAGGGAGGGCAGAGACTGAGAGACAGCAGAAACAGTGTGAAATTGACATGAAAATGAGGGGATGCTTGGGGAGAAGCCAGCACGCTCTGACACCTTGTGAGGTTTTAGGGTAGGTTGGCTCAGCACGATAAGATAACTGCCGCCTTATCTGTGGCCGTCAGACTGCTTACACACACACACATACACACGCACACACACAAACTGACATCTGAACACCCATGCCTGCTCACACACACACAGTCTCCTTTGGCCAGGGGAAAGCAGACATGGACAAAACACTATTGGAAGATTGGCAGACAGGTGTTTGGGGGCTGTGATTGGAACTGACTCAGATGTCTGTATTTGTGTGGTTTGTGCTTACATCTGTGTGCGGATTGGGGCCCATATGTGTGCATCCTGTACATGTGACAAGGGACAGGGATTAGACTTCTTTTTAAAAGTTTGGTTTCTGTCATATGGTGGTTGCAGCCAAACTTATTTAAAGGTGTGCATGCGTTTGAAAGTTTGTATTCTTGTGCTACATGTGCGCAAATGGAGGTTTCTCTGTGTGAAAAGAGTGAAAAGAAAACATGGAGGAAAGCGAAATCATAAACATAGAGCAGGAGGCATCTATTTGCACCTGTTAACCTTAAAACCTTTAACTTCGTTTCATGTGAGAAGGTTGTTTTTGATTGTTTGGAAGTTACAAACAAAAGAAAACAATCAAGTGTGATGATCATGGTACAAAATCTGTACCATTTCACATTTGTCCTGAGGTAATGAAGTAATATTGCACACATAAGTGGCAATAGCAACATGATCTCTGTTTGTATTGTAAATAGAATGTAAATTTTAATGGCCATAATCATGAGAATCTACTGAAATAGACTCAAATGAAACCCCATATACTATTAGCATACTCGATATCTCCACATCACATGCCATTTACAAACATGCTACAGACATATACTGTGCAAGGAGACAAACAAATACCGTACCCCCGCCGGGGATCAGTGCCGTTTAGATTCATATTATAAAACAAATCAACATCATGATCCACCATCATTACTTTGGCAGGGACTCAGGGACAGAGATTGGATTTTTATAACCTGGTTGCTTTGATGTGAAGGCTGTGAGAGCCAGTCTAACGATTTGACGGTCATCTACAGCCATAAATGTTAATTAACAGCCTTAGCTGCTGGACATTCATTTCCTGCTATAGCCGCAAGGGAGGGCTCATAAAAAAAAGGGTGCATGTGTATGCGGGTATGTCACATGTGTGTGTGTGTGTGTGAGGATATGACTGTGTGCATGTCCTCGTGTGTGTATGTAAGACTCCAGCATCATGTGTGACAATGTGTGAACGTTAGCGTGTTCCAAGGGCATGCGGTGATGACAACTGTCCCAAAGGCTCCTCTGTCCTTTTCTAATACAGCAATAAGCCGTCAGCACAAACCATAACTAGCTGGTCACACCATGACAACATAATAAAACTATATAGGGACAAAGTCAGGTAAAAGTCACACCATGGCCACATATAAGAGGTGTGCGCACACACGCACACGCACACACACACACACACACACACACACACACACACACACACACACACACACGCTACGTCAGGAGATACTGTGACATCACAGCTCTGCGTGGCCACTGTAAGGCATTGGTCATGACATCATTAACAGCAGCACATGACCAAAGTGAGATAAAGGTTGTATTATGACATCATCACACTGCCATACAAGCCAAGTCACTGTGTGATCAGAATTAAGGTATGTGTCACAAAGACATCATTAAAATGTTATATACAACCACTGTGTGGGAGAAGTCAATACATGATGTCATAGGTGGCCAAAGTAAAGTGAATGGGAGCCAATGACATCATAAAAAAAGCTTTATTATTACACTGGTGTGTGAAGGGGAAAATTCAACAATGGAGCTGGGCATGAATCATGTAAAAGAAAAAAATGACATGAAATTATATTATGATGACAAGTAAATTAGTGCTGAAACACTGATTAGTCCATTGACAGAAATGAATCGACAGCAATTATTTCGACAATCAATTTGCCATTTCAGTAATTTACAAAGCCAAAATAGCAAATGTTGCCTGGTCCCAGTTTTTCAAATGTGAGGATTTGCTGCTTCACACCTATATAATCTGCATATTTTTAACGTTTTTGGATGCTTTGATGGACATTTTTCATTATTTTCTGACATTTTAAGGACAAAGCAATTAATCGGAAAAATCGTTGTGTTTCAACCCAGATTTTTTCTTTGTGTCATGTGTATGTTTATGAGTCAGGTGTACAGCAAGGCTGAAACAAATGAATCACCACATCTTGCTGCTATCTTTGGGCTTTGGACTGCTGTCACCTTGGACTCTAGGAATTTGAAATGGGGTATAGTTCCACTAGTTTTGACCTTTTTATAGTCTAAACTAATAAGTGAAAAAATATAGACAGATTTATCAATAATGAAAATAAATATTTGAGTTGCAGCCCAATTACTATTATTAGCTTTCTCATTGCTAATTTCAATACAGTGTTTCAGTGCTTTCCCTTTATTTCAGCACACATCTGTTCTGCACATCAGGCTCACAAACACCTGGCCCAGTGTGACAGGATAATGGTACAATGATCATTTTGCAAGAAGCCTGAGCTGACCACAGTTGCTTCCATGTTGTAAAAAAAATGAAAGCATTATTTTTAATGGCTGTACTTGTTACCACCTGCTTGTGTATTTTCCTGTTTTTTTTTTTTTTTTTTGTTTTTTTTTTACTGTATTCTCACCAGCCCCGTTACTTTCAGCTTCAAGTGTTCTTTGGTGAAGCTGGCTAATTAATGAAGATGAAAACCAAACAAATAAGTGTACCCGTGTTAGCCCTGGCTGTGGAAAACAGAGCTAATGGAGACAAGCCATAACTCTCTGTTTCCATCTCACTGTCGACGCCTCCCATCCTCCTCTCCCTTCTCCCCCATGCCCCATCTATCAATCCATTTATCCATTCTGCCTCATCCTCCCGCTCCTCTCTCTCTCTCTCTCTCTTTCTCCTCTTATCTATCTAAATGTATTGTAGGACACCACCATTTCAGGCTGGTGTAGTACTCTGACCATGAAGATGTTTTACAGGCTACCCCCCCCCCCCGCCCCCCCCGCCCCCCTTCTCCTCCTCTTCAACCCCCCCTTCCCAAAACAGATAGGAGAAAAGCCTCCATGTTGGAGTCACGGTTCAACGGTTTCTAATTATGTGTTCACTGTCGGAGCCTGGTCAGAATATTTCATATAAACCCATGAGAGAGAGATAAGACAGACAGGACGCGATGAAGGAGGGAGGGAAAGACAGGGGGGCTAGAAAGAGACAGATACAGTACAAACAAAGACAGACGGAAAGAGGATGAAGAGAGGCAACGCACACCTTACAGTGTACATAAATAGATGCAGTTAATTTATAGTCTGCATTGTCCACTAATGACAACAGTAAGGCAGAGGGAGAAAGGCAGACACAGCAAGGAAGAAGGATGTGTTGAAGTATGAAAGCACAGTTTGATATTAACATGATACTGTCATAACATTTGGTTATTCCTATCTGCCAAAAAATTCTGACTTTATCAGTTATGGTTGGACTTTTACCTGAGGAGCCTGAAAACGATGCACTTGTACCTTGAGAGCAATCATGTGCCGCTAATCAGTGTTTTCCTGCACATGCTACCAGTGTTAAGTTAAGGCTAGCTTTGGTCAGTGGTGCACACTCACAAATGTTCACCAAAGACAATTTGACAAGAAGCATTTTGCAGATTAGCACGTCCATTGATCGCATCAATTCTATTGGAATTCATGTATTTGGCTGTTTTAAAGTTTAAAACTACATTAATCTTGGCAATTTTGACTATCTGACTGGCTCATTTCTTTCAGATGATAGACCAAAACTGTAACTAACGTCCAGCTGCAGATTCTAAGGAATCTTCCTCCACAGCATTCACTCTACCCACTTTGCATACATGGCCTTTCCCAAACTCTAACCCGCTGCTTTTCCATCACACAAAATAAGGTTACAATCGCTCCAGACTTTGCCTTCTGGTTATCATACAATAATTAGGAAGACTTCTTGACATTGTAAGTACAGTTTAATGTGCCACACACATATACCCTCAGGAAGAAGAGCACATACACACAGTGGCTCTTCTCAGGGCTCTTAAATGACTGGTGTCATTAATGTTGGTGTGCGGTTGCCAGCTGTAATATTTCCTGTGGTCATTAGACCATCTGGTGGCCTGACTCCTCTCATATCTCTATCTGTCTCTCTCGTCTATCCCTGCTTGTCTGCCGTCTTGTGCTGCTCAGCCCTCTCGCGCTCTGTTTCTCTACATGTCTCAGTGTTTCTCCGTCCCTTTTAGCCTCGATTTCGTGTTTTGTGTCCCTTATGCATGCACGCTTTCCGTCAGCCATACTGATTTAAAAAAGAAAAGATTTTCATTCACTTTCATCCACTTGCAGCCCCTCACAGCCTATTGCCCCTGGCCACTTCATCCATCTCTCTGTAATGGAAACCCATTGATGTATGCAACCATTCAGGTGCTCCTGTATATTAATTGGAGAGATCTGGAGCCTCATTTATGGATGAGTCGACTTCCCTTTAAAATTAATCTTCAATACTGCTGTAATTACAGTATCACTGCCGAACATAACAGAACACAACCAAATACTCAGGATTTTAAAAAGATGTCATGCATTTGACTGTTTATATAGACCAGGATTGATGAAAAAAAAGCATTATTCCTATCATTTAATATATAAAACATGGTGGTCAACACATAGGAGATATATTCATGTGGTAAGAGCAGAAGAGCCAGAGAGAGTTTGCTTTCTCAAAATGAGGTGTTTCAAAAAAAAAAAAAAAAAAAAAAAAAAGCACAGGTGTACCGTCGAAGTGACTTCTATTGCATACTGATTTCCCTTTGCTTAAAATTGGTAGAACTCAGGCAAGCCATCACAATAACAGTGCATGTAATTATGCCATTAGTTTAATCATCCCTGGTAGATGTTGTAATGGGAGCAGTCCCATTTAATGTACAGTTCCATGATTAACTGAGGTCTGAAGTCACTCGTGTGCAAACAAAAAGAGCCTGCTATATCTTAGCAACACGGAGGCGTGAGTGAACAATGCAAACCCACATGCATATAAATACATTATCACAGAGGTATCTTAAGAACTGGCTCTCTGTCAACGCCTGAATCTCTCTCCTTGCTTGTTATGTTTCTGTTGATCAATAACCTCTCAATATATTTCACTCTCATCCAGTAACGCACTGCGCCTGCAGCTTAAAAGCTCAATTTGTAAAAACACCATTTGTTCAAGCGGCAATACACACATACAGTAAGATTCTGTGAAAACACAAAGACAGTTCAGTTGAGAGGTACATTTTACTCAAATTTGGGTAAATGCAGCAAAGAAAATCAATAGCATCAATACAATACAGCGTAACAGTCCTGCCTGGCTGAATAGCGTGTTGTAAAGAAGTCTTTCAGAGGCTTTTCTTTGCATTTCAGTTCATATTCTAAATGAAATTCTGCTCTTCCCCGCAGAAAAGACCAGCCGCTCTCCTCTTATTACTCTTTCTCTGTCCTTCTCGGCTCGCCTGTCTACCTGTGTCCCACCGCGTGTGCGAAGCCAAAACCCGATTGCCTCGCTTTCATGCTGCTGATGGCTGCTCTGCTACATTTTTAATGACTGTGTGCACATGTAGCAGTATGATAATCTCCAACAACTTTCAAAAATAATTACCCTTTCCTTTGTATAGGGAAATAGAACTGGATTTTTAGAAGTGAGAGGAGATGTATTTTCTTTTAAAGTGATATTATTCACTGGCTTTTTTTTTTTTTTTGTCAGCGGTAGAGCATGATGTGTTTTGATCTGACTGCTTGACATTACAGCCTATGTTTAGCTGTGATAAATGAAACTATACAATGTTGCCTTTAGCATTTTGATAACAAGACTGCTGTCAATATCTGGAAGTTTGAATTTCCATGTTTTCATTTCCTAAACTGTCCAACTCAATCAATCCCAAGAGTTCTTATGACTGCTATTGACACGTGTGGAAAAAGCCCAATAACCTAAGTCAAAAGAACCAAAAATAACTATAATAAAACTGCCAGGAGAGAGTGCTTTTGCAATGTAGACACTTCACTATCACAGCTTTCCTCCAAGTGGGCAGCTCAGATCCTCAAATGTAGTGATATCCGTGCAAAAACGAGAACAAGATTGCATAGAAAGACGACAGAAAGACCATGTATGTTTAAGTCTGCAGCACTTGCATCAACAGAGAGGGCAATTTGTTCAGACTGTGGGCAGGAAAATTGTTCCTCCCTTTTGCTTTCATCACTAAAATCTATAGTGGACAAAAGGGAGTGTAATCTTCATCTACAGTCCATTCTGACTGAGACAGCAGTGAGAATCACGTCTGTCTGCCTCAGTCGGGTCTGAATGCGACAGAGTGCCCATGCTTTTTAATTCCCTTTTCACCGGGGGGGAAGGACTAGGCAGTCTTCCAGTCTTATAGAAAGTATTGGATCGTGTTTTAAGTAAATAAATAAATAAAATAGCAACAAGCAGTAGATCAAAATGCTTGCAAATTCAGTCAGTTACTTTCAAACCAAATCTTAGACTTTAGATTTTCCCATTGCAGTGTACATTCCATCAAGATTTAACGGTCAAACAACGAAAAATGAAATGAAAAGGTTATTTATGATCTAGTGTGACCTCAGCAGACTGCAATTTGCGTGAAATGAAAGCTATTCCTGGTGGGTTAGTCATGCCATACTTTCATGCCTGAACTGTCAACTGAGCACAAATGCTTGTTTTTAGAAGCATCCTACGTGTCCATGGTTTTAAAGGCACTGACACAAGGGAGCTGAGGCTGATAAGGGTCTGCTGCCTTGCTTACGGGCACCTCTGTAGTCAGTCTGGATGGATATGAGAATGTATATCCCCTTCGAACGCAAGCCACGAAAATGTTTTACTTTTATCCAAATCATCATTCACGCTGCAATTAAACATTTCCAGCGTGATGCCTTGTGGAAATTAAATGGAATGAAAGGCTCAAATCAGTAGAATCCACAAAATGTCAGCCTTTCATTAACTGATGAAAACAGGCTTGTTTTTAGCTTAATTGCATATTTTATGTGCTATGCTGTGTGTTTTGAAAGGACTTCATAAGCACACGAGGAGCGTTTTCTGAACAGGGGACGTTCCCATTCCTCAGCTCACGTGGACACATGAATAATACATTTTAAAGTTGAGTTACGTTGGTTTGAAATGACTATGGCTGAATGCTACCACACTAAGAGTAACTTCAACTTAAATAGATACATCATCTGCCCTTGACAGCGTATTTACAATACCATATATTCATAGAGTACTATACATTTGTGCCTTGCACCTCTGCACCTCCAAGACAAGACTATCCAGTCCAGACTGCCTTCTATTCCTCTTAGAAGAAGGCTGCCTGGACTCTCTATAATAAAGCTGTCAGTGCCTCATGGCAGGGAGTGCACTGCTTTTAAAGGGAATTAGAGGAGCTGATTTGATTGTCCATGATTGATGCCGGCCTCTCACACACCCACTGATAATGTATTCCTTCTAAACACACTCTGTTTCCTGATGTGCCACAGGTGCATTCCTTCTTTTCCTTAAATAATGAAAACACTTCCCTACGTCTCACGTGTAGGTTTTTGTCTAATGAGATCGGGAGGACTCAAGGAACGGGGAAATATATGAGAGCGCAGCCCGTTATGCCCTTGAAACCCCATTTAAAGCCAACTCTACATATTGCAGCATGGTACTGAAAGCTCCCAAACAGGAAGCAGACTTAAAGTACTTGCATTTGCATTTAAAATGAGAGACTCATAACTGCTTCCTTGACCACTAAATTACCACATTTTTTTTTCTTTTTTCTTTTTTTTTTTACCTCGAGAAGTCGGGATGCTACATGCAGTTTAGAAGTTCATACAACAAAAGCGATTTGGAGTCAGACATCTTTGGGTACAATGCAAGCTCAGTCTGCCTATGCTGCTGCAGGCGGGGACTACAGAGCGGGTGTGTGTCTGTAAGTTAATGCGTGTGCTGTATTGTGGGAATCGTATCCCAAATGGGAGTGTCACAGCCCCCTGAGAATCCCTTATGCCTGTCTTTTGAGCATAAAGCCTCTTGCATATAAAAAAAAAATACTGGAAGAGCTAAGTCAAGGACAGCCCCGAGCACAAAGTGGGAATCATTGTCAGATAAAAATGTGTGTTTTTCTTCCAATAACATTCATAATCCTCCCCGACTGAGGTTATCGGTGGTGTATTTGCGTGTGTGCGTGTGTACATACATCATATTGGAACAAGGCTATCGTGTACTGTACATCAAAAGGAAATCGCTGGAGCCTCGGGTGCTTTAGCAGTCTAATGTGAACATTGTCAACCTATTGAAAGCAGACTGTGCTTAACATTTCACTTTTTTATTTCATCGTTCATTTCAAAAGGTCTTCCCTAATGCAATTTTTACCCATTTTTCCTGTTCTTTTTCCTGTCGCTTGTTGCACAAATTATCTTAACATAGCAGTGCTGAAACAAGACTGGCTTGTCTCATAGAGGAGCTAAGCTAGTCATGTGTTGTGACCAGGAATGTTGAGTCAGTTGATATTGTTCAGCTCGTAACACATTCCGGGCGATATGGACATTCGGGGAGGAGGGATGATGTGCCGATCTTTTGAAGATTTAGGATTCACACTTAGCCAATTAAATTCTCAGCCGTAAGCTTCGCCGGCAGCCATTTATCAGTGAAATGAAGTCACAGCAACAGCCACTCATGAACTCTGACTCAGCAGAATTCTTACATCTCGGTGACGTGTTCATAAGCTCTGGTATTAAAACTACAGCGCTGAAGATTTGGGATTATTTTAAACTAATTAACACCATCCCAGCCTGTCAGGATGGAGTGCATGTAGAGGCCATGCAGCTATTTAGGAATCATCCCTTCGAGGATATGCTTCACTGTGAATACGGTCGTCATGTTTTGCTTTTCTGGGTAAAAGTCTACCTCGCTAACCAACTCCGGTCACATCTCATCTTTTCGGTAGCTCAGCCCCCCGCTGTTTAATTATATTAGTCTCTGAATATGATGGGAGACATGTTAGGTCCTCAGTCTATTTATCTAAATTTTAAGTGGGATCATTTCTTACAGAATTCCACCATGTAACCGTAGCTTTGCTCCTCAGCACACAGACAGCACACATTCAGAAATGCACAGCATATGCTGTGTAACTACCATCCAGGCTCTCCAGTCTTAAAAACTCAATTTTCTGATTATTATAACATAATTGTGGCAGTTAATAGGCATTCTCATATTTCATTTAGGTTTTTTGGAAAAAAAAAAATATGCTAGTTTGAGGCCATATTACTTCTAAGTAGGCAATTAAAACAAATTGCTTCAAGTAATGGAGAAATATGGCCACTTATGATAAGTTCCATATGGACTTTTTTCCTACATTTCTGTCCTTTTGAGCTACCAGTCAATGGATTTATGTAATAGTGCAAGGTCTGAATTACGCCACGGACACACGCAAATGTAAATGGAAATACCAGTGTGGTACATTCATACCAGTGCACAAAGCCACATATTCTATAACGTAGCACACACATGAATGTGTAAAGGGAGCACGAACACAGAGACATGCACACGCATACACACACACACAGACGGACAGATGTGAAAACACACTGGCATGCACATTCACACAGACGCACGCAACCCGTCAAGCCGAGCATAACCGAGGGGCTTCAATATGGATTTCACACTTGAGCTAAACCTCCTTAACTTTCCTCAACAATATGGACGCCTCAAGCCATGTCACGTCCCCCGACTGCCACTACAAACATTCACTTCTTCTTCTTCACAGACAACATTCTCCCTCTGGTTTTAAACCTCATTTTCGCGCATTGTTTATGGAGGAATATTTTAATGTCATTATGGGGCATCATGTATCTGCTTTAATGGATTGAGACAGGATATGACAGGATATTTTTATGAGCTGCCTTCAGAGCCTGAATGTTGTAAGTATGGACTGACAGCGTCAGCTGGTCTTTTGTTGGTAGGAACATTGTCCTTATCTTACTTTAACAGTAATAGCAAAGTCAACCTGACACTGCCTAATAGAAAAAAAACAACTACACTAAGTGTGTCTCATGTGTACTTATGCAATAAAGAGTCTAAATTGAGATACCGCTGCATGATTTGCCATTATAAACTGATTCCAGCCCTAAATGCGGAGTGAAAAAGCCATGAAATCCAAACAAGACAAGCCAAAATTCTTACTTCTTTGAAAACTCCATTAACAAGACACTATATCTTCCCCAACAACTTCTTTCTTTCTTTTTTTTATTGCTCGCATAAACACACAAGCAATTTGATACTTCCTCAGACTCACAGAGAGACGGAATATGTGGGACCATATAATGTCCATGACCAATAATGCATCAGGAATGTGTTGTGAGGAAATCGAGGAATTTGTCATGGGGAGGGAAAACTGAACGTGTGGCAGGAAATTGACCGACTGTTCAACGTGCCTTCGCAGTGAAATCTAATCCACTGCTCTTCCCCGCGCACACACATACACATTCTCTTTCTCAAAAACACCCTCACACTTTTACGCAAGCATGTATGTGTACATACAAAGTGTGCTTGTCCACCTATTGATGGACTTGCTATGAATTTTCAATTATTATATGCAGCTCTAGTCTGGCAGCCAGAAAAACAGAACATTGTTGTCAAAGCCAAAAAAAAAAAAAAAATACACGCTGAACTCTGTTACACATGCATACACAGACGGAGGCGTCTCATCAACCAAGATAATGTTACTAAAATTGAGGCAGATGAGACTCGTTCTGGTCGTGCCTGTCAGCAATGGCACCGCTGCAGGTGGCTGTTGGGAGCGATCATAGAGCCACAGATGGAGCATGTAAAGGTTGCATCTGGAGGGAGAGGTGGCAGAAGGCTAGCATGACTGCCGCCTCTGGGCTCTCCGCTGATGGGTCTATTGGTTTTCAAATGTGACTTCTCCAGAAAAAACATAATGAACACAGCAGTGGCAGGAATCACCTGAAGGTTGCTGGGCACCATTTTGCATTTTGTATGTTGTGAAGTTTATGAAAATGTGGTTAAAACTGAGGTATCGTTTTGGTGTTGGTCAAGCACTTGATGCTGCGAATTTATAAAATACTATAATGAAAAAAGCAGGGGAGGTGCAAGCAACAGTCTGAACCCTACATTCTATACCCTACATATATATATGATGATGATGATGATGATGATGGTAAAACTGCCCAGCAACAGAAAGGAAATGACAATAGTAACAAGGCAGTAGGAAATAGTCGGAGGACGGCGTCTCCCATGAAATAACAAGGGAAATAAAAATAAATGAAAATACGTATCCCTAATGAGTGGGATCTCAGAGAAACAGATGGTGTGTTCAGCTGGTGTTTGGACCAGGGTTTTTATCCACCAGGCATCAATTTGTTGGCTGTGGAACTGCAGCTCTTCAGGCAGCCAGTTTACATGCTCTGTCCGGCTTGGTTTTTGCCAGGGTTGTGTCCATATTGATAATGTCGGTTTGCTGGAGGACATCGATGCTCCTCCTCTAGCCTGACCTTTAAGGTGGTTTTATCGCATGCCGTGAATGAAAAAAGCACTCCGATTTTTTAATGTAGTATTTGGTTTAGGCATTGAAGGTATGTAAAAGGCTCCAATCGCAGGTGTAAAAACCAGGTTAAAAGACAAACATAGACTTTTACATTGAGCAGAGGCAACACACAGAGAAACCGCAGCACACAAACAAATAACCGAACAACAAAAAGATAGAGACATACACACACGCACAGACACACACACAAACACGCACAGACTGATCGAAGCTGAAGTCATTTAAAGTGTGTGAGGCTATTCTACTTTTTAATCCTTCCTGATAAGGGACTATTTAGAACTGTGCCTCCCAGTCAAAGATAGGTGAGTGGTATCTCTCTCTCTCTCTCTCTCTCTCTCTCGCTCTCTCTCTCTCTCACACACACACACACACACACACACATACACACACATACACACCACACACTGACAGATATGTGCGTGGAGACGGAGAGCTGTCACATTCTACCTGGGGTAAGATCGTGGGAAAAGACAAATGATATCTTAACTGTGGCACACTAGTGTGCGTCCATGTGTGTAGGTGACACACTTGCACGTGTGTCGCTTTGCTGCTGTGTCATCACATGTGACACCACTGTCTCTACAGCTACCATACGCGACAAAGTGTGTGTTTGCACCGATTTTTGCAAACTGATGGCGTGTGAATTTTTTAAAACGTTGCCGCTGCATTTAGTTCACACCTGTGCATGAATTTGTGTGTTTGCTCTTGTGCCGTGTGATATAATGTGTGCGTGCGTGACGGTGCGACTGTTGACTGTGTGTGTCTGATGCCTCCTCAGCCACAGGTGCAGAGAGATGCTGACACTGCTTACAGAGAGAGACAGTGCTAGAGAATGAGTTTATTTATCTTTCTCTGTCTAGTTTTCTCTCTCTCTCACACACACACACACACACACACACACACACACACACACACAGGATCTCAGACAAACAAAAATGCCACAGAGCTGCACAGACATACAAACACTCGCACACACACTCGTACAGGGACTAACATGCTTGCAAAGAGACAAATAAACATGCCTGCACAGAAACACAGAAACACACACACACACACACACACACAAACACACACACATCTGGGATGAGTATGGGACCTTAGGCACCTTGCCAAGGTAAATAGAGGAAATTGCCAGCCTTGACATTTTTGTGTGTTGCGCGAGGCTTCTCAAGGTGACAGCTTTCACTGGGTGTTAGTGGGAGATGAGGATTGGTGCAGCTTAACAATCAACACACTGTCATTTACTGTCTGCATGTAAGTGTTTGGAATGTGTGTGTGCGACAGTTCTGTATGTGTGTGTGTGTGAGTTGTGCTAGACAGGGTAGAACATATGCTGTTTCATGCATGGTTTTCCAAAACTGAGCTGAGCGCAAGTCTGTTAAAGGCGAACACCCAAATTGTCCCTCCATCTTTAATGTGTTTGTTTGTTTTACAGTATTGTGGAGTTCAAATTTACAGACATGGTTTAGCGGCATTAAACAAAGCAGTCATCAGTCCATAAATCAAGATCTGAGAGTGTGAAGAGAGAATTGTGTACGACCAAAACAAGCTTCGAGATTGAGGAAGGACAGACTTGTGAATGATGTGTTGAAGATCATGTCTCTGCGTTTAAGCCAGCAGTAAGGCTTCCTTCCTGCCTGCTATCTTCAAAGTTGCACGCTCTCTGTTTTGTATACTTTTGCATCTAAACTGAAAGTGACAGCAGAGTAAAATCGGTTTGATTTGACCTCAAAGTTTGAGGCAAGTAACAATGATTAGGATATATATATATCTGTCTATATATATGTGTGTGTGTGTGTGTGTGTGTGTGTGTGTGTGTGTGTGTGTGTCTACTATAATGTGCATTTGTCTGTAAGTGTGTTGGTGTGTATGCTTTCCACCCTCTCTACCATACAATGCCAGTCTATAGAAGATACCTCTATCTCATTTTGTGTCTGTCGATGTCTTTCAGCAGCACAAAGGAACATAAACCGGTTACGTAAATAATCTGCCTCCATTCACTCCCTGTCTTTTGTGCGCTGCAATGGATCTAGCATGTACATAGTGTGTGTGTGTGTGTGTGTGTGTGTGTGTGTGTGTGTGTGTGTGGATGTGTGTGTGTATGTGCTGGGAAATAATGCCACAGAGCCCGTGTAGATGGTGCCTCTTCTGTCATCTCGACTCCCTTTTGTGTTAAGTTGAATTCATAAAAGTGAATGAGTATTTACAGATGTGTTTGAGAGTAAATATGCAGCTATGACAACAAAAACTAACACACAGCATCTCCTTCTGTCGGACTAACTGGTTGGCTACCACTGCTTCCCGCTACCTCATAAGTCAACAGGCTCCCTTATTTTCTCTGACTGACTTGTTGCAGACCTCAGTGTTCGGACCCAAAATTACCAGTGCGAACAACCAACCTGACAACATTCAACCCAGTTCCTAGCATCCAGGTTTTTTGCATGACGTTGT
Source organism: Chaetodon auriga (assembly GCF_051107435.1). Classification (NCBI taxonomy): domain Eukaryota; kingdom Metazoa; phylum Chordata; class Actinopteri; order Chaetodontiformes; family Chaetodontidae; genus Chaetodon; species Chaetodon auriga. The sequence goes on from NC_135092.1 coordinate 8,450,387, forward strand.
GCTGTTTGGAATCGCCATCATGTACTTGCATAGGAAAAGACATACAGCTAATATTTACACCAACAACATAACTAAAAGTCGACCTGCCAAACACTGCTACATAAGTAAACTTGACTTAAATCAGAATCACAACATGTATTTTCACAGGTATACCTGTTTTCCTGTCCAGCTGTTAGACACTTAGCCACTGTTTGCACACAGCTTATCCCCCTGTGGACCTCCATGATGGAGCCAGACGGGGGTTGCTGGGCAATTTGTGATATGACTGCAAAGTTTCTATTAGCGGGGCACAGAGGGATGAACAGTTCGGTAAAATAAATGACGCCGCAGTGAGAATATCTACCAGCGCAGTGTAGGTTCAGGGTCACTTGTGTAGAGCTTATGCCGCTCCTATAATTTTGTTGCATTTATTTTCTCTTCCTTATTTTTCTTCTGGCTAAATCCCCAGACAAGGTAACCCTCTGCCCTCCACACACTGTCTCTTTGATTCACCCTGAATTTTCTCTCCCCCTCTTCTCATTTTCTTTCTAACTCCACACTCTTTCGCTCTATCCCCCCTCCCTCCCTCTGTCTCTCTCTCTCTCTTTCCCCCCTCTGCACTCCTCTCCCTCCCTCTCCCTGCAGTAGCAACCCAATAAAGGATGTTGTTAATATCATTAGGCAGACTTCCTCCGGCCCAGCGCCCAGCCCACTCCTTTTCAGCCATAATCAAGCGTGCACACTAACTATCAAAGGAGACATCGCTAATAAACTACCACACTGGAGCGGAAAAACACACACATACACTGCAGTGTAGTGAAATAAATGTGTTCAAGTTGGAACTGAGGAGATGGGTGGGGGTGGCTTGGGGGGGGTGGGGGGGTGGGGGTGTTGGTGTGGGTTACCCAGACAACACTAATAAAGTATACTCCAAAGGCTAGCATAGTCCAATGCAAATCTGCCACTTAAGCACACTAAATTAATTGGGGTTGAGGGACATGTACACAAGCAGACATAGCTAATAAAGTGTGCTTGGAGAAGAGGCAAATGCTGTCAGTTTAGTAGGTTTAAATGGGAAGGGGGGGGGGGGGGGGGCTACGTGGCTTCCTGTTGCACTGCAGTCATTTGCTGTAAATCATCCCTAAAACGGGAGTGCATATTGTCGGCTGCATGGCTTGAAAGTGTTCTCTCCTGACAGCTGAATGCTACAGTGCATATATCAGCAGTTAAACACGGCCTAAAGGGAATACATGATGCAATGCCGTGAGCAAGGAGCACCACGTTTAACAGAAGAAGAAAAAAAAGAGTAGTGGGAGGCCAATGTCGTGAGACTGCTAAGAGAGCATGGCGCACAGAGAGCACAGATTCTCATGCAAGCACGGGCAATTATTTGACAAAACGAAAAGAGGAGGTGTCAAGCGTGCACATTCTTCATCCTTTTGATTGAAGAGACACAGAAGTTACATTTTATTCATCACCTTGGCTACATTAATTTGAGCTTTCTGATGAAAACGAGGACAGTCAAGCAAATAGATCATCTCTAGTATCCTTTGAGTGCACTACGGCACAATGATAATTCTGCCTTATTCAATCTTGGATCTTATTTCCAAAGAATCTGTCATTGTTTTCATTGTGGAAGAAAACACTGTACGCACCAACCTTCCCAAAGCTGGTAAACACAACAGAAAAACAGTGGCCAAACTTTCTAAGGTAACATATATAGATGTAAACTTCACTTTCCTGTGCGATGAGGGATTTTTACTGACAATGTTGATGATCAATTCATCAGCTGACCTAATGTGACTTCTTGCTGTCCTCTTTTTTATGATATGCAGAATGCTGAGCCAAAGCAACCATATCATAGCCATAGCCAGTCTAATGGATTATGGTGAACAGGAGGGTCACTAGTTCACAACATCAGAATAAGAGTCAAAACTGCATAAAACTATATTTAGAACCAAATGATGAATTTGAACGAACATTTAACACAAGAGCAGTACAGGATGCTTCTTGACACTGATAAGTCAAACCTCCTCTTGTGCATCAGAGCAACCATTGGGATTTTTCAGTGTTATGTGGCCACCACTGAGCTCCACTGTCATGCTTTATTTATCCCTTTCCCTCTGCACTGTAATGGAAATATAAAAGGGTGCATTGATTAGTGTTTAAGGATCAGGCTTTAATAGATTAAAAGCCCCCGGCTCTGAGAGAGGCACTCACTCTCACAAACACACAAACACACACACACACACACACACACACACACACACACACACACACACACACACACACACACACAAACACGTGGGCCTAAACGCAACTTTTTATACACACCAACAGGCAAATATGTGGACGGATATGGGAAGAGATGGACATAAGCAGTAACATACAAGTACGGACAGGAGCTTCACACGCTCGAGTGGACAAAGACATCAGATGGATATAAAGCTGCACAAACACACACACACACACACACACACACACACACACACACACACACACACATACCTTCAGCCAGCAGTGCCAGCGGCAGAGCCCTAAGCTTTTCAACAATATATATATATATATATTTCATAGCTGCGATAAATAAATATATCTGAAATCCGCCCATAGAAGCGATGAAGATATCTGCATGTCATTATCATAAAGTGGGAGCGCTAATGTTGATTTTCCGATTGATGGAAAACTCATTCATTTTTTAACATAGTGCATTATTAATAATGTGGCACGATCCCAGAGTTGTGAACATTGCCTACACACAGGGGTGGTGATGTCAGGTCTCAATTTGAGTTTGGAAAAAAATGAAGTAAACATGCAAATAAATGAGGATGGCTGTGTTTCATCGTCCCACTGCTGATGCCGGAGCGCAGATCTGAATACGATATACCAGGAAACAGTAGCTGCGACTGCAGTAATCCAGTGTATTAATGTTTTCAGGTTATTTTGGTGAAATAGGTTCCACATTGTACCAGCAACTCCTTTTTTCCACATTTGAGCCCTGAGAAAATGATGTGTCATTTGCAGATCTGTTGCATAACATTGTTTTTGGCGGCAGACCTGCAATTTTACCTGTTTGAAAACACCAAATTCAATTTAATTGTGATGATTATTGCTGTGAAAAAGAGAGAAAAGCTGCTCCTGTATTCTGCTCTCTCCTCTTCTCCTCGCTGCATTTCATTTCTCACCTCTCCTTCCATTTGTCTCCTGTGACCATTGTCACGTCACAAGCATCGCATTGATTCTGACCAGCTTGTCCTCTTTTGTTTTCTCTAATCTTTGCACCTCATCCTCTTCTCTGACCTCAATCACGCATGTGGCCATAATGGTGTTAGACTCCCCATCCTCCTTTATATTGCACCTATCCTTTCCTCAGACCTTCTCCTACTACGCACTGATCACAGTCGTGTCTGTTGATAGTTTTTCCTGACCTCTAAATTCCTCCCCTCACCTCCACACCCTGTCCCATGGTTTCAAGTCTCAAGTCTCTTGACCACAATTACGTTTGCCTTTAGCCTCTGCCAGGTCTCTCCACTTCTCTCATTGGCTCCTCTCTCCTGCCACCTTCCTTCTAGTCCCAATCATGCCTGATTGTATCCTTCAGTAAAACTATCTTCTGCTCCTTAATTGAATCTCCTGTGTTCTTCTTCCCTTGCTCCTCTCCTCTGACCACAATCACTTTTGTTGTTAGCCTCCTCTGAACCTCTCCTCTCGTCTTTCCCGTGCTCTCGTCTCTTTTAATCCCTCACTCAAGAATCAAATATGTTGTTAGCTATGCCTAGCCTCTCCACTGTCCTGTCAGGTCTTCAGTGTCTGTTGTATTCTCCTATTTTGCCTCGGGTGAGAGCATTCTTGCCTGTTAGACTCAACTTTTCCCTCGAGAAGTGACCACAGTCTTGTCTGCTATTAGCCACACTTGACCTCTGCAGCTGCAAGTTGTCCTCTCACGCCTTGTCTTAGGATGCAGGAAACAGGCAACATTTCACAGCTGGCAGAGTCAAACAGGTAATGTAAGAATGAGGATGACGCATTTTATAATACCATCTCTGCTTCCCTTTATGTTGCCCATATTGATACTGATTCCCATCTCCATTAAAGCATTTTTGTGTAACTTGTTTGCAATGGCCCAGACCAGGCATGTAAAACCTATTCCACAAAGGGCCGTGTGGCTGCAGGTTTTTCCTCCAACCAATCAAGGGCACACAGTCTGACCAATCAGCTGTCTCAAGAGTGAGATCAGCTGATAAAATGAGTCAAGTCTGGTGTGCCGCTGCTTGGTTGGAAAGAAAAGCTTCAGCCACTCGGCCCTTTGTGGAATAGGTTTGACATATGTGGCCTAGCCTGTCCTAAAAAAAAAAAGTTTTCAATAAATAGAAGAGCTGTGAACCTTGAGGATCAAAGCATATCACCCCGCTGACATTAATGATTAATGTACACACCAAACTGTAAATGTCTCCTCTCTGCGGTCATACAGCTGTGCAGTTCTTCAGAGAAGCAGCTTATTGCAGAAATAACGGATTTCACTACAGACTGTTGGACTGTTGAATAATGTCACATTCACGTCACAACTGGTAATTTCTGACATCTACGATAGCTACTGCTTGACGAAAAGAACACAGGTGTCAAATAACCCGTGGAAAGAAATGGGTGAAAAGCCACAGTTGCGTCTAAATAAAGCCCAATATTAGCGCTAGTTTGCTTGATTCAGCCCATTGAAAAGGTGTTGCATACTGTATCAGCTGTCATCAAATCGCTATAACAATGAAACACGATTTTCTATCTGCTGTGACCACATGCTAGCAGCAGCAGCAGCAGGAGCAACTGTCTTGGAAAAGAAAATTGTAGGAGGTTTTCTCATTCTTTCTCTTCTGCCTATATGGCATGGATGCAGCACAACCACATACGGTGCCAATTTGCCTTAATCATTGTTTTCAGCATGTAGTGAGAAAGCAAAGCATGTGCTTAATGAAAAAAAAAAAAAGAAGAAGAAGAAGCTCTAATACTGAGCAGTAAACAAAGTCACAACATACGTGGATGGATTGATGGAAGGATGGTTTCACATCACACATCTACTGCTGCAAGACATTGCTAATGATTCTCTCACAAGTTTCCTCGTGTATTCCTGTACCGCATACAAAATGTACTCTGGTACTGTAGCCTGTAGGCACATTTACTGCACTCTGCTTATCCTCAAGATGCACTTAAATATACAGCGTGCGGGTGTTGAAGGAAATCATTTTTTACATGTTGAATGTAAACACTTCATGTGTTAGAATGCATAAATAAGTGTGTGCATTGGTTCTAACATATATATTGTAGATTAAAGTGGCTGATGGCTCATTGGAACTGTACGTTAGCAGAATGCAAATATCTCTCAGATGTCTAATGGCCGTGGGAGAAATAGACTTAAAAAGATGTCCGCCCCCTACTGGAGAAGGCAGCTTTGGTGTGTGTCTGCATGTGTGTAGAGGAGTACAGGGGCTAGTGTAAGTGTTTGAGAGGGGGAGCGATGCATATTCATAAACGGGTTTATCCATTACTCTCCTTTCATCCCCCGTTTGCTTTGATCAGAAAGTTCCGAAAGTTAGAAGAGTCATACTCTTCTATTGCCTGGGCTGCACGAACGCTACAGGGGCTGAATGGAGAGCTGTCTAAGGATGAAAACGGAGCAGAGGCGAGCAGATACACACACACACGCTGACACACACACTGACCCACGAGCGCACACGTAAGTTGACAGACAAAAAGGCAACCTGACAGACTGACTGAGTCACAAGCAGAGGAACAGGCAAATACACAAACAGAACAAAAAGGCAGTACAAATATAGGAATTTAGAAAAAAAAAAAAAAAATCTGCTAACATCCACGCAGAGAAGCTCCCAACCACAAACAGCCAAGAGTTTTTTATAAACATTTCACAACTTTCTATAATTCAAGGTCTTGCTCTACATGGCGATGCTATGAGTTATGGCACGAGAGAGTGGTTTAATATCTGCATGTCCTCGCTGTATTAAAAATGTACAAAGAAAGCACACGAGTTCTTTTGGATTACTGAAATAATTACACACCGAGTCCCCCTCTGAGCCAGATCTTCCAGCTCGGGGTGCAGAGAGGAAACTGTTGTAAAATGCGGATCTCTGAAATGCATGTGAGGCTGCTTAATTGGGGCCAAATCTTAACAAAATCTTGTCATGTTTTCACACCCTTAGGTGCATTTAGATAAAAGCACACAGCAAGTGGCATATCTAACTAAAGAGAGAGAGAGAGAGAGAGGGGAGACGGGGAAAGCGTGGGAGCTGTGCGTTGCAAGGAGAGGAGCAGTGGCTTTCTTATGTCTTCGCTGCCTTTTGGAGGCTCGTTGCGTACAAAGCTCTCGCCTGCATTTGTTTCACAGAGGCATGCAATACGTCTCTGATGCCTGCATGTACACAGAAACACGCTTAATCAAAATCTATTTATTTCTCCCCACCACTCTAGCCTCTCTTCCTTTCACTTTTCCTCTCTCTTACTCTCTCCCAGGGTTGGGGTTCGAAGTGTTCCGTCACATTAAAATGAAGCGCATCAGTTTATCAAACCTGGATCCTTTTGAAAACAGCTTTTAGTAGTAGCTTTATTGAATTTCTCCAACTGAGACATATAATGTTGGGCGAATGCAGCATGTCTGACACAGTGAACAAAGGTTTAGCCTGCTCGGTTTTGCACACATTGCTTGCTTCTTGCAGCGACTTGCTGTAGATCCTGATTCAGGGCTATTAAGTTGATAAGGATAAATTGCAGAGGAATGAAAGCTGAACAGTGAAACGGCGACTACTGAGACATTACGTGGTCAGTTCCACGTTTCACCAGAGACGAATCACCTCTCTGTTGCTGAACTGCAAAAGAACACGGTCCACTTAGGATTGCAGAGTGGTGTCTTTTTTTTTTTTTGCTAACAAACAACCTTTGGCCAAGTACAGACATCTGCTTACAGAGACCAGACAACAGCCAAAGGTTTATCATATTGCCAGTGAGATAAAGTGATGTTTGACATTGCAACAGGTGAAGCATGCTAACTTTACCTGCATATTTCTGTGCAGGTCTCTGCTTCAGAACCCAGCCCTCCTGAAACTGTTTTCAAGGTGAGAAAAGCCACTGAATCTCTATATCTACATGCACATCCCGACCACTCTCTCCCCCCTCTTCTCCACACCGGCTTCCAATTTGTAGTCTTTGTGTACGTTACAGCAGTGAGATCCCCCCGCCAGCCCGGATCAGGCCCGCGATTGGACATCTGTCGGAGGATGTTTACCCAGGCAGTAAGTATGTTAGGGGAAATATTATCCTAGTTTTACCTTACCTTTCTTCTGTCTGAAGCATAAACACCCGCAATGGGAGGTGGGGATGGGAGAGGAGAGGCAAAAAGGAAAAAGAAGGAGTGCAGAGAAGGTAAATGGACCTGAGAGAGTAAGAGAGAAGGATGAGGGGAAAGGCTGAGAAAGGGAGGAAAGGAGAAGTCAATGGATGAAGATACACTGGGGGAAAAGAAGCTCAGAAGTATCTAAAGCACATTTTTACTAGCAACGTAACAGAAATGCACACTTTGTCTTTTTCTCAGTCATCACAGATCCTTCAGCAAGTACCATTCTCTAATTTAAGGACTTTTTTTTATTTCTCAAGGTTAGAATAATAATAGTAACTTTTCTTCCCCCCCTGCTGAGAAATGGCATTAATTTTATCTTCAGAAAATGTCTAAATGAGAAGACATAAAACGTCAAATTTCAGGCGGATAGTCCAGGAAGTCTCCACAGCTTTTTATAGTCTGTTAAAAATCAATATACAGTTTACATGCATGTCTGTCTGGTGCTTGGCATCCAGGCCTACACAGACGGGCACACAGATGCTTGCCATGCACACAAACACGAGTTCTGCCTTTTCCTCGTTATCTCACTATCTCTCTCTCTCTCTCTCTCTCTCTCTCTCTCTCTCTCTCTATCGCACACAACCACGCATGCACACGCACACAGGCCTCTTCCCGTCTGGTGTTGCTTCCAACCTAAAACCAAACCATGTGTAGGAGCTATCCTGTGCTGGCCTAAACTGTATGCCCTGTTGGTGCTAGGTCCGTCGTTTTCTGCCCGTCTCTCTGCTCTCTGTCTGTCTGTCTCTTTGTGCCTCTCTGTGTGCCTTTGACAGCAAGTGTCTTTGCTCCTACTTGCTGGTCTGTCTGCCTTTTTTTTTTTTTTTTTTTTTTGCTTTTCTTTTTCACCATTCATCTTTTGCCTATTTTGCTTGTTAATCATTACTGTCTCCCTCCAGCTGCCTATCTGCCCTCATCTGCTAGGCTGTGTCTTTCTTATTTGTATCCTTCTCCATCTGTCTGCCCGCCTGTCTGTCTAGCTGTCTTTCCCTCCCTTGAACTCTCTCTGTCAGCCTTTCTATTTGCACCCCCCCCTTCTCCCCCCATCTCCCATCTCTCCCTCCCGCTCCACCACCAACTAGGCATGAAAACGGTGCTCCATTAGGAGTGGCTGGGCTAAGCCCAGTCAGACACACACTGCTTTGATCAGCCATGAGCTGGGCTAAACACCCCGCTAAACTCCCAGTCTGAGGAGGGGGTGTTGAGGGAGAGCAAAAGTGGCGAGAGTTACCAAGGAATGGGACCGGGAAGATCAAAACGGAGTAATGAGATGGAGACACAATAAAAGGGAAACATACCGACTGAAAAGAGAAGCTCAATTTCCCAAGTTGTCTCACATGTTTCCCAACCTCTGGCCTTTATCACATTTTCCTTCACATCTTTTTTTAGTTTTCTTTTGCACACCTGCACACCTTTTTTTCCCTCCACAACCTCCAGGTAGCCTCTGAAATGCTTCACTAATAACCTCTGCAGGTGCACAACACAGAGAAGTTCAGACAACGATGAGAGTGAAAGAAGTAACATGAAAACACAATCAGCTCAGATGTCTGAATTTTAGGAAGTTCCCCAACCAATCTTTGCAGCATCTTTCTTGCAGGGCAGCTGTCTTGTTAGTTAAATAAATAGTGTCCCCAGTCCAAAAGCACTTTGTCTAGGAGGGAGAACAAGACAAACCCAGAGAGAGATATACAGTGACCAGACCTCCATAACTGACAACAGTAAAAAAAAAAGAAAAAAGAGCCAGAGCTCTCCACATTCAGGCAGGCAGATACTAAACCAGCAGCAGCAAAAGGACAAAAAGCTCCCGTCTTTTTCTCCCAAGGAGAGAAGAGAAAAGGGATTTCCGCTCAGTGCTAATCAATCAGGCCGTGATAATGGCTCCCATGCCTAGCTGTCGACTGGAGGGGTCAAGGCATCCCGTGACCCAGCGCCCAGGGCCCAGGGGCCAAAGCCCCTCTCAGAATAGCACCCCAGGACGGACTCCCCGGGCTAATTGTCCAAGCCAGTGTCAGCCTTTTCAATGCCCCCCCTTACCCTCCCCTTCTTCCACTTTCTCCTTCATTCCTCTCTCTTTCTTCTCCCGTTCCCTCCCCTCCCTCCTCACAACTCTGCGATCCTCTCTCTTTCTACGTGACTGTGGAATCTACTGTGTATACCAGCATGTACCAGCGTGGGGGAGAAAATGAGATAGAGTTGGATGAAAAAAACGAGCACGTAGAGCTTCGGAGGCATAGAGAAATGGAGGGGGCTGCAGACAGGGAGAAAAGTTAATGAAAAGACAGAGACAGGGAAGGATAGTGAGAAGTGGGACAGCGTGTCAGAGAGAGAGGGATCAGCGGTGGCAACAAAAACGAGTAGTAAAGGAGGTGAGAAGGGAGGATGAAAGAGTCAGAGACAGCGAGTCAGTGAGACAGACAGATACAGAGATAGTTGGACAGATGAGATAAGGAGGAGGAGAGGCAGCGACTGTCCCCTTTCCCCCAGGACATCACTCATATCACTGGAAAAGACTGCTGTGTTCTATCCCCTTCCATCTGCATATCAATGGGTTTCTATTAATCACAGCCAGAGCAGCGTGTGTCTCAGGGAATCTGCTCAACATCAGTACGGCTGACCACCACAATGCAGCCGGCATACAAAACACAAAAAGACAGAGGGAACATGCACACACACACGCACACACACACACACACAGGAAAGCACAAGAGTCCGAAGCAAACCCCACTCCAGCTCCGGGCAATGGCATTCCTCTCATTCCAAGTGCACGCTGCTAATTAACAGCATTAGATCCCACAGACAGAGGGACAGATTGATGGAGAGGCATCCCGATGTTGCACTAGCACCACATCTCCGCTCTCTTCTGTCACCTTCCCTTCTTTTCCCTTTTTTTTCTCCCTCACAGTCCCTTTCATCCAACTCTCTTTCCCTCTCTCAATCCCTGTCAGGTCCGTGGTCAGACGGCGCTGAAGAAGAGCAAAGTCCATTAAAAAAAAGAAAAAAAAAAATTAAAATAAGAAAAATATGAAAATCAATTGGCTACTCACTGAGAACCTCCTCTTTTTCTGTATTTCTTTTTTTTTTCCTGATCTGTCACTCCTTATCCTCTTCTCCACTGTAGCGAGGGGAGTGTGTCTATCCCGGCGTGTGTGTTGTGTCAGTCCGATAGAGGAAAGTTGCCGTCTGCGTGCATGAGCGTGTGTGTGTGCGTGCGTGAAGGAGAGAGGGAACGTGTGCGTCTGTCTCTGTGTCTCGCACTGCTCTGAGTGAGAGAGCCGAGGCTGTTTTAAACAGGCTGCTCTCCCCATGTGACCAGCCCAGCCACAGGCAGGAATACATTACTGAGACACACACACACACGCACACACACGCACACACACGCTCTCTCTCTCCCCTTCTCTCTCTCTCTCTCTCTCGCCTATATACCCACACCGTGTCCACAGTGCACCCCCTAGCCACCGCTCAGGGTAGTGGAGGGAACAGCCCACACACATAATATGCATGTGCACACACATACACACACACACACACACACACACACACACACACACACACACACACAGAAATACAGCAAACACACACTGACTAACAGGAGGAATTATGGGAGCAATCTGAGTTCACGCTATGCACGTTATGCACACTGAAATACCAAAACCTTGTATGAACACAGTGTTGATACCTTTTGTCAAAGAGCATCACAGTGAAGACAGTAACAAAAAAAAAAAAAAAAAAATCAATAAATTTAATACAATTAGAGAAAAATTCATCCAATTAAATATTTTTTTCAGTTTTTTTTGATCTTTCCATCTCTGCTGTGGCTGCGCTTCACACCTGGAAGCACTGACCTTTTCAGTAATGGAAACCTTTTAAAGTTGACCTTCTGCAGCAAGGCTGATACAACTGCATTACAGCTATTACACCTTAAGGAACAGCAATGGAAAACACCACAGACAAAGTGTTTCAGCTGAAGTATATGTATATTGGTAGTTACAAAAAAATACATTTTCAAAAAGCCCTTCACAAATATTTAAAGTGAGTGCACAACGTGACAGGGTGAACGGAGAGGATGATAGATTTTGTCTTGAAAAAATATTCCTGGGAGAAACATCGATAGATCGCCAAGGCTACAAAACACTACAGGTGCATCGTTATTCTTTCTAACAAATGCAGCCGGTACAGCGTTCGGACTGCATGGGCAATAGATTGCTGATCAGCTCCTGAAACATTCATCATTTAATGTTCAGGAACTTTCAGCACCATATTGCTGCTCTTGAGAACCTTGAACTGGAATAAATGGCTGCTGAAAGTCATTTATTATCACAATAATACCCAAGAGGGCAGTCTTTTCTGTGATTACGAGCACCATTCGCAACACCGGTTTAACACAGTACCTCCAAATGTCGACACATCCCGGCCTGAGGCGTGTGTCTGCCAGAGACCATATAAAGCTATTTGACTCAGTGTTTTAGTCTGAACTGGCTCTGTGAGCTTCATGGTTAACTGCATCTTTTTTTTTTCCCTCTTTCGAATCTCTTTTTTTTAACCACTCCACCACCTGGTGTGTCCACCTGCCATGGGCACAGTTAAACGGGAATTGTGGTTTCTTCAAACCAAGGATGCACCAATATGACTCTGACTCTGGTAACACAGAGATGTGGATGGCAACATTATGGGCGACACGTGCCAAATTCTCTATTGTTGGCTGCAACAATCAACACAAAAATCTTCATTTACTCCCACCATCCAAGAAAGTGAATATCCAGTCCAAACCAAAACTGAAGCTCAAGGATGGATCAAGGACTGTGATATAAATTTTAGGTCATATCACCCGCCCCTAACTGGTGCCGATACGAGTAATGGGTGTCAGATATTGGCTCTGAAACTGCATTGCAATGTGGCATTAACCTCTCATCAGGTGAGAAGGTAGGCAAAAGAGGAGCAGTGTCATCAGTTTGGAGATATTTTAGGATAAGTGATGATGCCAAAAGTAGAGCAAACTGTAAACTATCCTCTGCTAAATTGTCAAGAGGAGGGATAAAAGTAGCTCATTTCACAAGCGATTCGATAAAACATCTAAAGACAGAACACAACACAGAGTTCAAGGAGTTTGCTAATGCTAGCATTCCTGCTTAAAACCTTATTTTAACAGTTTTGACCACCATTTCATTTAATAATGATCGCATGACATTAATCACATCTTAGTTATTTGCTGAGATCTGGGAATGCGGCAACATTACGAAAATAACCAGCATAATTTGGTCAGTGAGTACCAAGTTTGGTGCCCAACCATACATCCCAGGACATTAAACATAGCATATATAATTCCCAAATGATAGTGTTCATAAACATAAACGGTGGGTCGCTAAGTGATAGAGGGCTTTGAAACAAAACAAGAACTAACATCAGTAAAAAACAAATAAGCCAAAGAAAGGTTATCTGTGTAAAGCCAACGCAAAATTGTCTTCCTGCATGCGCAATTCTACACCGCTGACAGTGATAAAGTTCACAAAGCGTATTGAAACAGACAGATGCAGGCGTGATGTACAAGTTAACATGGCACAACAAAAGCACAATATTTCCACTTGCTAAAAGACAAAGCTGTAACTGTTAGTCACCACTTACATAACCATGTTTGCAGTTGGCGTCATAGCATAATTCCAGTCTCTCCTGAAGTTGTGCAGGACTAACATGGCCTGAGCATGAAGCATGGCTCATCTATGTTCCGCTCAAATGTTCTAAAAGGAGGAAAATGAAACTCAGGGAATGTGTGAATACAGTGAAGCTCAGTTCACTTAATTGGCGCCCAGGGCAATGCTAAGTAACTTAGAGGCAAAAAAACTTAAAAAAAAAAAAAAAAAAAAAAAAAGGCAGTGTCTGCCCCCATGCTATATTCCCTCTTGTACTGTACGCTAGCAAACTGTAATTTTTATCTCTGATGAGGTTGACTAAAATTTGGCTGTTCAGAGACCCTCCTGCACAAACATCTAATTATAACATTTCATTACATTAAATTTCTATTTGAGCACCTAATATGGTTGCATTAATTTGGAAGTGCAATGATGTGTACTTAAATATTTTCACTTTATTTGGCAATGATTTAGTTGATGGTTTAGTTCAGGAATAGCAATGATGCCCGACACATCCGGAGCTGTAGGTAATCCTGAATACCTGATTTTAGACTTATCAGTGAGTGACAATTATGATCACAATCACTACTATATCCAGAGTGTGAATGAAGAAAAACAAAAATCAACAGATGCCAGGCAGAATTTACTACATTTGCTGAGCTCCAGGCTACAGTTTTGTAAATTACACAATTCACAGTTGCTGTGGAGAGCAACCCCAAATCCTGTCAGACAGAACTGAGTGACAGTAAATATCGTGCAGCAGTACACCAAGGTGAGAGTTTTGCTCCTTTGATCCCAGACATGAAACTACAGCTCTGCCTCCAGGCCAAACTGAAGTGGATTGACTGATTTCAAATGCTCTCTAACGTGAACATCAACAAATTATCATAGGTCCCAACTGACAAACACCTTCACTCAATTTCGAAACTATCTGCGGCTCAGCCCTGCAATTCAAGGACTTATGGAGGGCATCAAATAAAAGTTTGCTCCATCAGGGTCCATTTAGAGGAAGTAGGTCAGACAGTCTTTACAGACCCTTCTCTAAATACCTAGCAGGCATCCCTGTGCAATATTTGGGACTGTAATAACTTGAACGTAAGTAACTTTGCTCTTGTCAACATCATCAGTCATCATTTGGTTAAAGTTGAAGTAAGCTGCTCCCTCACATTTCCAAAGGTTGCTGTTCTATATCTGACCCTGACCATCCTTACGCTGTGCGAAAGTAGTTTTTTTAGTGTCAAAGAAACAAAGAAAAACTGTTCCAGAGTGTCAGTTTGTCTGGAATAATTGAGATGAAGGAAAACTCAGTGATAGCAACTGTCTGTGTGATTTGGTCTTCATGGTGGACATTATCAAGACCCTCTCAGAGCCGAACCTCAAGCTCCAGCCAGCTGCTCAGCTCTCTGCCTTCAAATGTGAAATTAAAGCTGTGGCAAGGGCAACTGGGGATTTTCCCCATTCTCAGGAGACATGCATGCAAGTTTGCATCTCTGTTTGGGACAATCTACTTATGCGAATAGCTCTTTTCAATACTGACTCAGTTTTGCTCAAGACTGACTGACCCAAACCTGGAAAACCAGCTGCAAGCATCACCATCATCACTACCATCTGACAACACACGCCTCGCCAAAGACAAGCAGTACCAGCAGTAACAGAGCTTAGCGTGATATATGTGTTCAATAATTTGGTATGGCCCTCGAAGGATGTTCGAAAAATCAAAATGTCCCTTGGTAGGAAAAAGGTCTCCCACCCCTGAATTACAGCCTGCATGTCAGATGTGCACACAAGAGTTTTTCAAATGCAAATAACATGTTCTCTGCACAAAAAATATTTGTACAAGTCTCTCACAAAGAAAAAGTTGGAGTGAAATTTCATTGTGGAAAGTGAGGGCATCAGGGCTAAGCTGCATGCACTTGCCTACAGCCAAGGTCAAGATCTAACTTGGGCAATTGAATGACCCAATAAAAGGGTCATCGGGTTCTTGAACCTCTGGTTGAAGTGTAGTTTGAAGTCTCAAATTGGGATTAAAAAATATTGTTTTTAAGTCAGTGCGAAGTCTATCGATTTTTTAATATAGAGCATTTTAATGTTTAAGACAAGTTGAATAAAGAAAGCAAACATTGTGACATTGTTGCAAAGGCATATGGAGTTTTTCACTGCAAAGTGAGAAAGTAAACAAGGATAAACACTCCTATTCACTGTATACTAGAAATTCAATTAACACGATTTACTCTTGACACCCAGTCTATAAACATAATTATTGAATAATTGCTTTCAGGCAGCACAATATACACTAAAGAGACTGTGAAACTGTTTGTATTGCAAAATTAAAAACTAGCTTCCTTTGGATGAAATCAGGTAGGATACGATTAGGTTCATTTTTATCACAAAATTACTCTATATGGCTTTGAATTCAAGTGTTGAAATACAGTTGTACAGCCAATGAGATAATGAGAGAAAAGGTTTGATGAACAGCATAAAATGACACTCGAAAGTCTTACTGCAGGCTCTGCAAGACCACAGAGACTGTGTGCAGGATTAAATGTGGGGGCAGCAACTGTGAGAGATGCTGTTGGGGTATCAGGTGAACTGTACTGGCTATACTGCCAGTTGTCCTGATCAGTTTTTATTTTGCATATATGAAGATGTGAGCTTAATGAGTCCTGTGCAGTTATTAATGCTGTCCACCTACTGTTGGACTTGGTGTCCCAAGAATCTCCCTCTGAAATCAGAAAGCTGTGTATAATGCTGTGATAACAATTTTTTCAGAGTCCAAACAAAAGGCACAGATATAGATCCACATTATGCATGCAAATAGAATTTATATCATGTAAACAGCATATTGAAAAATGATTGTTATGGACTTCGAGAAGCACACCAGCCATCCCTCCGTAAGACTTACGTAAAACTAGCCCTTAAATCTGCTTTTGGCTCATGCACCATACCTCCACATTGACTACAGAAGTGGTGCCTGTACATTAAAAAAACAAAACAAACAAACAAAAAAAAAGACCCGGTTCACACCAATTAATTATTTGAATTAATTAAGTGTTTGTAACATGGCTCGTTCAATTATACCCATTTCTAACTGTTTCTTGAGATGAGAGTGCCATCGTTGTCATGTCAACCTCTGCCTACCAAAACAGTTCACAAACAACACTCGGAAAACTGACAGGTCAGGTCGAGGGATTAGTAAGGGCCTGCTCTCCACTGATAAATAGAGTTTACAGAGTTTTTAAAATGGCAGTCACCTTCTAGCAGTGCCAAGTCTCTTAAGTTGCAATCCCTGCCGCGCTGTCTTGTAATGATAAGAACTAATAAATTCTAAACAATATTAGTTACAATGAGGCGTACACGTCCCTTCTGTGGACGGTACATTAAAGCTGAATTTGAACAGAATGCTAATCTCGCCCTTAGTCCCTAAATGCCATCATAACAGGTTTATACTAAAATTGAATGGCTAATTCGCATTCACAGACTGTGCTGAACAAAGTCCCCAGGACCATTGTGAAGAAATCTTGAGTTTGAAATTGAATAATGTGAATTACAGGTCATGAGTTTATTCCCTGCCATGCATTAATCCTACCTGGAGATAAGAGAGTAAAATGAATGTTTGAGCAAAACTGATTCAGTCATTCTCTGTAAGGTTTTAATTCTCAGCAGATGCCAAACTCTGCCTCGGGCTCGGTATCTCGTGGAATATAATCATCTTAATGAAAGCATTGTGGATATGTGTTCAAATTCATGGAAATTATTGCCTAAAAATAGGTTATCTAAGAGTATTTGTTGGAGTGGAAGGAAAGCACAACAGAGATTTCCACACAAAAAATTAAAATATATATATATATATATATTAATCTGACAAGGTATAGTGATAATCATAATATGAGTATGAGCCGTCTTTGAATCTCAGCTTGAAACAATATAACACTATCAAGATGAAAATTGATGGTTACACATTTTAACACTAGCTCCAAGATCAAAGGTGGAGCAAATTAATGGGGTTCCTGAGGCTTAACATCTCTGCTTTATATGTTTGCACAATGAAATCTAGGTCCTCTATGTTACACAGCAATCTCTTCATTTTCAGAGGCATCAGTGCTCTAAGGGCAGCGCTTCTCAGGTTCCCATATATAAGCGACAGGAATTTGAAAAAGCCACAAGAATCACCAGCAATTCCCATTGAGAGGAAGAGTAAGGTAGCACTGAAAGCTTAATCACAACTATTGACCTGGGGACCTCGTTTTTTAGCTCAGTAATGAGAAGGTCCTGCCACGGTGACTCATAATTAACCCATCACCTTGTAGGGACACACAATGGACAAAATCCGATCACGGATTTGCACAGAAAAGTTTGTGTAAGCATGCTATTGATTATGGTGACTGAAATCATTATCCTTACTACACTTTGTACATGCAGTGAAGAAGGACGTAGAATCCAAAGCAGTCCTGGTGGTTAGAGCAAGAGAATTTATGCTATGTTACATCAATGATAACCTCAGGTCATTTTCGTTTGATATTATTCTCGCTGCATACTGCAGTTGGGTAACCCCAGTCAACATCAAGTTCTAAGAACCTACAGAAATGACAACCACAGATTACATGAGCCTGCACTAAGATGTACAGTTCTGAAAAGAGGCAAAACAATTCATCAAACAGCTCATAATGAAATGGCCAACCTAGTGTGGGCTGGATGAGCCACAGCAAAGGGCAACTGGCTACCTTTCACTGCACTGCCTCCTAACAACATGTGCACTTCAGACAGTTTTCCTAGAAGCATTGCAATACAAGCAGTAAATTTGGTCAATAACCTTTTTGCTGCGTTGCCCTTTATAAACGGTGTAGAGGTTGAAAATGTAGAAAGACTAAAATGGTGACTTTCTAAGTAAATATCGGTGTGGTTTCAAAGCCAAAGACAGGTGTTTTTGGTCACCAAGTGAATGAAAGTTTACTAGAAGACCTTTCTCTTTGCTTGGTCTCCACCAGCTCCTGAGGTAAATATCTTGCTCTTTAGCTGGTAAGGGCTACACTATGTTCACCAGCTATGCACTTTGTGTGGCTGCCTTTGGGTGCAGAGCCGGCAGAGTACAATGGATTTTTTAGAACTTTTTCACTGCAAGCAGCTGCGTGCTGCGGCTGAATACAATGCTATGAGAGCAGTGACGGAGGACCAAAGCGGAAAAGTTGTGGGACGGACAGCTAAACAAGCCAAGACTGCTCAGATTTTAGTGATAATTCTCTGTAGGTTCATCACTACGAGCAGCCCCTTTCACATTGTCACATTTGCTTTCACACTGTCATTTGATTCATTGCTATAATAAAAAAAATCTTGATTATAGCCTCTTGGAAATGAGAGCCTTAAGTTTCAGGGCAAAATTAAAAGATTTAAAGAACATGAAAAACATCCCTCTTGAGTTGTTGAGGAATATACAGTTTCCCTTGAACAAATGCGAAGTCCAAACAATCAACATTTGGTTTCCTCTTGCAATGGTTTCAATTTCATGAAAGCATTTTGAATGACTGGAACTTGGAACTGTGTGCCAATTGGTCAAGAGCTCTGAGCAGCAGGCTGCTGCTTCTCATTCTGGAAGAAAAAAGACATTTGATAAATGAAGTTGAAAAATGATAATTTGTTTTGCGTTGTCGTTTTTCACGGCTGATCGTCCTCTTAACCATTACAGTCTGTGTGAGAACCATCAAACAGGTCGTGGTTTCCTCTGAATACAGCATTTTGGAACACATTGTTCTTGAAAGCTTCACCGCAAGAAAACAAAACTTATGTCCATCCACTGTTGCTCTCCTTGAGGATTTCAACACGCTTGCATCATCTTTTGTTCGTGTGTGTGCGTGCATTTGCGTGTGTGTTTGTGTTAAGGGGAGAGAGCACATGCGTTCATGGGTAACACTGTTTATGTGTCTTTCTTTGACGATGTGTGTGAGACAAAGAGCGTGTGTGAGGGTGAGATCCAGCGCACATGTGTGTTTGGACTTTCTTGGGAGAGACGAGTGTGAGGTGTGTGTGTGTGTGTGTGTCTGTGTGTGTCTGTGTGTGCAGGGGAGAGACAGAGAAAGTGTATGATAAATATTCAGTGTTTATCAGCATGTCTGGGGGTGTTCGCTGAGGTCAGGGAGATAGATTCCTCCTCATTGGGAGACTGCGGATGGAAAGCAACAACACGCCTTTGGGCCCCTCGGCGCTTGATTCCCGGAATCACAAACAGCATCCGGCCCACAAGCCTCCATCAGTGCTAAGCCAATATTTATTTGCTCTGATAAGACGAACACAAAATGTCATTGTTCGCCATGCAGGGTATGTTTGCCTGTTGGATTGTTTGCCTTCCTAAAATTGGAAGTCTTTAGCAGTGATACCGCTGCAGGCTGTGCTGGTGTCATTATGTCAAACGTCTGTCCGTGTCTTCCTATCGACTTACAAGTTTACCCGCAGAGGCGATGCAGGGGAAGGGATGATATGATGGTGATTTCTTTTCGTTCCACTAAAGTGTTGGTTGAAATGTTTGGTATCCTTGCGAGCCAGAGCTCGTTCCTGATCCTGTTGGGTAAAGGATCAAACAGTTTCAAATGAAACACACCATGACCGATCGATCAATCATTTTAGTGTTTAAAGCTGAACAAGTCTCCGACTCCCACTCAGAACTACGTACTGCTGAGTAAGAAGTTCACCCAATGTAATTACTTTTTTTTTTTAATTAATGAATAGCGTACTGGATTAAATCATTTCAGGATGTTTGCTTGTTTTCTTTCTTTGCATGTTTTGTAACTGAGACTTAGTAACATTTGGAGTGTCGAGCTGCCAATCCTAGAAAACCCTGACGTGACATAAGAGAGATATTCTGTCATACTATTGAAAACTCTCTCCTCTGATGGACTAATGGAAAGTAATGTAAGAAATTACTTCTGATTTTGAGCAATTTGTAATCAAGTAATTTATGCAAATTGCTATTTTGCAATGAGCAGTTGATAGTTTTGTCCATAAGTTGGTCCATGAGACCTTAGGTTGTTCACCACAAGCGTGTATTCTTGTGCTCACAGCTCTTTATTCTAGTCCCAGAGAACCTGCAGATTTTATATTCCTCGCCCTGTCATGCAAGAGAAACAGTTCCAGGTTCCATTTGTCATTCAGGAGTTATAATAAAACATTATTTTTCCTTTTACATCACCAAAATATGATATTCTCACAGTGTGGCATGCTTGACATTTCCCTTGCCTAATAAATATATTGAATTCCCTGAAAATATATTGAACGTGGCTCTTTACTATTACTCATTCAATGAGAACTAATACTTTATGATTTAGTCTGTCTCTCACTCTTTTTGTCTGGTCCACTTGCTATCCCCTCATCTCTTTTGCAACCTTACCATTTCCCATTAGCCTGTATTTTTATTTGTTTCCTCCCTTTCTCTCACCTGCCCTCTTTATTGCTCTCTCACTCCCTACTCATTATTTTCCTCCCTTTTTCTTCGACTCTCCCATTTTCTGTTCCTCTTGCTCTGTCTTATTCGCTCTGTTGGTCTCTCTGTGGCTCCCTGCTGACAAAAGCAGCAGGATGATTGTCTCAGAAACATTTCATGTCGTATCTGATGAGAATATTGTCAAAACATAAAATGTAAATGGCGTCAGAGACTAATCTGGCTCTTGTAATGTTTTTACGTGTTCCCATATTCTAATCGTAGACATCTGAGGCTCAGGGTTGAATATAGCTATTAAGGAGAAGAGGAGGAAAACAACTGGGCTGGCAGGTATGTTAAGTGAATAAATAACAAGAACACCTTACAATCAATATGTCTCATCATCAATAAAAAACAAATTCATGATCCAATTCTGGATTCTTGTGCTCATCTTCAGAGCTCTGTATGGTCAGGCAACTACCAGCACTGGTGAGCTATGATGCCTTGCATCACCACTGAGACCTTCTCATCCAAGCTGGTTCACTGTACCTCACTTCAGGCTTAAAACTAAAGAAGACAGGGGCCTTTGAGGATTAGCCTTCTAAACCTTGGAACTCAGTCCCTTTGGTCTTGAGCTGCCTTTTAAGAGCACCCACAAAGTCCACAGATCTCAAAACCAATCTCTTTACACTTGCCTTTGTTTAGTTTTATTATAATTTTTTTTCCACCCTTGTATAGTATCTGTCTCATGTTTCTTGCTTTGGTCTTTTATTGTGAAGCACTTTGTGACATCTACTCTAGAAAGGTGCTATACAAATAAACCTACTGAAAACCCAATACGTCAACACCACAAACTTAACCAAGGGTTAGGTCAGCACCTTGCCGACACAGTTTGGATAAAACTGGAAAGTTTCAAGGTTCAGAAAAGTTGTATTTACGGCAAAGCTAGTGGTCTGAACAGATGTTCCTGTTAGTGTCCATCCTGAGAGAGTTAGACAGGCATACACACAGAGAAACAAACACACACGTGCACACACTAATAAGCATGTATACACACTCAAAAATATACCCCTGCACATGCAAGCTCTCACACATGCATCATTTTTATATATATATATATATATATATATATATATATATTTATATATTTATATTTGTGAAGGCCTGCATTAACATGATGGATTCCTGTATCCCTCACCTCATCCTTAACCATCCCAGATAGACGACTAACCCCAACCCTTATATTATTTTATCTGTGCATGAGCAACACCAACAACACCCCTGGGACGTACACTGCCTCGTTTTTTACCTAACCTTGACTTAAGCCTGATTCAAAACTTAACTCTCAAACCAGGTCTTAATCATTAAATACATGGTTACCCTTATCCAGACCAGCTTTTCTGTGTCCAGGTGTGAGCTGTGTCCCCATAATGTGATTTTGTGAACAGTCTGGTTTTTAATGTTAGTGTATAAAACAAGATTTCATTTGCAATGTTACAGCAGCAAAGTGTATAGTGTAATAGTAAGAAGTATTAGTAAAAACTTAGGGCAAGATTTCGCAAGATATGATGCATAATGAACAATATAAAGAGTAAAAGCAGACCACGCCACAGAACAGGGGTGGGGAACTTCACAGGGCCACAAGGCAATTCAAAATGTGAAAAAGCTGCTGCTGAGCTAAACCTGAAACTCCTGCCAGCTTCTCAGCTCTTTGCTTTCAAATGTGAAATCATTTGCGCTACAAAGAAACAGCATCCCAGCAGTTCTTTGCAAAACTGAATCTTGACTCGGTTCCACTCAAGACAGACTGACCCTACCATGAAAAAAGGCCGCAAGTGGCATCGTCATCACAACCATCTGATGTCAGACGCCTAACCAGAGAGAAGCAGTTCCAGCCATCGCAGAAGTTAATCATTTATTATGGTCCTCGTAGGATGTTGTAACAATTGAAATGGCCTTTGATAGGAAAAAGGTTCCAAACCCCTGTCATAGAAGATGGCTGAAACCACCACAGTCACCACAGAGCAGGCTGAGGGTCACCTTCACCCTACAACTAAATCTGGTACTTCAATTCTTTTACTTTGAAAACACCTATCAACCCAAATCTTACTGTGAAATCTAATTCTAACATTCACCCTCAAACCATCTCATCTCACATGGTGGCTTGGCATTTTGCTGTGGTGAGTGTTGACATGTATCTTGTGACGGCCACATGTAGTGATGCTCCTAATTTGACAGCTGTCTAATCACCAGTTTGTTAAATACTAGCTGGACTAAGGATAATTTTTGATTGCTTTCACACTGTGCATTTTTGAAACCGTCATTCCATCCTGCACGATTTGATGCCAACCCAAATGTTGGGTCTATTACAAAGAGGATTTACATGCAATCGAGTTGTCTCTCCTCTGACAGCAGCAGTCAAACACATCACAAGAGTGTTTAAAGTCTGCCAGCAATTCAGCACAGTCATGGGCTTATCAGTAAGGTGAAATCCTCATGTAAGATGTGAAAAAATGATGTCATATGACAGTACTGTGCACAGCATATCAGACACCCTCCTGAGTGTCTTTTAAATTAGAAAGGAACTAACAGAGCAGATAGCTTTGACTTAAGTACAGGCCTCTTTTAAAACATGATTTGAGTGACAGGGACGATGAAGTTGTGGCTAATTGTGCCTCAAACCTACTCATATTCCTGACTGAATATTTAGTCCATGCTAATCCTTTTGATGACTAAGATGATTAGTGCCAATCAAAGAGGAGGCAGAAAAAGGGGCCCAGTAAGGTTTTCCCCAGAGATGGGCAGACCTGAGATATATCACAGCGGCAGTCGAAGCAATGCCATTATTAACTGATAGAACGATGTCAAGTGAGCTAACTGATGCAATGAAGCTTTAAAATCATGATTAACCACATCACAATGTGACCATGAGACTGCATTTATCACATTTTCAAAATGGGCTTTTGCAGTGGCCTTTCTGAAATGCCATCAAATACACTTGAAGACAAGTTCACAACGACAGTGTAGTTAAATTCTGTAGCCTCAGCTGCATGGGTAGCTGTGCTCTGTCGTTTTGTTCCTTACTGTCATGATTATGACACAGAAAATCCATTTATTGAATCATAATCAACAGCTTTGTCATGATCATCTTGACCACCTGTCAGGCAGCATGACAAGCCCAGGAAAAACAGATGATGCGACCATCTCTAAAGTGACTAAACTCCATGCCAGCTGGCTACAGAATGTTTTTTTTCCCCCCTTCATTTATGTGGTATGCTGATTCAATGTTTCAAATACATGTCTTACCATAGATTATTTCATGGGTATTTCAGCTATCCAGTGAGCGTCAATAGATGTGGGTTGGCAGCATTTAAACTTTGCTGTGGGTCTGTGATGTCTGTGAAACACTGAAACACTTAATGCAGCGAACATTGCAGCATGAATACAGCTTTTTATGGTAAAATTGGATTCATAACAAATAGTTATACACTTAGATTTGGTTGAACAGGGTCATCTCTTTGAGGGAGTTCTTAAAGAATCTGAGCAGGGAGAGCTAATTCCATCTTAAACACGAACATTACATCTCAGTAAAAAGAGTTTTCAGTAAGAAATGTCAGGTTATAATGGCCGCTCTGTACATCTGTTTGAATATGACCAGATGTTGCTAGTCAGCTGGTAGCCAAGCAGCAGATATATGAGGCACTGATGGTCAAGCATGAATGAAGCAGTTGATATCAGTCAGCTGTGTAAGTACAACTTCAACACTCTGCCTAAACTCACACTAAGCTCCATTATAAACTGTACCGCGAGTAAATACACTTTTCATTACCTCAAGGAAGGTTTAAATCAACACACGGCACACCGGTCAAGAGTTTTTCTCTCACCTCTCTGCAACACTGATGAAAAATGAAACATAATAGAAGTGGATTGACTTTAGCTTATTAGTCACAACCTGCATTACCCAGTATAGTGAACACATGTTGTGCTGACACAGACAAAAAAAAAAAAAAAAAAAAAAAACACATGCCAAAGCTTGGTTATTGTTTCACTGCAGCTGAATTGAAGATTTTCATTTCAGTTGCATCATTGCTCTTGGGTCACTGTCACTCACCTCACACACAAAAGAGGAAATGCTGTAGAATATTTTGCCAGTAAATAAACACTGATGAAAACTGAGTGAATCTTGAGAAATCTAATTACATATTCTATGCGTAACTGAATATGTAGACAGCCAGTGCTCAGTCACCTTTTACACAGACCGCAGCTGCTGTCGTAGTGTAAACATGTTATTAGTATGTGTCATGTTGGCTGAGTATGCCTTCACACACGTCTGGTTAAACCATAATCACAGGTATCGCTTGGCGAGTAACAAGGAACAAGGAACATTCTGTAATAAGACTCGAGAGAAGAGACATTTTGTTTTGTGCCATGCCAAAGGAGGGGTGACATTTCAACGTTTTTTATCTAAACGAAATCCAAATTCGGAGAAACCCTACGATTGCTTCAAATGAAACCATCTTTAACACTGAACTTGTGAGACCGTTTAATCAATTCGTCGTTCCATTTCTCCAGAATGTCCTCCACATTTCTAATTATTCCTGTGTTTCAGGAGGGAACAAAGTACGGCCCTACTTTGAACCAGCAATCTAACAAGGAGCCTCTCCACAATCTCCATACTGCCTCTAAACCACTTAAGATTAAAACCTCTTATTAGCCCTAAATGCTGAATATGTCTCCATAAAGGAGGCTCACTGAAGTTGAGGCAAAACAGAGAACAATATTAGTCCAGTGTGTGTTGCCTGCCGTTTGCTCTGTTTGTCAGCTTCAATTACGCATAACACTCAGCCTTAATCCTCATTGCAATTAAAATTCCAATTAGAATTGGAAAAACATATCCAGACGCACAGAGCAGGAAGATGGCTTGGTAAATATTGGCCTACCACAGTGTCAACACTCCGAGTCGCAGTGGGAGGACATACAGTAAAATACTGTGTACAATAACTGGGGGAACGATGTCGGAATATAAAATGCTCAATACATATGCAATAGCCATTAGCGGCATAATGTTGGATAAATAAGGCTACATTGATTTCACAAATGAAGTAATTGGATAAGGATGATTGCATTAGCATATTTTAGATAGCGAAGCAATCACTGCAAAATTCATTTTCATCTCATTATCTGGCATTGATAACTAATCTGATGAAGAAACAGTGAATACTTGCATTTTCCTCAAGCTTTCTTTTCGCTGCTTAACATACTGCATGAAGCTGGTGTTTTATTGAAGTACGGACACTGCTCACATACAGTACTTAGTCAGTTCATGTACAAAAGGCTACATGCTGATTTACATGTTTGATGATTTAGAATTCATGCCGTCTGTTCTTTATCAGTACGATCAAAGGGTGTGTTCAGTGAAATTACAAGAATTACCTTACATGCTATCTTGCTATGCAGATAGTTTAAATGTCCATCTGAGAGTCTTCCTCTGAGTCCTCATTATTCTGAAAAATCCAGAAATGGCACTGAACAGTTTTCAGAAAAAGCACTCGGACTGAAAAATTGTCCCAAGTGTCTGACAATGAGGTCTGTCAAACTCAAACCATCTGCACGGCTAGATACGTCCAGCTTTCAAATATGTGTGCACAAATTAGTAGTTTGAGTTTCTATTAAATTACGTACCTAAATGGCAGGATGTTGTGACCTCTGCAGGAAAGCAGCTGTGTTATTGTATTGAGGTGCTTAAATAGTTTGGTTATCACATTAATTACATCAATACTCTTTTCTT
This sequence comes from Chaetodon auriga, assembly GCF_051107435.1. NCBI lineage: Eukaryota > Metazoa > Chordata > Actinopteri > Chaetodontiformes > Chaetodontidae > Chaetodon > Chaetodon auriga. The sequence continues at coordinate 8,476,576 of NC_135092.1, forward strand.
GACAGTTGCAATGTTGTATTGGGCAATGTTTCAGCTATGCTGGCTGGCTTCAGCTGCTTTCAGTCAGGTGCACATGCACCACTGTGTAACTGAACGCAGTGTGAAATTAACTGTTTAAGTTGTCAGGCCTAAAAGGAGTCGCTTGGATTTTCTTTCCATGACACTATACTTGGTTGTGTAAGATGTTGTTGCTGTTTTGGTTTTGTTTCCTCCTTTAAGCCTGACCTTTAAACACAGGGGTTCATTGATCTAAAGTGATGAGAAGAATCTCATTTTTAGCCAAAACTACAGCAAACAGGTTGGATTAAACTCATTTCCAAAATGGCACAAAAAAAGCCTCACCATTAAGATATGAGCAAAACACACCAGCACAGTGCTATCAGCCATCAAAATCAAAGCCAATCTGCTTCAAAGCCCTCTTGTTCTTGTAAACTTTCAGAGTTTGGGGCCTAAGAAAGTGTCTGTTTTCTATATTTATCCCAGATGAATATCAGTTTGCCTGCTCTCTAAGCCAGCACCACAGTTCAATATCCTGTTGTGTGTTAAGGGACGAATCAGAGACTAAGAGAACACAGAAGAACAATGAGAGAGAGAAATGTTAGATATACATAAAGAGATGCACACGCGCGCGCACACATAGCTCCTTACGAACACACATAAAGACACACACTGAGATACACCAGAGACACGCAGATGAAACACTTAAAGAAAAAAAAGAGCCCTTTTATGAGAGAAAAAAAAAAAAAAGATGGAAAAAAAAACAGTAAAATGCAGAAAAAGCCCTAAGTCAACCACAACTTCAGAGCTTCACACATGCCAGGGTGAGAGCTTGGCTGCTGGGGGAATGTGTCGAAGCGAGGCCCCTGTCTGAGGAGATTTAGGCCTCAGCCAGAGATGAAACGAAGCCTAACCTCAACACAGAGCCTTGCGGTCTTCTGCCTCACTCTGCCTGTGTGAATGTGTGTGTGTTTGTGTGTGTGTGTGTTAACACATTTGTCCCTGCATGTCTCCGGGAAACTATCATAATGTGCGCATGCACGTGCGAGTCCGTGTGGATATCCCGATCCCTTTGTGTAGATATGTGAATGAGTCCTTAAGCATGTGTGTTCGTCTATGGATTCTCTTATGTGTGTGTGCGCGTGTTTGTGTGAATCACCCTGCATGAGCTTTGTGTGTCTCACCACACTTCCCTCCCTCAGATCCCTCAGCCTTGGTTCTGCGGTCCAGATTTCATTAGCAGCCCTCTGGCTTCCCATCCGCCATCTGAATCTAATCCTTTGGCTTCCTTTGACATGCATCTGACTAATGAACGTCAATATTTTGGTTAGAGCGACCAGGATGTAAAGGCAGAGAGCTTTGGTTAGGGTGAGAAGAGCGAAAGAGTGATGAAAGGAGTGTGCGTGTGCGTGCGTGTGTGTGTGTGTGTGTGTGTGTGTGTGTGTGTGTGTGTGTGTGTCATGATGAAAAGGTGTTTGGTTATTGTAATTTAAGAGAATGTCAAACTCCACAGGAATGTAATTATCGCAACAATTCACGCAAGTTTAACTAATTGCTGAATTGTTTGTGACGGCTTTTATTCAAATTCTAGCAAAAGTTAAAAAAAAATTCAAATCAAAAGGATGTTTGGAAATTTAAGTCATTAAAGTATCCCGATTCAGAACTGCACTTCAAATCTTGGTCTTTATATCAACAAAGGAAAGCTTATTACAAATAGATGATATGTAGATGACTTTCATAAGACTGATGATTCATTCAGCAGGTTTCAGGTGTTTTTTTTTTTTTTTTTAATTAGTAGAATTCTTTCACTCTCATCCTTTTTGAATCCAACACATTTTTCCACATACGGTTATGTCTATTTATTGCATTACTTCAGCTGACAGGGACAGTCCTCACTGATCAAATAAACAATAAATGCATAAATAAACAAACCTTTTTTCCCCCTCATCATCATCCATTGGTTCATCTTGTTCAGTTTTGTTATTCCTAAACATTTACTTTCACCATGTTACTCCATCTGTCTGTTGCATGCCACCTCTGCCTGCACAGCCCATAATTTGCTGTAACGCAGTCTTGCCATTTGTTGATGCAATTTAGGGAGAAATTAGGAGCCCTTGATTTGCAGACACAAATTTCCTGCCTAATCCAAACATGTCAACACGATTGCCATGGAAGGAGATGATCTATGGCACAAGTTGAAATAGTCCAGCTATAGGAAATACTGGAGCAGTTGGTGTACTAAAATGAAGGGAAAAGAGTGCGAGTCTATGGATGTGTGTCAGCAAGAGAGAAGAGACTCTTGACACCTGTAAGTGAGAGAGGACTTGGAAGTGTGTATATGTCTTCTCTTTTACCTTTCTTCGCCTGGAGAAGATGAGCTGGGTTCATATGCTTCTTTACAGCAGCTCCTTCAAAACCACTCAGTTACACACTTTTCACACCTGGGAGCTACCGAGCGCAACCGCAGCATTATACCGTTGGCTCTGAATGGTTCCACTTGGAGCAGTTAGGGATTAAGCACTTCCCTCAAGAGCAGCTCACTGGTAAAATGAAGGAATAAAGCTCTTTCTCTCCTTATTCCCAGATTCTCTCAGTCACCTGAGGGATTAGAAACAGTGACCATCTTTTCTTAAGACAGTTTCTCAGCAGTGCCACCCAATATATGCCATCAGCACCCCTTTGTCTCTTAGAGACAACAACACCTAATCAGATGTTTTGAACATGATGTGCCAATGTGTATCTTTCATACTTGGAAACCTGAGGCATGCCATACTACACAAAACTTTCAGATAACAGGAAGCAGAGGCATTTTAAAATGATCAATATATAGCACAGCTTTCATTTCAGCTCTAAACAAGTATGTTGATGTCTAAATGTCAGCTTATGTAATGAAGTCTGTGCTGCTGTCCAAAAAAAATGTTGGCTTCGGTTTTTGAGCAGGTTCAGGCTAAAATAATTTGCTAGCTGTCAGACTCTGTCCAGAATTGATTGGGGTCATGTCTGGCTCGAGCCAAACTCTCAGTCCTATACAGTACTCCATTACGTCATGCTTCAGCATCCCCAGGCACCCATCTCCATCTTTTTTTTTTTTTTTTTTTTTTTTTTTTTTTACCCATACAAAGCCAGCCCGCAAATGCTTATTGTGGTCTGGCAAGGCTCAACAGGCATTCTGGAGACAGCTCTGATTTCAAACGGACTGTAGATTTAATGATTGACATGTGCCCTCCGTTGTTGGGACATAATGTAAACCTTTCCTGCACCTGATTGGTTAAATATGCCATGCATGGGATTGTCACTGATCTTTACTTTCAGTCTTCAAACTGGAAATGAATAAAGATTGTTCTGGGATAATTACAATACGATTTATCAGGCATTTGCAGAATGATGCCTCATTTTGCATATAAAATCTAAAACATTTGAATCACACCATGCTAGGCTTGCTTTTGGAGGCTATGTGATAAAGTGGGTGAAAACACCCTATTTGTCCCCATTATCACCATCATTGCTGTATTGCTTACAAATTAACTATGCTAGTTAATTCTTCAGCCATATTTGATCATTATCTCGGCTTGGTTTATGTTTTGCATTATGTAGGGTTACAGTTCATATATCATCATTTCTGGTTAAAGTTTAGTTTGGTTCATTGGTTCAGTTCTGTGTTCCATAAGTTTATCATTTTCTTCATTTGTTACTTACCATAATCACCATGTGCTCCAGGAACAGAAGGAGGAGGCGACACTTCCTGTATTTGTAAACTGGGTGACATCATCAGTGATGTCAGTGGGATAGACCAAGTATCAGGGGTAAATTAGATTATGTGCTATTTATGTTGATTGCGATTTGTGTATGTATGGTTGCAGTTGTATGGTATGTGGTAAAATATGTGAAGTGGTTCTACTTGGAGGTCAGTGAGAAGAATAGCTTTATCACTTCCTTATTGTCTTCTTGTCTCCATGTTTCTTTTGTAATTAAACCACCTGTGTTAAGCCTGGACCTAGTTTCTCAAGTCTGCCTCCTACAACCTTCCTAGCTGCTCTGATCAGGCTTCTGTACAGGCTGGATGGAATTTGTTCCTCCTAAAATGTGCATACATACAGTATCATGCGATGAATCATGATAGTTCAGTAGAAAGTTATTCTTTGGCTCCTTCTGGCTCATTACCTCTGTCTTTTCTCAATGGTGGTTATCACTATCAGACCTTTGTCTTGTTGACAGATGACTTGGACTGTATAGCAGATAAGGCTCAGCTCAACATCTTGAAAACAGGCTCATTAGAGTCAGACTCTCTTGTGGAAGTCTTTGAGTGGACGCATGCAACATAATCTAACCAAACTTCCATCTCACCCCTGATGGTCACGATGGTCCAGTCTGGCGAACAAATTGTTGTTGTTGTCTGCTTTACAAAGAGGGAGAGAGCTGCATTAATGAGGATACAGGAAGCTAAAGGACACAACAGCATCAGAGGGGAGTGATTTTAGGAGCAGACAAGAGACAGTAGCAGAAAGATGATACGAGAGAAAACAATAGACATCAGGAGAAAGAGAGAAAATCCAAACCATTGTAATAAAAAACATCAGAGTGGACAGAGAAAAGAGGCATGGACATGAAGAGTGTGTGTCTAAGTCTGTGTTTAAGTGCATGCATGTGCGTGCGTCACATCCCATTCTTAGCAAGCCTTCAATCAAGACATGATTTACAAGCCTTGGTTTCTGTTACCACATTTTACTGCCTACAGGCCTGTGAGCAGGGGCTTTTATTTGGCAGGGGCTTAAACTCTAAGAGTAACAAGTTGGGGTTTTTTATTTGGCAGCGGTTTCCAACTGCCATGGTTTTCTTCAGTTTTCCTGACCACAGAGCAGAGGGAGAGGACGGGGGAGGGGGGTTGGACAAGGAGAAATCACGGCAGTGTGAGGAGGAAGAGAGCAGGAGAATGAAGAGGAACAGTGCAGTGTGACGATGTGAACTATCGAGGTTGTGGGTTAAGTTGGTGTAGACTTCCAGTGCGATGTCCCCCAAAGTGACAGAAACGAGTTGCTGTGTTTGTGTGAAAGAGAGAAGGAGTAGGATCCAAGTGAGAGAGGGTATGAACAGGCATCTTGGAGTCTGACAGCAGTTTCACAGACTGTGCAGTTACATTTCCCACACTGATGGTTCCGTGAAACCTCTCTCGCATCCACCTCAGTACCAAATCCAGACAGATGTAGACCAACAGGTAACTAGTTATGTTATTCACTGGACTGAAATATAACGAGGCAAGTCCAGTAAGTTGTATTCCAGAGTGGAATTCTAAATGAAGAGAAGGTCTGGTGGTACACATTATGTTATAAATAGCAGAGATGAATACAGCACAGCTAATCCTTTTCTATGTGGGCTTTACTTACCAGGAACAAGGCATTGTAAATCAGTGTAACCTATGGATGATATGAGCATTGAATTATCTGTTCAGGTATACAGCATCAGTTGCCAAGTCTCGCATTACCAACATGTCATCCTACCTGCACAAAACTGTCAAAGCTAGAAACGAAAAACTTCATGTTCACTGGCACTTCATGTTGGCATTGTAAATTGTGAAGTCTGGAATAATCCTGCATCTGCTCTCATGCCAGCCCCTCAAACTGTATATATTTAAGTGTAGAAAGCTGCATACACACAACACAGGAAACATGCATTTGAGTCCTTTCGTCGGCTTTATAAAACCCCATGTAAGTGTGTTCCCATGTGTTTTTTCACATATATCTCAATTCGTCTTAGGAAATTGCACTTGCAAGAGCTTTCTGACCATCCCCGCAATTTACTATAAATGCTTCAAACATACCTCCAATTACCTGGTTTGTATAGAAAGGACAAGCATTTAGTTTAGTTTTGAGGAGAAATGGCAGAAGCATTGAAGAAGCAGTTGAAAAAGAGGATGAAGTGCAATTTTACCAACTGTGAACCTGAAATAATGGTTGATCAAATTGGCAGAAGAAAATGTGTAGTATTTGGAAGGCTGGTCTTCTGGCAATAAAATGAAACAAGTTGAATGGTAGAACATATTCAAAGCAGTGAACGCCATTCGTTTGTTAGCTGTTAGCCATGGACCCTGGAGAAGATTAAAAAACAGTGGTCTGATTTCAAGCGTGAGGTGCAAGAAGCACATCACTGCACACAGCAGTGGTGTGCAAACTAATGGAGGAGGAGGGGAGGGGATGCAAGCGTTCTCACCGCTTGATGAGCACATGGCTACTGTCCTGGGCCAAACTACCATCAGCAGCTTGTTGCCAGATGAATTACCCAGATTGAACTTGGTGAATTTCCCAGTTTGAACCTTTCTGGTCATTTATTTATTCAACATTTTGTTAGATTCTCAGAGAAATCATTGAGTGCAACCCTCATTTACAACAATGCTGAGATGACACCATGGAAAATACAACTATAAAAAAATCAACCAACAAAATCAGTTAAAACAATTGAGTTTACAATGAAAAAAGAATAGTTTGTCCTTTGTCACAATGTAGAATATTTTATCCACAGGTTCTAATGAAGACAAACAGGTTGAAGTACATGTGCTTGTCGCCTCACTGACCCTGTCCTACAGCCTCAAGTAAAATTACAAATTCTATCGATAATCTTGAGGGAATTGCAAGTTTCATTACGTGAAAGGAGTTGTCCACTAAAAGAACTCATAGGAAAATGTATCCATCCTCTGCTTGTTTCATAAAACACACACAATGTTTAGTTGACTTACCATGCTTAGAGTCGCTGCACTGCATCAAGACACAGTTGGACTGCTGCGGCAGCTGGCTGGTGTTCATCGTTGGGGAGGGCATCTGGTCTGACGCATTCAGGTGGGAATGGGACTGCACTCCTCACCACCAGATTGTGCAACACAACACACGGCCTTATAATTTTACAAACCTTTTTTGGCTGGTAGAGTAGTCCACCGGTATTCAAGCGCAACTATCTCTCTTTTAGAATCCCAATGCAATGCTCTACCACAGTGTGCGCACTGCTGTGAATCACATTAAAGCGCGTCTGTTGTGCACTCTAGGGGTTTGTAAATGGTGTAAGTAACCACTGCTTGAGTGGATACCCATTGTCACCTGAGTATAAAATGTGTGTATTTAATGGATTACATTGCATGAAAAAGAAAAAGCATAATTATCAAAGGCAGTGGTGTTGCTAGGGTCTCTTTGGGCTCCAAGCAAGAAATCCCTGGGGCCCCCACCCCACCCGTGCACACCACAAAAATTTGGTTTTTGCACACATAAATGCACAATTTCCGGGGTCCCCCATGTGGCCAGGGGCTCCAAGCAACTGCCTGGCTTGCCTGTCCACAAGCCCGGCCCCTGATCAAAGGTCAGTAATGAATCATATCTTACCAAGAAGCCATCCATCACTGCTCCTGGTTGAAGTCTCCTCCTCACACAGCTTTGAGATAGTATAAATGTACTGTGGTTCAACCCAGACCATTTGGCAGTCATATTGGTTTGCATCATTTGTGCATCACAAATGATCTGGACATTGACGGAGAGAAAATGCTTCCGAATAACATAAACAAATTCATTCTCCCAAGGTGCAAGGTGTGTGCACTCAATATTTGGGAAACCACAAAATGCTGCAAACAAATATTTTGATGTTGGCCTGTTCAGCTGCTGTGTAAAAGAACCTGATTTATCCGTTACTCAAGGAAGTTATGCCATTCCACTCCATGGGCATGACCCGCCTCAGGGCAGACTGAGATATCCCTGATCTGTCTGCAAGCTCCCGCTGAAGCATCCCATTCCAAAAACCTGACTGTTGTTAACGCCTGTAGATGAATGAGGATGGCGCGGTTTCTCCAAGAGTGACTTTCTGACGCAGCGCCCGGTTCAGCATACAATTCCAAGAGAACAGCTCTTTGAAATTGAAAATGGTGTTTTAGTCTACGGTCTTAGGATACCCGTTCTTGCTTAAGTTGCTCATTATCAATATACTTCAGTAACACCAAAGCAGCCATTGTATCATTTACCTTGAGTACAGCCTTTATATAGTGCCATTTTAATCCCCTGGAAATTGGTGAAGGTGAAGGTTATTCTTACTGCCCAACAGGACAATAATAAGTATTTATTTGTTTATTTATTTACACAAAGGTCATCATCATTATAATTATTAGAATGCTCAGTGACAAACAAAATGAATGCTTGCCAAGAAAAGGCTGTTCCACCACGCACATCATTATGTAATCACAGTGAAGGCTTTTTAAATTATACACATCCGAAGGCAGTGTAGCGAAAAAAAGGCTCTAAATAAAATGTCACCCAAATTCACACTTTTATTATCGTTTTTCCCCAACATGCAACATCATACTAATCAGGCTCAAAAGATAGAGTATATGGTATGCATGGTGTAAAAGATGTGTACTAGTACACAATCTTCTCACCATCCATGTATTTTCATCTATTGAAAACCTGTGTGGAAAGTGGTGTAAGTACACTTTTTGTCTATATGCACATAGTTTCTAGATTAGGTCCCTGCGGTTCTTTGTGAAGTCAAAATGAGTGATACCAGTTAATTTTCAAAAGGTCTGAAGTCACACCACAACTCTTTTGAGTCTTTGAGTTGTGGTGGCCTTTTCCTTTACCTTGCCACCCAAAAGATCTAATTGAAACATAGAACTCATCATCTTTGAGATGTTTTTGCTCAGATCATTGCTACATGAAATTATAGTGGATACATACTGTGCCATTAAACCGCTGTGACTGAGGAGGAGGAGGGGGTGCAGGAGGAGCAAGAACAGAAGGAGGTGGTGGAAAGGGTAAGGCCATCGAATGAAGATGTAAAGAGAGGATAGAGAGGGAAGGTATAGAGGATGAACTGACAAACCTTGAAAAAGCAGGTGACAGAGGAGTAGAGACGAGGGTAGGAGAGGACATGAAGCACTGAAAATGGAGTTTGAGAAGGCAAAGGTGAGAGGTGAAGGAAATGAGAGGACAGGAGCAGAAATGGATTTGAAGAAGAGAAGGACAAAAGAAAACAGATTAAATAAAAGACATAATTAAAGGTAAACTATACAGGAATTATCAATCACAGTTTTCAATGCTGTGTCCACCATTTTCATACCTACCTATTTGATGTGTTCTGCTTACTGTCTGGCACCTGGTTGCTACCTTTTTATAAAGCCTGATTTCACCTGCGTGCTGGTATTGGCTGGGGGCTACGCACCAACTGCCCAACAGTTACAGCCCAAAAACATCCCAACCACAACAAAAGAGACAGAGACAGCTGGCTTGGGGATCACTTGGCTCCAACACTGTAAACGGTGACATTAATGAGTAGCCATACTTCTCTGTTGAAAGTTTAAACCCAATGAGCCCTCTGCATACCTCCTCAGACACAGAATGCAGGATGGTCGGTTGCACTGATGTGGGATCTGTCTGAAATGTAAATAAAGAAACTCAACATGCTCCACAAGGGGGTACACAGTCTCCCCTTGTTTCTTTCCTTCCTTTACCTCTTTCATCTTTGCCTGCTGGTTGTTCCTACTCTCTGTATTGCTTGGGTTCCCTCTTGACCTCTTCCTCCTCTTCCTTACAAATGCAGCATGTACCTGTTTAGCAGACACGACGGTACATCCTGTGCAAACCGAGCTTACGGCCGCATGGATTTAAAACCTGAGTCAGGTTACAATGGTGCAAACTTGATTATTTGTCTTACCCTGCTCTGTGCTGTCAGGATAACAGATCAAACACGGAAGGGGTTAGTCTGCCTACATTTGCTTTGGAAACAAAATGTTTTCATTGGTGTGTAATAAGCTTTCATCTCCCAGGGCTACACGTTACACCCCCATCATTTTGTACAAAAAAACTCTACTGGCCTTAAGTACTTAGAATTCAGAGTAGCTTTAAAGACGGGGACAGCTTGAGAGGCATTGAGAAGGGATGAGCTTGTTAGGACATATTTCTTGCTATAATCTGTCAACGTTAGATAAAATATGTATGGGAATAGTTGACACCTTCAGCTGCCTTCCAGACAAATAAAAAACACAAATCCATTTAGTCCTTTTTTTTTCCCTAAGCAAATGTAGTGACAGTCATAGTAATTCAGTGTAATCTCTGAATTGAAGTATGATTTGTATTAATCTCAATGTCTAAATGCACATATCACTGAAAACTATGTTTTTTTTGAAAATGTCTTCCCACAGGATTCAGTTTACCTCTACCTTAAACTGGCTGCAAATCACATCTGCTGCAGAAGCAGCAAAACTGTCAGTCTGTCTGAACAAAGTGCTCTCTTCTGCTGCTTCTTCTTTGCTGGATCCTTTTCAGGGAGCACTTTCATCGTTTGACAAAAAAAGCTGATCCTGTCACGATGAAAAATTTATTTGAATATGCTTGAGTTACACATAATTTATCTTTCCAGACACTAAGAAGCCCACAAAACAGCAAATTCCTTGAAAGGTAAGTAAAATATGATGCAGAGTTCCTTCTCTCTGTCTCTCACCATTAAATATTAATCTAAATGCTACTTTACCCTGTCTAGTTGACACAACAGTTGTCTCATTTTATCTCATGGAGGCATACAGGGAGCTTGTTATTAGTGATGTTTGTGAGTGTCTGAATGAACTCTTCTGTCCTCACTCCTGAATCTTTTCACATCAGCGGGAAGCTAAAAAATAGGCCAAGGGCTGATACAAATTTCATTTTTTCCTCTCTAACTCATAATTTTATTTATTTTGAAAGGTGTGACTGTGAGGAGACGCGTGCTTTTTGAAATCCTTAAAGTTTTACCTCCGCTGTGACCCAAAAAGAAGAAAGACGAATTAAAATTCTCTCCATGATCCAATTAATCAGTGGAAAAGCAGGAAATGCCTGCCGCTGTGTGAACCAAAACTCTTGATGAAATGAAAAGAAATTAAAACGTGCTTTGTGGGACTTACCCAAGACCTTCTTTACTACTGCAGTTTTGTTGTGGTTGGTTATGAATCTTAAAAGTACATGCAAACTTTAGTAATGGTTCAGCTGAGCTTGGCTCTCCTCCTCTCATGTCTTCTTTTCTGACTCCTGCTGAGCACCAACTGTCGGGGTAGATTGGTGTAGCTTATTTGGCTGCTGAGCAGAGAATGAAAGTGTACACTCCTTCCCAAAAAATTACATTCACTGGAGACTGAATATAAGCTAAGAGCTTGATTTAATTCCCAGTCATGTATTTGTGCTGCTGATGTTTCCGTGGATAACTTTTCAAACTTGGAAACCGACAGATTCAACAATTTCTGCAACTTCAATAACTAAAGGAGTTGTTTGTCAGTGCCTTCCAAAACTGTTGCATGTGACTGTTATAATAATTCATATGGTCCCTTCCTGATGTGCCAGGTTCAGAAAAGGCCTGTTTATGTTTAGAAAACTAGACTCTGAAAAATACTCACAGTGAGGAGAAGATTGTAGTTGCCATTAAAAGAAACAAACATTGGGTAATGGTAAAAGAACAGTGGTCTGTGTTGCTTTGCACGCCCAACCATCCACAGGTTTTGCGGTGTTATAATAACACAATGTTTCTTCCAGCTATCCCTCTGAGAGAAAACAGACACTGTTAGCATGGCCACTTGTCAGAAAACATTGGCTCTTTTAGCATTTCATCAAATAAACAATTCCATTATTAGGTCCAGGGATGGTCATGTTTTGGTCCACCAGTTTGCTCGAAAATGATGAAATTACATGATGGGTTGTCATGACATTCATGGTCCCCAGGGGATGGATCCCAAAGATTACTCCCAGATGTTTCTTCTAGGACCACCAGCATGTCAACATGTTCACATATCCACTTAGATATCTCAACATCTACAAAATACACACATTCACGGCTCCCAGAAGATTAACTCTGATGACTTGGGCTGCAGCACCACCGTGACCTTGACATTTGTGACAATAATCAATAATCATGATCTTTGAGAACTAACATAACAGACTCAAAGGATCAGTAATGTGGCCATAGACACAGATTTATCATCAGGGTGAGAAACATTATACTAAAAGTCCAACTGAAATTACATTTAGTCATCCCTTTTTGAAGGTATGCTGTATGCTTGTTTAAATGCATAATGTAAATGTAAACCTATCAGTATCCTGTTGAATTGATGTAAAACCAGAGGATACCATCCTTAAACCAAGCAATTGTACAGTTAGAAAACATTTCCCTTTTAATTTCAGATGGACTTACACGTGCAGTAGGAATATCAAGTGTCCCGGACTGTCTTTGAGTCTGCCATTAATGACTCCCACTGAAAACCTATTCTGAAGCCTGGAATCAGGCCAGAGAGATCATTGATTGGCTAATAATTTCCTTTTCTCTCTCTCTCTTTTTAAATTGATTAATTAATTAATTTTTTTGTGCCCTATAATGGAATACCTTAACAATGATTGATTATTCACCCGTTAAAATGCACATTTATTCAGTTCAAGGAATTATGTAAAAATGTGCTTCTCTGTGTGTCTTCAGTTAGTATTTCAAACAATCTGCAATGAATTTCATTTGAAGAAAGAGGGTCATTTGACGAGGTCTCACCAATAAGGGGATGGAGCCCTTACTTTTTGTACTGAAAAATTGCCTATTGTTATTCGGAAAGACCCAGCAGTGCCTCCAGAGAGAGGGGAGACAGAATGAAATATAAAGGGAAAGAAATTGTATGAGAGAGAAGTACAAAGAGGGTAACCAATAAGACACAGACATAAGACACACCAGTAAGGCAGATAGACAGACAGACTGCTCGGTAGTTTATGTGACAGCAGATAGGAAGAGTGGAACAGGGTGAGTAAGTGAAAATAGAAACAAGAGATGCTGACACATGCAGACAGAAAGAGTGCCAGCCAGATGGAGGAGCAGATAGTCAGAAAAACGTGAACTGCCCCTTCTGAGGAGGAGGGAGATATGGAGGTGGACTGACTATTTGAGGACTGCCTTTAGTGTTTTGTCATAGGAAAGAGGAGGGAGGAGAAAAAGTAGTTTTTGCTCACTGCCTACACTGTGTTGAGTCTAAAAGTAACAGGTCAGTCACTGGTGTTTATATAATAAGGAAAATAAGACAAAGCTAATTTCTAAAAAAAATCCTTAGTAGTGATTTATAAGGCTTTTTATCAACAATGCACACATTTTGACCAGCATTCCAAATGTAGGATTACATGCAGCAGCAGAAAATCATGCTTTACATGTTCCTGGGATCGCACCTAAAACAAAGTACATCCGTGATATCTGAATTTACCAGGCGACATTTGCCCTTCAACCCTTGTGAGGGACTTTTCAATAGGAGTTACAAGATAGAAAGACTGAAGTCTGAGCAGGGTGTAGTTAACCTGACTCAATTTGAACGTCCTCGCAATCCCTGCATGGCCCAAAATGAGGACACGTACTTGTACAGATGTATATGACTGTCGACCAAGATGAAAAGGAAACTATGCAACTAATACATACTGGCTGCTAGCCTCACACAAAGATCATCGAGGATGCAGATTTTGTTTCCAGGCATTATCTGTATTCTAAGTGGTGGTGTTTTACTCGCATATGCTTTTCCACATGCGTACGTCATCATGTAGGGCAGATTTATGGGACTGGAACAGAAGACCCTTTTGATCTTGATGAAATTCCATGTAGGGAGATGACTGAACGCATTTAGCAGTAAAAACCACGTCGTGCACAATGTGCACATTTGTCCCATCTTGGATGAAGCCGTGCCTGGAGGCGCAGGGGCTGAATCTTTTGTAGAATACACACGGAGGGATTTTGAATTCATCAGGGAGAGCAGTGGGCTGCGCTTAAAATGTTCCAAGATGTATTTTGAACGGCTTTACAAATTGGGTATTAATGTGTTTGACATTGTAAAACTGTGGTTCCCGATGAACATTGTTATTATTATTATTATTATTTTTGTTAGCCTCCCCTGCCTCTGTCGGAACCTCTTTTTTTATTAAAGCGATTGAACACTGAACCCAAAGTAATGCTTTACTGGGAGGAATTTTGGTGTGACTTTTTCAGTTTTTCATAAATTAACATATTGCAGTAACATAATGTTTGAGGATTATGGACAGTTTGATGTGCTTTATCTGCTTGGTGCAAGGATCTCACTTCCTGTCAACTCCAAATGCACAAACCCTGATTTTCACAATGCTGTGCACAACCAATAGTCTCATTGGTAAAACCGAAAGCAATAAAATCCCGGTCGGAAATAATGTGAATTATCCTTTAAAGTCAAAAGAGCTGGATAGATTTTTCAGGATCAATTTGTCCTGAGAAGATAAAGAGAGAAGGAAAAGGCAAAGAGAATGGAAAGTCATAGTTTGGTATTGATGAGTGGATCTCACTCACCCACTGCGTTAAGCCCCCACAAGTGCCCTCAACAATTCTCTTTAACCTAATATTACTCATACTCTGTGATAAACAAAAAAATCCTACTCGCACTCTTCTCATGCCTTTCCTTTACGTCTCGTTCCTGCCAGGTTTCACTTTCTCTCTTCTCCTCTCAACCTTTGTCTCCCTGTCCAGATCCGTCTTCATCTCTTAATGAATCTTTTTCTTCCTCAGTGTCCCCTGCTGTCAATTTTGTGAGGAATTCGGGGAAATGGAAGAAGACCCTTTTGTTCATTTCATATCAGGTGAAAGAACGGGAGTGTTATGAAACAGCTGAGTCATCTATCTCCCTAATGCACACACACACACACACACACACACACACACACACACACACACACAGATCTTAAGTTAGTGGTTTGAGCAACGGTGTAAAAAGATACCACTTGAGTGTCCTGCCAGCACTGTCAATGTTACAATATACTGTGTATAACTGCACTTTATTTACATTCCTTGTTGCATCTTTGGACGTTTAACTGGTTGGTGAGTCTAGTTTTTAAACTTTACATTTCCTTGTATCAGACACCAAAGACTTTCACAAAGGCACACACAAAGAAATTCACACACAGGCCTTCACACACATCACAACAGGGACACTTCATCATGTCATTGTCTACTTTGTTTTTCATCTTATTATGACATTTTATGATTTGAGCATTCCTTTGCAGATTAATTAGACCTCAAGTTATAGGTGAGAGACACATGAAGGTTGTGGAAATACAGGTGGTGTCATGGCAACGACCGTGCCTCCATTTATTTCTTGTGTTTTTCTCCCTTGCCCTCGTGTCTCCTGCGCTGCCCCGTCCCCGTGTTTTCCTGTGTGTATGTTGGCGTGGCACTCCTCTGCTCCTAGCTGCTGTTCAACCTACACACCTGCAGCCCATGAACCCTGCAGTATATCAGCCCTGGTTCTTCAGCCACTCATTGCCAGACCATTCAGTTTGCCAATGTTGTACTAATGTTATGACCAATTCAGATTCTAGCTTTGTATTTGCTCATGTTGTTTGAATCCTTCATTCATCCTGTGTTTAAGGTCCACTACCTGTTGTGATCTCCGTATGCCTGCCTTGCTCAGCACCTCGCCAGCCCAGTCTCCAGCCAGCAGCTCAGCTCTCCCTGGTCTGCCACTCTATTAACACATCTGTGTTAGGCTGATGCCAGTCTTTGTCTGAGTCCTGCTTTTGAGTCCAAAATTAACTGAACCTAACATGGTGGTGAGGGAATCCATTTTTCGCACAGACAAGACAAGAGAGGAGCCTGCAAGCTTTGGTTCAGCTATTTGTCGTCATTTAAAGGATAAGTTCATATTTTAGAACATGAGGAATAATTACAATTTGCACAATCTCTTTCAATATACATATGATATTTCCTCAAATGGATCCCAGATCTCAAATAATGGCTAGGGGTGACATTCCTACAAACAAATAAAAGGCTGGAACCAAATAATTTACATTACTTTAATTTAATGTATTCAACAATATAAAAAATGGTATCTTCAACATTTTGTCCTGGATTACTCATCTAAAATGTGATTGTCCTATTTCAGTCACTGTGGGTGTTCGTTAGTGTGTCTCAGCCCAGTTGTATTTTGTACAACATCTGAGAGGGAGGTACAAATAAGGGCAATCGTGCAAGTAACAGAGTGGGCAACCGTGCAAGGAATGGAATTTTCCACAGCACATTTATGGAAATGTTCACAATAAAAGCCTCATTAAATTAAATGAAAAATTAATGAAACACTTACATTGAAAAGCTTACAGGAAGCGTTGAGCTTGTGTTAACAGCATGATGCAGTAACAAATCTTTAGCAGGGCAAACAGGAGCTGATCAAAAGACATGGAGGCTGCATTCTACAATATAATCAAAAATACTTAAACATAGAGAATTAGAAATAAAGGCCTGTCTCTAATATAAGTCTGTTTAAAGCTGCTATAATAATAAACCAATTATCCTAACTGAAATTTCTATGTGAAAAGCTCTGACTTTTAGCCCTATGATGAGTTACACCAACAGAGTCCTCAGAGTTCAGCAGGGCTTAAAGAGCCAGAGGCAACTGTTCCTGTAGTGAGAGGATGGCAGAACACCACTTTTCAATTGAATATGTGGCATAAAGGCTTTAAGATGTTAATTGCATCAAATGATTAGACTATATAATCTCTTATTCCAGCAACCACTGGGAAGAGCATGGGAATTTAAAAAGATCTGAATTGGTTGGCTCGATTAATACCTGCGTGTGATTAAAATCAAACGCACACACACACACACAAACACGCACACGCACACACACATTGTTAGCATGCTGGCACCCAGAAGTGCCAGAATCCGATCTTTTCTGTCCTTGCTGGGTCAGAAAGTGCAGAGCAGATGAGATGATGGATTATACAATAAATCAGGTATGTCCTTATTATTCCATAAATGGCTGTGTGGCTGCTTGTTTTTGTTCCAACCAGTCAAGAGCATACCTGATTTGACTGAAATCAGTTGATTAAATGAGCCTGTTCAACTCCTGACTGAAAACCTGGTGCCAGACAGCCCTTTAAGGAATACTTTGGACATGTCTGCTGTAAACTCAGCGCAGTGAGTTACAAAAGCAAGTGTCATATAGTCAGTTTGGGTTTGAACACTATATCCAGGGCCACAAAATTTGAGAGTTTACCACTTGTCATTTTTAAGCATTTGAACTAAAGGTTATGAGTTACTGTAGTTTTTTCTTCAGTTTTATTTTATTTATTTATCATTTTCTTCGATAAAACACGGTTAAATCTACAGCCAAGCTAGCCGCCCTGGGTGGCTGCATTTAGACACAGTGGTGCTTTGAGCTTAATGCTAATGTCAGCATACTATAACAATTATACTGATACTGTCCAGGTATATTTACCATTTTCACCATCTCAGTTTAGTACGTTAAGATAAGACATGTAACTTTATCAATCCCCTGCCTGTTGAGACTTTTTTTTTTTTTTTCAAGACAGATTTAAAACTATCAATAACTTGCATGTGTTTCAACTCTTGTCTTGGATGCATTAGTCTATTCATCTGTTTATCTCCATATTCACCCTTCATTGAATAGCTCACAGTCACTTGAAAAGCTCCCAACACGCAAACTGAGTCAAGTCACATACTCATAAATCTGTTCATTCACCAGTCATTCAGTTTGCTGCTTTTCCATGCAGTCACACAACTCATGCATTACACCATTGATGCATCCATTTGTAGTGTCACGTCATCCAACCATCCACCCAACCTCTCCCTTGGCTTTGTGCTCAGTCCTCTGGTCTGTTTATGCCTCCCAGGGTGCAGCAGTCTACCTCCTATCTGTCTACCTACATTGGGCCTCCTGTCATACGATCCATCAGCCACAACATTCTTCCATCTTACCTTGGAATGTAACCATCTATCATCAATACTGTTCTGGTTTTCAATTTAAAACATTGGTTTTAAAGGTGAAGATTCAAGGACAAAAATATGTGATAGGGAACCTGTCAGGAGATGGGATTAACACGAGGATTAGATTACAAAATATTGAAAAACCAACTCCATCGTTACTGAGGACTTTTTCCCCAAACTGCTTCAAATGAGTATCTTAATGGCCAACAGAAGGAGACTGGTCCGCTGCAAAGTGTCAGTGTGAGTGTTAAGTGGGACACTGCTGAAAAAGAACATGTGTGTTCAGGCAACTTCCTTTGAGTAAATAAAAGCTTAAAAAGAATTTTCTCCTTGGACAGTTTTTCATTTTCAGAGTGATTTCTGTAAATGACAGGGGGTGCAGCGGTTTCCACTCAGAAGCCCTTCATTAGAGGTGGCTCCCTCACACCAGCCTATGGTTTGGTTCAGAGGTCAAGCCATCTAAAGCTTGCTCGTTTAGCTCCCCATGGTTAGATTTGCCCTTTCACACATGTGCGTCATTACACATAGCTTGGCCCCAAAACACATTCCTGGCCACATGTTAGCTGGATTAGATTTAGCACTGTGAAGTGGCCTTTTTCTCAGAAAGAGGAAAAAAAAAAGTTTTAAAATGTTGGTTGTGTCGCACTTGGAAACCAGTGCCATATGTTTATGGCTCCACTTTTAGCTTTTAATACTCAGTTGTGTTGCTAGGAGGAGTTGGGCGGAACCAAAATAAAATCAACAAACAACAACAAAGCTGACGTTTAGACGTTTATTTGATTTAGTGTGAGAATCCTAAAAACACAAAAAAGGGCCACAGAGAGACTTTTAGGAAAAATAGAATCCAGACCTAAACATGACATTCATGCATATAGTAAATATTGTGTGAATAAAATCCACAGTTTAATTTGTACAAGACATGTTTTCTCTCAAACTGTGTGACAACTAAAACCAAACAATCCTAATCTTTTAAAGGGAAACTCCAATTTTACAAGTCTGTTTACATGCCTTGGTTAGTACTACTGCATACGTGGAAAACAAAAGGTTGTATAAAGCCTTTTGTGGGTTGGGGGGGGGGGGCTGTGCCAAGTCTGATAAACTACCTCAAGTGATGTCACTTGAGTCAGTTAAGGCTGAAGATAACAAGTTTGAAATTAAAAATATCTGGGGGTGTCCAGTTAGATGGAAGTAAGCCAACAGACCTCTGTAACCCATTCCTCATCTCTGCTGGAGGGTAGTGGCTCAAGGCCACATAAGCTGCTACTTACATAACTGCACTTGATTTGCATTATGGGTAATGTGGGCACAGGCTTTTAACAAGGAAGATGACCACATGGAGTAAAAAAGATGCTCTAATCCTGTTGCATTGATGTTACTCTGCCTTGCTACTGAAAAATACTTTAATTGGCTGTGTAACAAGCATCTTTGAATTTTGTCTGATGGTTTCCATTTACACCACACTTGCAGTCTGAATGCCATTTTAATTCAAATGGATTAACAGCTTATTCAATCTTTATAAAAGCACATACACGTTGTAAAAGGAATCACAAGATCATGGCTGTTCCAGAGTTATGAAATCCAAAAATACCTGGTGATAGTGCCAGTGTAAAAGAACAACAAATATCAGAATTTCGGATGTTAAAGTGAAAAACATTTCCCAGATAATTTTATTTTTCCAAAACTGATGAATGAAGTTTCATAATTTCACTTCAGATAATTCCTCCCTGTGGGCTCAGACCTTGACAACAGAAAGAAATTGGACGGTTTGAAAATGGGAATAAGTTTTTGATAAGTTGCTCGCCCGAGGCAAGCCTTGTGTCAAAAGGTTACCAAGATCAAATAAAGGAAAGCAAAACGTAATGATTTAAAATATTGTGTAACACCAGCATGTATCATATTGCATAAGCCATGTGTGAATCAGCTGTGCAGCATTGCACATAAATGATCAAAGGCAAAAGACAAAGCCTGGATGTGATACTGCAATTATAACTATGTCAGTCCCGTCATTAGAAAATGATTGATCCTGAGGATTAAATACCGCATTCTCTTCTTAGAGCTTTAGTCGTGCTAATGCCTGCATGCTTCCACTTGGGGTGCACGACATGGCAGCCTTCAGTTAAAAAAAGAAAAAAAAAAAAGAAAACAGCTGAGAGCAGTTACCAATTCCTGTGTGTCTCCACTAATAACTGACTGGTGCTGGCCAAGGTTCTGTCATTTCCTTATTTATCAGGGAGGAGAAGCTGACCAACGCCAAAGTTTTTGCTGATGCTGCATTTGTTGCTATTTTGCGTTGCACAACAGTAATCACTATGTTCAAACTGGACAATTGGAAAGGGCTGCGGCTGCCTTTTCAGTGCGAACGCAGACAGTACACAGTTGCACAGCGTGAACAAATTTCAAAAGACTCCCAACTATGGTATGTCTCAGCAGTGATTAAGCCTAATTGAATCTAATCAGAGTGGCCCAAAATGTCCCCCTTTGTGTGAAATAACTGCAGCAAAGGATAAAGCTATAGCCCAAGGTCAGTGAACTCATGTGGGCCCAAAGGAACATTTGCTGGATGTTTGGGCCGTGAAAAAGCTGATAGGAGGTTAATGAGGCACGGTGACATTACAATCTGTAAATTAAAAAGGCTGTTCTAAATTAGCCTCCCAGCATAGAGATGGGCAAGAAAGTGCAGAGTTGTCTCTCTGTGATTTTTGAAAAAAAATAATACATTATTTATTTATTAAAGTGGTCTATACAATTCTTACTATTATTGATAATCTGGTCAATTGTATGCATTTAAGTTAACTGTATATATTTAGCCCAAAATTGCTTGTCAGTTTTTTTTCCCTCCTTAAGACACTTTTTTTCTCTCACAAACACCCTGCAAAAAACAGTTATGTTAATATGCTTCTGCACTAGTATCACTAATAGAAATTTGTAATTTAAAAGGTAATTCTGTGTCACCCAAGTTTCCAGATTCTGCCATGCTAATTGCAGTTGTGGCCTTAGTTAAAAATGCACATAATGAATTTAATGATGTCTATGGCTTCTTTTTTTTTTTTTTTTTCTGCGTTCTGACCACCTCACCCGAGTCAACATGTCCTCAAAACAAGATGAAACCTGTGCTGAAAACTAAACACAACATTAGTCTGGGTGCCAAGAGGGAGAGAATGAGGGAGAAGAAGGAAACTCATCCAATTTTCGTTTGCTGGCCACTGCAGCCAAAACTCTCATTTACTGTATAAACTCCAAGCTGCCAAGAGCTCGTGTCCAAATCAAATAGCCCGGCCCAGCAGACACTAAAAACACTTCCACTGGTGGAGTCTTTGGCCAATTCATATTTAGTCTAAAATGAGCACAGATGGGAGAAGCATTTTTTTTTTCCATGCTGGTGTGCTCTGACTTATCTCATCATAAACATGCAT
Source organism: Chaetodon auriga (assembly GCF_051107435.1). Lineage (NCBI taxonomy): Eukaryota > Metazoa > Chordata > Actinopteri > Chaetodontiformes > Chaetodontidae > Chaetodon > Chaetodon auriga. The sequence continues at coordinate 8,497,728 of NC_135092.1, forward strand.
TGAATGGGGGAAGAGAGGGTTTGCATTCGAAAAGGACACGCAGTGATGAAAACGCTCTTGTGATTGTTCTCATGGAGTCATGAATATGATTTGAAAAAGAGGAAGCAGAGGAGACAGAGTTGTGTCTCTGAAAGTGAGAGACAAAGCGATGAGCGTGGTGTTGCTGCGTCTGAGTTTCTGTGTGTACGTTACAGAGCGAGAGTCTGCATATACTCAATTTCACATCTACAGGGAGAGAGATTCTGGAGCTACATAATACATTTCACATGTGTCTCATCACCCTACATTTCTTGCCAAATCCAGATCAAAATCGCAAATGAGGATACTACTTTTGTCACAGAACTGTCCTGTCTGCCATCCAGCATCTGCTTAAAACAGAACTATCCTGTCAAAATCATATTTCCAAACTACCAGTTCCCTTGTGATGAATGACAGAGAGGCTAATCACAGAAGGGATCGACAAATTACTGTCTTCTGTCTTCTGATTTGAACCATGACATACTTTTGTGTTCTAAAACAGTGCATAGTTAGTTGGGGTTTATTTTTATCTGTATCGTTGCAAGTGAGTATTCCTCCAATCATTCTGCATTTGACTTGCTCAGGTCATCAGTAAATGTTTTAAAGCAATACATATAGTAATTAAAATTAGCCCCACCTTAATGAGCTGCAACAATACGTCAATAATTATAATGCAATGAATAGCATAGATTAGTCTGAAATGGGCCATTCTGCACAGTGACTTCATTTACTTTTGATCCTTTAACTATATGTTGATGCTAAAAAAAAGATCAATACCAGGCAGACTTAAAAGAGTGACCAAAGTTACCCAGTCAAGCAAAGCAAAGGGGCCAGAAGTCCAAAAAGTCAGGCATGAATCGGACAGACAAAGGGAAGAAGGCTGGAACACTAAATGCGAGCACATTCTGTGATCAGACGGAGAATGAATGACAATGGGCTGGTTATATACTGCAGGGTTGATGAGGAAGTGGGAACATGTGTATAGGTGGGTGGGGGAGGTCAGGTGAATATATATATATATATATATATAGCATTGTCCTCGAGTTCACTGATTTTTGTGTCCTTTGCCACAAACAATCAACAGGTCTGCCATTGTCACTGGGAATTATGACATTCGATCCACAGATTGTGATTGGTTGATGCCTGTATTTTCAGTGTGAAAGCTCAGAAAAATCGACCTCATTCCTAAAAACAATGAAAATAAATAACAATTGAATGATTTATTCTCTGTCTTTGTTTAATTCTGTTTACCATAAATGAGGAAGAAGTATGGTCTCCATAGGTTTCATGTAATGGGCATTAAAAGCCTAAATAACAATGCATAGACACTGAGAAATGTGCTCTGTTGTTTGTTGTTGCTTTGTGCAGGGGAAACTGTGCAGCTAGAAACTGACAGAAACTGTGTGACATTGAACTATCCTTTCTCTGTGGACTAGCGTAATCTTTATGGTGTGTATACACAACCTAATTTGCATTTCACAGTTGATGTTGCTTAAAAAAAAAATGTGTTGGGAATACAATAGGCTGCAGCGGTTGGAATAATGCAACACTGTGCAGAAGAAGGCTGGCACTGTGTCGTCCCATTCACTGAAACATATCTGTATGACTTCAAATTATTGAGGTTAATCTAATATCTGTCAAAAGCAGAGTGAGCTGGGAAATCATGAAAATGGAAAAACGCAGAGGAGTTTCTGCCCTGCCTTTACGCCGACTGACCCAAAGTGGCCGTATCCCAAGCCTCCGAGCAGACTTGGTGCTCTTCTTGCAAGACTGTCTGGCTCACAAGGCTTCACCATAATGGATTGGACACTAAATTTCATTTTAATTCAATCTCTCTTCGGCTGGGGTACACCCACAAGATAAAATGTCTCTTTTTCAATAGCAATTTGCTGCAGCAACCCATTATTATTTCACAAAAAGGACATATACTCAGAGATATTAATACAAGGGAATTTTTTAAAATCCAGTCAGGATGGTGGAACACAAATTTTTAAATGATTATCATGAGAAGCACCATCCAAAAAGAATAAGCTGTCGACTTTACCACTTATATTTAGCAGAACTCTGTGGCTTAAAATTTATCAATGAAAAGCTTAATCAAAGAAACAAATGATTTAAGGGCTGGAAACAGTATCAGCGGAATAATTACTTTGAATGATAAAGCAATAAAAAGTTAAAACTGCCTTTTTTTTTTCTTTTTAATCAAACCTGTCCTCCATAGATGTATGACTTAATAAAGCTTATTGGGACTATAACACAATGACTTGAAAGAATAAAACTACAACCAGCTACACACTTCTGAAATGAAACATTGTTTATCTTCGCCTCATAATCTTGCATGTGGTAAAACCAGGTTATCAGGAAATTTCAAAGCATGTCATGTTGTATTTGCAGCTCAAAGTAAATTCTGTACATCAAGTAAAAAAAAAAAAAAAGAAAAGAAAAAAGTGCATAAGAATGCCTTAAGAACAGCCAAACTTTGTTTTTTGTTAGTGTTTCTGGAGCATTTTAGATTTCTGTCTTAGAGAATACATATGGCTCTGTTTCAACAAAATGTATTAATCCAAACAGCAATCTCCTTGTTTTAAGCTCAGAATCAATTTGTTTTCCTCTTGTGTGCAGGAAACACAAGCAGCCATTGAAATCATGCAATTCCCCTCCTTACTATGAACTTTTGAAGATTGAAAACAATCATTTAATGGCCCCAATTTCACTACGGAGCATGGATTCAATATTTATAAGGGTTTAGTGGGTAGACAAAATAATACAAATCACTAACTTTTCAAACAAATTTAGCCAATTTTAACGGAGATGCCTGAGCTTCTTTCTAACAACAAAATACCAGAACAGAGAAGAAGCTGTATCTGCTTGGAAAATGTAAGCAGTTTGACATTCTAACCCACATAAAGCCATGATCAAAAAAAAAAAAAAAAAAAACTGACTTCCTTCTTGCCTTTATAGATTCTCTAGTTCAACAGCACCGTGGCCAGGGAAGAGAAGCAGTTGGCTAAAATTGTACAAACACCCTATCAAATCACTGACACTAGCTGCCATTGGACATGCATATGCTACATTCAAGAGAGAGGATGGGATGGACACCTTGTTCAGCAAGTATTGATTGTTGCCTTCTCTTGTTTGTATAATCATATGGTGAATGAACACAAGCGGCAAGAGGGATGACACATGGTTGGAAGGGAGTAGCGAGGACAGGGACTGTGTGTGTGATCAACAGACCTGTGAACTCAAACAAAAAGCAAACCTTTCTATGTGATCATTTAACTTAGGTTCCATCGGTGGTGGCATGTAAGGTGTCAGGAGTCACGATCTCCCTCCCACCATGTGACATCCAGCTGGGACATATTTGTTGTTGGGCATCAGCAGCAGCTACAGCAGGATACAGACAGCATGATTTGACCAGGCAAACAGTTGAAAAGGCAAACATGATATTTGCAGCTTCAGGGTGAGCACCCTATCCTGAAGTGTCTTGCAAAAGCTTTAGTATTTCCTTATTACCTTTCACTTCAATGTGAAATTCATAACTATGCTTCATTATTCAGCTACCCGGTAAGAAATAGAAAAGTTGTTTTAATCATTAACTGTCACCATAGGGTTGTGTAATTGGTATTTTCTCCATTTATAAAATTCAGACAAATCCAATCCAGCGAGCTTTCAAAACATGTCAGGGCGAGAGTATAATGGAAAACTGCAGGGATGTTAGCTAAATCTCTGGGTAAATGAATTTGCTGAATGCAGTAAAGGGAAGGTTGGTTGCAAAAAGGAGAGAATGTGATTTCAGTGACATGACTGATCAGCAATATGCAATTTTTGCCAATAAAATACTATATGATAGAAATGATAGTGTGTAATTTGTGTGTGTGACCCTCTCTGTGCAACTCCCTCATTTTCCCAGTGTTGGTTAATCAATCATGTTTAGGTTTAGACCATACAATATTATTACCTGGTGGTAAATTCAGGTTTTCAGGCTATGGAGCATATAGGTAAGTGATCGCAACAACAGGGCAAGAAGGGACTCATAAATCACACAGCAAAGGCTAAATGTGCAGCTAAAAGACCCCATTACGAAACACAAATGAATATGCATGGGATTTGATTTGGTGAGTGTGTTTGTGTGTGTATATGTGTGCGTGTGTGTGTGTATGTGTGTGTGTACACTGTTTCCCTCAACAATCCATGATTTTTTTTTTTCCATCAAAGTGTTTTGACGAAATGGCTGCTCTCATGTGCTGTTTAACTGAGTGATAGCCAACTGTGATAATTTTTCAACTAAATAGTCCCAAGAACTGAACTGAATGAAAAGATTTGTTACAAAATGCAATATTTGCACACAACGCTCAAGAATGCTGGGTCATTATGTTTTTAACATGGATGTTGGAAAACAACTGTGTAGACACAGACTGACATTGACCAAACGCCTCAATGGCTGTCTGAAAGGAGTGCAGTGGTGGAGAAGTTATCAAAACTAGCAATTCTACAATATAAAAATACTCCATTAGTTTAGTTTTTGCACTGAAAAATGTCATATAAATGACTCCTTTAAATTGTATACTATTATAAATGATATAACTGGATATCCTAAAGCTAACTACTTTATTCTGTTGGACTAGTAAACTAGCAAATTGCAGTGCACCATATTTTAAATTTATCTTATATCTTAATATGTTTAATATGTAAAATCTTTATCTGCAAATTAGCTAGAGGCCATCATTTTCTAATAAATGTAATGACTTAAAAAACATAACATTTCCCCCAATTGTAGTGGAGTAGTGAGGTATTCAGCGGCAAAAAATGGTAGGGACAATGCCAAATTCATGGTACGATAATACCTCGATATTAAGGCCACGATACGATATTTATTGTGATATTAAAAAATAAATAAAAATTACTTTAAAAAAGCCCTTTATTGTGAAAATGACCGTGTACAGCATTTTTTATTGATATAATTTGTTTTTAACTTCTGCATCTGCTTTCCATGTATAAGAAACTGGCATGAATTGTCTCTGGCAATGAGCAAACAGCAGGTTTCAGCTATGCAGCTATGTTGAGTCCAGTGTGTGATTGGAAAAGAGGCCACATCTATCGGACAAAACGTCTCATTTCCCATTAGCTGGTCATAACTGCTGCGACTGTAACTGCAACTGTAGCTCGGAGTGGCTCGTGAAGTCCATCCATCTGTGGTTATGGAGATGCTCTCTGCTTCTTTAAGGCTCCGAGTCACTTTAGCTTTTGTCTCTTGGTACGGAGTTGCTATGACTGTGCGACTAAAGCGTGGCCTTGGTGGAATTGTATATGTTGGCATGTTTACTAACCTCTGAAATCCATCGTTGTCGACCACAGAAAATAGCCTTGAGTCTTTGGCTATATATTCACAGATGCATGTTGTTATTTCTTCAGCTCTGGGACTGTTATGGGGAAGCGGGGCTCCAATTGCTTATTTCAGGCTCGTTTGGCCTGGCTGAAGCTTTTTATCACAGTATGTTGTGATTTGAGCTTTTCTGGGTTGCGATCTGTTTGTGGCTTCTCATGTTTGATGTGTTTCCCGTAGCGTAGCTGACCATCGTCCGGCAGCATTTGCAAAATATTTTGCGTTAGGCAGTTTCCTTTTGGCCAATGCCAGTTGTTGACAGGGGAAAATTGAAATGTTGCCATATATCAGCTCTAAAAGTCGATGGAGCATCTTCAATCTCTTTTTCCTTTTCGCCACATTCATCCGTGATTTTCTCATAGGGTTTATTTTTAGCAGCGCTTGTCTTGCATGCAAATGATGACGGGAGTCTGACTTCTTGACGATGATTGTTCCCTCTGCTGTTCAAACAAGAACAATACAATTTTCAACAAGGAGAGGTCGCAAATCACGGTCGATGGTGTCACAGAACCAGCATCGAGCCATATTTCTATTGCGATACGTTGTTACATCCTTATAAAATAGAAATACTCATGTAAAGTACTTCAAAATTTGTAGTGTACAATCCTTGTTTAAATTGACTTAGTTACATTACCCCAATAACAAAGTGATGATCCCATGATTATTTTCTCATTGTGATCGTAGTTTTTCTTAACTCTATTAAACTGTATATTTATGTATATATATATACATATATAGGTACTAGCAACAACTTGCTGACGGTCAATTTCTGTAGACATGTAGTAGTTCCAATACTTGTGCTTCAGCGGTTTAACCGTAAACGTACTGAAGTGTTTTAGTTGTGTAACTGTAACCATATAAACCTTTCCCATGGTTTACTTACCATCATCTCAATCTTTCCCTAACATTAACCAAATTGTAGATGTCATGGGCAGATGTTGTTGAAATGAAGAATTAAGACAAAAAAAAAAAAAAAAAAAAAAACACTATACAACTGGGAGCTGTCATCTTCTTATATCCTCAGTTTACTATTTTACTCCTCAAAGCTTCAGTTTAAACTCTTTGGCATTTTCGGGCTTAATAAGGCAGCGAGTAGCGTTGTTTCTGTGAAGGTGATACTAATTTGCATACATAGTTGCCCACCTGCGTATACACACAGACCCACTGACACATAGCTTCCCTCCTTTTTCTCCCTGTCACACCCCGCATCCCACCACCCTCTATCTCCCTCCTCCTCTCTCCATCCCACAAACCCAGCAAATGTTTAAATTACACGACCAAGTAAGCAAGATTAATTAAAATGATAATCTAGAGGCTGAATATATTTCACAGTTAGCTAGGCGGCTGTTTGAAATTGCTGTGCAGAGTTTTAAAGTCAAAGTGTGGTGTTGACCTATTCATCTGCTTTAGTGAAACAGTCATTAGCCCAATTAAGAACATGCAGACAATGAAATCCCCATTACATGCAAAACCCTCGGCGCTATTATATACTTCATTAATGTTATGTATGGTAATGAGAAAAAAAAGAGTCATGTTTGAATTGTGTCAGCTGTGAATGTTAAATAATACATAATGTATTTTAAACAAAGTATTTGGAGAGCTAAAATCTGTCCAAATAAGGCAGTTAGAATGTAAATTATCCCCTTAAAGGCTTAAGAAGAAAGTAAACAGTTATAATTTTTTAATCCTGCAGTCTTTTGAGGCCCATTAGACCATCTGAAAAATGTCCTTTAGTCATTCTGATTACTAATTTGCTTTTTTTTATTCTATTCTATATTCTAGCTTTATCTAATTTTCCAGAACTCTATTGTCTTGTCTCATTTCCTTCACTTTTTCTTTTAGCTTCTTATACTCTACACAAAAATAGCTGCTGATGCTTCAGGTTTGAGACTGCTGCAACAATGGCTGCTGTTACTCAGCTGCTCTCGCTCCCTGCGCTGAGCTTAATCAAAACATGGGTTAGATTCTCTATTCCCTCGATGTTGGATAATCCTCTTATGAAGTAACTGTAAACCCAAACTTGAGAATGTCTCTCATCAGTCTCCCATTCACTCTTAGACAACATACACCAGCAGCACAGTGTGTGCTGCGTTCGATGAGCCTCTCACGCTGACATGGCTGAGATGGAAAAAAAAAAAAAAAGACTTTAAGAAGATGGTCCTCAGTCAAAGTCAATTAGTGGCTAAGAGAGTGTGATCTCTGTATGTTTGCACTTGCATGTATGTATCTGTTTGTGCATGCCCATGTGTGTGTGTGTGTGTGTGTGTGTAAAGCTCTGCACTTGCCTCCTCATCTCCATGCTTCATTTATCTGTCATTAGCAGAATTAATGGCTGTGGGTTTGGGCCAGGGAGGGAATGTGGCGCCTTTCCAAAATAGGGGAGAACAACTCTGTGAGCAGCTCAGGAGCTGCACAGAGTTGGGGGTTGCTGCAGGGATGGTGGCGAAGGATGAGGATGTGAACGAGGATTAGAGCGACAGATGTAGAGAGAGAGAAATAAGACGATGCAATGAATGAGGGAGAAAGGATGCAGATAGGGTGAGAGAGTATTTTAAAAAAGACCTTCTTGAAAGAGAGTAGAAGTAATTGAAAATAAAGATTTTTTTTCAAGAGGGCAGAATTGAAAAAGCTGGTGGCCCATTGCATGTGTGAATGCAGAAAATAAAACAAGTTTCTCAAAAGCGCTGATGTATATTTGTCAGCCTTCACAGACATGGTTAAGCACTTCCTCACATAGTAATTGTCGCTACCAACATGCTCGGTACGTGTGTCATTATGTCTGATGGAGGTGTTGTCCGCGACACATCAGCATGTCTTCGCTGTAAGATGACTGCATCAGTTTTAAATGATCCAATTTTGATCAGGGGTTTCAGTACAGTTGCCCAGGAAATGGACTGAACATTGGTCTTAGATTTCTTAGAGGGTGGCAGTGTGTATTCAGCCATATGTGTTTAAAGTCTATGCATGTATCCCCACTCCTTATTAGGGGTGAATATCAGGAGTCATACATCAACAAAAAACATAATTAAACAAGGAAAGAAACCATTTTACTGCATAGCCTAATTACCCATGGTGGAAGCACAGCCATCAAAGACAAATGACCAAATCAACAAAATCCGAGCAAGTCAACAAAGTTGGGCAGACAGAACGCTCTGCTTCAGGAACACAGTATACTGGGGGAAAAAAGCCATGTGGAGGAAGAAACAAAACCATGTCACGGCTGTTGGTCTCGTCGTGTCTAGTCTTGTCGTATGTGTGCTCCTGTGTGTACGTGTACTGAAGACTATGATATGTGCTGAAAGGCTTTTAAATGGAAAACTTATACTTCAGCGGCGTGGAGAAGATAGTCCAGATGTTACAACTAAATACAGTGCCCTTAAAATCAAGTGCAGATTCTGAATAGGGATAAGAGAGTGAAGAAATGACGATAATGACAGCATGAACGGAGTGAAAAGGCTGATGGGTTATCATTGAGAAGCCAAGGGAGAGAGAGCAAATTATATACTCAGTTTAATTAGAGAACAATGTAAAGGCTTTGTTGCAAGGTGCTTACTCAGTGTACTGCATGGCACCGCTGTACATAATGTCACCCACTAGTATACCTGAGCAGAAAATAAAATGCTCTGACCTTGATTAGGTCGGTGCTTATCTACTGTGTTACTTAATACAAGGGTTATTTTCTACAGAGATGATGAAGAAAGGTAAAGTGGATGCAGGTGGTGACGAGCGAATGCACAGCTTTGAGTGGAATGATTGGAAAAGGGGATAAATAGGCAGGAGATAATAGATCAGAGTTCACTGTGATGAGAAGAATAGATGAAAAGATGGTAAGTGGGAGGGTGGTTAGTATACAAGGTTCACCATTATGCAATCTCCCTTAATATGCATCTACATTTTTGTTTAAATATAGCTCAACAGAAGTGAGGTGTGGGCATATTTACAAAGATATAGCCTTAATTGGCTGACTAATCATATATAGACTAAGATTTATGCCATGAGACAACTACGGTAAAATACGGCTATCTTAAACATTAAAATCTTGTGGGACCTGATTTTGCATTTTACCGTTATTTTACCAGGAAGTCATGCTGAGATCAAAAATGTCTGTTACAAGAGAGTCTTGCTAACATAGCTACTCACAGTCACAACATTAAAAAGCAACATGCACAACATGATGCGAAAGACAAACAACCACAGCATGGAAAACAACAGCGTGGAAGGACTTTGCTGGTAACTACCAAAGCTGAGACATATGAGATGATGATATTGAATGCTATCAACTTGCCAGGATACATTGAGCATGTAGCCACCATAGCAGCATAGATTTAGGGCTGATTCTGCAAAAAACAGCAACTTTCCCATGCTATATCACAAATTCAGGAAGAAGGACAATGTGCCGTCACAACGCTGCCTTGTCAAGATTAAAAGCAAAATTTTGAGTGATGACTTTTCTTTTGTTCTCAAGCCTGTCAGAAGACAATGAAAGAAGATAAAAGTAGGATGAAGGATTCAGGATAAGGCTGTTTTTTTTTTTTTTTTTGCCCACCTCAGTGGTACAACACAGTCTTCAGTGAAGCAAAGATGGCTCTAATAACACCCTCTTTGATGTAGATACACTAAGGGGAAAAAATAAAAAAATAAAAAATGATATTCTTATGTGACTTTCCCATATTCAACAAATACAAGAGTGTTCAAAATGCAAACCGAGACTTCCCTTTAGAAACAGAGGAGAGGCTTTCACAGTAATTTCCACAGTAATGAATCAACGTGAGTGTGCACATATGTACAGTCGACTGCCAGCAGTAAGGAGGAGGAAGTTCCTGGCAATATCGTCTTTCAGGCTTAATGTGACTGGAATATCAATACGCACACACACACTACCTGTGTTATCATCATCATCATCATCATCATCATCATCAGGCCTTATGTGGCTTTGAAAGGCTCATTAGCCTGACTGGAGACCAGCATTCATGCGTGTGTGTCAAGGTGTATCAACACTATCTGTAAAATGTGTCTGCATTAACGGGTGCCTTTATGCCTCATTTGTGTGCATGTACGTCTGCTTTCCCGTGTGCGTGCGTGCGTGTGTGCGTGCGTGTGTGCGTACGTTGTGGGGGGGCGCTCAAGTAGGCAGGGCTGCAGAGGCAGGCATAATTGAAGCAGAAGTAATTAAAGCTGTTTTGTTTTAATAGGTGTCATTAACGTATTGGGGGTCAGACTGCTGACACACAGACATGCACGGACATTTATTGCACACACATACACCGAAACCTACACAATTATTGTGGCTGTGTGACACCAGTTACTGTGAATGGATGACATCAGTCAGTATAACCTGAGCTCTCTCGCAGACCTGTGGCAGTCACTGCTGACAATTAATGCTTAGGTTTCAGTGAAATAAAAAAAAAAAAAAAATGTGTTTCTGCTGCCCTGCTGCTGATAATATGAACTGATTGGCGAGTCTCTCAAGAAAGAAGAAAAAAAAAAAAAAACTTGCTGGTCACATCCTGTCAGAAAGGTATCAAACGGCTAGCTCGTTAGTAGACGAGTGTAAATGACCAGCGGCTGGCTGACAGGCAACAGTTGTCAGAATTTCAAAGTTAGACTTTCAAGCAAACCATACCGTTTAAAGCTTATCACCTGCGAGCGGGACAGCTGGGATAGCATGCAAATGGCGATAACTGAGCAGACAGAAACAGTTCAGGGTGTGGCAGAAATGAAAGAGGCTGGCTTTAAATGCAAAGTCCAAAAAAACTAGCCAGCCAACAGAGGCTAGAAAGCAAGTGCATGAAGCGCATAATGACCTGGCAAGGAAGGAGCCGGTGAAATGCTGCAGGATTGATGAGGAAAAGTGGACACAGGTGAGAGAGTGGGTGGGGAAGGTCAGATAAACTGCAGGGCAGGAGGGAGTGGCTGGATGTCAGAGTGAGACAGGGCAAAAAGTCTGAGGGCATCTGGTGGACAGGTAGAAAATGTCAATGACCAGGTTTGGAGAGGTGGAGATATGGCTGGTGGGAAGGAGACAAGCAGATTGTGATAACATTAAATGGTCTGAATATGGAAGTCTGAACTCGGTAGTTTTGGTGCCTCAGCAAGCTTTATTGTGACAATCCAACTGGACATTGTTCATTTATTTTTGCTAACTTGACTGCAAAACGAGGATGTACACTTTTCACACCTAAGCGAGGCAAAGCGTGACACTGACACGGTGGTCTAGTACAGTCTGATACCGGTTTGCAGTTTCACCGAGGCTCCCAGTAATTATGACAGTAAGCCAGCAGGCAAAATGCCAGGAACCTGGAACTGGTTCATTTAAGTGGAGTGCAGTGATTTTGAGCATTATCATTTACACCTGCGCTTTTTCTGCCATGACATGCAAAAATACCTGCTGTGAAAGAGGTCTATTACACTTTGCTGTAGCACCTGGCCACAGTTCTCTGCTACTCCTCATACAGTAATAGCCTGTAGAGCCTTATTTCTGAAATGCTATGAGAAATGACTTTATGAGTATGATTGCTCATGAAAACACATCACCATTTTCTTACATTCTTTATGCTGTTCTTCCTCTGGGCCAGAAATCTCAATGAGTTACATCTGCAGCTCATTGGGGAATGCTGTAGTTTTACTTTTGGCAGCGACATGATGCATAGTTTTTGCTAAATCTGTTTAAAAAAAGGCACTGTTTTGATTTCCCATGGAGCATGTTGATTGATTATTAAGGGTTGGGAAGAATACTAAAACTCACTCAGCGATGAAATCATATAACTTCATCATACTTCTTCGAACTCGAACTGAACGGGTCACTACACTTCAAACTTTATGGCGATAAATCAGCTTTTTTTTGCCTTTTGTGGTATTTGAGAAATCACATTAGAGGTTTTATGCTTTTTTGAGTAACCCTCCACCCATCCCTTCTGTGCTCTAACATTTTAGAATGTTGCTTTTGGCACTATTAACCCCTGGAATGATGTCTTTTCTGTTTTTAGTATGCGTTTTAACATGTTGTCTCTCTGAGAGAAAATTCTGCAGTAGTTTTGAAGCATATTAGCAGTGTAATTGTAGGGTAACAGATCGTGTTTGATGGTTGCTTCTGGAAAGAGAGAAGACAGGGAGGGGGTTATAGAAAGAGACAAATGTGCTACATGCACATTTTCATATTTCTTTCCTCACTGACCCATGCCCACATCGACCAACATTCTTCCATCATCCTCCCTCTCTCCCTGTTTAAACATCACTTTTGTTTTTTTAGTTTGGCAGCCTCACTGAAATAATGCGAGTGAAAATTATGTAAAGAGGGGATTTTCTATTTTGGATTTTCTAAGTGGATTTTCTCCCATATAAAAAAATCTCTGCTCGCCAATAAAGGCTTGCTGGAAGTGCTGCAGCTAAGATTTGAAGTGAAATGATAGGACAAGCATTCATGCATTCCAATCGATGCAATGTTCATATATCTAGTAAAGATTTTAGACAAGGATCTTCAAGTATCAACAGGGAAGCAAGTGAACACAGCGCAGACAATAAGAACTGCTGTGAAACATCTGTGCCTTTTGACCATGTGGCTGATGAGTGGATTTGGAGGCTTATAGTTTTTCACAAACATTGCGTATATGTTATGATCAAAGCCTTTGTAACAATATGATGGATCCCAATGTCAGTGTTGATGCAATAAGAATGAATATGCATGTGTTTATGACTTCCACTTCCCATCTGATATCTCACTGAGGGAATGCATGTGTGTTTCAATTATATCATAGATATATTCAAACTGAACCGTTAATCAATTCCTGTCAATGACCCAGCACGACAACATCTTCTGTTCCAGACTGTGCTCCCCCCAAAACACGTGACTTTCACCCAGGAGGACGCTCCGTGTGAAATGTATGAAACCATTAAGTTACTGTAAGATAACTAACCGTTAACCGTATGTTAACTTCCAGAACATACTTCAAAAATGTCCCCATTGTTAACCCCTTGTTCGTCCAGAACGCCTGTCACTCTCCAACGCTCATATAAGTCGTCTAGGGAGCCATTGTCAAACGACCTATTCTGTCGAAGAGGCGTGAGCATGTGTTGTCTCTTCTGCACCGCCCCGCCTCCACTCCACAGCTTTAACATTTCCTTTCCAATAATCTGCACTGTATTCATCGATTCTCCGTGAAGGACGGAGAGAGGACGTGTTTCCGTAATTACAAGCAGTGGATCACAAAGCAGTAAATAACATCAGCATCATCAGCGCGTGTTTGACTGATTACAAAGCATCTGTCTTTAATCACAGTTTGCAAACACAGAATTATGCCAGCAGCATCTCATCTCAAGTCAGGAACTTGAGATGGAGGTTTTTTTTTTCCTCTTATGTCTTGTTGCATGCCTAAATTTCTAATTTCAGACTGATTTTAAAAGGCTGTGTCCATGTACACGTGTCACACATCAATGGAGTGAACAAAAAAATTACACCTCTCAGTATAATGCTGTCCTGTACAATATAACTTCAGCCTCTATAATAAAAACATAGTTGAGCTGACACCTTTTTGACGGAGTCAACAGTGGAATTCATGGCAGAGCTGCTGAATTGGATTGCATTGGATTGCACAGATACACCTAATAAAGTGGCAACAGAGTGTACATTAACTATTTTAGTCTGACAGGAAAGAAATATGCCTGGCACAGCGCACCACCACTCCAAATCCTCCGCCTCCCTCTTCGTTTCAAACACATGCTCACGTACACTCACACTCTGACATATACAGTATCGCTCCACTTCAACATCTCTTCAGTTATTTTAAGGTGAACCACTGTTACATCTGTGCTGAGAGTCAGTCAGGAAGCAGGAATCCAGAGAGAGAGAGAGAGACTGCTACTATCAGCTGAGGAAGCTCAGTGTGAGAGCTCCACAACTAAATCCTCACAAGCTGTAGACGTGCAGTCTTCTGCTGGCTGCATCATCCACTGGCTGTTAGTGTGGTTGGTGAACTGCAGGGGGTCCAGCTGAGGGGTTTTGACTATTTGGAGGCAAACCAACTCGAGTATTTCAAAGACTTCAAAAGTCGGGATGATGGGGCTTAAGTCACTAAAGTCTCTGATTCCTGTGTTCTTTCTTGTTTTACAGCAGGCAGAGACGTGACAGTGAACATACGCAGTGACAGATTCACTGTCACATACTGGGTGACATGAGGGTTTGCAGGAAAATCAACCCCTTTATATCCACTGTAATCTGATTACTGTAAAATTTGCCTATACATGCAGCAGGTCAGCCCTATCCAGACCTTATTGGCTTGTTTATTCATTCATTCACTCATCTTCTATACCCGCGTATCACTTTCGGGGTTGCGGGGGGGGCTGGAGCCTATCCCAGCTAGCAATGGGCAAGAGGCGGGGTACACCCTGAACCGGTCGCCAGCTGATTGCAGGGCAACATAGACAGACAAACAACCATTCACACTCACGCTCACACCTATGGACAATTTAGAGTCACCAATTAACCTAATGAGCATGTTTTTAGTCTGTGGGAGGAAGCCGGAGTGCCCGGAGAGAACCCACGCACAAGAAGAACATGCAAACTTCAGACAGAAAGGCCCTGGTTCGACCCGGGGATCGAACCAGTGACCTCCTTGCTGTGAGGCACGCGCTCTACCTGCTGCGCCACTGTGCCGCTGGCTTGTTTATACTAAGCATAATTATACTGATGTAAAACACTATCAGAGTGATGCTTTCTCTATTTGAAGCCTGTTAGAAACTTCTAGCCATGCTAATCTGGTTTCTCTAATCCCTTACCCCAGTGTCAGGAACTGGATTTCTTGTTGTCATGACATTTTTCTTCCTGCTGAGGACCAGCAGTAACATGCTTATGCACGTACATATAAAAACACTCACTGAGGACATCTGTAAAAGTGTCTAACTAGCACAGAGTCAGAGAGAGGCTTGAGGGACAGCGGCCTTCCTGGAGTTAAACCTCCGGCACACCTCTGACAGATCGCGAGGGTGGGGGGTGGGCAGATGGCTGGAGGTGAGGTGTGAAGTGGTTGGTTGAGACGTAGGGTGCGCCAGGACCGGATACAGCCCGCAGAGCTGCAGCTTAATCGAGTTGTTGTTCAGTTGGTTGTCTGGTCAGCTGGTAGTTGGTCCTCTCAGAAAAGGGGGGACTTCCTCTGGTGGTCGGTAATATCCCGCAGTCTGACCCATGAAGGACCGTTTTACACCAAACCTGGTGACCCACAATATCCTTGCAGTGCAACCTGCTTGTGACTCCTCTGTGGTTATAACTGCTTCTCGTGTCTCATCTGACCCTGAACTTGAGGTTAGGTGGCTCATGTGGAAAAAGGAAATTTGTGAACAATGATGCTTGAGTCGCATTAGAAGCAGATAAGAAGTGATTCCATTTAGCACTGTTGTCCCCAGTCCTCTGTATGCTTCCTGGTCGGCCCAGTGAGCTTGGGTTCAGCTGTAAACCAGAGCTCGTCAGTCTTGTAAAAGATCTGGGTCCCTGCTGTGTCCCCTTAAAAGCTAGTATATGATGTCTCTTTCATCCAGTAGGGATGTCACCTACATGGCACATGTGCAGACTTCCTTATTGGCTGTGGTTACATCTTAAAAGAAACAAATCAGACAGAAGAAATCTAAATGGCTCCCCCTTTAAAACAGTAAATATTCCAGGTTGCGTCTTCCATTTGCTGCAAAATAATGCATGCAATAATAATGTGTGTGGCGGCTGCAAATTATAGGATGACGCAAAACCCTGGAAGCACATAGCTCAATCCCCGTGTCTACATTTTCATTTTCTGCCAGGCTCACCTTGACATGACTCGATGAGCGCCGAACCTCTTGCAGCGCCCACTCGAGGAATGTGTCCTTTCTGTTTCGGGGGCTCTTTACATCAAAGTAGTCAGATCAGGGAACACCGACAGCTGGCTGTTCAGGAACGCACACGTAGATAGGCTTGCCAAGAACTACAAATGCTGTGGCGCAGGGGAGAAAAAGAATTGCTTAAAGGGGTTTTTAATTTCCCGGAGTAAGAATGATGTGCTGAATAATGACATTTGATAGAGGAAAGAGACAGAGAAACAGAAAAAAAAAAAAAAGAGAAAGACAGAATTATTATATGAGTAGGGGGCTAATTACCAACCACTGAAACTTTCCAGTGTCATTATGGAATAATGAAAATATCACTCAAAACACTATTACAGAAATATTAAAATTTCATTAGACCCCCCTAGAGCTACTCTTCTCCACTCTTTTATCACTTTTTATAGCTGAGGACACTTGTTTCATTCTGTTAATATTTAATGACTGATGGAATTATTAGTTGAACCACTAAGCTTTCAGCTTTTGGGACCTGAATGGATCCAAATGCGAAGTGCGATAAGGTCGACATATGTAATGAAGGGAAGAATTGAGCGAGGATAAGTGGGAAGGAGTAACAAGAAGGGGGGGGAAAAAAAAGTCAATTGAATTTCAAAAGCAGAGAAAGGATTTAAAGAAAGTCAAACGTTAGGTGTAAAGCCACACAAGGAGGTGCAAAAAAAATAAATAAAATAAAATAACATAGAAGGACGGCATCCAGCTGAGACATGCGGGACTGAAGAAGCCCCATCGTGAAGCGCATTTTACAAATATTGGCAAAAATAAAAGACATTTGATTGAAAGTCACTTCCCAGCTGTTTTCTGTGCTGTCTTTGCTGTTTTTTTTAAATCCTGAGAGACACAAAACAGTTGATTTTCTCTGTTGTGACCCAAGTGTGAATTTTTTTCTCACAAAGCTGAACATGTCACATTTAATATGTTCCTGTTTTATGTAATTGTTTATGTTTATTGAAGGATCTCCATGAGGGAATCCTTAAAAAAATAACAGCAGTTAGAGAACTAAGATTTTAAGATTCAGCCCTACAAAGAAACCAGCTGAGGTTGAGTCAATCTGGGAACTGTGTAAAAGGCACCATACAAAATAAAAATGCTGGCATGCTCACATGGTCTCTGTGCTACTGCAAAATGGTAATTCGCCTATCAGGTCGCACCTGTACTGGTTGACAGTGCCAGTAAATTCTCTTTAAACGAGCTGGTGCGGTGGAAGCGAGAGGTTTCCCACGCATCTATTTTCATGTATTAATGTCAATAAATAGGTGGTGTTTCAAGCGTTTGCAAAGGCTGATTCAACTGACAGCATGCTCATTTTTTCTGCTATCTATTCTGCTGTTCAAACATCGTTTCAGCGAGCTATTATCCGTGGAAAGTTATGGATTATCTCAGCTTTTCATAATCACTGAGGTTGGCTGTCAATGGCAGGCAGTAAGTTCTTCTCATTTTTCCATTGTTTGACATGTGAGTGTTTTCCATTAGCAAAGTACATTCTGAAGGAACATTTTAAAACATTTTAGTCGTTGCATTGCATCGCCATAACTTCAACCAAATAATTTGTCAATTAACATATATCACGGAGATGACTGAAGCTTAACTAAGGATGTACCCGAATCTGAATTTGTTATTTGGGAAAGCACAAATAATGCAATGGAAACCAATATTTCTTCTACCTGAAGTTATTCATTATTAATGAAAGGAAAAACAAAAAGGCAGCTCCATAACTGACATGTCTGTGTATCAGCCATTATGTTTCCTCAAATCGACTCATATCATTGTGGACGGCCACAACACAAACCGTCCATTCTTAGCTGGAAGAATCCAGCCCTCCCTGAAGTTGGACCTGACATACTGGGAAAGCCACAAACACCACAAACCTGTTTTACACAAGAATCACGTCAAACAGTCAAGTCGAATACGGTCGAGTGCTCTGTTATACTGTCAATAATTGACATTTTGTTTCATGCTTAATTGAAAATTTGCACAAAGGTTCTAAGTAAAAGGAGAAATAGAAAACAGTCAAATGTGAGTTAGAACCTTGTATTTGTGGAGTAGATTATTGAAAAGGCTAAATGATGAAATGCTCACAGTGGACCCCCCAGCAGTGACTTCTACATCTGCTACATTGCTGAACTTCCCTCAGTGAGCTGTGAGAGGCCCAGTGTAGGGAGTAACACATCACAAAGTAATGCATTACTGTACTTCCACTACGTTTGGCAGAAACTACATATGTGGCTGATTACTTTTTCAAATTGTACCTAAATGAGAAACCAAAGAAACTGAACCAACAGCAGATTGTTGAGGACTTCACTGCGCACAACGCTCAGAGAATGACGTTCAGACAGGTGAGTACACCCACTGCGTTGCCTAGCAACATAGTGTTTTGTGTGTGTGTGTGTGTGTGTGTGTGTGTGTGTGTGTGTGTACAGTGTGTAAAGACTGCGAAGCTCTCTTTGCTTCAGTAAGCGTGTTTGTGGCTGCAGCCGCTGCGGAGTTAATGTCCTTTATACATCTCTGTCCTGTTTGCTTTGGTTATGTTTTATGTTGCTGCTGTTACTTCATTTCATTCATTCTAATATTCACCGCAGTGTCCACAGTTCTTTTTATTTATTGTTAACTATAGTGAGGTTATGCAAAAGACGGCCAATGTATGCTTAGAATTGAAAATCAGTGGTATGCACACGCTACAGAATCTGCCTATACAAATGGAGCTTGTTGTCATTTGGATGTCCAGGCTCGGTGGCGCGTTCCACTAGTGCTGTTATACTGCACTTAATGCAGTAGTAGCTTCCATATTATTTGAGCATAATATTCTATTCATTCATTGCTGCACAACACATCAAGAAACATGAATGCCACACCATTAGAAATAAGATTATTCCCTTCAACGGAAGATGACTGCGTTGGTTGAACAGATCCAGATAATATCCTCTCTGTGCGCCTCTGCAATGAACTATGAAAACATGACCATGAAAAGAAACAAATAAAATCTCATCAAAAGGCTAGCACTTCTTTTATCCACAAACATCACACTCCTGGCACTGAGCACTGCAACTGAATGTAAATCATTAATGCAGAATGGATGCATATGGAAGCTATTCATAGCAGAGCGGGTTGAACAAAGGAAGCTGACAAAGGTGGGAGTTTATTTGAACTTGGGGTGGGCGATATCCATAAAATCATCTCTCATGGTATTATGTAACTTTACATCACAATAAGAGTATATACTGTATTCCGATGTAGTTCTGTAGTTCAGTATTGTCCTGTAGAAGAAGAAGATTTTTTTTTTTTCCATTTCCTCTATATATATTTTAAATCATTATGTAGACTGCCATCTCCAGCACTTCAAATACAGTAATCCTTATCCATTACATACTGAGTCAGCACAGTTTAAATTCTCACATGTGTGTTGAGCTTTGTTCCAGTTCCCCTTCAAGTGGCGTTGGGCGAGCGAGGAAAAGCCTTTTTAAAATAAGTACGCTCCCTTTTGAAAAATGTAACAGTGAGATAGGAAAAATTGGATGAATGTGTGTGTGTGTGTGCATGCCTGACACACACGATGAGAGTAAAAGAGGTCTTTTCTCCTTCTCCTCGTAGGCTTCCAGCCACATGAGAGATTAAACCGTGTGCAGGTGTGTGCATACGAGCATGATTCACAGTGTTTGAGTCTCTTTACATTCGGCACTAATTAAGAGGGGAGAGGAGGAAGCAGAGTCAGACGACACTCTCTCTTCCTCTTACACGCACACACACACACACTCACACACATAAGGTAAATGCACACTCTGACAAAGTGTCTGGTGAATGGAGGATAATTGGTCTCGGCATTGAGAAGACATCGCATCTTGATAGATACTTTAGCCTGTGTAGTGTGAGAACATTAGCAGTGTACCATCATTTTTTTTAACTGTCAGGCAGCTCAACTGACTGGCTCAATATTTAATACTTACCTCAAATGACTTCACACATAGCAGTGGTCATTTCACGATGGTGATGTCGATGATGATGATGATATTAAAGCCAATCATTTGCCAAGTTAGCGACGAGCTAGTGAACACCAAAGCATTTAGCAGTTAAATACTTAGTTTTCTTTTCCTCAAGGGTTGCTGAAGACCAAAACAAAGCTGAACTCTATTCATTGACTGACCATTGAGACACTTCTCACGAAATAGTTAAACACAATAAGATTTTATATTCTCACTGTCACACATGACTTGGTGAAATTCAGCGTTTCACTTGACATTATTAATAATCGTGCTCTTTAAGATTTTACATCTCTAAACATTGTTCCATACAATTAAAATTAGCTCTTTTAAGCAGTGCCTTAAAGTCTTACTCACCCCAACCCCAGCAAGCACACAGCATTGCTGGTAGGCCGAGGAAATTAACTTTTCATTGGCCATCAGACTAATTGGCTGGTTGACGTGACAGCTTAAGAAGCAAGGGTGTGAGGCTGCAAGAAGACTTTATTCTCTGCTTCTCATTCTCTCTCTCTCTCTCTCTCTCACACACACACACACACACACACACACACACACACACACACAACCACACTAACTCACACCTACCTCATCCCTGTGACAGCTAAATTGGGATTAACGAGCTTTTAGGGAAAAGCTGCAACAGCAGCTCCTTTTCTCTTTGTTTTTCTTCCACTGACACCCCCATGCCTGCCTGGCAGGCTGACTGTCTGACTGGCTTTTGCTTGATCTTGCATCAAATAGAAAGGTTCCCTTTTTTAAACTTGGTATACACCTGCTTGGTATACACAGCTTGCGGACCTTTTTCCTGGCACCACGCTGGTCAACAAACCGAGCTTTGAGATCATGGTGGATTTAGAATGAAACGATGATTAGATGGTCTGGAATATTTACAGATATATATACAATTTAAAGGTAAACAACAGCCTCAGTAGTGAATGTGTGAAAGAAAACAGGCGAATACAACCAACTCATACACACATACAAATAGGAGAGAAATAAAGAAACAAAACTTAATGGGCTCTAATATTAATGTGGCAGCACATGGCAGATGGTGGGGCTCTGAGTTGGCGAAGTGAGACTAAGTTGTACTCAGCATGATCTGCTAGTGCCAGTTTCACACCACGCCATATTTTATGGTGAACCGAAGCTGCACAGCATGTGCAAATATTGTGGGAAATACTGGTCTTTAGTAATTTCACACTTAATCCTCACAGATACAATTTTATTGAGACAGACAAATGACTGTAGACTGTCCTTTTGGGCGTATGTACGCTGATGAGTGAAGGCCTGCATTTGTAGGAGAAACACAATTGGCCACCATTAGCAAGATTTTATGCTTTCTCTTGCAAACCAAGAACAGATATCTGACATTGTGTGACATTTCATTGGATTAACTTATTCATGTGCACATGATGAGACCTGATTACAAAACCTCCCAAGCCGTTTTGTGCAAAATATGTTTGCCAGTTTGGATGAAATTCTCCCTACTGAGCGATGCCTAATGAGTGATGTCCACATGTCCCATTGCCTTCCACTTTGTCAGATAGTGCTGGTCTGAGCTCGTGCTAATTAGCTATCAAGTGCTCATTTAGTAGCTGTCTGATGATTTTTACAGTTCAATGAGTGTGTCATCCGCTGTGAATATGGAGTCCTTTCGCGCCCATTCCTACTACTTGAGCATTTGAAACATGACCGCCGGAGACAGTGAGCAGCAGCAAGGACAGAGATTCGAATAGTTTACTATCTAGCAAGTGAAGTCCTCAGACATAGACTTTTGCTTACTAATGCTTTTTAACTGTCTGTCCCTTAAATCTCTTAAATACCTATTGTCATTGCCTTTCATTTCACACTGCTGGGTGATGGAGGGGGAATTTGAGGACGTGGGCTGTATGGCATTACTACCTTTATAGCTGGCACATCATTCTCCTCATGGACCACAGAGCTGTGAACATGCTCTGGCACTTTGGCACAGGATATGGGCCCCTCCATCTGTAAAGATGAGGGGGATGCCTGAGTCGGAATAACCAGCAAGCTCAAGCTCACCCCAGGGAGGACCTGATCTCATTCAGATGCTCTTCACAATCTCACCAGGACACATGTACCATCAACCCCCTGCACCTGCTGTATGTCTGCAAGGGGTCAGCTCAGCCAAAGATGCCAAAGAAGCTTCTCCTACCCGGTCGTAGGCCACGACAGCTCTCCTGTAGAAACGATATGTGTGGTGCAAAACATGAGCCCACTTTAGAAAAAAGTCACATGAGCTGCCACAGTCTTTTTTCTGTTTATGAATTATTTGTGAGGAAATATACCCACTGATGAACAGAAGAAAAGAAAATGACTGTAAATGAGCCAGACTTAGCCTAGAAGTGTAATTTTCATCTGTAGCCCCCAGGCAGATGTTAAGGGGCAATAAATGACATCTTCTGCTAATTTGTATGAAGAAACCATGCATCAAACAACATGCACACGACAGTGCATATTTACCATAACAACACAGAAAAATTGAACCAGTCAAAGTTCTAAATGGAGCCAGTGATGCTGGATGGAGATAAAACAATCATGCACAAGTGGATGCGGTATGTGTGCAGATCATTTGCCGTACAGTTCCTCACCATCAGTGATTCCTCAGGGTGCCGTTTGATCTACACACACAACAGATGCTTTGCAGAGAGGCATACTTACCACTGAACAATAACACCGACAAAAGTCATGCCCATTTGATACAGGAGCTGTACACAAGCCAGTGGAGTGCTGAAGTAGTTCAAACAGACTTCCTCGCCTACCACTTGACCCAGTTAGCCTTCCATCCGATCCATCAGAGACACAAAAGTTAGGCCCTGAATTTGCACTTAAAAAGACATTTGAACAATATGGCATGACGACATGCTTTTGGATTTCATACCAACCTGGCTTGTATAAGTAAGTGTGCTTGTGCTTATACAATCTGATGCTCCCATACATGATGACAGATGCAAACAGTATGCGCATCGTTAGGTGGTGTGTTTACTTGAGTGGGCAGTTTAAAAGCTTTGTGGGCTTTCAATGTGTGTGGCAGTAAAGTTAAAACGTCCAAGTGCAGAACAGCGTGCCTCTCTTCTTTATTCTGGTATTCAGAAAAGAGTTGTTCCATTAAGACTGGACCTCTTCCACACACTGTGCTTAACAGTATATCTGCTGTCTTCTTAGTGCAGTGTTTTTTCTTTTTTCTTTTCTTTTTTTCTTTTTTTTGGTTTCACCTGGGAGCAAAACGCATCATTAGAAAGAGCTAAAAGTAACTTGTTAGTGTTCCTCTCATTAAACGTTGAGCCTGCATCTAAACACAGACAAAAGCCTTCTGGGAAAAAAATAAATAAAGTAAAAAAAAAAAGGAAAGTTTACAGATAATTGCAGCTCTTATGTAATGTCCTCCTCGCTGAAACAAAAAGAGAAACACATAATTGCAGGTTAACATCAAGGTAGGTTAAGCATTAAGTGTGAATTAAAACTGTAAATTAAGGAAAAGTGCTACTGATGGACTTCAAGGACATTAAGAGGAAATTATTTTTCTTGAGTGAGTTGATTAATTAGTGTTAAATGGAGGTTAAGTCTGGTCTGTGTACAATATTTGCCGCATGTGCCTTTAGAGTTTTCTTTCAGTCATTGCCAGATAGATAAATCACAATTTATCCCATCTGTTGGCCAGGCTCGGGAAAAGAGGGGAAAAAAAAAGTTGAGAGACACTGGGAGCAAATGAAAAGATGAAGAGGATAGATTGGGAAGAGGCAAAGTGAAAAGAGACATTCATGCAGGAAAAAACCCTCTACTGACTAATGATACCAAGAGCCCAAAAACACAATTTATTTAAAACTTTACACAAAAAACTTTTTTTCTTTCTTTTTTTTATTTCTTTATTTATTTTACCCAAAACCCAGCTCATCTCGGGAAAAGGGACAAGTAAACATTCAAAAGGTCAGAATTCATTAGCTGGGAAAATAGCTTGCAAAAACAAAATTGCCTCTTTTCTTGCTCTCCCCTCTCATATTCAGTCTTTCTCTGTCTTCAAAGCTCAGCTGAAATAATGAGCTGATACCAGAGTGTCTGCTTGACACCTGCTGAAACGCCAAAGAAAAACAGTCTGTTTCGCTGATTCTTTTAAAGGTTTTCTGGAGGGAAGCGCTTGCCAAGTTTAAGGTATTTTTTAAAGCCGTCGATAGTCAACAGCAGCCGGTGCGGACAATGAATATGAGGTCTTTATTCAGTTTAAACTGATGCAGTTGTCATTTTGCACTTGTTTAATATACAGTAAGTGTAAGTCCAGTGCATGCAAAGCACAGCAGTGGCACAAACACACACACACACACGCACCATCTGATCTTGTGTGGTCCACGGTTTTCAACCTAGCAATCAGTAACAGTCGACTCCAGTGTGCAGCCTACAAAGTAAGAGAACCACAGGCCAGACAAACACACACATACACACATGTGACCACCAAGGACCACCACAGTCATTATGGACTAGCATCTGTTTGTAAATAAGCCACCTCCTCTCCATAACTCTCCCACTGTGTGTGGCGTGATATTCACTTCATGTTTCTTCCATAAACCCAAATCTAAACATGGGAATATATATGAAAACTTCCATTCTTTTGCCAGAGCCTTAAATAGAACTAAAAACTACAGTTTCATTTAATTACTAGATCTTAATTTCACTTACGTAGAGGTCTTTATTGCAAAGTGGCCATTTTCATTCTCTGTAATCAGGAAGCTGCAGCAATCCAATCTTTGGACATAGTTATTCCACAAGAGGCAAACCAAAATTTATTTCAAATTATGGTAGAAAAAGGCTATAGTGCGCACTGGTATTTTAGATTTGTTGAATAAAATCCTAAAGAAATAACCATTTCCCTCAGGCAGTATATTAAATGTTTGTGGTCCAATCAGCAGCATAGAAATAGAAAAGGCTTGGTGGGGTAAAATAGTATATATGGTTTAAAACCTTCCCAAATCCCCAACGTTTGCATTTTGCCTAAGCCACAAAACGTTAACTCTGAAAATGACACTACCTGTCCTGATAATATCACACACCTTGGATTATGTGGGAGAGGCACAGCCAGAGAAGGCAGGAGTTTGACATTGAAGCAGTAGGCAGCTAGAATGGAGCTTCAGGTGACCCTACCCAGGTCAAAGCCTACAGGAAACGAGAGGGATGGCTTTTTTATACGACATACAGAGCAAAACATTAGTGCTTGCATTAGTGTTCAGCTCTATATTAAAAGCTTTTTCTTTGTTGTTTTTTTTTTTTTTTCGTAATTGCTTTGGCCAAGGTCAACACACAAAAGATGCCGTGCCTAATGCAGCTTTTTTATATTCCATCCAACTAATGTAAAAAAGCATCCATTGATTTTTTTTATGTTCACCCTTTAAAAATACACATAGTCATTTGAGTGCTGTTAGTATAAGAATATTGATTAATGTGACTGGTACCATGCTCATATCTGTTGGTTAAATCTGAAGCTACAGTCAGCAGTAGGCTAGCTTATCCTATCGTCACGACTGGAAAAATGGCTAAACAGCTAGCCTGGTTCTGCACCAGCGCCTCCAAAGCTCATTAATTTACACTTTACAGCTCATTTGTTTAATCTGCACAAAAAATGAAGAGTAAAAAGGACAAGTTTCGGCTTTGCGGGGGTTATGTGCTGGACTATTTCTTGGCCAGGTGCAGTAACTTCCTGGAGTCTTGTTGTTACTGTGCCAGGCAGCAAGCGGAGACACCAAAATGTCAAACTATTGCTTTAACCTCAGTTCCCTATACGGTGCAGCTGCCCCTTCTCTTATTAACATTATATTATTATTTTGACTATGCTCCGGTGCTACTAGGTTAAATGCTGCAACTCTTTATTATTGTATGTGTGTGTACCAGACTTAGACTGTGGGGACATAAATCTGTTTGCAGTCACATTGTGGGGACTCACCTTCCTCATAGGGACAAAATGCAGGTCCCCATAATGTAAATCATAGGATGAAGACTTGGGTTAAGGTAGGTTAGGGTATGGTTAGGGTAAGGCAAGTAGTGGTTTTGGTTATTGTGAGGGGAACTCTCCAGGAAATGAATGTAAATCAATGTAATGTCCCCATAAATTATATATACACAAACTGTGTGTGTGTGTGTGTGTGATACGGTTCTTAACAGAGCGTGGCTTCACTGTGCTGAAATACTCTTAAAGAAATGTAATTTTGTAGCTACAGTGCAATATTGTTTGCAGATACAATGCACATTTCCATGTGCTGTAATTCCTTAGCTACAGTGTGTCCTTACTGTTGAGAGCGTTGAGAGAATCCTCTGTGATTACCCATATCACTGTGAAGGTAATCCCTCTTTCTGGCAGCTTTCTGTATCACGCTGCTGGCCATATGTCCAAGCGATGGCTGTGTCCAAGCCCTTCTGTCTAGGTGATAGACTCGCCCCAATTAACACTAACGAGATTCAGACCGGGTAAAGCGATATACCTCCACATCAGCAGACTGTATATCACTCCTTCATTATTCTGTTTGGAAGTTGTTTTTATATCCCCTTCCAGTTCATTTTTCCTCCTTTCATCCACGTCC
The DNA here is from genome assembly GCF_051107435.1 of Chaetodon auriga. Lineage (NCBI taxonomy): Eukaryota > Metazoa > Chordata > Actinopteri > Chaetodontiformes > Chaetodontidae > Chaetodon > Chaetodon auriga. The sequence continues at coordinate 8,524,544 of NC_135092.1, forward strand.
CTCTTTTTGGTTTTCTTCATTAAACTGTCGTCATTCCCTCTTTACCTTTGTTCCATCCGTTTCCTTGATGTCACTTTTCCATGCTCTTAACAGCTTATACTTCCATCAATATTGACCCTTCAAATCACCTTTTGCTCCTCTTATCTCTCTTCCACCATCACTTCATTACCTCGTTCATATTTCACTGTCCTCTTTCTTCTCTCTGTTTTTTTTTTTTTTTCTCACTTTATGCCTTAATGTTCTTTACAGGACACACGGTGAAAGAGACAAAATGAAAACAGGAGATGGCTGGAGACAAAAGACATAAATGCAAAATACAGGCGCACACACACACACACACACACACACACACACACACACACACACACACACACAATTGAGTGACTGACACCACCCAATGTTTTGTACCACCCTTTTGTGAGTGAATATTGTCTGCACCAGCCGCAATGTCAGAGTCCCGGTATATGCAATTACAGTCTGTGAATAAATTTGAATACATTTAGTTCCTATTCACCTGCATTCATTTGTTAATTAATTGATGCCCTTTGGGTTGATTGCAGTCTTTAGTTTTACATTTAATCTGCTTCCTTTTCATTCTTGGCAGTGACATTAAGCTGTGTCGTGGATTTTCTTTTTCTCCCACCCATCCCTTTGCTCAAAAATAACAACATGATCCACAAGAAGTCCTGTTATCTGTATGTACCATTTAATAACTGCCATCACATCTTCAGTTGTCGTGGCAGTCAAAAGGTTTGACAGCTGTGTTCTGTTGAAGTGGCATCAAGTCAGACACTCGGTGCCAAACGAGCAGGGTTAGTCATGCCGGATCACAGTAGCTGAATTCCTAAAATTCTAAAGACACAAAAGACGGATGTGATGAATACGTTTCCAAAGTTCTAAAGGCAATTGAAAATGTTAAAATTAACTATTTTGATGATTAACAATGTAGTCTAACCAGCCTATTTACACATGGTAGAAGCACAGGGATGCGCCCGGTGGAACTCCAGGGTAAAACTACAAAAAGCTACGAACTTGTCAGGAAAAGCTATAACTTCAAAACCAATAAATCGTGCATCTATCAGACTGTTCATCTTGTCAAGTTTCATTAAACTATGACAAATCTACAATAAATCTATAATAAATCAAATAAAAAAATAACAAAATCAGACAGAAGGTCCTTGAGTAACATGAGCTGCTGGATGCAAAACACAAGCCGCAAATAACTTTATGCGAACTTGGTAATAAAATATAAAAGAGGCCTGCGAAATATGTTTGAATGTTGCTGTTGTGCAGGAAATGAAACCACTGTGAAATACCTGTTGTTCAGCTACTGTATGTCACCAGCTACCAAGTGGCTTCGGAAGGGGGCTGTTTTCACATGGGTTCAATATTGTACATCATTTAGCAGAGCCTGTCTTTTAAGCTGTAGCCCTGAGCAGTGCTCTCATCATTCACTGAGACTAATGAGCTGTCTTTGCTGATGTAATTTACCTCATTTTGTGCCAGCTCATATGAAAAATGTAACCATTGCCATGAAAAATAGTTATGTTTCAGCTCATAATTATGTGCATATCTTTGCCAGTCAGACGCCGCTGATACCGCCAGAGTCTGTTTGAAACTCAGCTTTCATTTAGGTTTGTGACTTGCGAACATGGAGGAGCTATACAGATATATGCGGAGATTACCCAGTGGCTCAATGATATAAATATGTGGAGATTACCCCGCAGCTCATTGATATGAATATGTGGCGATTACCCAGCAGCTCAATGATATGAATCTGTGGAGTATGATATGAATATACTCTGTGTACTCACGGTGGAATATTTGATGTTGTTGCGCTATAATATGAACGGGGGTTGTACATCTGGCAAGAATTCTATATGGACTTTTATTTTAATTAGCATTTCTGCCATCATGTTTTCTATGTTCCTTAAGTGTGGCTGATATTTAGTTAGTACGTTCATGTAAAATTGTGTAAATTACTATATTTGTTTTCATACTGTGAAGGTGAGATACCTTCTTAAAAAGGGAAATGTTTGATATTATCATTGGAAGTATTATGAGCATTTCATTGTAGAAACTGCAATTCTTATGGCCTCAGATCCGCTTTATTTCACAGACTCTCTCTTAACTTTAACTGTTTATGGCTATAAATGTGAAGTTAATTACTCGAAAGCACAAATAACATAAGTGTAGTAATTGCTATATTTTGGAGTAGCAGTTTAATTTACTTTCATTCATAAATCTGCTAATTGGAGGGGAAGCGTGTCAGTGTTTGTGTATGTGGCTGCGGTGTACAGAGCTTGTCACGCTTAGGTTTGCAGTACTGTTGACACTGTGTTTGCTTGTATGAAGCATGTCGTGACGTTGCTCCTGATGCTACGCAGACAGTGAGAGCTTGTACATAAGAGAAGTCCTGTGAATATCCTGCTTCTCCACAATTGTAGGTATGTGGGTTCATGCAAGGCTAATGCATTTCTTATTTTTCTCATGGAAAATGCAGTATGCTAATTTGCTTATATAATTTGTATTTTATTTATTCTCTTTGCAGTGCTATTGTGCAGATTTTCTGTCTTTCTTTCCGGGCTTGGGAAGATGCTGAGAGCATACATGCAAGAGAAACACTGCAAATGTCCCATTTCTCCACAATTACAGTTGCTGTTGCTGCTGGTTGGCAAATAAATTGCTCAGAGACATTCCCGGGAAGTGTGTCCTTTCTTTCTACACAACACAACGCACAGTCAGACCCACTACAGTGGCAAATTTAGCACATTTAACTACGGTGGACGGCCTGAGTCAAACAGGCTTTCAGGGATGCTAAAGAGGAACAACATATTTAAAAGAGACAAATGAACAACAAATCCTTTTCTTCCTTTTACCCACCCGACAGTGATCATTCATTTCTTTTTTTTTTTTTTTCCAATTATACAAGCATGAATAATTTTCAAATGAAATGCTTTAGAGCAACAGACAACACAGAAGGAAATATTGAGGTAGTGAGTCTGTTAACTCTGCATTGCACAGAGATAATCTGTCTTATTTATTTGTCTCTGCTCTGGTATTTACAGTTAGACATTTGTTATGCCAATTTTATTATATTCTTTTCAGTACATCTAAATCTGCCCTCCCCACAGACACACACATTTTTGCTTCTATGCTTGTGAGGACTCTCATTAATAGACACATTAACCATTACCACTGCATGTCTAACCTCAACACACACCCTATCCTAATTCTATCCTCAAAACCAAGTCTATCCCTAAAAGAGCACTTTGATAACCTGAAGACTGGATAAAAAATGTTGTAAAAGTGTCCTTTCTCTCAAAGTTTGAAATTCTAGCCCTCACAAAGATAGAAGAAGAAGAAGAAGAAGAAGCCATATTTTTCTTCACATTCATCGGCTACACTCTATTTGGTCAGGAAACACCTTTCTAACAAGCTGTATGCCTTTATAGGAAACATAGGTCCAGTGCTGCCCAGCACAACACACTTGTTGCTGACTGGCAACAGACACACAACCAGTGTGTTAAGTCAAAGAGAGGTATGCTGAAAAGGTTACTGAACCAATTATCAACTGTTTGGATGCATAGTTTAGCTGGCTGTTGGGAGGTTGAAGTCAGACATTTCTAATGATAGCACCTCAACCTGGAGAGAGAGAGGGGGCGAAAGAGGTAGAGTAGAATGACCTTCAAATTTGCTGGTAGCCATTTTGACTGCATCAACCAGCTGCAAAGGCCATCTTAATCAACAATAGCTCAAACTCTTAATCTCACACCAATCTGCATGAAATGCCAGTTGTGGTGACAGGAAAAATCTGTAATTGCATCAATAAAAGTGTAAAGGTTTGAAAACAGGGCAACAGACTGACTGTCACAGAAAATGCACTAGTTTGCCATGTCATTCTAGGGACAAGCTCTTTTTTACTGTAGTGTCAATCACGTTTTTATTTTTCAGGCCTTTTGCGAGGGTTAAAAAGCCTCTGTGTAAAGCATGACGATGAAGAGTTCATTAACAGGCAGCTTGTTTCAAAGGCGCACTGCCTCAGAGCAAAATGAGGACTGCAGCTTGAAGTTTCGGTTTTGTTCTCCTTACCTGGTGAGAAGGCACATATTTCTGTGGACCTGAATCTACCTTTATGTTATTCCTAAATGGAAAGACTGTTTTTGACCATATGAGAAAAACTATTTTGTCAGTATTAAGATGACCCTCTGGAGGTTTGAGCTTAGACTGACGTCTGTCACCGTCTCTCTCTCTCTCTCTCTCTCTCTCTCTCTCTCTCTCTCTCTCTCTTACCTAGTTGCCTGTTTTTCCTGCCTGACTTTAGTGTTTGAACCTTTGCCTGTTTATTGGACTTGGATCCTTGCTTGCTCCTTGATCATTTTGTTTGCTTCCTTTCGCATTCTGACCCTTGCCTTTCACTCTTTCTCTAGAGGTCTTGTGTTCTTCAGTTTATGTTATTAAGGATTACTGAAGTACACCAGATCTGCCTCTCTTGTCTGCATTTGGGTCCATCCCCTGTTACCTGATACCCATCTCTTGTGACAAGTTCACTGCGATAAGCCAAAAAGTAACCATGTTGGTACATTTCATTTTAACAACCAGATATGGCAAATGACTCAGACCATTCAAAACTAGTCGATTACATTCCAGCTACTTGCATAGAAAGAAAAGTAAAATGCGGTGCACCACAAGGCTACGTGATGAGTCCGCTCCTCTACTCGCTCTACACATATGACTGCATTCCCACACACCCCTCAAAAACAAATAAATTTGCAGATGACACATTAGTGGGACTGATCGCAGATGGGGATCAGACAAACTAGCAGGATGGGGTACGAAAGACAATCTATCACTGGGCATCAAAAAACAAACAAACAAGGAACTCATGATATACTTCATGAGACACCGTGAGAACCCCTCTCTGCTATACATCACTGGAGAGTGAAGAGGATTTCCAGCCTCCCAGAAGACTTCACATAGACAATCAACTCCACTGCTCCGGGAAAAAATGCTCGACAGTGCTTCTCCTGTCTAAGGACACTTAAGAACACCAACCTGTATGTGAAGCTGTTTGTGCCCTTCTACCATTGCTCTATAGAGTGACTGACACACTGTATCACAGCATGGTTTGTCAACTGTTCAGCAGCAGACAGAAGAGCTCTCCAGAGAGTCGTAAGTCCAGAAAATAATTGGACTTCCCAGCGCTCACTGGAAGACATCTTCAGATCACGCTGCCTCCACAGATCATCTGGATGGTGCTACAGGACCTTAAAGGCCCACACTTCCAGGCTCAAAGCCCCTCAAGACTGCCCCTCCAACATCGTCACAACACTGCACAATACTGAACCAACAAATAAACTAGTGTCTCTATACAAACGATAACAAACGGTAGAAAAAAGGAGAGAGAAAGAATCGCTGTCATGCATGTAGCTGTGTGGTCATCTGGTCACAAATATGACCAAAACTAATAGCTTTTACAGTTATCTTGCTCTGAAATACGCAACCATCTGCTCACTAAAGTACCCAAAAATAAGTGATGCTGAACAAAATCCTCCCTAATCCTCTCCCTGATAGCAGGCCGGCAGTCTCTGTGGGCATCCTATCAGACTCATTATCAGATTACTTCCATCCAAAAAATGATACAGCATGCTGTTCTGTTTTATCATTAATATGACAGTTGACTGTTGTCATTCTCAAAATGTGTTGTTTTAAAGAGCTTGGGGAAGCATTAGGTGTATAAAAGCGTGAAAAAAATGACTCAATCTTGAAAAAAGTAAGTAAATTACACTCAATTGCCATCAGTGCATTCCACCTACTGTTGCTAAAACTAAAGCAGTCAGTACAGAGCAACATCCCAGCAATGAATCCTACTTTCATGAAAGTTGCAAGGTTTGTTTTTTTGTTGAAACTTTGTAGAGAGGTGTTGATTCAACTTTACGGTCATTTCAGAAGCTGTTCTTTTTGAAGCTGTTGAATTGTACAGTGAGAGGAGTTTCCAGTGTTAGTTCATTTCATCTATTCATCTTTTCAGCAATGGAACACATGATTGGTCAAATTGAGGCGACTGGGTTAGCCAATAACAACATATCTCTGTATGGTCATAAAAATCTATTCTCTTCTGTTGCTTTGGGTGAATTGTCTTGTTCCATTACCTTAAAATTGGGGGACTATGGCTACGATTTCTACACTGTTAACTCAATATGGACCTAAACACCCTTAAACACCCTGGAAGCTAGTGTTAGCACTAAAGTCAGCAGTTTAACCTCAGTCACTGTATCATTTCAACTCCTGTGTGCTTAACTCCAGAACCAAAACAATGACAAATGTGTAGCTGTCCTACTAATTTCCGACTGCGCTGTGACCCAGTGCTTCCCTTATCGTGGGGCCTCATATTTTGGCTGAGACAGAGACTCACAAAATCTTTAACTTATGTCCTGTCCTTTGAACATGTACTCATCCATCTCCGCCACAGCATTGGGAAAACCAGACATTTAATTTTGAGCGTATCAAAGGCTCTCTACAAATGACAAAAAAAAGCCTCCCCTCCAAAAAAAAGTACACTTTGTCCTCTGCTCCCATTTCACAGCCATCTGTTAAAGATGAGAGGTGGTGAAACAGGTGTCAGTGGTGTAACTTTCTTGAAAAGCTCAGATCAACTGTCATATTTTGTACAAAAATCTGAAGGTTGATGTGGAAGCCACGTTTCATTGCAGTAACGTATATAAGCGTGTTGTTGCTGATCAAAAGATGTGTCCTGGCAATTCTAACAATAAAACTTAGAAAACAATTGGCAGAGAATCTCTCATAGTGCTGATTTGTTTGCTCAGACATATTGTGCTATCGATCTGAACATGAAAGAGAATGCACATTTTACTCCTGACTCCTCCCTAAGTGTCATCTCAAATTGTATGTTATTATTATCCTGTTCTATTATCATCCATTATGTTGTCTCTTATATTGTTAGATATGATGTTACACAGATGCTAGCTGTACTCTACATCCACAGTCATGCACTCGCTATATATATGTATATCTTTTGTGCCCTCATCATTTTACCCCGTATGGCTTTGAGGATTAATGCAAAGCAGGATTCATTTCAAAACTGAAGCTTGAGGATGGACAGATTCCAGCTTCAAGCTTAAAAATGTTCAAAAAATTGGTGTTAGCAATTTCCACGGCTAATGGGCTAGCAGCATCTATTGTAGACCCACACACTGGACCAATGTTCACATATTTAATATTGAGGGTCAGTCAAGAAAAGCTGTGTGAATGTTAACTCTCATTCATTCATTCATTCATTCATCTTCTTTACCCGCACATCCCATTTCGGGGTTGCGGGGGGCTGGAGCCTATCCCAGCTAGCTGTTAACTCTCATTTGAAGCCAATTATATCACCAGAGTAGCAGGTTGGATGTGGGAAATTGTTCTTGCATGTTGCTTTTTGTGTCATCTCACATAGCCAGACCGAACATTATACTGCAACACAAGCTTAGCTGGCTTTGTTGTTACAGGAAAGCCTCCCCTGCTGTGTGGTGCAAAAGTATGTGTGTGTGTATGTAAATGTACTTGTTAGACTTGCCCTATGGTACGCTGACTATTGTATTTATACAATATACTTTGGGTTTGCTGCCAAATAAATACTTTTGAGATGCCTAATCCTACCCCTTGTCTAACTCGGAGAATGAATTGCATTGCATTTACCAATTAACCTGCATTATGGGGAAGGTTATCCTTTCCAGAACACATGTAGGCTCAAACCTCATTTTCACTCCTACTTGGATACAATGAACACATGTGGAGTATCCTTTTCTTTCTATGTAAGACAGTGACAATATTGTAACTGCAGTTTAACCGATTATCACATCTGCATTATTTTGAAAACATACGTACAGCATTCAGCACTGGAGCTGAAATGCTAAAGGACTGCTAGAGTTGCAGAATGGTTGCAAAGGTTGCAAACATGGTTAACGCCATGTTTGCTGAGAGCTGGAGCAGCAGCGACAGCCCAAATTTCCCTTTACATTGGGCTGAATAGTTTAAGTTTGTTGGTTTATATCCTAAAATGCAAATATTTCTTTGGAATATTTGTGTTTATACAATAGTGTTTGTAATATGCACGTTCAGAATATGGTGATTTAGGCAGGTAATTGTCATTTTTGTGTTGGTTTATAGTTTTAACCATTAGTGTGCTGGCTGTTTACCCCAGCTGTACTGACAGTGTTTTTGACTTGTGCTTCTATTAGATATCATTACAGTGTTGCTGAACACTGGTAACCAGTGGTAGTGGAACACTGGTAACCAGTGCTAGTAGTAACATGTTCTATTACTTTACAAAAAAGTAATATGCTACTGTGACACATTACTTTTGTCATGCATTGCCCCCAACACTGGTTACAGTGTTATCTTATACTCTGTTGGACTAGTTTAACATGCACAGCCATATTCACAAGCTCAGCACAGTCAGCCATACAACTATTCAACATCCCCATTGTGACATACCCATGAATATTTACAGCTCACACAACAAGTTCAGGGGAGATTTTATTCAGTGGTTGAACCTGGCGGCTTTGTTACTGTGAAGTGCGAGTGCTCAAACAGTGAATAGCATCCTGGCTGCGCCTAATGACTGAAGGCAGAAGACACAAAGTGCCTTCCTGGCCATACCCACTCAGAAGCTGATAATGAAATGAATTTTCATTAGAAATAATTCATGTTTTTATCTTTCTGCCCCATGTTCTTTCTGCTTTTTAAAACTCAGCCTCACTTTTCACCATAAATTTCAGCATGTTATGGAGCTATTTGTCGAATAGAAGGAGCCAGAATGACAAAACAAGGTTTATGCAGAATCTATAAGTGGGATGCATACTGGACTGACACATGAAAACTTCTATTAAAGTGTCACAGTGTTGCATGAAATCCTGCTTATAGAGCTGAATGTCTTTGTATGTGTCACAGAAAATATTTGTGTAGATATATAGGCGTGTGTGTGTGTGTGTGTGTGTGTGTTTGGCATGAATACAGCACCACAGTGTGCATTCTCACAGCTGAGACATCTTCAAGTCTCACTTTTCCATCTTTCCATTCACACTCTTCCCTCCTCTAAACACTCCTGTTTTCTGTAACCGGCACAAACACTTCTTTCTGTAATTTATATTATTTTTTTTTTTTTACATTACTCATTGCTTAATATATGACTCCAATTGCAATGTCCTGTCCTTTCAATGCATGCTTAACGCAAGCACCCAATCAGAGAGAAGCTGTGTGTGCATGTTCGTGTGTGTATGCATGTGTGTGGGCAGCTCCACAGCCATGTCTCTGAAAGCTTCAGCCAGGGATGTCTCACCTGCTAAAGACCATCTCCTGTTGTGGTCCACCTGTTTCAGTTCTTCTTGGGTGAGCTTTTGTCTTCCTGTCAATTCCTCTTTATTATATAATAAATGAATTAATTGAATGCCTTGGCCAGAATCAGCCTCTGGTGCTTGTTTTTCATTGATCAGTAAATATGAGAGCCGTATGGACACAGTTGGTAATGAAGAGTATCGTTACTCAGCTCAAGTACGTAAGAAGCTGCTGTTAAGAACGGGTGGTTCTGGTATACAGAATTGGTTGCACTACAGTCTTTTTGGAATATGTACATATACGTTGAAACAAAAGTGACTTTCTGATTTCTCAGTTCCATAAATGACACATATCCTCTGCATCATGAAATGTTAAATGACCTAGAAACTTTCTGCAAGGTCCTATATTGTAAATTATTAACTGTTAACCTTGATAATTTTATGAAATCAACCATAGCTATTAGAATAAAGCAACCAAAACTGACTCTGTATTAATTGAAAGTGAATGTATGTGTGTAATGACTTTTTTTGATAAGTGATTCCAGTGAAAGATGTCTATCTACAGCAATTAAAAAAAGGGAACGAGAGATTGAAGATGGAAAAGTGAGAAATTATCATTACTACGTGGTAAAGGAGATACATTTTAGAATAAGAAAGATTCTTATTCAATAATCATATTGCATTGTGCGATGCATTGAAAAGTGTGATTACTGGCTATATTCCGTATCTGGGTACCACACCTAAACGCAGCACCACTTTCTTTCTGCAGCTGCAAGGGTGTCTTGAAGGCACTTTTGTTTTTTCTTGCTTCCCTGCCATTCTGCTGATGATAATGTGGTATTTCCAAACACAAAGACTGATATGCAGACATTTCAAGAGAGCCAAAACACAACCTGCCAGGCAACATGGGATTTATTCTGATGCCTGACATTCTGGGTGTCACTCACATCCTCTCACACTTTGCATTTCTTTATGGAAGGTACACACATTTTATTTTAGGTCCCTTCTTTATGTGTGCTTCATGCATGCTTTGTCACACCCATAGTCTGTCTGTCCATCTAACACTTATTTCCCATGTTACATGTTAGCGATTGACTGGAGGTCTTGACTATTAAGAAACCTGATAAAGAGTTTGTGTAGCGTAATCTGTCTAAAATAGAAAATTGTACCAATATTCTCATCCTAAATACAAAATGTGACACAAAAGTCTAGTCCACATCTGCCTGACCACAGATGCTGGCAAGAATGCACATTATCCACCTCGCATCCTGCTGCCAAGTGTGTGACAGGAAAGTGCAAAAGCCTGCCACCAAGTGCCAAATTAATTTCTTGGTCTGAGCTTTTGCCGCCATTTTTTTTGCAGATTTGGTGTATTATGCACACTCGTGAGAACTGTTTGCTTCACTCAGTCACTGTGCCTCATTCAACAGTCAGAACCTAGAAAATAAAGATAGAATCAGCAGAGGTCTGTTGGTTTGTAATTAATAATAAGGTATGGTTCATGCAGAAGGGGAGACAAGGAAAGAGAGAAGGGGAAATAGAAACAGAAAGAGAGGGGAGGGCAAGGAGGGTAATGTTGAATGCAGTCCCCAAGCTGAAAACACACAACAAGCATAGCTGTGGCTTGATTTACATGGACTCTACTGCTATTTGCAGTACAAGAAAAAAAAAAAAGGTATGGATAAAATCTTACATTGACTACAATGTTTAGCAATTCAGCTGGTGGAGGCTTGGAAAAGCAGTCTTGAGAAAACATTTAGAGAGGTTGGCAGGTAAATTTAAATTGTTGGACCAAAGAGACAGGCTAGTTATTGGCCACTAGCCCCCGACAGTGTCAGAAGTCTAACTTACTGGCCCGAAAGACAGGAAGTCCCTGGGACAGCACCAGGATCAGCACAAGGACAGGAAGATGGGCATTTTCTCAGCAACCTCTGCTATGGTTATGGTTTGGTTACATTTAGACAACTAAAACATATTAGCTGTGGTTTGAAAAAAATCACGATGGTTAAAAGACATCAAAGTTTGACTGTTGATTGAAGGACTTCACAGATTGAGGGACAGGTACAAAGAAAAGCCTGTTCACTACAACCAGTTAACCAGTCTTTTTTAATCAATGTGCAAACATGAGACATGTCCATCTCAAAACTACTAACCCTGGAGGATAGAACCAACACATACACACACACATGCCAACACATACACAAAACACTGAATCAAGGAATGAGGACTGGAAACTGCCTGGAAAATGATTTAACAGACTCTGACTATGGATACATGAGGAAATTATTTATCACGCTAAGTCCATTATGACTAAATTATTCATCTTGTGAAGTGTTGTTCCTATTGTTGGAGAAGCCTGTATGTGTCAAGTGGCCTAAATTGACTGCGTAACATGACTGAGCTTTCTTTCAGTTTTCACCATTGGCTGGAAAAAAAAATATATGGCCCTGCAATTACTGTGCAGTCTCTGCTACCTTGAAAGTCCTTGAACACTACTGTCAATGATGAGAAGAGAGAAAGTGCAGCCTTCTTTTGTGACCTGATATCTAGTTCTGGGGTCCTGTTACGTTGTTATCTTATTTCTCCAAAGACAAAGTGGAGAACCATAGTGTGACCGATTTCACCCCTCATCTGTTACTCTGCAACACCCAGCTGAATTGAACCCTTCTCTCTTGCATTCCTGCAGGGATTTGTCTTCTCTAAATCTCTCAAGTACATTTTTAATCTTACGGATGGTAGAATTTCAAGTAATATCAAGGTCCTTCATTTAACCACATCATAGTTCAACTTCCATCCCACGAACACACACACGACTCTTGAAAAACTTTCAACCTCAACAGCTTTGAATTTTGGGGCATTATAAATTGTGATTTTAAATCTCAGTTGCTTTCTCAGAACAGCACGTTTGCAGTATTTTCACTGTTAGCGTGTAACCTCTGTACTCTCCAGCTTGTACGTAAACACGATCAGAGATGGAGTGACTATGTATTTTACCTTTATTCCCTCTTATATATTTAATTTCATCCACGCCTCAGCCCTGTCTTCCTCATCACTCTTCTACACGTCTTCTTGTCAGAACAATTACTGTTTAAAAAGCTGTGGAATAAACTGTCATTATTTTGCCTGCTCTCTGAGCCTCTCCTCTCTATAAGCACAAGGTCAAAAACTGTAAAAGCCCTTCACAAAAGCTGCGTTCACATTTAGATGGTAGATAGAAGGCACTCTTGGACAATGTTCATTTTCAGTGAGTGACGATGATTAAATCTGACACTGTTGACTTTGGGCTGAATCCCTTCAGCTCCACTGCTGCCCCGGTGCTTTAATTTGGAAATGATGTGTCACTGTGATCATACATGGTCCAAATCGCTGAATAGAAGTAATGTAGCAGCTGCCTTAACAACCTTAATCCCCGAATGCTGCAACAGAGCAGCTCCAAGACCACCTGTGAAAGAATGTGGATATGCCCTCCTTCATACAGTATGTAACTAATCCAAATCTATCTATGCAAAAAATGTAACCACTCAATGATAAATGACATAAATAAAAGAAAGTAAAAACATACTAATGGAAAATAAATTTAAAGAGCCACAAAAGAAGAAAATGAAAATAAACAAAGAAATCAAGAAAAAGTTAAACAGAAAATCATGCTCAAGGACCAAAAATGCTTCTTTTTGTCCATATTTTCAGTCTATTGAGTTTTTTTTTTTTTTTTTTTTTTTTTTTCCCTTCATTTCATACACTTCCTTTGTCAGCTTAATTTCTGGCAAGGTGCATCCTCACATGCTTCTGTATGCAATTACAAACTCATTGAATGAAAATTTTAAAAAATAAATAAATAAAATGTGCAAATCAAAAGAAATCATGTCCAACGAAATGATCAAAATCTGCATTGACAGTACACGCATTAGTTCAGTTAACTCTTACAACTCGTCATGAAGTAATAGGTGGCGTAAATGCTTCGAAGAGCAGATACACAAAAATCACTTATTTAAACGACAATTTAAAGTACTACTAACAACATCAGAGCAGAAATAACACGGCAGTGAGATGAGGAGAGAGATGGAGAGAGAGCAGACGGAGTGCCAGACTACAAGAACACGGTTCAACGCAAGTGACAGAGGCTATACCAGGATAAACCACTAAACCAGGTTACTGTCATTAGACTTAAAGCAATGAGTGTACAGCACTACTCTGCAAATAGTGAGTCGCCCTCCACCCTTTTCTTACACCACATCCTGCACCACTGTCGTACTATAAGCACACCAAATGCATGTCTCCCCTTCAGAGTTCACTTGTGAAACCAAGGGATGTTGTATCTCTGCACAAGTACCTGGATCCAAAAGTGGACCATAGGCATGACGTATCCTTAATATTGCTTTTGTCCTAACACACCGCCTTGTTGGACACGAGCAAAGCATGTTGCATGTGACATCTTCATCAACAGCAACATCAAAAAATTTTTGACTCTGCTGACTCTGCATGTTTCTATGCTCTGAACAAAGTTCTGTAAGTCCGTTATAAGATGGGCGTTCCATGCTACCTCTTGCAGCACCAGATCCAGAGCATGGTTGCAACAGTGTATAAATAATGAACCAGGGTAAAGACACTCAGTTGTCTCTCCTGAGCAGCCATTTGCTTCTGTGCGTTGTGCATATGTGTGCTCAAGCATTAGTTGCTACAATACTCCATCACAAGGAGTGTGGCCCGTCAGAGGTAGCCCTCACAGGCTAAAAATTTTACTGACGTGAAAACCAGCTCTAGAACAATCCTAACAGTGTTCTGTTCTTTTGCCACAATATCTGACAGCAGAGCATTGAATGGTGGGCTCGCTTATTTGGCAATCTCGCTCCGAACTTCAAGATAAAAACACAATTTTTCACATTCTAAATTTTCCCACAGCCTTTTGCCAAATTGAAAAGCCTCCTTTGACAAATGTGCTATCAGCTCTTGTTCAGTCCTCATTAATTATCTTCCTACAGCAGAGCAACGTGTAGCATAAGGCTTTATCTGCCTCTTTCACGTAATGAAGCAACTGTTGAAATAAACCTGAGTTGAATGATTTTGAAAAGCTTTCCGTCCCAAAATGCCTGGATGGCTCAAATTCTTCAAGTCCTTGGCTGAACTCAGCTGAAGGCCTAATGTTAGCGTTACCGTCAGGGCTCGGGCTGCTGCTCGTCGTTGTCATTGTCAGGGACAGAACACCGAGTGGCTGAAGGTGAATCAACAACTCTCAACACTCGTCCATGAAAGTTTCACTTTGGTCGTGTTTGTGAAATACTCTGAAACTCTCTTTTGGCAGGATGATATGATTGCTAAAGAGAGTTAAATTTAAGTTTGTCTGTGCTCAAGCGAGCTTCATATTTGGCACAGTCTTTCCATTTAATTGTCATCACCTCCTTTCGACATGAAAAATCTCTCAGAGCATTTATTTTGCAACCCCACTATTTGGTGAGTTTGTTTGTCATTTCATGATTTAGGCAGTAATAGCGGTGAATGAGGGTAATTTGGATGTTTTTGTTTGTTCTTCATTTCCCCAGTATTGTTTGGTACCAGTCCCAAATTTGTTTTGTAATGAGTTCCTTTATGTCACATATTTTGAAGCAGCGGTAGCATTCAAATTAGTGTGGTGCTTCATAGCTGTTGAGGATAGGCAGAGTACACACTGGTGACCATCAACTGACCATCTGACACTGCAGTGAAATCTCTGTGGGAGGTCTGGCCAGATCTCAGCTCTAATTTTTACTAGTTTGGTTTCTTTCATCTTTTTACACATAGGCTCACTAAACCAGATCCTGTCATTTGTTCCCATGTGAACCGAGGCTCTTTTCAGCCTTTGACCACACCACACACAGACACATTCAGTCACACACAGACGCTAAAGAGAGCTGCTTTCCGTCTGCAACCACACCACACACAGAACTCCCAGAAGACGGGCGACCCACACACATTTGTAAAGTGAACGACTTCCATCCTGTGACCATACAACACATGTTCATATGAGCATACTGGATGACAGGCAACACACACACACACACACACACACACACACACACACACACACACAAGTGCTTAAAAATTAATTGAAATTGCATACATGCACAAACTAGATCCTCAGGAAACAGGCCACACAGATATATGCCTGAGGATTGTAGGAGCACACATCCATGAAGGGACAGGCACAAGTGAAGCACACACACTCTTCAGCCATTTGTGAATTGCATTTGATTTGAATGGGACACAATGACTGAGAACTGCTGAAGCATCTACAGGTACCGTCTTTCCCAATGAGCACAGCATGTGACTCCACCAAACTCCCAGCTAACCCAAAAATGGGCAAAGAGGTGGAGCGTGGTTGGAGCTGAGGAAGGCCAAATGAAGCTTAGTTACTGAAACCTAGCAGCTAGCTGTCACTCAAAGCAGCCATGCCCATAATTATGCATAACTTTAAGCCTTAATATATTTTAAATGAGTGACTTACATAAAAATCTTGGCACTGCTTTGCTGCTTGGATAATACTCACTCCACTGACTATGGTATGTAGTGCTCATTATCTTTAATTAATTTTTAGTCAGATGTGTCTTTGTTTCAATCAATTTATTGAAAACAAATGCGAAAATTGAAGCAAGAATCAATAATACAAAAATCTGGCTCGATTCGATAGCAGTTTTATCACTTACATAGATGAACAGAGGTGCATAATCAATAGATCATTTGCATTTTCTTTTCTCTTTTTGATGCCAGAAGCATTTTCTGAACTTGTTTGCTTTAAACTGTGGTAATCACAGTCTTCTTGCAGCACTCAACAGAACAATGTTCGAGTACATAAGGGCATAACATCAGCATAAACATCTATCCAATCCTTTGAAAATATATATTTTCTTCATCTTCATCTTTTGTTTCATCTTCAGTTTGTCCATTTGAAAAAAATATGTAAATAATAATAAAAGAAAAGTGATGATGATGTAATTGACTCAAACGCAGAAACATGGGAAAACACTTCCTCCACATTTCAAAGTAACACTCAAGTTTCTTGTTTCATGGTTGTACTCAAATACTGTACAACCAAGCAAATGTATTTTTGTATGAGACAAATATGAAATATGTTACTTAACCAGCTGACGCTTTTTGAGCTACTTCAGGTCTCTCATCCCCTCTCTCTGTGACTCCCCTGATTTAGATGAGAATTATACAAATATGTTCTCCATAGGTAACTAGCAATGAAGCCCCTTACACTGATATTGCTGGTGCCTTATTTAAGTTTTAAAATACACAATATTATATACCATGTGGAATTACTGAGCCATGGGAAACTAAATGTTCTGTTTAGTCTTGATGTTTTATCTGTCACACAAAAGGTGTCTTTTTCTAGTTTTACAAACATTTGACTAAGTACCTCTAAAATGTCCTTGATGATTTAGAGTTATCCGAGAAATGGGATAAAATTCCTATCTTCTGAGGTGACTTAGCTGTGCCACGGTCCAAGAATGCAGGCTTTATAAACCCCATAATGGGTTTGCTCTCCATTTCAAATCAGCATTTCCCCTGCAGATGAGACTCAGCATCTCCCTATTCTGAAGCCCCAGTTCTCTGCCAGTAAATGGTGGGTTGCAACCTCGAGGTTTGGAGTGAGTTGCGGCCCCAAGTAAAGGACTATCGCTGGGTCTTGTTCACAGGTGATGCAGGCCTTGTACTGGACTTCTGTGGTGAAGCGGCAGCTTAGCTGGAAGGTGAGGCTTTTGATTTATCAGTTGATCTACATTCTAACCACAATGCTAATCCTTTTGGTAGTGACTGAAAGAATGAGACTGCAGATACAAGTGACAAAAATGAGTTTTCTCTGCAGGGTTGGAGAGATATATGGTAATGGAGATATGGTAAGGAGCTAAGACATCTGGAGGAAGCTCAAAGTAGAGCCACTGCTTCTTCATGTTGAAAGGAGTAGAGGTGTTTCGAGCATCTGATCAGGATGCCTCCTGGGCACCTTCCTTTGGAGGTTATCTAGGCACATCCAATGGGTAGGACACCCTGGGCTAGACCCAGAACCCTCTAGAGAGATTATATGCTTATCTCATCTGGCTCAGGAACACATCGGGATCCCCCAAGAGGGGATTGTTGCTGGGTTGTCGGAGAGAGGGACGTTAGGACTACCTTTGCTTCACCTGCTGCTACCATGACCCAGCCCTGAATGAGTGGCTGTAAATGGACAGCTGGGCGGATTTTCCCCATTCTCCCTCTCTACATTCACTGAGATGAATCAGAGGATAAAAAAACAATTTACATCCTGACGATTCTTCCTGCACCAAGCCTGTTGTCAGCACAGATCACTGATTATGCATCTGCTCCTCTACCTGTCCTGCCTTCTCTGTAACCATAGTTACCATCACATGCTATTGATTGCACTGTGATTGCAGTGGAAGGACACCAAATAACTTGAAATTTGGTACCAGCATTCTGTCACGATCGTATATATCACTTCAAATGTTCTGTATATTGTACGTATTGTGGTTAATATGACATATTAGGTATTGGTGATCAGCAGGAAATGTGGTTCATGTCCTTTCAAACAAGTCTCTGAGATAAAACCAATCCCAGTCTTCCCCTTCTTGTTGTGGGATGCTACTCTGTAAATGACCCAAACATTAAAAACACGATTTTTTGGAAAACAGACTGCTTCTAATTATAGCAGAGATCAAAACGAATCACTAATGAAGAGGTAATTAAAGCACTATTTAATGCACTAAGTTAAATTATTCTTTTGGCAGCATGCTGTTGCATTTTCAGCAACCCACCTGTCATCACTGAGCAGTCTGCGACACAATAATCTCATGAGGAGATGACCGATGGTTTCAAACACTCATCACACAATTTTCTTTTTGTTCTGAATCACAGCAAAAACCAGAAATTGAATTTTTAAGTCAGAGGCCTGAGCACCTTTAAGGAGGTGAAGAAAAACGACTACGACTTGAGTAACTGCAAGATCGATCTGGGTTCAAGCAGCTCCTCAGAGTAAACTTTTAGATAATCAGGCCGTGGGATCAAACAAATCCACGCCTGTGTTTGAACATTTCTGTCTCAGAACTTGCAGCTAATCATTGATTCCTGCTATTAAAAATAGTAATAATTAAATTCTCGTTTATCAGTCTTATATTCATAGTTTCAGCTAAAGTTCCAGTGCAAAGGCAACCCTGTAACCAGTTAATTACTGAGATTTTCTAAGAAGAAGTCCAAACATAAATATCATGATTAATGTCATGATGAATTGCAATGTTGACTTTGGTGACAATAAATTAGAAGATATACTTTTAATTACTCCTCGTAACTGTCTTTTCAAGTCTTTGTACTGAAAAAATGCAGATCATGAATTATGACTCAGAGTTAAGATCCAGGGGTTAAGAGCCCTTTTAGTTTTAGTTCAGAAAAGAGAAAATCAAAGTAAAATAAGCTCTCTTTTACATACTTCTATCACAGTAAGTGATATTATAAATAGATGTGAATAACTCATTTATGGCTTCTTTCATTGCTTTCCTCTTGAAGCCTGTTCAATTAAGAATGACTGAGATTTTGGATGAATTCGTGGTTTTAACCCCAAATAAAGGGGTTTAAATAGTCTGGCTAACCTTCTGGCACATTTACAGCCCAACTGAGCCGAGTCGTTTGCTCTCAGACTGTCATGCTATCAGACCTTGCTGTGGTGGTCGTTCTCTCAGATCTCAGCAATTACACTGGGGAGTGCAATTTTATTGTAACCAATAGACATGATAGCCAAAACAGCAAAAATAAGACCCCAGTTGTAATGATTTAACTCTTTGTTGTAGGCAAAAATCAAATAACCAAATATCTTCTGATGAACACTGACAACCGCAAAAGTTTCCAATTACAAAAGCCCAGGGGGCATGCAGCACAATTCATTATTTTGGAAGCAACATCCAAAACGCAGAACCAGCAGAGCAGCACTGAGAATTCAAATAACTTTCTTGTCATATCTGTTCTTTAATCTGAATATATATATATTTTTTTCTTTTTCGGTTTCTACTCTGTGTTTTTAGGCAAATTATTCATGCATGGTTTCACATTCCATGTCAAAAAGAACAAAAAGCCTTAGTGTTATTGTAGCAGCTACAGCATTACCCTTCACTTTACTGATTGCCCTAGCATTCTCGATTTCTCTCTGTCTCCCTTTGTCACACACACAAACACTCTCTCTCTCTCTCTCTCTCACACACACACACACACACACACACACATATCAGCAGGCTTGGCTGTAGCACTGACATTTAACAAATGCCCATCTAGGAACTTCAACAAACTCACTTTACTTTCGACACTCTCTTTTCAGAAGTTAGAGCTCTTTGGTTTCATCCACCTTTTTTTTTTTTTTTTTTTTTTTTGTGCAACATCAAAATAAGACAGAGACTAAGCCAAGCTCATGTTGAGAAACAAGTGCAGAGAGAACCAGCAGTGACTGCTGCTTTCTGTGGGGATAGCAGCCTGTTGACCTTCACTGACGACTGGAGAAGAATCCCACTCTTTCTATCATGTTCTGTCTCAGGCTCTTATCGTCTGCCTGCTTCCCACTCTGTCTCTTTCACCTTCTGTTCCTTGTCGAATCTTTCTCTTACACCTCTCTCCTTTTTATCCTTCTTTACCGTGTTACCTTTACCTGCTCGACTGTGGATGTTAGATGTTGCGTGCACCACTTCCATTAATGATTTGTGATGTTTTCACAACAGCTAATGAGGATGGAAACGACCCTGAAGTAGACACAAAGACACAAGTAGTAGTTTTGAGCGCAATTATGTCATCATGACCTCTGTGTTTTGCAGATTCCTTGTTACTGGGGCTGAAAGTAATGATAATGTCATTATGGACTAATCTCCCAAATACTTTTTTAGGTCTAAATTTCCATCAAAATGTCAATCACAGCCCAAAGTGCCATCTTTAAACTGTTTAACCTGCTACTAAGGACTCTCACCACTGTAATATACCATTGTTCATACCTGAGCCTCACAGATGCTCAGAGTGTTGGACAGAGCAGCATCAGACCAGCAATGCCTGGTATGTGAGTCCATGTTGGTTTCTACAGCAGATGAGGTGCTTCAGTAGTTCATGGTAATGGCAGGGAGACGGAAAACACAGACAGAGAGGAACAGAGGGAGAATCCCGCAGTTGATGCAAGACTGGCAGAGGAGAAGGGAGAGGCTGCTCTGCTTGTTAGCTAAAGTAAACATGGAGGGAGCAGCGGCAACACCACCCGTGAGGAGATTAGCATCAAAAAATATTCCTCCTACTTGTCTGCTCATTCTGCACTGCAGTGCTGTTCTCTGGCAGAAAATATTATACACAACCACATGCACAGACTTTGCTTCAAATGTAAATGAAATTAAATGTGTAAGGTGCATCAAAACAACTGAGACACAGTGTACTGCGTGCTTCAGGATCAGTCTTGGCATAAGGCACCAACATCATCTCTCAAAGGTTTTACAAAACAATTGTAATCAAAACTTCATCAAATACACATATGTCTGTAATTGTGATGACACCTAAATGCGATGTCAATTTCTGTACTATGAAGCAGGATATGGAGTTAGTGAACTTCATTACTTTGGGAGGCAGTTTTCCTGTAACATTTATCAGGTTCTTAAAAAGCTATAATATTTGAAGAGTAATAAAAAAAAGAAAAAAAAAAACTGCTTCAGTATTGAGCTAATTAAGACTTGTTTACATCAGTGCAGCTTTTCAAAAACTTCATTCTGTCCTAACATTACAGTGTGATGTGATGGAGGACAAAATCAAGAGGCTTTACAACTGCTAAGGACTCAACTCCCTAAAGGACAAGTAAGAATAGGTGTCCTCGACTTTGCAAACTAGTTTGTTTTGAAAAGGAGTTTGGGGACTTTAATCGTCCCCTTTTGTGAATCTGATGTACGGATTTGTTGCTTTAAAAAACAAACTGGTGTGTGTGTGTGTGTGTGTGTGTGTGTGTGAATGATGGGGGTCAAAACGTCAACTCCAGTAGGAAACATCTGCGGTAGAAGATGAACATTTTGAAGATACTGGCTGCTGTCAAGACACCATCTCAAAAAATGTGTTGTTTCCTTATCGTCCTCTGGAACAAAAGGTTAATTCAGTCGTGTCAGCCTTTGTGCTGGTGTCATTCTGCTGCCCTGTTTGATAAGTGCTCATGGCAGTAGGTGTGCGCATGCTGTCAATCCCCTGTGTGTCTCTTTTCTTTTAAGTGTCTGCACTGCCCTGTCTCCACTGTGGACATTCAAAATTCATCCAACACGGACTGAAAAACTTAAAACAATGCCATTGGAGATGTGAAACACAAACAAAATAATCTGTCACAGATGTTAAGGATGAAGACGTTACATTTTATTGAAATTTTAGAGGAATATTGCCAATTTCTGCTTGGAGCTGCAACTGAGTGAAACACTCAATGAGTCTATTAGTACAATTAATCTATTAGTACACTCAATGAGTCTGTTAGTACATTGAGTGAGTCAATGTCCTAACACTGCACTTGTTTGAAGGGTGGTTTGGTTTAATAGCACTTGATTAGTGGCAACATGACTAATTATTTTAAAGTGATACTTAACCCATATAGTTTTAAACTTGCATCCTTTCTTAGGCCAAATCAGGTAGGTGTGAAAGACTGTGGCTTTCACTGAGAGCCATGGTTGTGGTCAGGTTAATTCAAGTTGGTTTTAATGTGGAGGTTGTCATTTTTTTAATGGCAGCAGAAATGTTCATGGAATCTTTTCAATTCGCTCCTGCAGCATGATTTCCTCTGTCTACTGTCCATCCCCCATGTTAAGTCCCAAACATTCATGTTTACTGTTGTAGCTTTGGCCGTCAGGGTTCTTTTTAACTACTACTCAAAGTATTACTAAAACCCTGCTTCTGAATACCGAATTTTATGGGTGATGATTGTGATTTATTTGTAAAGTTAAAACAAACCTAAGAGACTGCAGCCGTGCTTGCTGCTCTGTGAGACCATACTTAAAGCTGTCCATCACGGCAGCATGATCAAAATGAAAATGAAGTTGAACGCCGAATGTGGGACAAGCCATTGACTGTCATGTCCACACAGAGATGATGATGAGCAGCCTGGATCTGCAACCACAACCAGAAGCACACAAAGGGCGCGTGTGAGGGGAAAACAAAGCAGGTCAAGATCTCCACACACCAAGTCAGGAGCTAAAAAGCCACAGCACAGCTCCAAGCCCTGAAAACAGAAAATGATCCTGAAACTGCCCCACGAACCAGTAGGTTCATGCCCCACAGATTCAGGGCATTGTTATGGAACATCCAGCTCAGTGATCTAGAGGAGGATGTCGAAAATGACAAAAAGAAGGGGTAGCAGAGTCTCGACTGCTGACAGGAGGAGACTTAACAGACTGGGTAAGAAGGCCAGCTCTGCCCTCGGATGCCCCGATGACCTGAACTCAACCATCAGCTTGTTTTACTTATGACACTGTTCACTCATGTATCATCTGTTCCTTTTTTTTACTGAATTTCTCTGCTGTGGAATTAAAGTATTATCTTATCTTGAAACCACAACACTATCATGGTTAAAAATCAGTATTATGATTGTTTTGCTTGGATTTAAACTGAGCTGTTGTTAATGGACAAACGTCTTCTGTCCAGCTCCTTTGTTCACTTATCAGGGTTTTAAGATCTTATCCCATCTTCATCTATCTCATTTTCCTTTTCCTCTGTATTTCTTCATAGCACAACATTCTTAGCAGCATTCTATGAATGTTACATAACATTTTTGTCCCTCTGCTGTGTGTGTTGCCAGGATTTTGCTCTGCGTTGTTGCTGGTGACAGATTTGTCCCTTTCAAAAAAGCTTTCCTCTTTATCTCATGTGCTTGAAATAGGTTCCCTGGCCTGAAGACAGCCTGCTGTTTAGTGTTTGTGATACAGAGGCAGAGATAAAGAGAATAAGAAAATATGTTAAAAAGAGAGGACAACTATCCTGAAGGGCAGAAAGATGTTTTGGTTTTTTTTGTCTTTCTGAGAATCACACACACACAAACACACACAGATTTTTTGGGCTCATTAAATACCTGTTAATAGAGACAGAAGCCAATGCTGTTTCAGTTGGTGTTCTAAGTGCAAACACCCAAAGTCACCACAGAACAGGGATTTTGATGACTTTAGAAAAATAGAAAAGTTTGTATTGCTAGTCCAGGGGTATGGCCAACAGGTGAATGACAGGAATTAGGTTTATGCTGGGAATAGTATACTACATATCTTACAGTGTTGTGTGACACTTTTGTTTTTTTGTTCGGGCTTTGAAACTGATCAGTAAATTTTTTAAATCAGCTCTAAAACTGTCAGGCAGTCAATGCTGCCTATTAGTTAAAAGATGAAAGATGAAATGAAAAGAGGAGAGCTGTAATGAGCTCTCTATTTCTAGTATTTGAATGGATGATTGGATGATTTTTTGCTACAGACAGAGAAAATGCAGTTGCAGCAAACTAGCCATAATGAAATAATAGCATGAATGACTGTTTAAGGGTTTTTGGTAGACAGGGTGGGCTTAATTTTTAGCACGTTCTCATACCTAAACAACTGAATAGGTTGATTGCCAATGATTCCCAAAACAGCACATATGAATAATGAAGAGTACGAGCATCACATGGTTAACGTTGTGAAAATAAAACTACTTGGTAAGGTTTAGGAAAAGCTCATAGCTTACGGTCGGTCACTGCTTATTTGGTTTCAAATGGGACACAAACAGCAGTTTGAAAGTCTGTGTTTGATTCATCTACCCAACCTCCTCCTTATGTACACTCTTAACACTACATCGCCTGACTTCCTTCTTTGCTCCCATCACAACAACTACAGCCATTAGAGGTTGCAGCCTAAAAATAAATCTCAATGATAATGATAGTAATAAGCTGCTTGCACAAACGACCTCTACAGCCATTTTTCTGGTGAGGACGGGCTATTAATTTTGTTGACATTGCTGTCAATTAAAACACCAAAGTTTCTCCTTTGCAGAGTCATACAAAGAGTACAAACTTAGTAAGTTTGTAATAAAGTGTTGGAGGACTCAATGCCACATAGAAGTGTCATAGTAATTTAGTATTAGCTGACTTGAAGAGAATTTGAGCCATTCATGTACTCAATGTACTCGAGAGAGCAAAATTCACTTCAGTTATTGGGGTCACAACTGTGGTAAACCGGGGTATCATCGGCGTAAAAACGGAAACTGATACGTGGTTGTGTGAGATGTCGCAGTGGCAGCATGTAATGGTGAACAGAATCAGGCGACAAGAGGATGGTGTAATCACTTGTGCCAAATGCTACACTAAGATCAAGGAGTACTAAAATGGAGGGACATCCACAAAGAGCATCCAAAAGCAAGACATTCATGACCATAAGAACTGGTAAGTAGTGGTAGAAGTAGTGTTGTGTAAAAAATATTATCATAAGTTTGACCTTAGAGCTAAAGCATTAGCAAGACCTTGAATGTTGCAGTATATTGACCACCATGTCTCTGGCGTTGTTGGATTCAGTAATTGCTGTGTTTTGTAGATCAGTGGTTACACAGAATAGTTCCTTTTATTAAGTCACTCTCTGTTTGTTTGCAGCTCTCTGAACAGCTACAGGTTTGTGTTGTAGAGCTGGCAGTGACCTGATGATGTGCTCTTCAAACTCAAATTTATTTTGTCTAAACACTCAAAATAGAGGTGAAAACTACATTTAAGTTTGACATGTGACATGACTTTTTTTGTACAGTTGTTGGATTCGCCACAACATATGCTTACATAATGTATAACTAATACATGAGTCATGACGCATAATTTAATATGCAAGTTCTCTCATGTTCCTCACCATTAAGAAATGCACTATGACTTCATATGATCAGTTAAAACTTAATGGATCATCAATTAATGACTGTGAACGCACATTTCATACATTAATTTATATGCCACAAACTTGAGGGGAAACTAAATACAGTGACAATAAATGTTCTGTAGATAAGTTCAATGTTCCAATGCTGATAGAAAAAACACATCAAAAACAATGCAACAATCCAGAACGTTTCCTACTAAATGCATTTTCAAAATCAAATTACATGAAACATAAGAAACAGAAGTGTGAACTGGCCCCAGTCCTACTCAAAGCATGCCTGCTCATGCATACAGATGGTCATGTTGAACACATTGTCCATCAGAAAAATGACCAGACAACGTGCCAAACAGCCACACTGCAAAGGTCTCCTTCACAGGGACATAAAACGAGACAGAATGAGAAGTGACAGACTATATTTGCCTTCACAGACAAAAGAAGAGAAAACCCATTGTTAAATGGGTCCTCTACATCAAAAGACAAAAAAGTAGTGAGAGCCTTCTCAAACAAAACTGATTTGCTGCCTTGTATATTTTGGCAGTATCAAAGTGATATATTTTTCCCTCAGCAATTTTCTGGCATTTTAGCACATTGACTGTAAACAGTGTTTTTGCATCGCAGTCAGTGTCAAAGTTGTTTGTCTCTGAATTATCTGGACATTGTTTGCTTCGCTGTAATTGCACTTTTAAGTTGAATTAGTATTTATTTTAGGCAAAGCATAGCATGCATAGCAAATTAAAATGCTCTTTTGCTACATTTTCATACTGTAGAAAGTGGTTATTTTATCTGTAGTGTTTGAAACTCTTTATTTGAAGGGGTTTTTTTTTTGTTTTTTTGTTTTTTTTAAATGTGGATTATGTTCGAAGACTTTGTCTTTGATTCCCCTTCAGAAAACTCAAAAAAAATATGAGTTTGTTAAGAGTTAATTAATAAGGAGAGGTAGATCAGTGGCCAAGGGTAAGGTTTTATTTTCACAGGACCACAACCAAAATTGGTCATGTCAGAGTGAATTTAAATGAGAAATTGGATTGGTTATTTTGTGCAGAGTGCTTTTGTTGATTAACAACACACAGGACGTAAAAAACCCCAGTCTCTGTTATCAAAGTCTTAAAACACTTTATATATACACTAACAGTGCCGGACTGGTAATCTGGCGTAGAGCACATTTTCCCAGTAGGCCGACACACCTTGAGGCAACACGCCATCACAGAAACTAGACTAGAACAATCACATCTCTTACTGGGCTGGCTCTACATCTCCCTCTCTACCTTCTTCATCCAGGTAGACTGTGCCATGCCACAATGACGCTGATGGATGATGAGTAATTGAGCAATGATTACACAACATAACCCTAATGCTATTGAACTAAATTGACACCATCAGCTACAGCTACTCAGTCAGTCAATGCCAAATAGCATAACATACACTTTTTTGGCATTGTTTTCATAGCCATGCTGTTCCCTAATGCTGTCGCAACCTCAGCGGACTATTCTAATCTTATGAAGTTAACGTAAGTGTTGAGTAAACAGTGAGTGACCTCAGTCCATATCCTATCATAATGTTATTGAAATGATTCATCTTACGGCTCCTTTGGTAAAGTTGTAAAAAACTACATTTGTTACATTTGTAGCTCTACAGTGTTCAAATGCACGCTTTCTTATGTATTAGCCTTGTGCAATAGTCCAATAGTCCCTCACTATCAACTTGTCTGTTCATTCATTTTGTAAGACCTTGAAATTATGAAAGAAAAATAGGCTAAATAGATGAGATGTGATGTTAATTAACTGATTAAATATTATTTTGCCATGTCCAGTCGTTCCGGATCTCTGACCTTGAATAAAAATCAGATGCAAACTTTGTGTAATAAATGCTTTATCACATACACAGGTCCTTCACTCCTCTTATTCATTAAGATAAAGGTGATCAATGAACTGTGTAATCTATTGTATGAACAGAATAATTAGTATCCAGTGGAATAGGATAGAACAGCTCCATGCATCAACTGAACAAACAAGCATTTTGTCGTACCAGTTTGTTAAAACATATAGCTTTTTGCATGTTTTTGTCATATAATTCAAACAATTCTGAATCTGATTTTCTAATCATGTTAGCATCCCACCTAACCAATTGTAATCATCTCTCCTTCTCATTTCATTGTTTAGTGAAGCCAGGTTGTTGAGGTAGCAATGGAGCAGAGAGACAGGGAGGAGCAAGAAGCTGTAGAGTGCTCGAGTATGGATATTGTGTACTCTGCAGTCACCTCTGATCACCAGGGAGTCAGTCAAGAGGGAGTGAGTACAGCAGCTGACCTGTCCACAGCACTTACTACTCAGCTTTGTAGTGGTTTAAGGGAATAGTACAGTACGCAAAAAGGGACCACAAGGATGGTATACTTAGTGGAGTTCAACTGATTGTGGGGGGCTGTGTGCCTGGGCTGATTCTTTGTCCCAGTCCACTAAACATTGACCCCAACCACCTCCCCAGAACTTGTGCTGTACAAAAACATAGCCCTTCCTTCACTTGAAAGCAACCTTGCCTTCAGCCATAACCCAGGCAGCAATTACATTTCCAATCATACAGGTCACTGGCAAAACAAATTAGTGGCACCGTTTCTCAGAGATACGTGCACAAGAAAAATCTGCTCTAAAATTGTGTTGCGGAAAAGCTTTATTTTAGGTTAGAAGCACATTAGAGGATTATGTAGCCAGTTAAAATCAGGTTTGAATTCTGAGTCTTGACACACATCAGTGTTGAGGATTTGCAGGCTTAATGTTTCAGGGACTGACATGAACTTATCAAATATCAAACATATTTACAACTGTTGATGAGTCTGCAAATTCTCCAACGTAGAGATTAACAATACCCAAAGAAAGACAGGTTTACAGGGATGTGAGAGCCAAATCCCTTTCTCTGCTGATTTTCTGAATGGCATTACATGGATTTCAAAAAGTCCGGACATCAGTGACACATTGAGAGACAAAAAGATGCTTTACGTTGTGCTCCAAACCCTGTTCTGTCTTAACCATCTTGTGCCATCTGTGTCAAAATAACTTAAATCCAAAAATTCTTATGTTATGTGTTGCTTGGTTATATAGGCGTGCAATCTTTGTGAGTTATCTATGATGTGTTTTTCATAGAGAATGTTGTATCTTATGTTGATAGTAGTATTTTTAGATTTTGTTCTTTTATGTCTTTAACTGTTTATTTCATATAAAAGCATACTAATTTTGACTTGCAGTGTAACAAAAGCGAGATACAGTGTCTCATTTTCTCCTGTGCAGAGTGATTGTAACACA
This sequence comes from Chaetodon auriga, assembly GCF_051107435.1. Taxonomy (NCBI): domain Eukaryota; kingdom Metazoa; phylum Chordata; class Actinopteri; order Chaetodontiformes; family Chaetodontidae; genus Chaetodon; species Chaetodon auriga. Next base: position 8,553,047 of record NC_135092.1, read on the forward strand.
CAACGGCATCACTGATCCACTTAAAGCAGTCACTGTCATTTTGAATCTGTGTGAAGCAAAAAGTCCAATATGCACAGTCTGCAATGGATCTGAAATAGCTAGCAACATTGGAGTACTAATGGGACACAAAGGTAGGGAAGCTAATTAAAAGTCAAAATGGTGCAGTCAGCAAGGCGAGGGCAAATCGGTAGTGGGGGAGAAAAACATGTGAAGCCGCTGTAGTTTTGTTTCGGTTCTCTGTGCCTCCTACCAGTCAGAAAGTCATACATAATGATGTGATATGCATTCATGAAGAAGAACTGAACTGCTCTCTGACATGAATAAGATGGTGGATGGTGTTTAAAGTTTCATCTGACAAAACTATGAAGGAGAGGTGCTTTAGATACGCGACAGAGAGACGCTGGAAGTATTTCTGTGCAGACTGTACACATATACAGAAACACACAATGAACTGCTGTATCAGCCTTCTCCATCACCACTTTTACCCTTCTCCAGCACATTCTTGGCTTATTTTTAGGGTCTGTCTGTTTTTGTTTTTGTTTTTTTTATCTGTCCCGATAAAGCAGCATGCATGAAAAATATAAATCACATGCAGTCTTTCAGACAACAGAACTTCAGATTCGACCTGTGATAACAAAAACATGTTAACAAGCCAGAGTAAGTGTCAGAGTATGTTTTTATAGGAACAGGCTGGAATTTAAATGTGACAACACATCGCTTGGTGCTTTTGTTATTTCCCATGTGTTTATGGTATTGTAGCAGTTGTGTTGAGTTTGAGTTTTCTGAGCAAGCGTTAGGATGCTGACAGTGTCCCAAGTTGAAGTCCGGCTGGGGAATTTTTGAAGTGTTGAAAAAAAAACATGCACACAAACACATTGACGTTTATGTAACCCCAGACAAGAATGCTGATGCTGGACGAATCTACAAAACCACAAATTCAATGCCAACATTTTCAAAATTCTTCGTTCCTACAGTATCTGCATAAGGCAGCTGTAGCATGGTAAAGGTTAAGGGAAGCTTGTGGTCACACGCGATGCACACTGGTTTCTCACATGAAAGTCTGATGCACTACACAGGCATCTATTACCAAACCTCCACACCCTTACTTTCCATCTCTCTACGGTAAGGGTACTCTAATTTCCTGCATTGGCAATGAGCATTGAACATAATCTTCAGGTGTAGAATGTCATTCCTTCAGAGCTCATAAACCCACACTCAGTCCCACGCCTTAGGTGACTGCGTAAATCCAAACATATTGTTGTAATAATACAAACTGACCTCCAAATACATAAATCTGATGCATGTCTGATGCATTTGATTGCATGTCCATTAGTTTGAGGCATGCATCATTTCAGGTGAACAGTAGATGATTAAAACCTCTGGCTTGAAACGTATTTATTGACAATTTTCTTGATTTTTTACATTTAAATATTATGAGGTATGAAGTACTTGTCCACAGTCAGTGTAATAAATATCAGTTTAAGTATAAGCTATATTTAGAATATTTTAACGGCTTTACCTTGCCGTCAGGCGGTCCTTTCCGATGGCTGAAGCCGATGTATTGCTTTCTCCAAAGCTGCCAGACTCCTTTGACATTTTTTTTTTCTTTTTTCTTTTTTTTTTTTTTGCCTCACACAAAATAAGAGTTGCTGGTCTACCACAGCCCCCATCAGTTAGTTTGTTTGTGTTATTGTGTGACTTTGGTCCTTTAAATCACTGAAGTATCCCTTTCTGACACTCTCCTAGTTTGCACATTGAACATATTGTAAGTAATGACTGTGGGAGTCAGATTAGGCACAATCACACAATCCAATTCACATTCATCCAAATGCATGTAAAGATACCAACTGATACCAGCGAAAAGGTGGCATTAAAATGCATGCACACTGAAAACACACACACACACACCTGAAAACACTCACAACTGCTCATAAAACAGAAGCAGACACACTCAGAGGCAGGGAGGCATACACTTCCACAGCCCAGCTGTCAGAGTGAAGGATGGTTGGTGAGAGGTGGGTACACTCACTAAAGGGTCTAATCAGTCAACCACAGCTACCTCCACACACTGCAATGAATGGCACACATGCAAACTCACCCTCGCTCGCTCACTCGGTCTTTCGCGCACAAAACACACTCACACTATCCTATGCACACAGACACTTGGTCATTCGTGCACAAAAAAAAACAAAAAAAAAAACATCATCAGCACACAGAGGCCTCCCTGCTATCGCAAACGGTGAGTTCTTGCTGTTAGCAACACGCCATCACAGAAACACTACAATCAATAAAATCACTGACAGGGAGAGGTAGATGACAGAGGACAGGGATGAGGAGGATAGGTGGGAGAGAAACAGAGTGAGGGGAAGTATCGAGATGGAGTGTGTAATGTAGCAAGGAGGGCGGAGGTGGGATGAAGAAAAGGAGGATGCTGGAGAAAGAGATGGATCGCTGCAAGTTTTTGAGCACAAGATAAAAGAAAAATAAAATATAAAATGAGCCCATATATGCCATGAAATTACAAAAATACACAACCGACCCATTCTGTCACTCTGTTCTATTTGCTAGAGTTTAAACTGCCTCAAATAGAGCGAGTGAATTTTAAAGTAAGTGTGTCCATCAGAACAGGTTCTATTTTTGCGTATCTCAAACTCAAGCCCTCATTTCCCTCTGCCTCTGGAAAGCTGTGATAGCAGCTGATGACAAGTGATTTTTATCAAATCTTATTTCATATATTGCATGTGTCAGAAAACACGTGAACTTCATCACAAATGAAATAATTAATTAAATGTGAAGTTTAAGTACACTGATGCAGCATAATGCCCGCAGAGCTGTTTGTTAAGTGGCCTATCTGCAAGTGGTTGTTATACTTCATAGCATGACTTGAGGCAGTGATTCCCTACATATTTTGGCTTACACTACTCACAACCCCTCACCACAGGTTGCAGATGACTATGTGCTGTCAGCATTTCAACTGAAGAGTGATGCTCCAGTCTTGTAAAAATGTCCTTTAAGAGCTGTGGAGTCCTAGGGATGGTAAAACCAAACCAAACAGAAAAACAAAGGTTAGAGGAAAGTCTGCAGACATGCTGACATGTTTACGACAGTTCTAACATGCTGATTTTAGGTATAATGTTACCATGTTCGTCCTGCAAATACATAGAGGTTCCCGACCCAAAAGGATCAAAAAACATAGCAAAAACATAACATAGCATGGTAACTGAAGTTGTGTAAGGGTGAATCAGTACAGACAGTTGTAACTGTAATTTGATGAGTGAGCAATATCGTGTTGTAAGGTGAAATCAAACCAAACAAAAACACAGTGCAGGGGCACAGAGAGAGGCTGGCCTGCATCTGGGAGACCAGCCAGGTGCAAACAGTTGAACTGATTCATTCATTAATTCATTCAGACAAGACACAAAGACTGAAGGTGCTGCTTTCAGAACCAAAAGGCCATCATAAGATGCCGCACTCAAAAGAGCACCTAAATCTAAATGCAAACCTTGGAGTCTTTTATCAGGTCGCGTTGTTGAATCCTGTGAACTTAAGTGTAGTGTTGAGCATTCCAATTTAAAGTTTTGTTCATCAGATGCCCTTCCTCAGCAAGCCTTATAATGAAGTTGCAGAGACGGGTACCAAAACACCGTCTTTCCTCTTCCAACAGTGCTCTGGGGAACAGAGGTTTCTTTCATATGCTGATTATTTCAGGTTTGAATAGCTTCATAGATAAAGAAAAACAACTTCATCTGTATCATAGGACAACAAGCGACCCATATTTATATTCCCCCCCCAGACTAGTTGAGCCTCTCGCAATGCTTACAGGGATATATATACTGGATAATAAAGCTAAATTAGCAGGACATTTTTTTTTTAAAACAGCAACCGTGCTTTGCTAGAAAAGGGAAACTGTGGAGAAACAGCGTGGAATCAAAAGGTATTTTAATTCATTTTCAAACCTACAGTCGCTCGTGGCCTTTTGCCAAGTCAGTGCTTTTCAAAATGTCACTGCGCACTTGGCTGTAGAGCTTTATGAACTTTTAGTTCACAGTCAGACGGACATAATATCCAACAACTGAATCCAGAAATCAATTGTTAAGTGCAGCATCACAACACAAACACACTCACACTGCATTCAGTCCTGCCTGCATTCGATTTTAGATTATTGGTTCTTGTGAAATTGTTTCAGTCGTCGCCTACAGTGGAGGACACTGCCTTTCTTATGTTATTCAATCTGATCGCGCCCAAACTGCTATTGCACTTGATAGCATTAATTGATGTTGTTGCGGCTACAACTGTTTTCAACTATAGTCGTGACTGAAAGTTTAGGGCCAGACTTTTCTCTGACAGTCAGGCGAGTTGTGTTTTGCCCATAAAGCAACATGCTGTACTTTGGAGAGAGCTGGAGCCCCAAAGAACCGCCTGCATGGCTGTGGTTTCCATTCTAGTGTTGCTTATATCTATGTGCTGTAGAAATGTGCTGTTTGCTGAAAAGTGTTGGTGGTTTGATTGTATGCTGTGTCATACTTTCACATGCACACAGTTTACTTTGTTTGCATGTTTTGTGCATACTGCAGCATCTCCATTATTCAACCCGAATAAAAAAGACCATGAATAGAAACTACATTCATAAATATAAATGGTTTTGGATGGTGGGCTTCTACTTGAAATAAGTTTGGATGCTGAGGACAGAAAATGCAGTTTTTACTTTTCTTCAGATGTGATGTGAAACGGTCAGAAAGTAAGTTGAAATGTGTAAAGCAGGGCCTCGTGAAACCCTAAAATACAAAATTGGGAAGCGCTAGGTTAAAAATATACAAGTATTGTCCTCTAATGTTTAACGGCTTTGAGTGCTTGCTGTGACGGAATGCTATGGACAATTATGAGCCACCAAAAACTGAACACAAGGTCATTTCAGTTTTTTCATTTTTCTTTTTTTTTTTTTACCCTCACATTTCATTTTCTGCCTTTTCCTTCTGCCATGAACTAAGTATGTTGTTGTTTCAGATCCTGCCATTATCTCTTTTGACGGAGTCTTTACAATAAGTTTGGGGAAAGTTCCGAAGCAGCATGTGCTGATTGCCATTAGCCGCTACATTTATGCTTGACTATCCCTGGCTCATTATTCATATGCTTGGCTACTGGTTGACTGCAATATCCAGTCACAATTATGCAGGTGTATGGTGCCACTGTTATAATTTGACACTTCTAATTATTACTCTCCTTGTACACTCGTGCTAACGCTCGAAGCTTCTGCAGCTACATCCACCAGCTCGACCTTCTCTGTGACTGGTGAAGCCAGAGCTAATTTTCCGCACTGTGAACAATAAAGTTCCTGATTAATTACATGCGTATACTTAACTAGCAAACAGTAGTTCATATTAACATATTGACCCCATTTTCACCTGGTGTGAACATGCGATTTGTGTCTGCATATCAGTTCTGTATGGGGAAACATCTGCATCTGGGGGTGGGCTGACTCATATTGTGATCCAGTCTCAGCCAAATGTAAATTCTTGCTAACGCTCCTCACTTCCTCATTGATTACTCTCCGTACACTTGCACATACAGTAACTCAATAGTGAATAAGTTAAAATCACTGTTAAAAGACTGGACATACAAGGAAGGGAATAATTTATTAAACATTTAAAAGTCTGACTAAAATGCCCATAAATATTATACCTACATACTGTGTATATATAGGTCCCTCCTTTAATTACATGCTGTTGTGTTCCTCCACCTCTTTCCTGTTCTACCTGGCCGCTACTCCTGACGCAACACTCCACGCTTGTCCTCCTTCCTGCTGCCTCATCAGTTCTGAGGCTGCAGTTCTTAGGATCCTGTCAACAGTGCTTTGGTGCTAGAACTGATGGGAGCACCGTGCTCTCTGCCGTTCTTAGCATCAGTCATCTGAACACTTTGCCTCAGGAAGGAAATCGATCTCCTGCCAAGTTCGGGAGAGAGCGAGAGGAGCGAGAGATAGGGAGAATGAGAGGGAAATACGTCCCCACACCTGCAGCTCTTCCCAGGTAGAAAACTGTGATAGATCTTCTGTCAAAGTTAAGAGAGTGTCAGTTAAACATTATAACAGATGGGGGCTCTAAAAGCTGTAAAGACAGTGTTTCGTGAAGCCTAATCAGCTAAAAGCCTAAGAAGAAGTGCCTGATTATGCACAAGTGTTTACAGTTTCAGCCCTAATTGAAGCTGCGTGTTTACTGCCTTGTTGCTCTATGACCACCGGACTGCTGCTTCATTTCAACATGAAACTGGTGATGATGAATCCCCTCTGGAAAATGACAGCGGGGCAAACCTGACATATTAGATTGTGAAGCTAACCTTTTTTACAAGTAAGGAACCAACGAAAATGATTACCAATCCATCTTTCTTTTGCAAATATAAACATATAAGCCAGCGATTTGCAGCAAGTAAAGAAAGGCAACGACCCCTTGAAACAAAGCTGCATCTGTCTGCAGTTCTTATCACAGGTTACATAACCAAACAGGTGGAACAAGCCAAAGAGCAATACCTTTTGATTCATTTGAGTATTTTTAGAAGTTATAATTCAATAATCCACCACAAGGAAGCCAACCCTACAAGGAAGAAACAAAGATTAGAGCAGAGTCTTGTGGCACTATGACTCGTGCTTAATTCAATTTTTAATGAATTCATCTTTGCACTTGTTAAAGTGTGGGGCCATCATTTATGTAGCAAGAATGCCTTAAAGGATATCAAAATATGTAACATAATTAGTGACTGTAAAAGAGGAACCAGTGTCAACATAATAGGTACAAACACTGAGGAGTGATTGCACTCAACTTGTGGCAATAATTGGAAATAATTAATATTTTCTAAGTAACAGAATTGAACTTGGATAAAATGCAGGTCTTGACTCGTGTACAGTGACCATAACTCTTCATACATGCAAACTCACATAACCTGTTCTTTATAATGAAAGGTTTATTCAGCTACTAAGCTACAGTGAATAAATGCAACCATGAATATGTGCAATGAATACAGCAATAGACAAATGCATTAACAATGAATACAATGACAGACAATAATAACTGAATGAGGACAATCATATGCCAGCGAAAGCACTGAATGATAGTCAGATGTGTTGATTTGTGGAAACACAGTAGATGACTAAATGGGTGGGAACTTTACTCACAGATTCCAGATATTCCATCTATATGTTTTACGGGTTAGTATGCTTGTGTACCCACTTCCTGTTAGTTCAGGGTTTATGGTCCCTGCATCCAAATCAGCATGTCAACTCAAAACGTTCATGCTTTAAACCTCCTTTTATAAGATCAGTGACACATTACATGTCCATTAATGCACATATCAATGCTTTTTTTCCATTCTACTTTTCCATTAATGCCATTAGTTCCATAACAAACGTTTGTTTGTTTGTTGTTTTTATGCTTTCACATTCTTTTCTTCATCTCATGACCCACTAAGACTCACCTTGGAGCTGTCCTGACTACAGGTTGGAACCACTGACCAAGTGCAACTTAGATGAGAACATCTTTTTTTCAGCAGCAATGCTCTGCTGTCACACAGTGTTACCACCTGACAGATGCAGAAATCATCAGCGCCATTTACTGTGAGCTCCACTAGCTCACCTTACCCTTTGAAGTGACGTGCACCGGCGTTCTTTGTCTACTTTCTGAGAAAAAAATGAGATTCAGACATCTGACTTATGATAACAGTGGCATTATTTTTGTCATTTTATTTCCAAACCATTGTTTCAGCAAGTCTTCAAGGCAATCAAAGGGTATCAGTCCAAAGTACCATGTATATTATGCCACATGACTCCTTTGATGTTTCTGAGAATGTGACACAGGCAACAGCTTAAAGCCAACTCTCCACATTACCACTGCCTTTCACTGTGACGCCTATCTGGCCACCAACAAAATCCTTTATGCTATGGTTCAAACTGAGCCAATATTTGGCCTACTTTCTGTTTGTCATTTACATTTTTTTTTTCCCTTTTGCATCAAATCCTCTCCCCAAAACTCAATGAAATACACGTCTTTTTTTTTTTTTTCTTCAGGACTGCACTTGATGATTTGGATGTGCATGTTTTTCAAACTCAAAGCTCTCTGTGTGTGTGTGTGAGAGAGAGAGAGAGAGAGAGAGAGAGAGAGAGCAGGTTTGCGGTAAGCTGGAATTGTGAAAGCTGAAAATGAAATAATAAATATGTAAATGCATTGCCATCACTTGCTGCGTTTCGACAGCAATATGCTGGCTCCCGTCCAGCCGTGCCTCAATTGCAAAATTCACAGCGTGTGCTTGTGATTGTTTGTACTGTATGCTTATGCTGTGCATGCAGCAGCACTGAGTGCGGGTATGTTGTATATTTTTGTACAAATGTGTACGTGTACGTATGTTCGGGAGTGTGATTACTAATTAGAAAGTGGGAGAGAGAATGTGTATGTGTGAGGGAGCGAGAGCGCACGAAGGGAGATGTGCAGTGTGTGCTCTAACCTCCATTGTCAATGTGTGCAGCCTAAGATCCGCATGTTAAGTGGAGCAGAAAAAGCCTCTCTGTGTGTCACAGTAATAGTGCCTCTCTGCCTTTTACACACACACACACACACACACACACACACACACACACACACACAGATGATTTGACAAAAAACTGCAGCCTGCCATCAAGCTTAAGGTACCAAGAGAAGTATAAACATCGGAAGACACACTCAAATTGTCTTTGCTAACGCAGGAACACCAACATTGACCAAAAGGAAATATGATTTTCAGACATGCAGGAACAGAAGATGACAAGACGCTGTTTTTTTTTTCTTTTTTTTTTTTGAGAACACAATTCTCTATACTGACTTCACTTTTTCAAAACTCTTAAAATGACCACTAAAATCCTTAACAACCAGTAGCATTACAGTATTTATCATATGCATCACTACTGTCTGTGAAGTATATTTTATCTATTCACTGTGCTACCTTATGGTATACATCACAGAAATTAATTAGAAAAAGCCAACTCTCCTGCACAATTTGGTCTCATCCACAAAAAACCTTGTATGTCCTCTCTTGCAATACACCCGGGAAATAAACTTTTTGCATGCCTGATCCATCCCTGGCAGTCTTCTGCAGCCTTATCCAGACATCGAGCATTCAGTGCGTCCAAGAGGGACATCTGATCATGTCGCTGGCAGTCCCAAACTTTTCAGTTCTGTGAGGAAAGATTTCCTCTATGGGGTTGAGGAATGGAGAGCAAGGTGGAAGGAAAAGTGACATCATCCTAGGATGGGCTGTAAACCACTCCGTGACCGGAACAGTCGAATGCCACATTGTCCCATACAGTGAGAAAATGTTCTGCACTCTGCCTCACTGGCCCCCTTTACTCACCTGGCACAAGTCTTTCACAGACGTCAAGTCGAGTTTGAGTGAGAAAACGGTTCATGAATTTTGAGAGATGTGGTCATTAAATGCATTTTGTGTCAAAGCAATGACAACTGATCTGCAGTTCTGTCATGCTGAGCGTCTGATGACCTTTGAAAAGTTGAAAAGTTTTAAGAAATCTATACTACTGATTGTAAGTCTGTGCACAGCATCTTCACACATTGGGAGCACCAAAAGCAAAAAGAGATAAGTTTTTTTTTTTAATCAAAGCAACTTAAATATCTGGAAATTGCACACTGGTCAAACGGAAATATATATAATGTAGTTTTCATGAGCTGGGTACTTTTCTCAAACACTGACTGCTTCAAACCCAAAGCACAGTATAAAAGATCAAGAGACAAACAGCAATTAAGTAAAAAGTGTTCCCCGAGGCTATTGTGACTAGTTTAGTTTGCATGAATTATTGTTTCCAGGCAACCAAGAGCTTCATGAGGTGGGAAGGCAATGCCACAGCATACACAAGGCCACTTAATCACATTGCATTTGTGAAATGACAAAAAAAAAAAGTAAGTATTTTTCCATTTTGCAGATAGGGTTTGTGGGTTTGGCTTGTTACACCACTGGTTAATCCACTCGGTAGAGCTGAGGGGAACTGCAGTCAGACGGGTCGGTGAGGACGTTTGAGCACTCAAAAAATGTTCTTTGCCCTCGACGATAACAGGGGGGGAAAAAAATTAAACAGTGAATCTAATTTGTTGGCGAATACAGAGTCAGCAAAATGAATCGGGGATTGCACGTAATTGCGGTTAAACATTCTTCATTACATGCCTTCACACTTTCACGCTTTTTGACAGCGTCCGTTAAATTATATTCCAGTGGGATACAAAATTGTACAATGTGCGTCACAAATCAAAGTCTGGCCTAAAGTCTGACAATAAAAGAGTGACCGAAGTTACAAGAGGTGGAGGGAGCGCGCTTTAATGCCATGGCTTTTTCGAAGTGTTGCTGATCGCTGCACTTTTCTGCAATATCTGTTCTCAGCGTCTATTATAAACTTGTATTTAAACTTCTAACTTCAATTATAACCCCACCACCCTCCACACACACACACACACACACACACACACACACACACACACACACCAGTTTGCATCCTGAAGCGGCTCTCCTCTTACAGTTCAGACTAACAGGGAGAAAATCGTTTCTTTTGATATTATGAAATGGCCAAACTTCAATGGCCAGTGCTGCATTCGTCAAGCTCATACCACTTAAAAAAACTTTAAAGTAAGTCTTTGTTTTGCCACACTACATCAGTAGCTGTGTCGAGCTCGTGTTTTTTGACCATGCCATATCATTGGGTTGTACTGTTTTAGTTAAATAACTGAATTAACGAATGGCTTCTCACTTACAATTAATACCCCATACATGTTAGATTTATTCTCCTCGCATGTTCAACTTAATAGTCAGCAATAGCAATGAACAGCCTCGTTTATCAGCTTACAACATTCTATCAATTAGATTCATTTTACTCTGGGCTCTATCAAAGCGTAACAAAAAGAAGCAGAAGAAATGAAAATGAGATAATTGCTTGGTGACTGCCTGTTGTAATCTCCCCAAATGTGCAGTGTGAGGTGCAGTTAATTTGTGGGACGTGTCAGAATCAGTGAGAGAAATGTTATTAGAAGTATGAGATTGCATGCTGCAGATCTGATAAAACGGGCCCCAGCTGCGTTCCTACATGGCCAGGCTGAGCTTTTACAAATGAATTATTCTGGCAGGTTGAGGCACTTTTTCACAAAACGCTCATCCTCTCAAAAATTGTTCCTTGAGCATTTCATTGACTTTAATTTGCTGTAATGACCTGCACAGGCTCCATGTTTTAACCTTGCTGAGGACCTTCAGGATCATGTGGAATAGAGTATTACAACATGATGGCATCGCCGAAAAATCAGTGGGAACTACACGATGCTAATGAGAATCTCCTTCAGTCCTTGGCTTTACCAGATTGTAAGCAATTGTATCTGAATAAGTAGGAATGAGTGTACATCCCACTGCAAATACTGAAATATGTCACAAAAGTGTAATAATAGCTGATAACTTTATTTGAAATATTCAATTTTCTTTGCACAGTTTGAACACCATGTGATATATATTCTAAATTTTGGACTGTCTCCTTGAAAACATTTGATCTCCCAATAGTTTCTTTCTCTGTCAGCATTCAAATGAAAGCTAAAAAATGGCAAGAAAATGTAGCCTGTGTTTGGGACACCAGCTCATTTTTATGCCTGGCTCTACTAGTGTGGAAACTTTAATTGTGGCTCTGCTGATTTTCATAAGATATAGCCTGAGCACTTTTCCAAATGTTCTGTTTTGAATCTGAATTATTTTCCATTTTGTTCTTCAAATATTGTTTACAGCAACCACAGCTGAGTTTAAATCCAATTTTCCTCCAAAATTTGTATGTGAATATACAACCCTGATTCCAAAAAACATGGGGATGCTGTGTAAAACATAAATAACTAAAATTACAGCCTTGTGGTTGCATGACTCTGCCAACCAGTCAAGTTGCAGTTTACATCCATGTCTGTCAGACTAGTATAATATAGACTTTGAAGAAATCAAATGTATGATTCCAGTGACCAATTTCCTGTGACAAATATGCTCTCTTCACTATTTTTGCAGAGAAGTACAGAAGACTGATAGAGCTTCATCACATGGTGCAACAACAATCACCTGACACTCAATATCAGCAAAACCAATGAGCTTATGGTGGACTACAATGCTTCAAATATGGATATTGCTGAGAAGAGAGACGAATGTCCAGCTCTTTTAACATTACATTTGGCCACACTTTTGCTCATTCTGTGTCTGTTTTCTGAAATAAAGCCAGTGTAGTCCTCCTTGTGTAGCTATAGTTTTGTGAGTGAAGAGATTATCTCCACACCAATTTACAGTACAATGGGTACTGACTCAGTGGGTCGCAATCCTTTATGGCAAACAGTGTTTGAGGTGATGGTGTGCAGCATAAAAGCCCCTTAAACTCGAGCCCCTATTGTACAAGAGGAGGTTCATATACATGTAGGGAAACTATATTTAGTGTGAGAGGGTGTCCGAGTTTGCCAGCTTCCTCTCTGAGTGGCTGATTCTCTACAGATGGGTAAATTGGGTTTGGACTGGCATTTTACTATTTAAAGGTTTGTGCATTATAGGTGCTTCAGACTTTGTGGAAACGGGCACTTTGTCAGCATTCAGCTTCTGACCAGCCACTTTCATTTCTTATTTCCATGCCATTTGTGCTGTGAAGGGCTATGGTTCCCTGTCATACAGAGGCTAATGGTTTGATTCCACCAGGCACGGCTGTGTCACGGTTTTATTCCGCCCTCTGCCTTGCTTCATACCCCACCAGGGGCATTTTGCCTGCTGATTTAGTTTGATTTGGTTATTTTTACTTGATATTTGTGCTTCTACCGTGGCTAAGTAGGCTACATAGTTAACTGGTTTCTTTTTCATCAGATCTTTAAGAGTTTATTGCATTGTTTCATTGTTTTATTTTGAAGACTTGCCTGATTCTCAATGTCGTTCCTGTGTCTGACATTAAAACAAGGCACATATTTTTAGCAGAGCAGAGCGGAGAGCTGGTTAAAAAGAACTGTGGTATCCCTTAGAAAAGCCTGAATCTGATACATCCTCCCTGATATGAACAAGCTTCCGAGGGACAATGGGCTGGATTTCAGGCGGTGATCGGTGCACGTCTAGCCATGGTGTTTGCAACAACTGATTGCATTACTGCTACCCTCAAACGTAAAGTGTGAACTAATAGCAGGCATTTGTTTGACCTTTTCTACTAAATCTATTTACACATGCAAGAAGAATGGAGGGTTTAATGGTCAGTTAAACACAGCATGTCAGACTGTAATTCTTACAACTCCCAATTCCGTTTTGGATAATATTAAATTCCCCATCACAGCTCATGATAAACTAGAGACTCATTTCATTCTTTCACTCCCTAACTGTCTTCCCCCTCTGTAATTATTTTCTTGTATCACATTTCAATTATTCCTACCTCCATGTGCTTTGTTTCTCACTTCACTTCGTGTCTATTGTTTACCCTCTCTTTCTCTCTCGTTCTCAGAGCCAGGTAAGTATTGTTAATAAACACCTCCAGAGCTCTAGGGCTCTCCTGGGCTTGACAGATTGACCCAGCAAGAGACATTACAGTGATTTACTTTCTACATAATGGCGACATAATTTCAGCAGGAATGTAATGCTGCACATTTAGTGAAAATGACTCGGACATAACTGAATTGCAATAATGATTAGAACTGACAAAAGCTGAGGGATCGGAGCTCGGCTTGCTTCCACTGCCTAATGAAACACTGTCATCACAAAGTCAGTTGATGTACTTTACAGACTTTTTAAAATTTAGCTGACAGATCAGGTTAAATATAACCACTGTTTAACCGTTGATTGTGGTGAACGTAGTTTTCATTTGCCCTTTTGTGCATATAGCTGTAGGTTAACAGGCTCATTTAAGAAATGTAATTTTAATTTTGGTGAAATTACATGTTAGAAAATGGAGGAGAAATAGAAGCTTGCAGCCATGGCTGATAGTCTCTGTTGCAGTGACACAGAAATCTAAACACCATCTGCTGTCTCGGCTAGTCCAATGTGGACATTCTCAAAGATCAGGGGTATCCAGCAACTCCACCAGCATGGATGAACACAGAGTCCTTGCAGCTTTGCTGGTTACTGCAGCCTAACAATAGAAAAAAGATACAAAAGGCAATATTTTATGTCAAATTATTCCTTCGATCATAAATTCTGAGTAGAGTCATTCACAATAAAGCGTTCCAAGTCTTCTGTGGAACATAAAATGTTCTTACAGGCAGGGAGCAAGTGTTTCATCTTGAAAAAAGCTTGAAAACATATCGGTGTTTTGCCTCTTTTGTCCTTGCTTATCTTTCAAAAAGCAATCATACAGTGGCCGACTTGTTAAACATCATTATGCTGTGTACAGTTTTCGATTTCTGGGTTTTGAACATCCAACTTCTCAACCGCTCACTCCTCACTGCTGTTTTGAGCTACACAAACATGAGGTTGCTTCGCGCCAAAGACATTGCTTTTCTTCGGTTTAAAAGAGCCTCATACAGTGGTGCCACTGTGGCGAGGTTTTGAAGCAGTGCACACATTAAAGTGACAGGAGGGAGACATATCAGGTAGGCAAGTTTAAATCCATTCTGGCAAGCACGATCATTGACTGACATCCTGAACAGATGACTAGCATTGGAGGATAACAGTTGTCATCCTGAGGCTAGATGCATAAATGTGCAGATTTACATGAAGCTATCTGTAGTCCGTGCTCCAGATTTCTAAAAATACTGTGGATGCATTGTTACATGCTGAAAATTCACAACTTGGTCATTGTGAAAATGTGCACAAATGCATAAGCCTACTGCTGACAGTTAGACATTAACAGTGTCCCCTGACAATGCCAAAGCATCCATGTGTGTGTCATTTTGTAAATCTATTATGCGCTGATATATACTCACAGTGGCATTATGACAGCCTGCTGACTCATGAGGCCTACTTTATGATCCGCTTTTTACAGTTTGGGTGACATTACACAGACGTATTCACTCACACAAGCATACAATTCTAATTGTAAAGACATAAATGTTGCATTATGGTTACATAATCCTATTATGTTATATTCAAAACATCAAGGCTGCAATACTGTCAAAAACGCTGATTAGTATTTCACATTCATGACGTGTCGCCAGATCGTCATGCATGCGTTTTAGCTGAGAGTGCACATCGTTTGACATCTGAACTCTGTCGTGTAAGGAGAGTGCAAAATGGTTCATTTCAGTCTGGGAGGTCACAAATGACAATGAATGAAAACAATGCTTATTAAAATATAAAAGACAAAGCTTTGACATTGACCCTCATTCAGGAATAATTTATTGGGGATAAAAGCCTATAAATAAATCAACATCTGATGATTCTCTCAAAAGAATAAATTTTGAGTGAAGTTTCAAAAAGAGAGGAGATATCGTGGATGTAGGAAGTCGGGGTGGTGAAGGGGCTGCGGCATCCACTAAAATCTGGCATTTACAAAATCCCTCAGTTGTGACATTAAAGTGGTTTTACCTTGTTTTGTGTCTGGTAATTATCAATATATATTAGTCTATAATACTTCCTGCAAAGCATCCAAGCTCTTCTATCATCTATGAGGTGTTAGTGTCCTGATGAAGTAACCAAAAACATCAGGGCACTGATCGCCCTGTTAGACGGACCCGGAGAGTTCAGCGCAGCCTGGTACTGTGACACTAGGCCATTGTTACAATAGGATGTGTGATTTGGTTAGAGCTCTTCATTCTAAAATATATCAGGTCACTAGAGGTTACTGTAAAATATTGAGGTTTGACAGAGTGCTGGTTTAATATGTGTTTAATGTTTAAAAGTACTGAACACCCCTGGGGGAGAGGCAAAGAATGACAGCATTATGGCAGAGGTTGATCATGAAGACCGACGTTACTGCATAATTCTCAGGTTTATTAGTGAAATGTCACTTGGATCCTGCATGAAAAGGCTGTATCCTCGCTGTTCTGCATTATTACAACAGGTTTTTTTAATTTAATTATTACAGGTCATGTCTCTTGTACGCATCATTTTGCTGCCTGTGTGTTGTTGCCAGTGTAGCTGCTGTGGCTGCTTTAACATACATAAAAACTATGATAATGATATGATATGGTACCCCAAACAACAAGTAGGTGTTGGTGTTGAAGTCTGGTGTCTGTTGTAGTGTAAAACATTGTAAAATTATTCTAAGATATTGTTAATAACCATTAAATATAAATGATTCTGGCCATTCAAATTTAGTCTCCTGCTCTGTGTTTAAGAGATTCGTATTTTGCAGAGACCTCATGCATTTTGTGATGTGATGTGGAAACTTACAAAGCTTGGAACTAATTAATTCAAACTACAATAATAATCATAATAATAACAAAAAAAAAAACCCTCAAAAACTTTTGCACCACTTAGTCTTGACAGTTAGGGTGGCAAATGAGGTAACCCCCTGGTGGTGTGGAAAAAAACTGAATCTCAGCTGGTGTAGTTGAGCTGGTGTCTGACTGTCCTTGTCTGATTTGTCTTCACCCGCACAAAATCCCATGAATCCACATAGACCGACGGGTCCGTCCTCCCTCCCTATATGCTTCAGCCTTCCCTTCACCCAGAGCAAGTGCCAGAGCAAATACTCTACCTTGGGCCAACATTTTAACCACTGTTGCACTTCAGCCAAAAACCAAGAGATACCACTGAGCTTTGGATGCTTTAATATTCCATGTTCTCCTCTTGAATATATCAACATATTTGCTAAAGAGGAGTGCTCAGTCTTTTATGTGCAGGTTGTAATATAGTGAAATTGATTGCCAGATATATGCGGCAGGGGTATTAGCATCCTGTGATTAGCATATATTATATTACATCCTAAACTGGCCAGCCTAAAGAATTATGATGATTATGTGATATTATGATTATAATGTACTGAATATAGAGAATCTATAATAAACTGTCAAAGATTGGCGATGTGCTTTAATACATAAGGATCTGTTAAAATGTGGATGTGTAAGTGTTGACCAGAAACTTAGCTCACATTAACTCTGAAATGGGTATTGTATGGGTGTCTTTGTAGTGTTGTTGCCTGGACAGGAACAGGCAGGTAATGCTTGGTAAAAAAGGAAGAGAGCGGGAGTCAGGAAGGCCGATATTAGCGAAGGATGGAGTAAATGTGGACATACAGAGGGACTAAAAAGACAAGAGGACAGATTTAAGTTGCCTGATGAGTGGTAAAAGCAACCGATGACAACCTGTCATATGATGAAGACAAGTTGACCAGAATGAGATTTAGACAGATTTATCAGATCATTATGGAAATCAATCCTGATAAAATGTATGCATAGATTCTTTTTAAGTCTTGGTCCATAAACTGCACACACACTGTATATACATATTTTACAGAATTTTCCACTTGGTCCTCACAAAGCTTTAAAAAGGCAGACCCCCTGACATTCCCTCTCTCTCTCCATCATACACCCCCCCCCCCACACACACACACACACACACACACACACACACACACGTGCTCACACAAGCGGGGGCACACACACACACACACACACACACCTGTTCCCGAGCAGATGACAATTGAGGACCTACCCCACTGGCAGGATGCCGAGATAATCAGCGAATACTGGAAAGACAGCTAATTAACAGCCACTGCAAGCTGATAGTTTGAGCAGATTAGCAGCTTTCTGGAGAGTTGAGAGGACAAAGATATGCCTGTCAGGATCTATCCATTTGAGTAATAAGGTGTGTGTGTATGTGTATGTGTATGTGTATGTGTGCGTGTGTGTTTCTGTATGTCTCCATACACACGTGTCTACGCCTGTCTTTCTGTGTCTCTCTGTGTCTTTAGGGCTTAAAGCCCTTGATGAAAGAGCTGAGAACAAAGGCAGAGAGGAATGTTTCATTGTGTTTCTTCACAGCATAGAGTTAAAGTGTTTTAGGTTTTAACACATTTTCACTGAAAATGTTTTATTTTCTTTTGAGCAAAGCGGCTTGGACTGGTTTTTAGCTCTTATGTCCCCAATCACCTAAAAAGTATTGGTTTTCCTGCTGCGGAAAACTCAAAATGAGCCTCTTAAATGCAAATGTTCACAAAAAAAAAAAAGAGAAAATGCAAATGAGCTGCATTCATCGATAAACTGTTACATGAGCATGTAAGTACTAATGGTGATTGTGTTTTATTTATTATTCAAATAAAAAGTTTAAATAATCAACACAGATCTACCAAGTGAAATATATTTATTAAATTCATAACGTACATCATTTATTTCAATAAATGGAAAATGTACAACTCTTGGTTCTTAGTGTTCACCATTTTTATAATAGCTGTGAACAGCCTCTACTGACACTTGTGTGCATTTCTCTCTCCATCACAGGGAAGGTACAACAAAACCTTGACAAAGACAGCGAGCTATAGTGAATATTAAGTGTGAATAAACATCTAAAAGATTGTTGTACTGCCTGCATTCAGTGCTGTCTGGAGCCATCAGAATCCTGCCAAAGTGCTTTGGCCTGTGCTGTTTAACATGGTCAAGTATTCCCTGACTGTTGTAGTTTAAATGTTTTCTCTCATTATACTTACTGCTGTCAATAAAGGGCCATCGATACATAAGTACAGTTGCAACAGAATAATGTTAAAATGCAGAAAAGGGTATCAAACTGATAAGTGAAGACGAGATCAATAAAAATGTGACATGAAACTGAAACAGATATTTTTTCTTGTTAACATACGGAGAAGAATGGATGTCGAATGAATTAATGGAGACTCTGACAGATCTGAAGAAACATCCCAGCAGAGGGAAGAAAGTGAGAGAAACAAACAGAGTGAAAATGACAGGACTGAATAGAGGAAGCTGCAACACAGTAAGACAGTGCCAGACAGCTATAGAGCCAAAGACAGAGAGAGCAGTGACACCCTGGGTGATCTTTTTCGCAATTTACTTGACATAAAAAAAATAAAATAAAAATGTATTGGGGATGTCAGCGGGGACACCAACTCAGAGCATTTTCCTCATTTTGAAGACAAACCTGTGTGATTAAAAAAGTTGCGGATATACCCAGAAGCAAAGTTATAGAGCATTTTCTAAAATTAATCATCATTTTGGGTGATTACCACAGTGGAAATACTGAAGCCATACTCTCTATGAATTTAGATGAAGCTGTATTCAACAAAGTCAACAAGCAAATTGTCTTGACACGTGAATTTCTTGACTCATGTTGAGCCTTTAGGTGAGGTAGTGCATCGAGGCTAAAGTTGTAATGGTACAGATATTTATCAGAACACTTTTGTACAAGATGTTTGGTGTGAACAAAATACTGTGCACCATATTGTAGCTGACAAATTACCCTGAGACACAAATGTCTTGTGGAACATGAATTTTAGCTTAACCATGCTAGTTGGGTTAGCCCCTGCGTAGCTCCTATAGTGACTGACATCAATGTCGCAAACACAAATGGCACCAGAGCAGAAAGAGCCTAACACATGTACTATATTACTAAAGGAAGAGTGGTTGATTGGATGAAAACGGATGTCATTTTACACAAATATTAAAACATCTTCTATCATTTCCAGCTGCATTATCTGTGTGACAGTGTTTTTCTTGCAGTGTTCAAGCCCTGCTCCATCAGTCACTCTGTTGTTTCTGCTCCCTCAATGAGCACAAGCTGCAGTCACCCAGGTATTACTGACTACATTGGCAGTGGCGTCCAAGGCTACAGAGAGCTACGTAACTATGTAACACCTTAAAGTGAGAATTAGCATAATCTGTGGAACCGAAGAATAATGGAGTAGTTCAAGATAGTGGGAAATACACTGCCTTTTCGCCAAGACTTAGATGAGATGATTGTTACTGCTCTCCTGCGTGCAACTTGGTGGATACTAAGCTACCAACAGCATCTGATTTTCTTAGCTTCGGACAAAGACTGGAACAGGGGAAGAGCTATCTGATGTAACTCAAGCAAAAATGTTCACAGATACATTTTGTCACATTTCCTTCCTCATTCTCTGACATATCATTTGGTGTTTTTCATGTTACCTCAAGAATTATAGCAACTAGAGGGGTAAAGGGAACAAAACACCACTGACAGGCAAACAAATGAACTTTGAATTATGAAAAATCTGGGTTTGGACATTGTTGAAAACAGCCTAACAAAACATAACACAGGTCTAGTCATTTGTGGACATTTTAATGCAAAAGATTTTACATCTTATACCTTTAAGCAAAACATAAAAAAGTGAGCATTACTGGCATTTGGACATTGCAGTTACCAATCCAAAGTCAAAATTGGATTTAATGCTGCCAGACCTGTTAAATCCATCCAGCTTTCATACTTTGGAAACACATAGATTTTTGTTCTTTAACAGTCACACTTTCCCGTTCCACAGACAGTGTCCTTTCCATCCCTATAACAAAAATCAATTCAGTCTAAATGCTGATGAAGAAAAAATAACAGCATCACATAAAGCAGGATTTCCCTCACCCACCTCCACTTTTACTACCAGCATAGCAGCATCTTTTATACGGTCAGCTTTATTAACTTAAAATCAATTCCAGGGCCAGTCATTCCCTTGAGGACAGGGGGAAAATGTGAGTGGGGAAAGATTTTACTGTACTGCTGCGGAAATAGAAAGTACTCCAAGGGAGAGAGGACACTGAAGATAGATTCAGATTGCAGGCCCACGTTTGACCAGAGTGGCTGTCAGGCCAAACTGTGGAAGAAAAAAACTGATGATCCTGATGGAATTTGCACCATGGGCAGGTGAAGAACTCGACCCTGAGCACTTCTGATCCAAATTTATCCATCTGAATGTGCAGATGATAGAAAAGTGACTAACTCATCAGTACCAAGTGTGTGCACTTGTGAGGAAAGACTGAGGACACTGTCTGTCACGATGTGAGAATGGATGTGTTTTGAGAACAATATGTGATGCTTGAATATCACATTCAAGCTTCAGTGAAGGTCATTCTATTTAAGAAACTCATTTTTATGGAGGCAGCGATGGTGTTGGAAATCTTTTATAGTTCTGTTCTCTGTGTAGAAATATTGTCCATGCTCCAGTGAGCAGTTTTGAGCAGTACAGGCCATAGTTCTCTTTTGATTGCCACACTCAATTGGCTCTGTATTCGAGTGCTTTGATGACATTTGCACAACATAGGAAATAGAACAGAAGATGCCATAAATGACACAGCCCAGACAAGTGGGCTTGCAGTTAACACACAAATTCTCTAAGTGATAATGTAATGACATGTTATGCATTATGTCTACTGTAGCATACATAGTCCAGATGTATTTAAATCAGGGGTTCTTTAACTTTCAATTGTTGTTTTTAATTTGTTTTATTTTCAGAGCACAAGCGGAGAAAGGCCGTGCACACCTTGCATTCCCTGATGAGCTTTCTGCTTGGGACCCAAAATTTAAATCTTTTCGATTCCAAGGGGCCTCAGCTCATGAATGCATAATTAACCACCACAATGTCAGCATTTGCCTGCCATCAGTATAGTCAGTACCGTTAATGGAAATACTCAAATGTATAGAGCTTCAATTTATCATCACAAACCCTGTTTTACATGTTTGAACATAACATAATTTAAACATATATGAAAATTCACCCCTGTACAGTTTTTATGAACGGGGGAAATTATCCATGTGGACTAAAACTGTTTTTTTGTACCAGCTTGTGAAAATATTTACTAAACTTGGCCATTTTAATTTGGGAGTCTATGGAGACTGACTTGCTTTTGAAGTCAAGTGGCCATTTGAGGAACTGCAGTTTTTGGCACATCTGCATTGGTTTAATTTTTCAGCCTCCCATTATCTTGTAATCTGCACACTGAGCTAAGAATGCAATTCAAACTCAGAGCACCTAAAGGCATCCAAAGATATTGTGATATAATGCTTACAATAAAAGAATGTCACTTTGACTGAATGAATAAGTGCAGACTGTAACTACACCCAAGTCAGTGTTCGCTTTGATAAATCACTGACAACAGCTTTCAAGCCTCTGGGGAATATTTTTAATATTGTACCGACTTGAAACCAGCGGCAGTCTGGCAGGTTGGAAAAACGACTTCATCAAACTCTAAAACAGTATGGAATGCTTTGGAAAATGGTCAGCCATAATGTAAAGTATGGGTGACTTGTAGTAAATGGGCTAAAGCATGAAAAACATCCACATGGTCCTTTTGAAGTCTGGTGCTGTAGCTCAGTCGGCCGGGCCTCGCCACACCACTTGTTCTCTACATCCCGCAGTCTGATCTCAAGTACTATCCCAAGTGAGTATGAGTGAGTGCCCATGCTCATGTGTGTTTGTATGTGTGTGTGTGTGTGTGAGAGAGAGAGAGGGAGATTATGCCTCCCTTTTGTCCATTTTTTTACATCCTGGTGCTGGATGCCAGATGCCAAGTCCCCGCACACACTCACAGTCTAGAGCCGGAGCCTGTAACTGTGTTTATTACCTCCAGTCTTTGGACAGTAAAGAACAGGAAATGTTTTTCCTCCTCCTCTCACCTTAACACACAAACACACACTCATACACACAAATACATACACACATACAAAGACTACCTAAGTCACTCCCTTCCCCTTTCTCCTCGTGGCTGCCCACATCCTCTCTGGGCACCGAAAAAGGCTTAAGGAATTTATAAGAGTTTATTTTATTTTGGTTCTTAATATGTTTTCTGGACTGCTGCATTATTGCTTTTGTGTAAAAGCGTGGGAGTCGAAGCATGAGATATCCCGGAACCCTTTTCTTTTTTCTTTTTTTTTTCCAGCATACTACAGCAGTTTCAGTGGTGTTTCTTTAATTTAATATTCAATGCATAACAGTACGCTTTATTGCTCTGGGTTTGAGGCTGGTGCCTGTTGGTGTTGCATGTCCTGTTGCAGCTCCTCTCCCAGCTCAACTCGGTCACATACAGTCTATGTTCATATGAAACTATTGTGAATTCACATTCGGTCGTGTCACCTAAAGCCAATTGAGAAGGTTGACAGTCAAGACAAGAAAGTTAAAGAAAGACTCAATTATCTCCGTCTTTGCAGTGACACATGTAGTAATCTCAGAACATCGCAATTGTGTGGGAGTATTCTTTTATTCAGTAATGAGACATGGTAGAAGTGCCTTGGATGTAACTCATATTATACAAGTACATGTATAGCCCACCACTGTTCTATATAACAAAGCAGGACAAGGCTCGCCACAGCTGCCCAGTGTTGTGGTTGTGCTGTTAAATAAATGAAAAAATCAAATCCAGACCACACATGAAATAGACAAACTCTTGTCAATACATTCTATGCTATTACAGGGTCTATTGCACCCGTTTTGGACAGTAGGGAGAGTAGGTGTGTTGTTAGTCAAGGTTCAAGTGGCAACACAAAGTACCAGAGGTGTATTTTTTGGGGGGATTTTATAATTTTAAAAAGTCTGCAATTTTCACATGCTCATGGCCTGCTCCATTGCTCGTTTTCTTTTTAGTGGCTTGGGGAACCATCTTTGTTGTCGCTGGCTTGCCAGGTTCAGGCTCGTGGCACCGGCTTCTCAACAGTGATCAAAATGACATCTGCAACAAAAAGCACATTCTCCACTTTGCACCTCGCTTCTGTGTTGAGTTTCATTTCCATTTCTCCTTTTAAGTACCGTTTGCTGCTGGCCTCATAAACAGACTATTATCACAGAATCTGGAGAGTCTCTTTGATGTGACACCTCAGTAAGCGGTGAGGAAATTTGCAGTGCTGATCAAGGCATGCTGATTTTCAAGCCATTGCGAGGGAGGTTAATTCTCGATATAGTTCATCTGTGACCAGTACCTCCCAGCTGAGGGCTAAATGGATTTTGGACATTAGATATCCCCATTTGCATTCAAATTGTACATTTGCCTTGTGCCCCTTGTAAGAGACCACACTACAACAGAGCACAACCCTCATGTTCCTGAGAGTATAATTGGGTACAATAATAAACAGTTGTTAAATGGATGGAAGATTAAGGAAGATGAAAGCATTGCATAATAATTTCTGATTGTAGTCCAACAAATAGAAGAAGACACTGACAGGGTTAGAGGATCCAATCAAACAGGACAGGGCTGGAAAAATACTGAAGTCGCCTAGTACGCTTCTCTGATCCAGACTGAGAGGTTGCAGAGCCCCTGTCACATAAGAAGTGAGGGGGTAAATTCTTACATTAGTGGGAGATCTAAGCACAACGTGGCCATACACAGTTTATATTTCCACAGTAATACAGTGGTAAGAAGGCAAATAAGTCTCTGCCAGTGGTCTGGAATTCATTATTCAGCAATAACCACAGTGGAGAATTCATTCTCATGGTTGCGAAAGGCAAACTAGATTTTATAACCTCTTGTGGATGAGGTGAAACAGCTATCTCAGGGGCCACAAAGACTCCTTCGTTTTGATCCAACTTTTCTCACATGTGGAAGTAACCCAGTCAGGGTACAATCCCCATCACTCCATCACAATGTCCAGTGTGATGACTGGCCTGAACAGTTTAAGAGGTCAATACACCCAGAGAAATCCATCCTTTCTTATTTACCTGAAGTTCTACCTAGCCATGCAGAGAGTTCTGGTTTGATTTACCCAAATTTAAAAAACTCTGTAGCAACATCTTTCTTGTAACAGTGTCGTGATTCGTCAGAATAGTCCTCATACCTGATTGTCAATCATTTTTGGGACTGTTTCTCAATCAAAAAGCAGTTGCAGTGTAAACTACTGACAGTCAGGTTTATTCCTAGTTACTGGCCATCTGTAAAATCACTCTTTTCAGATGTGGTATGCAGCTATGGAACAAGTTACGAGCAATACTTGCGA
Source organism: Chaetodon auriga (assembly GCF_051107435.1). NCBI lineage: Eukaryota > Metazoa > Chordata > Actinopteri > Chaetodontiformes > Chaetodontidae > Chaetodon > Chaetodon auriga. The sequence goes on from NC_135092.1 coordinate 8,577,854, forward strand.
TGGTAGCCACAAATATGTGAGAGTAACATGTAAATATGCAACATAGTTCAGTAAATTTTTGTATGTTGGAGACATTCTTTCTCCTGCATTAATCTACAGGAGGCATGGAGGTAATAAAGATGAGCTAAAGGAAAGAGCAAGACCATGAATGAGAAAGAGGTGATCACGCTTGTTAGCTTAATGTGAATCTGGATCTGAAGCTCAGCTCTCTTCTCCCCCATCAAGAATCAAATGACTGTCATCTCTGTGTCTTTTTTTTTTTTTTTTTTTTGGCATTTCTGCTTTATTTGATAATGACAACTGAAGAGAGACAGGAAAGACACAGGAGAGAGTGGAGATGACATGCAGCAAAGGGCCTCAGGCTGGAATTGAACCAAGGCCACTGTGGTAAGGACTCATTCTTGATACATGGTACGCGCTCTAGCAGGTGAGCTACCGGGGCGCCACAAATGACGATTATCTCTAATGACACACAGATCAGTCATGAATTTAACATGGTCAATTTAGATGGCGCACATTACTTGCCAATGATTCATTCATGACTGAATATCTCATGCGAGTGAGCAGGCTGTAGCTGAGGATTTTCCCAATTACTTTTCTATGTTAAAGTGGCCCGGGGCTTACACAATGTCTCTCGACATAATCACCATTTGAAATGAAGATTCTTTTCCTTCTGTGTGCTTTTGCATGCTTAAACCACTGCACTGCATCTAACAGCAAAAGGCTTTGTCCAATCATTGTTGGGTGGCAGAGACACTAGCCCGAGGTGGAGATACAGCAGAAGCCTGAGCAGGGTGCTGTCTGGAAAACATGGCTTGTAGCAAAGTATGAGAGGGACTGACCTTCTCCAACCAGTTGGAGGCCATGTTAAGCATGAAATTGTGTTTCACTCAAAAAATGCCTTAAAATGTTTAGATGAATTTAATCCAATTTTTTTAGCATGTCGCTGTTACTAATGTGCTGTACAACATCGATGCCATCATCCATTATGTAAATTATGGCAGGGAAACAAGTAGAAAAAGCCCCTTACTGCGATATGACATTTGAAATGTTCTCTCTGCCGTCCACTCTGGCTAAAAACAAAAACAAAACAAAAATAGGGCTAGTGGCTGATACACTAAATACTCTTACTCTTGAAATAGAAGCGACGTATGTCAGAAAGTTAAGGGAGTGGGGACTTGTGTTAGGACACATGACATGATTCAAAAAGTTATGACAACCGGACCAAGATCTCCCCAAGCTGTAAGTATGTGTAGTAGTAACATAGTCTTGCTCAAGTATGGCCACTGACACTTTTTTAAAGAGGACACCCTGTCATCCTAATATAACCCTACATTTAATGGTGTCAACTCAATGCAAGGACACGAAGAGACATGATTCTTGAAAATTTGTGGCGGGCGACACAAACGGCACAAATTACGCATCGTGAATACATTGAGAATATTGAACTTGAGTGAAAAGTTCGTGCTGTGGGGCTTTGCCGACAGACAGGAGAGGCGAAATAGAAGAGAGACTAGAGGAAATGACAGAAAGAACCGGAGTCTCTGAGTGCTGAGTTCAGAGGCTGAACTTAAAAAAACACAAATGATTCTGCAAACAAAGAATTGCTTCACTCTCTGTGTGAACACATCCTAAGACTTGGGAGGCTGTATTGGGAGATAATCTGAAAAAGTAATTGACAGTTTTTACTAAAATGTTCAGAGTTCAGAATTGTCCTAGCCCTCCTTACTTGGACCATTATGTCAAAGAGAGGAGAAGTAACTGTACGACACCAACTTCGATAATATTCATCTCTTCAGTTGCTCTGTCTAATGTCTCTTTGTCTAATAATCTAATGCGATCAAATCCAACTGTTCTGCCATAAAGTCTACTTTAAAGTCACAATGTTAAGTTTCTCAATATAATGTCCAGTACAAAACCACCTTTGACTGCAGTATGACCCCAGTACTAAGCATATAATGTGAATTTATACATATAAATAGAATTTTCACATTTCATTGTCAACAAAAAACTGTGTAAAAATAGAATTGTTATTTAGTTGTTGTATTGAACTGCAATATATTGCACAATTGTCCCTCATAAAGTAGCCACTGCGTGTAAATAACAACACTTTCCTCGCTCCATGGCAGCAGAAATTCTGCTCTGTTGCTGAGCAGCATTATGGCAGCTGTTAGGAATTCACTGTTTTGCCCAAAGACACTTCAGCAGGACAGAATGCAACTTCAAATGAGGCGTTACGGTTCACCAATGACATGCTTAATCACTTTTGCGCTCCTCAACTGGCTTTGCCACAACTGCCTTTGCCATATCTCATCTCCCATAAACTCCCCAATGCATACTAAACTACAAAACTGTCAAAAATAATTCTCCAAAACAATGCTATGTTGGAGGGAGCAGCCCAAGAGAAAGTCTGCCAAACTGACAAATGCTCAGCACACAATGCAACAAGAATTGTTATGGGCAGACTGTGATGAAGACAATCTCTTCACAAACCAACCAGTTCAATATTCATCTCCATCAAGTGGCACCAGACCATCAACCTGCTGTCATTTCCTCCTCTCACAGTCCATATGCAGATGGCTGCTTTACAAGGAGCACAGAAACTTGGTCTCTTTGTCTCTATGTTGTTCCCCATTTATCTCTGTGAGACAATCCAATAAAGCAGGAAAAAAAAAAAAAAAACACAATCTACTGAATTGAAAGTGCTGGAGCAGAATGAACTCATATTTGTAGAAAATAATATAATATGGCAGCCTGGTTTTCTGCATACAGCTGCAAGAGCCAAATGGCTTTAAACTGAAATTCTGTCCTACAGTATATCAAAAGTTGCTTTTTTTTTCTCTCAGTGGTGCATTGTTAACTGCAGCAGAAACAATTAAATACTGTGTTATTAAGGGCTGATTGTCCAAAATTAACATTCAGCCTGCCAAATTGACAAATGTTTATGTTTTGTAATGTCCTGGCCAAAGACTTTAGGAGTAGAACATAATATTAGAAAGAGGTATGATATGCTAGCGGCATGGCTCCATGGTTTGGCAATATCTGTCTGTTAGTGTTCTGCTTTACTCCAGACTGAAATATGTCAAGCACTTTATGGTTTACCATAAAACTTGTGGTATTGTCACCTTGAGCATGTTAGCATGCTGACTATGGGATTAAGTCAAAGCAACACTGTGCCTATATATGGCCTCACAGAGCTGCTAATGTAGCATAGGCTCTTGTTTTGGAGTAGCCACAACTGGTAAGTCGTGTGGCCATTGCTGATATCACAGGGGTTTCACCCATACTTAGTTCATCATTTAATTATCCCAGGAATATCCCCAAAATTTCCTGTGGAGTCACACAATAATTTTAATCTTTTTTTTTGTACTCTGCAAAGATAAAATCTGAAACTCTTACAGTTGTAATCTCTCTGCACTGAATCAAGAATCAATAAAAGAGATGCATTGGTACGCTAGCCAGAGTCAGTTTCAGTGCAAATACCTAATTTGCAGAATGGCTTGATGGCTACCCGTTAATTGAACTAACATGTCCTATATGTTTGGTTAACACTATATTTTAAGTTTGAGGCTGTCATATATACTACCTATTAGAGTCATCTCTGCCTTTTTATTTACAATAGTACTGCAGTATTTCTGGGGAGAAAGTAACACTAAATAAGCAAAGCCAAAAATGGCAGTGTTGCTGTAAGAGACATAGCACAGGGTATTAAATCACCAAAATGTTCTAATGTCAAACTCCTCATTAAGGCCTTTAGGGGTCCAGTGTACTTATCCAGAAGAATTCATGTTTTAGGAGAATAAAATTTATGTCTGCCCCTCTGTGTGGATGTTTTATTGCTCCAGTTCCCACATATCTGAGAGTAGAAGTGTTGTGTTTCGCCTTGGAAAGATGTTCAGCCTAGACTAGATGTTGCATTGTGTATGATAGTACTGCAGTGATCAATACGAGTTTTTTAAGATGTGATCTGGTGATGTTATTAATGTTTTATACTTTCCTAAAGGACAACAAAGCCGGTATCCAATAGCCATGATTGTGACAATGATCACATAGTCATGATGTTAGGGGGAAGATGGGCAATTGATGGTAAATATATACATATATATACCCAATCTCAGGATCCTGGGCCTCAGCATTAAAATTCTCAGGGTACCCAACCAATATAATACAGGTTTCCATCTCATCAAGCCAATGTCAGTTTCCCCTTTGAGAAGGATCATGTATAAATGACTGCAGAGCAAAAGCAATAACAAGGGAAGAAAAGGAGGTTTTATTTATCAAAATGCAGACAAAACTTCCAACAAAACATGTTTGGGTTTTTTTGTTTTTTTTTCCTCACCTGTTTATGAAATGCTCGCCCGGGAGACAGAGGCAAACAAAAAGACCATCATGCAAAAACAGCAAGAACGTTTTTTTTGGTCTGTTGCAACTTTTATTTTTCGAAATCTCCCGTGGAGTGAGAGTTGAAATTAGTAAAGATGTTTGGCTTTTGTGCTGCACAGTTGGAGGAAAATAGAGTTACTCATTTAACTGCCAATCTGCTTTTTTCATTTATGTCTCCCTCCATGCCTGTCTTCATTGATCCATCCTTAAATACCACCCTTCATTCATCCATCAGTCAATGTACTCATCGGCTCATATACTTCTACTTTGAAGCCATTCTATTTTTTACATTCCACCACTCCTAAATCCCCTCTGTCCCCATTCACACATTTATCCATCCTTCTTCATATCCACAAACCTTGAACCTCTCGGCTTGTCTCCATCGATATGTCCTATCTACTCACGCACCCTTTTTCCTATCCGTTCATGTCCTCTCACCCTAAGGACCTTCCAGCCCCTCAGGATCTGCGGTCATTCTCAGTAAGCGGCGCTGATTTCTTCTTCCCCTTCTTCCCCGAGAGTGACTGTGCAGCTAGTGAATGCAGCCCAATCAAAGTGCATCGCCCGGGCCACTTGTGCATCGGCACTCCAAAAGCAACACTTTCCATCATCAGCTTGATTCATAGCCAGGAAATGTCTGGTTGCTCCCTCAATCAATCTTTTCTTTCATGTTTTTTTTAAAAAAATGTGTGAGTACAAGTGCGTATGTGTGTTTCTGCACGTCTCCATGCAAGAGAAAGCGCAAGAAAGAGAGAGTGAGAGAGATTCATGGCTAATCTACTTGTTTTGTGCTGTCAACTGCTTTCACAGACTGAGACTCTTGCTCCACTGTGACTGGATATCATACGCTTCCATATGCGTGCACACTCGCAGACACACACACTTAAGGGATATTACTAACAGGTGCAGGATCCCTCGGAGAGAGGGGCCATCGTAAATCAGCCACGATTGAGATGTAAAACCGATGTTCTCCCTCTTTTACAGCCCAGAGTAATTGAAATGCAGCACGGCTGAGTTTGTATGTTTTTCTAAGAGACTCAGGAAGTGTAAAAGAAGCCTCATGCGGAGAATCAGTAAATCCCCTTTTGAATTTACCCAAAGATGTTCATGTTCATCCCATGTGCTGAGGAAGTTTGATCTCAGGTTCAATGATGTACAGCTGACGAGGGATGTGAAGCATTGTAACACTTGTTAAATTTTACACTGAGGAAAAGCTCATTTAAAATGTGCTGGGTCTGAGTTCATTATCTCGCAAAAGCTAAGGTCATGCTGGGTGCTTTTACATTTCATCTATTAAAATTTCAGTGGGTGAAAATAGTATTATTTTACGGTTTTTTTTTGTTTTTTAATCATGTTAACACCTGACTGTGCACTAGCTCTCAAAGGTTCCACATGTTCACTCCTATGAGGTGCCCCCATATGCAGACTGTTGCAGCACTGAAGGTGTTAAGTAATGCAATTAAAGGTATTGCAATAGTACCTGTAGAAACGTCCTTACAGAGTGATCAATTTGTGTTTAACAAATAGTACTATTAGTAGTAATAATTGCACTATTGGATGGATTATGAGTATTTTATATGTATAGTTAGGGCAAGGGTTTGCTTGTATGTTGTATGAAAGCATGCCACTCTGGTAGTATCACTCTTACCCCACTTAAAAAATAAATCATTAGGGTTACAGGGTTCTTGGAGCTTTTCATTCTTTCTTTCAATTTTGTTTAGATTCAGAGTCAACAATTCTCTCTCTCTCTCCCTCTGTGTGTGTGAGAGAGAGAGAGCACATGTTTAGACTGTTTGTGGATGAGTGAATACCACGCTGGTGAAAACATCCTTACATCAACTCTGAGACATGAGATGATACAGCAGCATGAGCATGTGTGTGTTTTATAGGGACCAAAATATACAAATACATGGTGGGGACTCACTTCCTATGTGGGGACAAGAATGCAGGCCCCACTGGGTCTGCCATTTATTTCAGGATTAAACTTGGTTTTAAGTTTAGACATCGTGATTAAACTTAGCTAAGCCTCTGCTGAACGTCCTCACAATACAATGTCCTCATTAGCCCTTAAGTTTGTGTGTTGGCGTGTGTGCTGGGAGTCCATGATGACGACACGGTGTCTATATTTGACTACATGCACACATGTATGTGTTTGTTCACGTCTGTGTGCATGTGACTACACACATGTCCACATGTCTTAATCCGCAGGTGTGTTTGTGTGCACATAAATCACGGCAGCGCAGGAGATATGGATGGCTGGCTTCCGTCCTGGGCTCCAACCCTCACTCACGTTAAAAATTTCTATTCTCTAACCAACCGTCACAGTTACCCTGTGATAGCTTTAGGGCCTCCCCCCTTCTGAACACATGACCTGTAATTACCCAATTCACTCTTATATCACATGAGATTTTACCTGTGAGAAAATCACCTCACATCTCTTTATCTCAGTCTATTTAAGAGAAGATGGCAAACGAGAGATGTTCTCCTCTCCCTGAAGAACTGCTTCAGGTCTCTTGAGCAAGGCACACAATCTTTGTCCTATCTGCCATTATAAGTTCAATCAGGAGAGACTAAGAAGGGGAGGGATAGACTTTGGTGCTTCCATTATGAAGGAAGCTCCCTCTGGAGCCTAGACCCTGGCAATGACGAATGGAGCTCGAGATTGGGACTTCATGAGAGAGAAGTTTCTGATTGGGGAGTTTGACTGGAGATAGCCAGACATCCACAGCTGAGGTGGTGAAGGGGTGGAGGTGGGTCAGAAAATCTCCATGGTGCTGACATGCTGCTGAATGACAGCAGGGAGATAGAGAACACATTTTGAGTTTGACAGCTTACAGATGATTGACAAAGGTGAGCGTGTCAGGTTGTGATTGGATGAAGACAAGAATGGGCCGGTGGAGCTTAGAGATAACAGGAAACTGTGCTTGTGACTTAGAAGGCGAGGAGATCGTCCTCCTGACTGAACTGGTTAAGTTAAGGCTCTATCTGTGCTGAGTCATGTTAGCTATTCCTGAAACCAAACTTTATCTAACTTTTAACACTGCTCATCTTGGTTTAACTAGCCTTATTGGCCCGATCAGACTGCATGACAGTTTAAGCACTGTTTTTCTCTTGCTGCCCTTTGTTCACCACAAATGCTGCAGACCAACTACCAGGAAATGAAATACTGCCAATACAAAAAAAAACATGTTCCCCTCTGTTAGAGGATCAAAGAGGTGGAGGAGAGAAAATCCACAATGCACTCTGGTTGCCCATGTGTCTGTTGTCGGCAGCTGCTGCTGGGGAGCTACACTCTGCACTATCCTGTGCAAAAATACTGCCCCAAATCCAATCTTTGGATCCAGCTAGGAGAGAGTCCCCATGATCTCCACTCATATGAAACAGAGCCATGCACAGTGGTATGTTATCTAATTATGTTTTCTCTCTATCCTGTCGCTCTTATTATTCCTCGTGCCTTACCTGAAAAGAATTTTGTGCGTGCTTCATGAATAAAGGTCACTTCTTTCCCCGGCACCACAGGCCATACTGCTGCTTTCATGTGTGCAACGGCAACATTTTTGTCAGTTTGTTTGTTCAATATGTAACGTTTATGGTGCTTAAAAATTCCTTAAAAACCGCTCCCTTCTGTCCCCTCGACGTCTTCTTCCCACTCTTTTCCTCTCCCCATCCCTCTTGTATCCTCCCATCTCACCTCCTCCCCCTTCTCCCTCCTCTCTGCTTCCATTCTCCCTCCCTTTTTCCTCCTGTGTGATCTGTGGCTCCTCAGGGTGAAGTTTTGGGGCAGATTGATGGTGTTCAAACTGGACTCTGGTCAATGAGGCTCTGCTCCTTCCCACATTTCTTCCCTTCTCCCTCTCTTCCTCCGCGCATTAGTTACTACTCCATACCTCTTTTACTTCATCATTCCTTCTTCCCTGCTGTCCTGCACTCCATCGGTTCCTCCCACATCCTTCTCCTCTTCTCAATGGAAGGACCTGCCATCTCTTCTTCTCCTTATCCTTGCATTCTTATTCTCCCTCCCTCCGTTCAGCCACTCCTCCCCTCTCCCTTCCTCTGTCTTGACAGATTAGTAGCCTTCCTGTCCTACAGAAAAACCTACGAAGACCTGCCCCTCCCTTGACGACACTAAACACAGCCTCTCTCGCTTTTTTTTCTCGCTTTCCTTTACCCCTTTCTCTCTCGCTCACACCCAGTGACCTGTGCCTCCTTTGGGCATACTACACTAGATCTCCATATCTTTCACTCTCATTTCCTTCTGTTAAGATATCACGCTGTTTCCACTCTTGTCCTCTCCATCTCCAACAAACAGACTTATGGCCGTGTGAAAACTCATTTGAATGTAAATTATGAAACACGTGTGCCTGCAAAACACAATATATTACGCACTAATACAGGCGCTGGAAAGGAGTACTGTGTCCGGTCTTTGTTGCTGATATTGCTGCGTTCCCTCGCAGCAGTTTTTGACTTTCCTCTCTTTTATTTTTGCATTCCCACGACTTATTTGGATTCCTATTGTCTGTCCTACTATCTGCTTTCTTACTCACACAGTTTAAATATATCCAACATTTTCTAAATACATCCAAAGTTCTTCAGAGATTGTTTCTGTTCATGACTTACTATACTGCAGACAATAGCACTAGTTCATTTTAGAATTAATCTCATAATTATGAATACTGGATATGCAATAGTTCAAGATAATCTACACATTACTGTGAAGAATGAAAAAAACTTATGAAAAGGTAAAAAAAAAAAAAAAGGATTGTCTTTGCCCCTTTAAAGACTATAATACAATCACAAGAGTGAAAAAAAAAAAAAAACGCTATTTTTCAGAAAAGGCTGCATCTTGTTTGTCTGCAATTTCTGGTTAGCTATGTATTCCTGAGCTCTGCACTTTGAATTGCCTTGTTGAACTGGGTTATACAAGTAAATTGCCTTGGGCATGAACAAAATTAGTCAAGTTTGTTGTTGGTGCACAATGTTTGCAAAGAGCTGTGTAACCTCTGGCTGAATCAAAATATATGGTGCATATTATTATTATCATTATACATCTTCACATATATGCCACTACGGATTTTATGGCTTTTATGGAATTATGGCTAATCTTCTGAGCAAAGTCTGGTGAAAGTTGCACCACAAGGAAAGTCTATGGAAATCCGCAGAAAATCTGTCTTTATAGACTTCATGAATTCTGGATTTGGGTAGCACTCACAGACTTACTGGGAAATCGCCCGCTAAGGCCTGCGAGTCAGGACATTTGGATTCAGCCTGTGTGTTTGTGCCTCTGTCCCTGCTTAATCAGTTCAATATCTGTTCACAACCTTTGCTGCATGTCATTACTGTCACCACTCTGTCCCTGACCTTCGTCTGTTTTGGTACAAGACAAAGTGGAAATATCACACAAAGTGAAGAATGAAAAGTGAACGAGGAGAAGGAGGTGACCGTAGAGTGCAAATTGGAGGGAGAGGTTCAGGCTTTATGCCACATGTCGGGAGGAGGCAAAGTGATAAAGAAAAATAGGAAGGGACGGATGGAGGAGGAGAGGAGGAAGAGGAGGGTTGAGGCTGGGTCACGTCTGTCTCCTGTCCCCACAGGCTTACGTGACTTTACCAGCAGTGCAAGTTCAGCAAAGTTCAAGGTTGGATTGACTTGTGTTTGGAGAAAAAAGTCAACTCATGGTTTCACTGAAAGGCAATGGGAACAAGAAATAGACAATAATCACTGTGATCATAACTTATCATATCAAATATTTTTATGTCAGTCTTGTGCCCTGTACATGGTGGTGATTGCAAAAGAATCTGGCACATTTACAACGCTTGACAGTAAATGATGATGAAGAGACGACAAGAGGCTTCTATGCTTGGGCATTTTGACAGACTTTGCAATTGTGATATGAGTCACAATCTTTTGGATTTGTGTATTTATGTGTACCGAGTGTTTGTAGGGTATATAGTATATATAAACATGCTTGCATTCATAATGGGACTATTGCTTGTTCTGATACTCAGTTTGTGAAATGGTGAGAGAAAATTATTTAGAAATATTTATCCTCTATTCTGTGTCAAACGTGTGCAGTAAATATAATTAATTGGACTGGAACTCTGAATTGGCAAACATGCAAAGGTCAGCAGTCACACTCTGTCTGCAGTGAGAATATGAAATTAGTGCATCCTTTTGTTTGTTTAAGGGGTAAACTATTACACTGTTTAGTCAGATTCACTGAGATGCGTGTGCATGTGTGTGTGTGTGTGTTCACCTGTGGAAATTAATGCAGACATTCAATATTAATAGCTGCCGCGGGCTATTGCTGCCTCGTTCTTCCGTTAGTTTGCTTCCAAATAAGTAATTTGTACAGTGTGTTTGTATTTTTCACCACGTGTGTGTCTGTATTAACAGCTAAATAAAAAAGCAGATGATAGTGTTAATTTCAAATACACAGTGAGTGTGATGAATAAATACAAGCCAACAATTTTTTGACTATTGCTAATAAGACTATAGAGATTGCATGGTTATCAGAATAAATATGCAAAAGTCATGTGTTATTCATAAACCAGTTTGTGTGTGTGTGTGTGTGTGTGTGTGTGTGTGTACAGCTGTGAACTGGTCATAGTGTTGACACAAAATACCAGAATCCAAAACAAAAGAGAAAATTACGTTAGCATAATTTTGCATCCGGAATCATATTTTTATAATTAGCAGGCCGCCTGTCACAACAAAGATTAACAATAGCTGTTAATTTATTTGGCAGGCACTCCGAGCGGGAGCAGCCTCATTGCGTTCGAGCGTCGGGCAGCAAAATCAATTTCCGCCACACCGCAGTGAGGAGTGCTGCTGGTGGCTCTGCGAGGTACATTTCCTTAGTCTGACTAAACAAAATGAAACTCTGATAGTGTTGTTTCTCAGTCTCCTTCTCCCAAACTGCTATTTCTCACTACTGATTACACACAAATATCTGGGCAGCAGAGTGTTATAGGGACTAAGTGAATATCCTGCGTAAGTGTCCTCGAGCGAGATACTGAATTTCCACCAGCTGCAGGATTACTGCAGAGCATCTTGACCTCTGTGAAGGAGGCCAACAACAGAGGTTCTTAAAGACTTAGAAATGGGTTTATCCACTTTCTTTCCAAAGCCCAGAACTGTCCCGCAGCACAGCTGAGAGCTTGTACTGTCCGCTCTTGTTGAATCAAGAAAAATGATAGTGCCGGTGCATCTTGATGAGTCCACTCAGCTATCCGACATGTCATTTATTTAAGCGTGGTATTTCTGAAATGTTTTATCTGGAGCTTTTCTTGAGTTTGTTTCAGAGGCCCGATGTTGTGATCAAACATATTGGCAAGCTTTACAGGACAACTGACATAACCATGTCAATTGACAGAATTCCCAAATAATCCAAAAGCACCGCAGTGTTAATTGCTAGCAAGCAAGTAGGTCGATGTGCTAAAATGCAGTTCTCAAGTAACAAAATTTTGATGCTTTTATCCGAAGCAACAAAAGAGGGAGAGAGGGTATTTATTTCAACCATGAGTAGTACTTGCAGTCTTCAGTTCAGGCTTTTTATAGCTGCCACAACATCCAGCAACATGGTAAGGTGGACTTTATGTTACCTGAGAGGCAAAACTTAGGGATACACAGCCTTAAAGAACTTTGCTGGCTGGGGCTCCTTAAGCTTATTGCTCTGAGTCACACCAATAAGCTAAGGCAACTCAGTAGCTGGATGGCCTTTAGGAGATATTTTTTGAGGAAATCCACCTGAAAATTCAAAAGTGGAAATTTCAAACAATGGTCTCACAATGAGTCAGCATCACAAGTTCCTTTTAAGAAGGCCTACTCAGTTCCTAGATCAATCGATTCAGAGCATAATAGCTTGGAGTGGTTACTGCAGTAGTCATGCAGTTTGGATGCAGGGGCTGATGGATAATGAGACATCTCAACAATGTTTACCAGTGTAAAGTAATGCCAGGAAGTGTGTGAGGGCCTCTGTGGAACAGTTTGAATTTTTACAGGTGTTCAATTTTGCATTTAGTATGGATTTATTGTTGGGTATCCAGTCATGAAATAGCCTTGGCAGTACAGCTGCTGTACCCATCTGCTTCACTGGGTCTTGCCCACACACACACACACACACACACACACACACACACACACACACACACGCACGCACGCACGCACATGCAAACACAGATATTCAATAAATGTACAGTGCATGAATTCACGTTATTGCCCTCACTGTGATAGATACTTTGGACATTTATTGAGCACAAATTAATCTGGCATATTTCATATCTTCCTGCCTCTCTTGCTGACACACACAATCACACCTCCACACACCACCACACACACACACACACACACACACACAATGTCAGGTCCCTCACATGTTTGCAAGAGAAGGTCTGAGTTCAGGGTCACAGATTCTCTTTCTCGCTCTTTTCTGTTCTTTTCACTTCTCTCTCTCTCTCTTTCTGTATGTGTGTGTGTGTGTGGGGGGGGGGGGGGGGGTGGACTTGTCTTACTGGCTTTGTGGGGAAAAAATCTGTTGACACAGTCACATTGTACAGACTTTCCTTCCTTGTGAGGACAACACGCAAGTGCCCATAGCATAATCATTTAATTTTAGGTTGAAGACGTAGGCTAAGGTTATTCTCTGAGAAATTAATGTAATGTAATTTTTCTGAAGTGATCCAAACATGATTGTGTGTGTGCGTGTGTGTGTGTGTGTGTGCGTATGTGTGTGTGTGTGTGTGTGTCTGAAGGGGGGTTAGTTAATGTGCACGTCAGCATGTTTATGTGTGAATTTTGTGGTCAAAGACATGCAGCCAGGTAAAGAATCGACACAGCAGATCAAAGGCTGATCCTGTGGTAACACACACACCCACACACACACACACACACACTCACAAGAAAAATCACACTTTCCAACATAAGCACATCTGCAACCACACATACTTGCACTTACACACACAAACCCAAATCTATAAACTCACACTTCAATCAAACTATCTAAATACAAGCCCCGAGACCTGCACGTGTGTGTGGACGTGCACCTGCATGTGTATGCACATGCACAGACACAGTAAATACTGTACTCAAGGTCTCTGTAATATACAACCTCAAGCTCCACTGAGCATGACAGGTTTTGGCCAGCTCTGCAAGGCTACCTATACATCAGACATTCAATTAAATCCAACTAATATATATATATATTTATACATACTAGGCTCTTCTGGACAGAGACCTCATATGTTGTTTCTGGAATCTGCTGAAGCCAGTCTCCCAGTTTGTGGGTCACTGCCACAGTGCTCTGATTGCCACTGCCTTTACTCCCCACATCTTCTCTAGCTCCCCTTTTAGCCCTTGGTATTTTTCAAGCTTCTTGTTTTCCTTCTTCTTGATGTTGCTGTCGCTCGGGATCACTACAAGTCGCAGAATACTATATCCCTGCCTCTTCAGTCCCTTGTTGCGCCACTGAGTGAGTGTTGTTTGATTCACATCAAACAACTGCAGAGTAGTGTTTTGCATGACTGTACCATCACCTGGGACCAGCTGCCTGATCTTGATGTAGTCTCTGAGAATATGAGTCCATCTTTTTTAGGGCTCTTATGGACGTTACAGAGTTTGACAAAGATGGACTCTCCCAGACGACAGCAGTCTGGCCACTGGGCAGGGAATCCTGTTGATCCCAAGACACAACGTGTCATGATCTCCACACCTGGTGTAAATTCAGGTTTCTCTTTAGAACACCTGAAGCATCCTGTTGTCAGCCGCATCTGGTGCCGTGCAGTCTATGCCACTTGCTGCTCGTCGTATGGCAGAGGGTTCTGCCACAGGGCTATGATGGTGGTGGCCAGCTGATTGCTCAGTGCTTGTTCAGTATCAGTCCTCAGCCCCACCAAATACTCTGCCAAGCTGTCCACTCGGTCCATCCCTGGGACACTGTGCTCATCCACAGCCTGATAAATATATGAGTACATCAAAATCAAAAACACGCAGTATCACAGACAGAAAAATAACATATCTGTCAGAGTTTAACTTACCAGCTGTTGCTCAGGTGCTGCTGGGGTTATGACAGGTGACCAAGAGGAAGCAGTTGCAGCAGCAGAGGGAGTGATTGTGAGGGGGCTGAGGAGAGGAAGGACAGAGGATGAGCTGGTGGTGACAGCTGATGGGCCGGAGGACAAATCCAGTAGCCTGATGGTGGGGTCCAAGCCAGCATCTTCAAAGCCTTCATCTTCCAAGTCCTCTTCTACACCTACATCCTCCAGCATCTCATCAGTGTCCTTTGAGTCAGGATTTACATCCTGCAGGGCCCTTCCTGTCTGGTGGTATAGGTATATTCCCCTGGGACAGAAAAGAGAATAGAAAGAGGAAATTTAGCTTTCAACAAATTCATAAGAGTATTTTATGGGTAAGAAAAAAAAAAACGTATGATGATGATATGATGATAGAAAGCTAAAACTCACCGGTGTAAACAGCGGGTGGTTAAAAAGAGGGGGCAAGCTTCCTTTCATGTACCTTGACACTGTAGATGTTGACACAGGGGCTGAGGGGCTGAGCAGTGAGGGAGGCTTGACTGCCAGAGGTGCAGCTTCACAGTCCTGGTTGAGGCCTTTCAGGAGGTACAGCAGGAAATTCAGGCCCCTTGTTCCTTAAGGTAGTGCCAATGTGAGCAATAACTGTAGGTTAATTTGTTGTGAAAGAATAATCATCATCATCATGATCATAATCATCAACAACACAATAACAATAATAATATATAAGAATAATAAGAATGATATAAATTCTGATATAGCTTCCAACAGGCAAAAGCTAGCTAGCTAGCTTGTTGACAAAATAAAATAACTACTGACCGTGTGAATATATATGTATATACATATGTGTGTGTGTGTGTGTGTGTGTGTGTGTGTGTGAATGACTAATCACTAGACAGATTCTAAGTACATAGAGTGTGTGACCTCAGCTACAGCACATGCTAAAAGCTCATTTCAATCTTTTTTTATATCTTCTCCCCCTGTTTCTCCCTCAACACTTGCTTCTCCATCTGGTCATCTTCTCTTTTGTCTCTCCGACCATCTCCCCCCCATCCCCTCTGTTCCTGTCATACATATTGATCCATCCTGTGCCCCCTTTCTCTTACTCTCACTCTCTCCTGATCCAATCTCAGGACTGCCAGCGTGATGATAGCTTTGTTTACAACATGACTGCAGGGCAATCAGGAGGGACACAATGTCTGTATGTATGTGTGTGTGTGTAGCTGTGAGTAGGGACCTGACATGTATTCTGGTGTAATTAGACAAGCCTCAGAGCATCTTCTTTTTAAAATGGCAAATGCCCTGTTACACCTGTGTCTTGTTCGCCGCTGTCCTTGTACATCTGTACATATTTCTAGATTTCTCTTCGTCTGTCGTAAACGTTTTTAGCATTCTAAGCTTCTCTTTCTCCTCTATTTCTGTCTCAGTGCAACTTTTTCTCTCACTATTTAGGTCTCTTTATTTCTCCATTGAGAGTTTAGTCTCTCCTGAGACAGCCTTTCTCCATCTGTCTTTCCCGATTGTCTCAATTTCACTTGGCTCTATTTGGCACAAATATCAACACATCGTTGCCAAAGCAGAACAATGAATGTCTCTTGAAATTTCTCTCTTTCTCTCTACCTCCCCCTCTTCCTCAACAACTCAATTTCGAATTCAATTTTCAATTATGCTTTACATGAGTTGCAGGTAGCCATTGTTGCCAAAGCAATTAAGTGATGAACAATAACGACATAATTATTTTTTTAAC
Organism: Chaetodon auriga; assembly: GCF_051107435.1. NCBI lineage: Eukaryota > Metazoa > Chordata > Actinopteri > Chaetodontiformes > Chaetodontidae > Chaetodon > Chaetodon auriga. The sequence continues at coordinate 8,594,009 of NC_135092.1, forward strand.
CTTTAACAAGGGCAGACTCATTGAACCATTAGTCTGACCAGGATAAGTGACGAGATGGATGTATGAATGGGCAGATGTGCTGCAGCTAAGGGCTCTTTTGCACGGAGGACTGGCTGAAAAGAGAGCTGTAATCTATGACATTACATTACATCATAATTAAAGATGACAACATACTATACAACGATTAAACAAGTCATATGAGGTGATGGTGTAAAGCACACTCATTTCGAATCCTTTCTGTTCTCTCTGCCCTGTGGCTGTGTTATGCATCTGATCACCTCTCACATAACTAGCCGCTGTTTTAATTCCTCAAATTAAATTTTTAGTTTCAACCTCTCAGCTCACACAAACCACACGCAGGCAGACAGGAACAAATCAACAGAATGCTTCCTCGGTTGCTGTCTCGCAGCTCTCTCCACCATACAAGGAGACACACATGCATACTCAAACGTGAATTTGAATATTCCCTGATACGCTGTATGTGTACACCAGAAACCAAATGCTGAGTGATATTTCATACTGTGTATGTGCAAACACGTTTCCTCGTGGTGGTACACTGAAGTCCCTGCCCTGAACTTCAGCAGGGGAGATACTTAACACTTCAGGCTGGCTCTCAGGGTGTTTGTCTGTAGGAGAGACTCCACTTTCCCATCTTGCTGCCCTAGGTTATGTTCCCCCGTGTCATATTCGATGTCTTTGGCTGCCTTCTCCCGCTGAAGCCTCTGAGCCCTTTTCAGGCAGCGCTGCCAGTGGGTGTTACAGTCAACAGTTGTGTCTTCAAAGTCATCAGATGGGATTCTGCATTTTCTTTCCTTCAGCTGGCCTTTGAAATGTTTCCTCTGCACTCACGCTGACCGCTGACATTATGTAAATGGAGAGATGGGATCCAAAGAGGCAGCCAATCCTGGGGCATGCTGATGGCATGCCTGAGTAAGCGCAGCTGGTGTTGGGTGATTGGCCCCAGCAATTACTGTATTTCTGTCACTTCTTGGTAGAAACCATGCAGTTTCCTTTTCTTTTTTTTAAATATGACAGACAAAAATCAAGTCAGGTGACTCCAAGGACACGATGCAGGCTTCTGTGGGGAATCAAGTATGTTCTTTTAGAGGCTATGTGAGATTGTCTTCTCCTGGCTAGAGGTTACTCTGCTCTTTGTCACCACACTTACACGGTACCTGTGGCTCAGGAGGTGCAGCAGGTCAGCCACTACTCTCTGGGCTGGAGGTTCAATCCAAATGGGTGACTGACAGGCCAGCTGTAAAACACTGTTAAGGTTTATTTAATTAATGCATTACTGTTGCAGCATATTAACATTGCAGCTGTTTGAGCTAATTTAATTGCTTTACATGCTGTTGGATTGTCGGGCAGTAAGGGAAAATATCTAATTTATATATAAGATGATCATTTTTTTTTGCAGAAATATTAAAATGTAACATAATGCCAAATGGAAATATTAAAATAGCAGAAATGCTATCAAATTGTACATCCATTAATTCACTCATTCCAAGTTTTCAAGGGGCAGGAGCCTCCTAGCTCACGTTTTATTAATGCTTAGAATTCTTTCCACCGTTAATGAAGGCAACATCACCACCATATGCATATGCTGAGGAAATATTTAAGGGTAACAGTATTTTGTTTCAGTCTGAGATAGGTGACAGCAGTAATCATGCTTTGGTATAATCGTGCTGGTGTATTTGAATGACTGGAGTGTTGAGAGAGGCAGTCAGTGGAGACAACAGCATTAGCAGAACACCACTGTCTGTGCCCTGGTGACAGATGGTCCCATGATACAAGGACAAACTAAGGGTCCTCTGTGTAATGGGCCCATCATCAAGACTCTCCTAGAAAGGCTGGCAGTTTCTAATGTGTGTGGTATCAGGATAGCATAGCAAGTAGTCCATCCCTCAACTGAAGAACCAAGGTTCAAGCTCATATTGGCAAATATCCACCCTGTTGAAGTGTCCTTTAGCAAGACACTTATTCCCTACCAGGGTGCAGTTCCTGTCACTGCTGCAACCTTTTATTCAGACTGAGGTTCTCTGCAATGATGTTGCACCTCTCAGTGTCCTTGGCTGCCAATTGTAAATCATACAGAGTAGAAACTGTGCCCTCTATCTCTGTCAACCCGCCTCTGTATTTCTGACCCTGAGTGTATTCCCTGCCCTGCACACCTGTGGCTCATCCCCTAATCAGCCCTCTAGAGCTGTTGCCTGTCTCCCCAGCTGAACCTTATAACCTAATTGGTGTTTGTGGAAGTATAGAGCACGTTGTCTTTGTCACTGGTTTTTCAAAGCTGCTCTTGTGCTCTTGAAACCTCGCTTGCCTGCCTGTGTGTGGCCCATCCCCTGTTTACCTTCATATGTCGTTCATCATTGTTTACCTGCAAGCGAGATCTTCTTGACCTTTCCTGCCCACTTTTGCGTCCTGGTCCCTGCACTGGGTACACTGTTACCACTGCTGTGAGGGGATAGGGCCGCTTTACTGCATTAGTCTGATGCTGCAGCCAGAAGGCCCTATTTTTGTTCCAGACAGACAGCCTAGCGCCATGTGTGTTCAGTCCTAAAATGCTCAAGATGGCCAGGCCCCAGAGGGTCTTGATTGACACTTTGCAGCTTTATGTTCAAAAGTCTCTAATTTCTTTGTGGGTTCCATGGATGCCGTTCCATAGAGTAGCATCAAACACTGCTGGCTCCACACACAAAATGAAGCACATGCTTTTGAAACATTAGTGTGATAATAATGTTTAAGATAAGTCGGGGAACACAGGGACTGTAATTAAAGAATGGTTTGCTTAATTAAAAATACAGGCAAGGTTCATTGCCTTACATAAAAAAAATGTTAGAATTTAGTGGATGCGGACTCAGCTTTCTTTGGGTGTTGATGCTTTGCTATGGAATCAAAAGTCTCTGTTTTTAATGTTAAAGCCCATATCTCTCCAACTGCAACCATGGAGTAATTTTCACAATAAAAGACATTGACTTTCCTTACAGATTTCCTTTTCTGATTAGCGTTTAATTCTCACTCCACTTCCCTTTCTTCCTCTAATTTGCTGCCCTGCTGTCTCTCTCCTAATCTGTGTCCATCTGCCTCCATTCCTCCTTCCCTCTGTTTCCCACCCACTCACTTTATCACAAACGTGTTTCATCCTCTCTGCCCCGCTGTTTTTGTTGCTTTCTGTTTATAGCTTTTTTGTTATTGTTGGTCTCTTTCCGTTGGTCTTGTCCTGACACCTCAAGGCTCTCTCTCGCTGTTGTGTCTCTCGCTGTTAAACAAAGTTTGATAACGCAACGAGCCGTATGCTCTCTCTCCTTTTGAAGTAAGTCCAACAGATGGCTTCCAGGCCTCCTTCAATACAGGAATATACAGAACAGTGAAATCTTTTATTTGGCACTTAATAAAACCGAGAAGATAGAAGATAGCACACGTGAGGCTTTCAGTATCATGTGTATGTGCAAATCTAAGCAAGGCTTGCTTACTTTCACTCATCCCTCCATCCATTTATCCATCCCTTCAGCCAATCAACATTGAATTAGTTCATCAAAATCCACATCTCATTAGGTTTCATCCAAATGTAGCGCAGAATTTTGAGGTGATGCAATTACAAGAGTGCCAGTCAAATCTCAAAATGGTGAAAAACAATGCAGAAAACATGATGGGAATATGAATATGATAGTCTTTTTACATTGCTCTGTGTTGCATTTTGCTTTTAACGATAAATCAACTGCATCCATGCACCCCATCTGCCTCCATTTCCATCCAGACAGTCTTGCTCTTTATAGTGTGTCACCTTGTTCTGAGCGTCTAATATTACAGTAGATGGGTTTATATTGGAGTTAGCTAAAAGCTCGGAGCGTCTCACACAGATGCTCAAGGGTACCTTTGGCGTACATCCAGGTGCCAAAGTTCTCGCACAGCATCACGACACTGGTTTCGCTTCGACAGAATCTCCATCGTGTTAGATCTGAATCTTTCTAGCTGTAAAAACTTCCATCAACAAACCACATCTGTCCTGAATATGTTATTCATCCTTGACTTTACAAGGCTGAAATATGGGCTGAATTACCATAAGACAACTGGCTCTCATCTGTTGGTAATATTTTCTTTTTTTCTGCATGTATGCTTGCTTCTCAGCGTGTTTCTTTGTTTATGTGCTTGCTGGTGTCCTGCCTGCGTCCGTTACTGCTGATTTCATCTGCTCTGATCTTGTGTTTTATTGCAGCAGAAGGAGTACGAAAAGTCTGCTGCTGCTCTGTGCGCACATATTTTTGGCATGTCCGGGTTGCCAGGTCAGTCCAACCATGTTAATGAGATCAAAGTTCAACTGCACTAGCCTCCCTCACAAGTCCACAGAAACACACACACACATGCTGGGGAATCCTTTGTTACAGGAAACAGCCAGGACTGAGACGTGTTACTATTATCTCAACACTATATCACTTCATCCTCCCAACTGTCTGTCCATCACACAGGTCCATCTGTCTCTCATCACGCCTGTAATTTTCATCTGTCTTTCCCTTCCTTGTTCCCCTCTCTCCATTCTTGTCCGCCTCCACCTGTCCCTCATTATCTGCTACTTTGGTCACTCTTGTCCTTTCGGTCCAACACCTCTCTTCTTCTCTCCAACTTTCCGTGCCCCTGAGGTTTTTTCCTCTTTTTTTTCCACCTCTTCTGTCCTCTCTGTCCTTCCTTTATGTCCTTATCCCATTCTTCACCTCCACATCCCATCTCTCTTCCAAACTTCTGTCACGCTTCTCATCACTCAGTTCCACTCACACTACTTTCTGTCCAACCTTTTCTTCTTTTATCTCCCACCTTTGCTCCGTTGTCCTTCACTCTCATCCTTCATTTTTTCCCCTTTACCCTCTCATCAGTTTCTGTGACTCTCTGTTATTCGCTATCCCTCCTCTTCATCCTCTCCGCTGTCATGATATCCTTGGCCTTCTTGTCTATGCATATGACCTTTTTGACATGCGCTGTCATACACCTTTAAAGGGCAGAAATGTGGCCTCTTTCACTTGCAAAATGATGTAAGATTTACTTTATAAGCTTTTTCCTTCAACATAAGGTCATCCACTCAGGTCAGAGTGCTGGTTCCTTATGTAGTGTAGGCAGGGCATTTGTGCGTTGGCAACAGAAACATGGTCAGTGTGGTCAGAAGTCAGAAGAGCTGTGAATCACTTTTCTACAACTACCTTCTATCTTTTGTTCTTCCTTGCATTGAAAGCATATCATTCTATATCTTTTCCGTTTTTGAGCTAGATCACACCAGTATTCTGCACGTCCCATTAATGCAAATTGTCAATAAAACACAGCATTGGTTTTTAGATGATTTCCTCTAGTTAGGTTCACTTGTGTCATACTGGCCGTGTTTCCATCACAGTGTTTTTATGTGCATTTTGAAATATTGCATTCAAAAAAGTTGATGGAAATGGCAAAATTCAAAAAAGCTTCCTCAAATTTGCAAAAAGGCTTTTTACGCTGCCTTTTTCAAAAAAGTGTTGATGCACTAAATTGGAGATGGAAACTCCTTTGCCAAATACGTTCTGACATGGTGAACATAACTCACATGACCGATCAGCTGTTTCTGAGACAAAACCCAAAGAACAAGAAGAAGAGGCTGTTGCCGCTGTCATCGTCTTCCCAGATGATGTGAATGTTTTGGCATCTGATTACCCTTTAGATGCATTCATCTGTGACTCTGGATCACACCTCATTGTCTCACCTGCACCTGGTGGAACCTCCTGATTCCTCACTAAAGCTGCATTGATGGACACCTGGGTATTTCCTCCTCAATCATAAGTCTCTTGTCTTCAGCAACTGTGCATCAGCATTGTGTGTGATGCTAGTAAGTCAACCAGCTACCAGGCAGCCTATTGGTTGCATTAAATAAAACAATATTACAGCTGTAACAAAAAAAAAAAAAAATCACAATTCCATTCTGTTGAGGAGCATACTTCCAAAACAAAGACCGCCTTTTGCAGATGAATTGAAGTGCCCATAAAAAGTCAGGTAGGAGGCAAACTATACAACATAGCTAAGGCATTTCACCACATTTCTGAGAGAGTGCGCAGCTCAGAATGACAGAAGTATGAGACAGACTGGAAGAGATTGTGTTTTTTGCACAGCAACTGAGAGACAGAGGGGTGAATGGAGAGAGAGAGAAAGAAAGATGGACAGAAATAAGAAACAAATAGTGTGAAAGTGGTCAGAAGAGGGGATGAAAGAGGCAGACGGACACAGACAGACATATGCATATAGAGCAGTTTTTCTCATTGTATTACTCCCTGAGATCTCCTTAAAATAAATCAGGGTGGTTTATCTTGCCAACAATGCACTTACTGCACTGTTCATAAACAATGCTTTTATGGCTTCTCACCAGATTAACTTACTTAGCTGGAGAACCTGATGGAGTGAAATGCATACTTATAAGAATGTTTAGCTGGAGTACAAATGGAGGGAGCGGTGAAAGAGATGAAGGCATCGTAAGAGGGGAGGGAGGGGAAAACACTTGACAAAGAGGGAGGGCAGAGAGGAAGAAATGGAGGGAAAGATAATTACTTGAAAGAGATGGTATTTATAATGTAGGTGGAGGATAGTGGGGTAGTGGGGACAGATGTTCTTTTTCACCTTTTTCTGCTGATGTGATTATTCTAATCAAAGGACCACCAGAAGATTTCCGTTTTAGCATGACTAAAAACCGTGAGAGAGGAAAAAAGTATACGCCTAACGTATTATCTGTCTTCTTATTTGGTATTTACGACGACTGTGCTGCAGCTATCTGTCCACTTGGCTCTTAAAGATCCACCTGGCTGAATACTCACAGGCCAAGGAGATTCATTAAAATATCAAGTTTAGCGACGATACAACGACATGGCATGCATGTTTGAGATGAAAACCAGGCGTGCTTCCTGAATGAGTTCACAGGTTTAGGTAGCCCCATACATAACTGCTTCATTGCCTGTCAGAAAACATTGAAAGCGGGGTGGGGAACTGACGGAGAAGGGAAAATGTCTTTAACCAGAAACAGATTTTCCATAAAATCCTGTTTTCACATTGGCCTGACAGCCTGAGCCATATCCCTGACTCCTACAGTGAAATTGGGTCTCTCTATAGTCCACATGCACACACTCACTGTAAAACCTGAGGGCTGCACGGATGCACTGCAGAGAAAATGGTGGGAAACATGCGACTTCTGACCCCCTGGTCAGGGTCACAGCCAGGCCAGCGGAGACCTCAGAGAGAAGCAACATCATGAGGATGATCAGATCTGACAGCCCACTTCCTCCCCAGACAGGAAGTCAGGTGGATAACTGCTCCAGACTGCCAACGACTGTCAGACAGACATTATCACCTGCCTTTAAACACACAGTAGGAGCTGGACAAGATTAGAGAACTTCACGGGAGCAATTAAGGGATCAGATTCCACATTAAAAGAAAAGAAGTACCTGTCTGGTTTTGTTTAGATGTCTAAATTTTTAGTTAAAAGCCGTTATATGACCTTGTTCCTGCTCTTTATCTACATCTTTTTTTTGCTTTGGGAGATGAGATTTTAGTGAATAAGAAGCCCTTTTTCTCTTAATGATGAATGGCTAAGCTTTAAATGCTGGAGTTTTAATTTCTTTCATGTTTTTTAAGATGCATCAAAGCCTGTGAAACCTTTACTCTTACTCTTTTTTTAATGACTGTGCCTCTACTACTCAGGTAAATGCAGATGTACTGTCTTATGTATACCTGATATGTTTACTAGCTTTATGGTGCATCTTTTTTTTTTTTTTTTTTTTTGACCTATTTCATCATTTAACACAAGCTGCTTGAAAGACAAATGTCCCTGATGTGACAGTATTGCTTTGATTAGAAGTAAAAATGAAGCTGGAAAAAATAAAAAATTGGCTAGTTTCACTGATAAACAGTGATAGAGGTTCAGTGGAGCAGTTTTGTGGTATAATGAGCACCTAAATCTGTTTTACTCGTCATTCATTTCTCAGACCACATTTGCTTCACAAGTTGCAGTGGGAAAGTCTGCAACCTCTAAGTCCATTAAGCTCTACAGTAGGAATGCCATTGATAATGGATGTATATCTGGCCTTAGGCTAAATCGACTTTGCCAATATACTGCTATCTGCTGTAGCAGACTGTGTAAAAAGTCTGCAGTACATATTAGTGATTTACTAGGCTATTTACAATGCTCCCGCAGCCCCCCATCCCTCACATTGTAACTCAAAACTACATTACAGGTTCAGCTGCCTTATCTGAAGTCATAATGAAAGTTTGGTTTCCTTCTATTCAGATGGACTATCATTTCTCTCCAGGAAAAACAACTTTAGCTCACTCGAAGGGATGTTTTTTAAACATACCATGTTAGATACAGAGTTAATATGTGTGAACGAATGAGGCAGCATGCTACAAAATGAATCCACACATGCAAATCAGAGATCACAACTTGCACATGCAAGTACCGTATAAAATCATTATGTTAAATGTGTGAAGACATTTTATTAGCATGCAGTAACTCAAAGTCCTTTCTTAATCTTAGCTCTGCCCATAAAAGCACAAGTTATGATCCAAATGTAAGCTCATTACCCCACTACCACAGATTCAAGACAGGACTGTATACTCTGTGGCCCAGTCTTTACTTACATCTTATCAAAGCTACGACAAATAGGTTTGATTTGTTGTACTAAGGCAGGACATAATTAGTGAGAGTAGTGGAAATAGCGTGTAGAAAAGCCCTTATTTAAAGGCTAATTTGCAAACATTCCAGCAGATGATGTTGGAAGCACTGCAGTTGTTACGAGTGAGTACAATTTAAAGTGAGCATGACGCTAAAGGATGGCGTGGACGCTGACGAAACGCATTCTGACTACCAAAAGCTGTCTGGCACACTTAGCTCCACAGTTTAGCCATGCCATTATCCATTATATCTGTGTTTTTGATGTCATTCCTTAAAACTACCACTGGGATCATACAGGGGAGATCATAAATGTGAGGATTAACCTTTAAGGAAATTTAAATAAGTGATTTTTGCCTAAATACACATGCACAAACCATCATGCATATACATTTTTGTTTCTATACTGGAGAGGAGCCGTATTGACATCATTCATTCTTCAACCTTCGCCATCCCTAATACATGTTCAGCCCCAGCCCTTACCTCAATCTTAATGTAATCCCGAGACCTAACCCTCAAATGTCCACTGAAGAGGTCAGAACAGAACAAAGTGTCCTCATTTTCCTGCACTGTCCTCACACTCAACATCGACTCAGATTGGTCCTCACAAAGACAGACGTACAAGCAGACACATACACAGAGTGTACATATTCCCAGACAGGTTGGGGAGACTCTCATCCTACTGTGTGTTTATCTCGTCTCAGACACCATTCACGCTTTACTACCCTCAGGGGAGTTGACTTTGGAAGAGGAACACATTATCATCCACCCACATACACGACTGCATGCACATGTGTGCGCGCACCTGCAAAATACCATACAGACAGGAATTCACAGAAAATGTGAAAATACACGCTGAAACACAGCATACCCACAGATAGAACAACGATCCGAACATGTATGAATGTGTGCACACGCGCGCGCACACACACACACACACACACACACACACACACACAGGAACACAACTCTATCAGTAACAGCCTAAAGAGAAACCCTCTCATACTAGCTTCCAGGTGGATGGATATGCAGCACACCATGCCAAATGCTTCTCTGATATGGTTTGACAGCGTGGAATAAAAAGTGATATACACTCAATTTAACTTTTCACTAAACTTGAAAAAGTTCAAAACCAAACAATTCAAGCGACACCAAGGCGAGTCAAATGGGCCTTTGTGTCACCTGTTTGACATTTTAAGAGTTCAAATCACAGGAGCACCATCTTAATACAGAGTCGCTGGAGTCGCTTTGTTCAGTTCATGTTTTGGTTGTGCGAAAGGTTAAAAGTCCTTTATCGTCTCAGTTTTCTCTGTAATTACCATCATAGCAACAATTTGGGTTTAACGGCTGACATTACTGACATTGCTGAATAATGTCAGTACACAGAGAGAGTGCAGAGGAAGTGGATGAAAAAAAGCTACAACTGCTGAACATTACATAGTTGGTGGTTTTGTTTCCTTCCTATTAGAACCCTTTTGATCTCTAAGAATTAAGGGTCTGTGATGTGGTACTTGTGGCATTTTAATCATGTTCCCGCTAAACATCTAAATTGCGCACTCAAAATGGTTTTATTAACTTTAACGTAAGAGCTTCGAAATCAAAGTCACTTTCTGAGTTTGTACCCAGTGAAGGAGACGGAGGGGAAGCAGGTAGATTTTCCACATTGTGGTTTACCGGTGCAGACGCAGGTGTGTACGATTCAGCATAAAGCATTCCCACCGAAAGCATCCACCTCCGCACACATACACACGTGCATGCATTTATAGCAGCATGCAACCGAAACTGCACACACACAAGGATAGGAATGTACAAACGCACACACACACACACTCTCACAGGTGCACACATGCACAGGCGAAACATAGCGAGATGCATTCGTAGACATGCATGCCAAACAGACAGCTCATTCCATCTTGCCTCTGAGAGAGTCCAAGAGAGTAAAAACGAGTCAGAGATCTGTATCAGGGGCCTTCAAATCAGAAACAGGTGCAGGCTCGCTGTCTGTCTTGCGCTCTCTCTGAAACACACACACACACCCAAGAATATACATCTTCATTTTCAGTGTGACATTATCTTGCAAATCTGTTAATTGTATTTAAGGAGAATTAGATTATCTCTGAACTCTGACCCCTACGTAGATGTCCTTGTTTGCCAGACAGGAAATTGCTCTATAACCATTACATGGCCTTCAACTCAGACTCGGGCTAAGTGAGATACAGTGTTCCAAATTAGCCTCACTTATCTTTTTCCTGTTTTTTTTTCCAACCTTGTAAAGGGCTCTGCTCAAAATGTCCCTTTTCAGGAATGTAAAATGCCTTGGAATGATTATGAATATACTTTGTAGAGATAATAAGCTTCTTACCAAACATGTCAGTCAGTTGTAGAGTAGGGTGGAGAATGGAAGGATGGAGGAGAAGACCAAGTGGAAATTAAAAGGAAAAAGGAAGATAAAGAGTTACTGTGTGTGACATCAAGATGAGGCTGTAACTGTGAGCAGTTAGTTAGTGTGACATGGGCAAGAGATGACTTACTGCAGCAGGCTTAGCCCCATCCCAGAGGGAGATGCTCGCATCTGAAACAAACATACCCGAGGACCTGAGAGAGCCATGAAGCTGGCTGAAAGAACATGCTTATTTTCTCTTTCCATTACTCCTCAATCCCCCCCCCCCCCCCAACTCTCTTTTTTCCACATCTGTGCGAGCAGGGAAACGTAATCCGCAAACTATTTACTTCATCCTAATTAGTGATGCTAGTCTGAAATCTAATTCATTAGAGTACCATTATGTTAGAATTAGGAAATGCTAGAAGTTTCAGAAGTATGCCTATTTGGTTCAGTAACGAGGTAAATATTTTTCTTTTTAAGGAGATGTGCTTTGTAACCATTACAGGAAGTATTATGTTTTGTCAGCTACTTTGTTGCATGGAAATAGCACTGACAGTACACAGCGCCCACTGTTGGCCTGGGGAGGTAAAAGAGAGCCACAACTGTCCTCCACAGACAGGCCCTCACCCTATAGATGATGTCTTCATTACCCCAAAAACCAGTAAGTAGATCAACAGCAGATGAATTTGCAACATTTTGATAATCAGTTAATTCTTTACATTCTTTTTAAGGGGGAAAAAAAAAATCACTACTTCAAGTTTCCCAGATGTGAATATTTGCTTGTTTTCTATGGCAGTAAAATCAATGTAGTTGGCCTTGTGATGGGTATTTTTCTGTTTATTCTGACATTTTTATACACTGAAAGATTCATCAGATCGATAGAGCACCCTGCCAAGGCTGACGCAACCCAGGAATCTGGGTTTTAGGAGGTGCTTTTACTTAACAGCTATTCCTGATTTGGCTTGTCGATATGCACAAGGCAAAAAATAATGTGATGAAATAACAGACAAGATCTGTTGCATAGAAGTGAAGTAATGGAATGTAAAAATAACATGTTGCATAAGTTATTTTATATATTTATTTATGCGTGAAGCTGCTTGTTAAGTTATTGGGTTACTGTCTCACTGTGATGTCTCCCTCAGCTATTAGTGTTGTTAGGTCACTTTAGGAGATACCAGGCTCCAGACATAAATCTGCATGGGATCACAGGGATGTAGAACACTGAGTCTTCTAGTATTCCTGGTCTCCATCTCTTGAAAATTTTCCCTCCCTCTCTCTGCCTCGACTAATTTCCTATCCGTGATGAAATAAGAGGATGAGAACGTCCTAAGTCTCTCTTCTCTCCATCTGCCTATCACAATTTCTTTTCCGCTCATCCATACACACCTCGTCGCCTCTCTCCTTGAATCCCACTTGTCACTCGCTCTCATTTTTCAAATTGCTTTCTTCTTTATACCTCTCTCACACATCCCATTCGGATTTGCTTGAAAAACAAGTTTTGCCACAGCTTTATCGCCCTCTCCCTTGCTGTCTCTCTCTTTTCATATTACCGTTCCTATCGTGTCTCTCTGCACTCTTCTCCTTCCCTTCGCCACTCGAACATTTCCACCTCATCCAAACCTCATACTAGTTCAAATCTAAATGCTAATGACAGTTAAAGTCCTTGACCCTTCCCTTCCGTGATCTTCCTCAATGCTGAATTTTCTATGATGGAAGAAAAGGGAAGTATGAGAGGAGAACAGAGTTTATTGTGGAGGGGTTAAAGGCTACTGGCTCTCATTATAAAGATCTGACAGAGGGAGAAAGGGAGAGTGAGACAGAGTGACAGACAAGTGGAGAAAAGGCAATCTTTCAGATTAAAAATGTATGTATATAATGTTTTTAAATCAGAGGCCTGGGGCCATGCAGGCATACGAGTTTAGGTGTGTGTGCTTTGAATGTATGGCCTTTCATTTGTTTGTGAAGCCTTTTCATTTCATATACCAAGTCCTAACCTTATGCATGATTGGACAGTAGGTTGGATGAACTTTCATATTTAAGTCTGAAGATATTAGACTCATATTAAGGGCTATAGATAGGAAGCAAGATCGGCAGGAAGTGATTGACAGCAGACATTTAGGGTTCTTGAAGTGCGTTTCTGTTTGTGTATTCGTGTGCAAGTTTGTATGTGCGCTGAAATGCGTGTGCAAGTGTGTTAGTGTGTATTTGTGTCAGGTATTGAGCTGAACACTCTTTAAGCTGCTGACCTTCAAAAGCAGCTAAATGACAGGTAGGATCACAGCCCTTTGGTTTAATAATGAACCAGCTGACATTTGAAGATCAGATCAGCAGGTGCATTACCATCAGGACTGAAGAGTATCAGATTACTTTCACATTCATGGTTTGGATGGCTTTTATCCGTAGCTATCTACAGGGAGTGCAAGGGTTGAAGACGAGCAGGAACTAGACTAGCAAACAGCAAAGGGAGCGTGCCTCACGACCGTGTCCTGTGAATGGATGCAACAATGTGCTTCACTATTGATTTGTAAATTTGACATTTCTTAAGATAAAATTAATGAGCCTATAAATCGGTCAGGTTCATCAACAATTACCTGTGACTCTTTTGGTACAGCAGAGGCATAAAAAATGGTCTAATGTTCAAATTTCATCTTCACTGATGACATGATCGGAAATCCCCAAGAAGCCCACAGATTTGTAGTTGATTCTGACTTTCAGCGAGATCCGATCCAATGGGATAAATCATTTCAGCACCAGCCTCCATCTCTCTGTGTGCAGAGGGAGAGCACAAGTTGCTCATAAAAGAAACAACTTTGTGAACAACTCCGTTGTCATAGTTCATTGCCGCTTACAGGCAAGAGGAATTAACAGTAAACTCCAATGTGTTTCTTGTTAAAAACATTATGAGATCTGCTGTTAATTTTGAACCAGATTACCACTAACTCTGCTTTGGTTGCAATTTTTTCTTCTTCTTCTTCTTCTTCTTCTTCTTCTAGGAAATGTTTTGTTGGAATTATGTGTTGATCTGCTGCCACTGATGAAGGACTGCAGCTACACACTGTAGCTGTAATGATGTTACAGTGAGAAGGGAATCCAAGGAAGTCGTTTTCTCTGGCTCTCTTTTTACATTCCCGACACAACTAGACTGTCCCTCTCTATGATGGCTGGCTTTTCACCACACCTGCCAGTGTGGCTGTTAAGAATAAGTATACACACTTTTGTTCTGACATGGTCAGAAAATGCGTTGTATGAACTAGTTCTGTAGAGCATAACATGCTGCTGCAATCTACAAATCAGAAGCTGACCCTTTAGAAAGGAAATTAAATCATTCCTATAGAACTAATCAATAAATATAACACAAAAAGAAACCCATTAATATATTATACACCTAACCATAGCTCACACTGTCTGACCGCATGTGGTGATAAATAGCTGAATGTTGTACGTACTTAAAAAGCTTGTTTTGTTTTTAAATAGGTCTCTCCCTTGTCACCAAGATGAATTCCCGCCATTGAACTTTGAGAATTAAATTATTTCAGTTCACTGGGTACATCACTGAATCAGCCAGAGTGCTTTTACATTTTGTGCCAATTGAGTAATTTGCTCGTCTATAAATTACATGCTTGAGCATTCATTTACTGTTTACACAGAGGCTATTTTTCATTGTATTTATATGGCTGTCCAAAGCAAGAAAATGCAGTTTATGTAATACTGTAAGTTCCCGGCTTTTCATTTTCATCAAGGTGATGTATAACATTCATTTTATTATATCATATAACTAACACAGCATGTACAGCCAGGTAAAAAAAAAATAAAATAAAATAAAAAAAATCATTTTATTCTCTTCATCATCGACTGATCACATTTTCAATCAGTAAGATTGATTTTCTACCTGAGGATGGCAGGCTCTTGTCAGCAATTATTGAGAACAAGTACAGTACAGCAGAGCATGAAATGGTTCCATAATAACATTTGCAAGTTGGGTACCTTCATCTCACATTAATCATACGTCTATCATATACTATAATAAATTGCATTGAGGAAATCAACAATATCAGTGCCTGTACAATAAGAGCATCCCCAATGATATCCTACACTCCAGTCAGAGGTATGATTATATAATGTGATTCGACCACATCTGCCTGCAATGTTAACAACCGATTTTATTAAGCAAATGTTCTGAGATCATGATGTTTAGTGAATGTCATTTATATTGTAATCCATTTGACTAATCGCTTCTTGGCACTTGCAGCCTGCCTCCAGCTACAGCTTCCATCTCCATGTTATGTAATCAAAGAAAAATTATGCAAATTGTTATGGTACTCAGAGAGCCAGAGGGTTGTGATAGCAAAGTCTTGAAGACGCTAACCTAATTATGTTGCTGTTGTTCTGTCAACAAAGTGTTTGCTAATGGATGGGCGGCACTATGATAAATAAACAACTGAGAAACATCAAGAATGTGGATGATGATCTATTTACTTTGGAAAATGTCTGTGTTAGTCTCAGTATGTGGGAATTGGTTCAGGAGCAAGTTTGTGTGTGTGTGTGTGTGTATGTGTGTATGGAACAATGCATAATTTGTTTGCTTGGTCAGACTTTTTGTTAATCTTCATTTGTATAGTGATTAATACAAATTATATTGGTATTAATCATGCAATGTCATACAAGGACATTGTGGGGTCGCCGCAAGGTAAACCACTAAAATCTAGACTTAAAGAGTAAGTACACCCAATCTGCAAATCCTCCTTCCGCTGCCACCTAGTGGTTGCTGCATGCTGTGTCCATTGGTATGGTAATGATAAGAAGTAGCCAAATGCAACAGACTCAGACCTTTCAGCCATTAGAGGTCAGTACTGCAGTGCGTCTCATTCATGTGTGATTTTGTGTGGAGTTGCTCTTTAGTTTTATGTCTATGTGCTTCGCAGGCTATGTGCTTTTGTTTGTTTATATTTGTTTCTATGTTTGCAAGATCTCTCTTGCCAAAGAGATCTTGATCTTAATCAGACTGCCTGATTAAATAAAGGTTTTATATATACTGTAGGCGTTCTTTTTTGTTCAGTTAGAGTTAGGTTACCGTTAGGTTAAGATAAAGCCACACCATATCCACGGGATGTAGTTTGTGGTGCCCAAGTAAAATTCAATACAACACTCCTCCTAAGGTAAAACTTCAAATAAATATCTTAATAAAACATTTAAAAGATGCTGGTTAGGCCTAAGGGTGGCTGAATAAAACAGCGATCCCAGCCCAGCCCATATTTTTTTCAGTTTTCCTTCCAGGTCGTGATTCGGTAAAACCCTGCTCACCTTTTTACACAAGTCTTGTTTCCTTGCTTGTGAACTACTGGTCCCACATGATGGGAAATACAGGGGTTGGAGTCAGGCATAGAGATTAAGGTGAAGGTCGAGCGTAGGGGTAAGGGTGTGGTTAGGGTTAAGTATGGAGGTTGGGGTCTGGGTGGGTTTAGGCACTGTGATGGAGAGTATGAAAGATGTGATAAAGCGAGGATGCTGTTAATCATATAGACATTAATTTCCCCCACGTGTTTTTTTTTTTTTTTTTTGCATTTGGGCCGTTTTGGGGTTAGAAGAAGTAGGGTTATGAGTGAATTACTCATGAGGATGGTCTGGTGGATTCTTCACTGGGTGAAGCTGTACTGAACATCTATTCTCCATAGACATGGAAGTGAAATACAAGCATGCAACTTTGTAAATACAAACATTTTATTGATTTCAAGTGGCAATCTAAATTCAATGACAGAGAGACCTGTTTTCTCAGTTAAATTAAGCCCTGAGGGAACCCTGGTCTTTAGTTTATTTATCCACAACCATTCCGGTCATTTCTGCTAGCCTCAAGGACCTGGAAGTGTTTTGAGTGCTCAGCCTGCACTCTCCAATATCGTAGATACGTTATTTGAATCGTGTGAATAGCGTTTTTTCAGTTTCTCCCACATCTGCAAGAATGGCAAATTATGCAATAGACCTGGTTTTCCTTTGCAAGGTGCATTTATCTATAATAGGAGCACCTGCGGCGCCATGCAGGTTGAAAAGAAGACATTAGCTTTAACATGTCTGGAGTAGGAGGCTTTCACAAGCACATCTTTTACATTTTTGCTCTTCGTAAGTGCTGAGATAACATTTGCTCAGTTGATCATGATTGGTCATGATACTTTGGAAATTATTTTTCAATTGGCTGTGTAAATGCAGGTATGGTTTTAAATATGTTGTAACCATCGGGAGTAGCGCACCTGGGTATTTGGTGTTTGTCAATTGTCTGTTCGCCTCAATAGCATATTGTTGTTTATCTAATATTACAATTGTATCTGCCGGCTTGATAATTATATTTCGGTTCTTTAATAAACTTTGAATAGTTTTACAGTTCTTCCAATGAAGCTGGTAACTCCAAGTGGGGAAGACATAAAACAACTGAAAGACAGTAAATCAGATCTGCTGAGTCTCCTAATCCTCCTGAGTCGAGCTGATCCCATGTGGTTTTTCAACTGGACAGGAGGGTGAAGGGCACTACATCAGGGTAATCATTGTGGAAATGGTGTATTAACTTTATTCTTCTGTGATATTGATACAAATCCCTGCACAGATCAGAAGATGTTGGAGTGGGAAAGAATGTGAGCCCCCTCTCCAGCAGGCATATTTCAGCAGCAACGAGTTAAAACAATATGGGCAAGTTAAGGTAAGGTTAGTTGTGGAATTGGGAAATAGAAGGATGGGGGAGGTAGGAAAGGCTGGGCTGAAAGGAGGGGGAGATGAGGGTACAGAGGATAACATAAAATATAAATGCTGTAAAGAATTACATAAAAAGTATAAGAGCTCAAAGGTATAAAGTTAAGGGCTAAAACCATGGAAATTAAAGCAATAAACCAAACCAGACACTGTTTAAAGGAGGATATAATATATGCAATAAAACCATTATAGGAAACATAGAGGATCATCTCCATCTCTCCTTCTTTTGTACATTTACTGTAAGTAAAACCTGGAAAATTTGTTAAAATTATGCTTACAGGAAAAACAGTTCTCACTGGTGACCTGTGATGGATTTACCATTTTTCATTGAGACCAAATGGGTCTACAGTTCTTAACTGCTTTCTGTCTCTGGGACCTGAATCAGTTAATATTGTTCCCCACATCCTGGAATTGCATATTTTCCAGGCTGTGATTTGGAAATGGGAGTAGAGGACTGTAGATCCCTGGCCTGTTCTGTTCATATTCCGGTGTTGTGTGATTCTGGTTCTCAGCACGTTCCCTGTTTCTCTTATATATAATTTACCAGGTATCACATACACAAGGTTAGTGGACTTGACCTGCAGAGTCTGCGTGATGGGGGTCCATTTGTCGGAGTGTTTGAGCTGGTTTAAAGT
The DNA here is from genome assembly GCF_051107435.1 of Chaetodon auriga. NCBI lineage: Eukaryota > Metazoa > Chordata > Actinopteri > Chaetodontiformes > Chaetodontidae > Chaetodon > Chaetodon auriga. The sequence goes on from NC_135092.1 coordinate 8,612,430, forward strand.
CATGTGGGTCCTTGTCTGGTGAATGTTGTATGGACCAGTATGTCTTTCTGTAGGCGGAGATCACATGGAAACCTGTCAAGTCAGCACATTTGGCCTGTCTCTACTAAAAATGGGCTTTTACACCTGTTACTAGACCATTGAGGCTTTTGAGTGGGTGACAGCCAGGCGAATAAGAGAAAGATTTTTCTAAAGTAAACTTGGTGACCAATTGTTGGGTGTTTTCCTTGATGGTGGAGAAGAAAACCACTGTGTCCAAGAATTTGATGCTTTGTGTTTCTTTCAGGTTTTTCATGATATGAATTTAAAACAGTTAAAAACTCCCAAAAGTCTGTTTATTTGCTCTCATGTCAAATGTGTCAACCAAATATCCAAAATACCACAGAGGTTGGCCTTTGGCCTTTTTAAAAGGCTGTGTTTTCCCAGTCTGCTATAGATGTCTGCATAAGATGGTGAATATTTTCTGCCTATTGCACATCTCCAGATTTGGAGGTAGTTCCCACCATCAAATTCAAAGTCACTCTGGGCTTGATGTAATGCTTATAAACGTTGACATCAACCGATTGACACTGATGGGGTAAATATATTAATACAACTATAAATTCATGAAATGGATTGTTAGTTATGAGTGTTTGAATGAAAACATGCCAAAGATAAAAATTGGAACTGGAATATGTACACAAACATCTACATATTGAAACCATTTAGACTCTCAGAATGTGTGCCTCAAAGAGAAAGACTGGAAGATTTTTTTTCTTTTTCTTTTTTTTTTTTTTTCTGTATTCCCTGCTGGTTGGGAATATCTGTTCGGCCTCCGCCTTAATTTCCCCAAGGAAGAGCCTGGAATATCCTCTAGGTCAAAGAACTGTGAGGAGGATCGTAGCTGCTGTCTTGACATTCTGAGGGAAAGAACAATTTCTGTGAAATTTGTTTAGCTGTGACTTGATCAACCCCCAGAATGTGTGCTTTGAGTTTGTGTAAGAGGGCGTGTCTGTCTGATTCTTTGAAGAACACCTTCGTGGCAAGCTGTTTGGTGTCTTCCTTGAAGTTGGAAGACTGCTGTGTCGAGCTGTTATTGAGGCCTACTGACGATGCTACTTTTTCTGTGGGTTTGGACTCCTGTGTTGTGAAGAAGGGTGGCTCCAGGAAACTGTCCACCTCAACCTGAGGGTCCCATAATGGAGGTATGTGTGCTAGGATAGTCACCCACTATTAGAATTGGTTCACAGTGTCACTCTTGTAACCTCTAGTAGAAGGGGAGGGTTTACCTGATCAGGCACTGCTTTCAAATCCCTTTGTTGATGAGGTGGTATCTTAGGCTGACTGGGAGGAGATGCTCCAGTCACTGTATTTTGTGAGGGTGACACACATGAGTTTGAGCCGGGGAACCGCAGGTCATTTTTAAAGTTATAGTGTCTTCTTGATATCAATTATTCCAGTCGCCTAGATAAAGTATTCCCATGAGACAAGGTCATAAAGAGGGGTGTGTATGACTCTTCTTAGCTATGATGTGTTCTACAAAAATCCAGTGAGAACCACTTTCCCACAAGCATATCTCAAGAAATTGAGATCTTCTAATCTTTACGACAAGACAGCCTGAACGTCCTCCAATGTCAAAGGTCGCAATACCCCTTTTGAGTTGTTCAACAAATGACGTAACAATGATTTATCATGTAATACACACATGCTGTCATTAAATAATGCATTTTTAGCTGTCAGGCCTAACATTGCCATGAAACCAAATGATTTTTCATATGAAGTTAAACCTCACCTGTTTTCTGTTTTTAAAGATCTTAAAACGTCCGTCTTTTCATGTTTGTGGACTTGTAAATCAATGGTTCTCTTATGATGTGGGGCCAACATGAATGGATCAGCACCACGCTGCAGGCGGGGAGCTAACCAAAGCCTCGAAGTTTCATGTGTTCCCCATCCGCTCAAACATTTGGATGTCATAAATCCGACTTTGCATCGGTTTTAATGCACTATTAATTTACACCGAGATCTACAGTGGCTGCAGTTGGTTTTTACTGTGTTTTGGTGGATGATAAACATTTTGCTAAGGGAAAAAAAACATGGGCCAAGCCTTTTAGTTCCATAAGTTTCTGCCTTTCTCTCTTTCTGACTCATTCCCAGCATGTTTGTCTGCCCCAGTTGTAAATTACACGGATAATTGTCTTCTATCAGGAAACCCCATCACAGAGCGAGACCATGGCATTTGTGAGTACATCCGTCTGTTTTTATGTGGTACTTGAGTGTGTGTGATGCTTTGTCAGGGGGAAACTCCCAGTATAATCCCTGCTGTCAGATTAAAGATCGATTGAGGTAAACCAGAGATAGTCTGGTGTTTCACCATCATGACATCATGGTGGTTTCTTAAATGCGGAGAGGTGAGGAGAAAAAAGACAAAGAAAAATGATGTTATCAGAGGAAATGATAATGAAGAAGGGGTGGGAGAAGAGAAGATAAGAACCTGCACTTAATTGTTGCAATGTGATTATTCTCTTGTTTTTATCTTGTGCTGTGCTTTTGTACCCTCTCTTGTCATTAAGTCACTTTTATGATAGACTCATTTCTTGAATGTGCTTTATGAATGACTATAATTTGACAAATATTGCTGTTGCATTCACAGACATCACACTTCAACAAAGTGGTACTCACTTTAAAGAAGTGCTTCACTCTTAGAATCCTTAACAGTGTGGTTTGATGATATTCCAGGTTGCTGATTTTGTTGTTTGGGGGTGGATTTTTACTCAGTTTTAGGGTGTGTTTTGAACTTGAACAGAGCTCAAGGTGTGGTACGCCCATGTGTTTTATTGGTATGTGACTCATTACCAGAAATGAGGTTTGCGGTTGCATCCAGCCATAATGGGTTCCATTCGCAATTTTAATAGATTATCTAATCGCTTTTCTAAAAGCATGGTGTGATGAAGGAGAGTTTAACACACATGAGGCGGGTTCCGACAGAACAGCCACGCTGCCACCGGACTCCAGCCAGATACACAAATAAAATATACCTCATATTGTAGGTCCAACACAGACACACACAACATGGAGAAACATTAGCAATGAAAGTAGAACACTCACAATTTGTCATGAGTATTAGAAATAACTATTTAAAAATGACTAAAAACTAAACAAAACTACAGTCATGATGTACGAACGCTCCAGCATATATGAAACATTTAGTCACAAATGTGTCTAACAACAGCATTAAAATGCAAAACTTTGTTTTCTCAGCTGTCATGCAGCATTCTGTTAAATATTAGTTGTCGCCACAGTTTAATGTCAGACTTGGTGTGAATTTGCAGAATCATTGTAATTAAACTTCTCTGTCCACTGATGGTCTGTTGGACATCTTTTTACTGCTTCCCACATCTTACTTATTAGCTTGAAGAGTACAAACTTATTATTACTGGCCGGAATGTTGGCTGAAATTATGAAGATAAGTATCAGGTTTTAATTAAACAGATTGGACTTGTTTTTAATTATCCAATCCAAATTCAGCAAAATAACAAAAGCAGGGGGAAGTCGGGACGGAGGGGTCAACAAAACATCTGACATTAACAGAGAGACAGCTGTTTGTTTCTCGTTTACAAGACGTCAACATTGTTTTTTTAAGGATGGCAGCCAATCATAACCATATGGTTATTACTGTGACCATAATGACGATGGCCCGTAACCTTAACACAGTGGTCATTTTAACTCAAACCATGATCCTTTCCTGTTTTTTCAGAACCTAACCAAACCTTAACCACCGCATTTCACTCCTTGTTCAACAGTGTTGGGAAGGCACAAATGACATTTTCCCACCCATAAGTGCATCAGATCAGAAAACATTTATATGTGCCGCTCTAAAAGGCAATTACAAATCAGTGAATTTGGTTCTGTCATTTGGAGGAGTTGTTTGCATTTGCCTCCTTTTCCTCTTCCTTCACGCTCAAACAAGCATGCCAGGACAGGAGGTGGGGATACATCAAAAATACCACAGAAGAACATTCTGAGCGTGTTGTGAACTTATTTTCCATTGGCGATAATAACTTAAAATCTCAAACTGTGGAAGTTTCTGCCACATGGCCTAACAGTGCTAACTAAACATGAAACAGCCAGTAGTCTAGCATTGCATGAAGTAACAATATGTATGCACAAATTCAGGTGATATGGGCCCTCTTAGTGAATCCTGGGGAGCCCATACATGCATGGGGTGGCTTCTCTTTGCGACATAATCATTCCTCAGACAGTCTGTTTCACATGTACGCACGAATAAACAGAAAGTTTTCAAGAATCTGCACAAAAAAAATCTTTGCTTCAGTGACCTAAAACACTGTTTGCATGTGAATGAGAGGCACAAACGCAGAAGAAAAGAATCCATATATGTGTGCTGAGGGCCTTATTGTCTCTGAGTAGTGTTGTTTCCTCATCTCTCTACCAGCCTCTGCACAGCTGATGTTCATTCTCTCATCAGACCTGTGACCTGCTGCTTACCTGACCAACTGCACCTCATTTGCTCGTTAGTCTCTGTGGGACGTGAGATCTAGTTCTCCTTTGTCAGACTCTATTGTTTTGTGTTTGCAGACTTCTCTGCCTAAGTCTTTGGCCTTTTTCTGTATGTAAGTTGTCAGTATATTTTCAGCATAAATACATTTTTCTATAATGTGTGCAGTTCCTTCCCAGTAAAAGTTTTTGACAGTTGTCCATTCCGTACTATGAATATTTTCTTAGAAATACAATAAAAGGGCAGAATACAATGCCAGAAGGAGAAACAAGAATAAGATGTAGATAAAGAGCTCCATGGGGGAAAACCAGGCAATATTTAGAGTCTTAAGTTCCTGGATTTGCATTTTCGTTCTTCTTTTTTCTCCCAATGGGCAAAGCACAGGCAGAAACACACAAACCAGATTCATTTCATCATTAAGTGGTCAATTGCATCCACTCAGACCTGTCTCTCTCTTGTCTGTGCTCCCCATTGTCTCTTTGTCAATCATTCTATTCACTCACAAAATTGCGTTACTGAAACATCAGCAAATATAATTATTCCTCTATAGAAAACCTCAGTAACAGACAGGATATTCTCTTTTCTCTGGGCACTGACAGAAGATAAATTGGTTGATTGTTCATGGTTGATGAATTGGGTCAAATATTTTATCTCTATTTATCACAACTATTATCCTACCGACTGTTGGAATGGTAATAAAGTATTGCATCTTGAATCTTTATGTTCACTTTTGGAGCAACTTGTTTGACAGCAATCTCCTCCACCGTCATGAAAACACCAAATTAGTTCCTTTCATTCTCAAGAGCAACTGTAAAGGATGGAAGGTGACCACTACAGATTGCAGCCTAAAAAAAACTGAACTGTCAAGTTAGGTGGGATACTTATTGCCATGGCAACAATGAGAAGTTCTGAGACACTTTTCATAATTGTGGCAACGCAGCAGCTTGACTGAGCCAGTGTCACCACGGATTTCAGAGAGACACATCGGCAGAGTAAAAGTGGGACAGCTGGCTGGATTGGTATTTGGGGAGACGCCTGTGTTCAGTCAAATTCAAAAGGCACAGCTCAAATGTGCCGGAAACAAGTAAGAGATGGTCAGGGGAAAAAAAGTTGGACGTGAGCCTTTTTGACATCGCTGTCATTTCATCTTGATATCGGATATGGGTGACATCCAGGAATAAGTATGAGCAGTCATCCAAAAAAATCAGTTTTAAGGGCAATTTGGAAACTCAGCGTGAAGGCCTGCGGTGTGGTCGGAGCCAGAGACAGAGAGAGGAAGGAGGACTGTGAATAAATCATGGCAGTATAGGGAGACAGAGTTTGTGTGACACAGGCAGACACACTTAAATGAGTGATTGTGGGTGTGCATGAGAGGCAGCAATTGACCGAGAGAAAGAAAAAGAAGAAGAGAGTCAGAGCACACCAAACCAAATTAACAGTCAGAGCTATGTATCACTGCGAGCTAAAGGACCTCTGAAAAACAGGAAATGATCACGACAACAACCGCATGGCCATTACATGAAAGTGACTTACTACAGAATTGCTTCACATTTCACAGCATCTCAGCAGTAAATATAAGAAAGAAGGAAAGACAGGGATGACCGCCGGTCACCAGACCTTCACAGTGATGGAAATTTAACAAACCAAAGTATTGGACAAATGACAACTTTGATCTGATGATGATTCTGATGATGAAAAGTTAGCGGTCACCCAAGCCATTAGGATTCATCATCTGGGGACCATGAACATCTGTGCAGATCCATCTAAATGAATTCATTTCAAAGGATAAGTGTAAACTTTGACCTGCAAAATAGGTTTAGGAAAAGATCATGATTTGCTGAGAATATGAGATGAAAAGCCAGGGAATTACCTGTGTCTGGGATTCATCCTCCGAAGGCCATGAATGAGTTTTTAAGATATTTCAGTCTGGACCAAAGTGGTGCACCCATCGACCACTTGCATGGCAAATCAAAGCTGCAGTGAATACATATCTGTCTCCATCTTTCCTGTCAGGTGTTTGGCACATCATCCATCCATGCGAAGCAATCTGGGATAAGACAGGACACCGCGGCAGTGGACTAAAAGAAATATGATAATTGGCTGATGCTAGACAGCCAGGTGGACTTTTACACACAGTCTGAGTGGCAGAAAGTTGAAGAAGAAGAAAGAAAAAGACAGAAAAGGCGGCGCTGGGAACAGGCCGACCCACTAAATGTCATTTTATATCTGAATGGACTGAGACATTGAACACGATTGATGTCACTCACCAAACAGAGATTTTGTGTCTGATCTGAGACAGCTGCACTGAGGACCATGTCTGCAAATTGGATATGTTACAAAATGCCCCCGGGAATGAAACTGAGACAGATATTTTGGATCAGACGTGACCTTATTGCACTGAGGGACGTGCTCTCTAAGTAGGTTGCAATGAAACTGTCCATTAGGGAGAAAAAAAAAATGCAATTTTTAGTCTTTACGGACCTGCTCGCTATGAAAGCCATGTTTCTGAATAAGAAAATAGGCATTAAGACATGGGACCAAGTGTTTTGGGTCTCGCAGATGCTCGTTCCATTAAGTGACATGTTTTGCTGATGAAACTGTCAACCAAGGTGATTTGGAGTGAAAGAAGTCTGGGTCCTCAATGGGACCTGCTGAGAAACCAATTTCAGGAATGGGACGTTAACTCATTTCACTTTGGGACACATTCTTTGAATGGTGAAATGTTCCAATGTGGAGAACTTAAGGACAGATAAAATTGAAAAGGAGCCAGTAAGAACAATGAGGTATGCTTTTGGGCAGTATAAAAAATGATTTTATGGCATGTCTGATAGCACGATCATCACAGTTTTATTGTACTTTATTCTATATATACAAAAATGTCTTCACAAGAGACAGTTCTTATGCAGAACAAGCTCTAGTAGCAGACTGATTAGAACTAATTTTACTCAAAAGAGTGCAAGGGTGAGAGGTCTTAAGCTGCCGACATGGATATTCCCCAACAAAAATAACTCATTTGCATACTGGGAAATTACCGACACCAATCTAAACTAACCACTAACAATCACTAATCGTCAGGTACAAGTTACATTGATATTTGAAAGGACATATTTTGACAATTGATGCATCATCATTATCATTTATTGACCTGAGAAAATGACACACAAAGTGTCAGGATTCAGCAGCAACGCCTCCCAAATTCCTTGTGTTTCCTATGCCCCCCCCCCGTGTCTCTCTCTGGGTCTGCATGTCTTGAGCTGGGCGTGGTCATCTCCTCCGCCCTGCTGTCAATTCACCTACACACCTGAGGTTCATTGACAAATAACTCCTGCAGTATATAAATCCCAGCTCTTCACAGATCGTCTGTTCTTCTATGTGGTATTATGTCTCGACTCTTTTCCTTGCCCTAGTGTCTAGTCTTGTTTTTTGCCTCTGGTGTGTTTTGATGCCAGTTCACACTCCTGTGTTCTTTTTTCTCTCACTCAGACAACCTCGTGGCATTCACTCTCTGGATCTCCCGCCGTAAGCCAGGCAGCTCTCTTTGCTGTGCCTCTCCTGTTTGCCCTCAACCTGCCACTGTCCAATGCCTGCCCAGCTCAGCACTTCTGGATCAGTCAATATTGAACTCCATTGTTGCAGTAATTACAAACTTTTTTCTATCCCTGAGTACTGTTGTTTGGGTTCTATACTGCCTCAACTATGACACAAAGTCTATTTAAATAAATACTAAGATGAAACACTCTTGGCCTGATTGTGTCTGATTGGAACCACTCGTGGTAAGTTTGGCTAATTGGAGAGACAAGAATTTGAGTAGGAAAGGAATTAATTGCACTCAGTCATGTGTTTCAGAGAGAATTCCCTCTTGACCTGTGTTTGAATAGCCCTGTGATAAGTGATAAGACCACGCAGGTATTTAGCTGGTGACAACAATGAATGAGCTGCATCTGTTCGCTAGTCTGCCACTCGCAGCTGACTCATTTCCACAAAATGAGTAAAGACGTCTTCTCTTCACATCACTCCTGTTTATGGAATCTGATTGTTATCTAATTTGGAATCACTATCATTGAATTTTGCTGTCCAATGCTTTTGTTTTCACAGTTGCTTTCAAGGCAGCTCGCTGTATTCAACCTTTATCTGAAGTCTGCCTATCTGCGTGCATTGTGAGGGCAGGTACAGGGAGAAAATGCAATGAAAAGCAATCATTTTAAAAGAAGAATAACTTGCAGCTGCTGTTTGATGGCTGTCTCTGGCCTAAAATATGACACCAGACTGAAAGCAAACACGTGCATTAAGCACCGGATCTGCATGTTTCACTGATTGTGGCATGATGGCAACATTTCTTCAATAGTGTTACTGTGCAGTTACATCAGTTATCATGTCATTTTTATTCATTTATTTATTTATTTTGTATTTGTGAGAGAAACACACTTAAGTTATGAATTATGCTGTCATGAATCTAATGTAATACTCAGCCAGACATTTTAAGTTTGATGTCAGCTAATTGTGACAGAGAGCAGCCTTAGTAAATGAAGGTGCAGTGAGGCTATTTCACAGACACACACATCACAGAGTCTGGTAGAAGTTGCTCTTATAGCAAATGGTAGACCTGATGTGACGCAGAACCGGCAGAATATATATTTATTTACGAACGGGAGCTGAACAGAAAGACAGACATTTGTCAGAGAAATTTACCTGTCAGACTCTAGACACCCAAACAATCTGTGGTTTTGTAAATGGAGTGAGCACAACGACTTATCAAGATTGCTGCAGCACTTCTGACAGAAGGTTAAGTGAGACAAGGTAGAGGAAGTGTGGAGAAAAAGCAAGAGATTGTTCTTGTGGTTTTACTTTTTCTCAAAGTAAAGATTACATAGATGATGGTTTGTTTGTTATGCACCTTACGACATCTGACCTCATCTTTATGATTTAATGATTCATTTTTACTTAAAACTGAGATCTCAACAGCAAACTGACGGCAAGAGTCATGATGGAAAAATGTCTGGTCTTCTATAATTAGGTAGGTAAAAACCCTGCCTGAAACCTGCATACAATTCATTATTTTGTGTGTTTGTGTGTTGATGCCTTTCTCATCTGTGCCATAGCAACTGACTGTGGATTACTTTGTAATTGGATGGCTTCCACCATTAGTGATGCTTGTCATTGGCTGAATCCTGATCCAGTATTCTTTTTTCACTGTTGCAAATGATCATAGCTGACTCCACCAATTCTCCCTTGTAATTATTACATAACAAGCTCAGAGTTGCCAGAACTTTAATCATAGTCTAGCAGCTCTAAGAGAGGTTAGATTAGTGTTATCACACTGTGCCTGGCCTTTACTTGATCTCACCATGCTTTTTATTGTGAATACAGATGCTCTGTCAGATGCTGAAATTAACTAATATAAAATATCCCACAGGTAAGAATTAGTTGCTGCCAAGAATAAAGGTGCAGGGTATATTGATGAGAGGTATATCGATGGGTTAATCGGAATGTTTTACACAGCAAGTGGAGGCATGAGGCAGCAGAATAAGAAACAAAAAAATATCTTGAGCAACCGAGGATGAAAGATAATAGTCAAAGTTTGACAGTTTTCAACCAAACCTCTATTGCAGTCCCAGTGTCATTATTAAGTATTTAAATCTCTTCCACACCTCAAAGCTACTCTTATCCTCTTTGGCAGCAGTAATTTATTGAACAAGGAAGTTGTAGCGAGGAAAAGTCATTAAATCTTGCTTCTCCTCGTGTGTGAGCAGAGCATAACTGTGATCTGGCAGGTATAAACCAATAGAGAGCATGCTTAGCAATGGTGCAGATGAGGAAGGGAGAGATGGGTTGAAGAACTGCACAAGAAAGGCTTCGAGCAGACTCCATCTGGGATGAGCTGAGAGACAGACAATAAGTCAGTGCCAGTGGGATTAGAGGAAGAGACAGAGAGTAAATTGGGAGGAAGTGAAAGGGTGGCTAGGGGAAGAAGCTTTGGATGTTGTCAGGTTTTTTTCTCAAAGTAGGTGCCAAACTGTTTGGCAGAGAGAGAGATGGGAGGAATAGGCTGGTTTCGAGGTGGAGGACTGGATTTACAGAGGATGGGAGTGGTGAAAGGTTGATTGCAGAGGTAACTTTCGCCACGGCATCACCCGTGATGTCTTAAGCGGCAGAGACGGATGTAGAGAAGGACAAGGGAGATTGAAAGTGGAGGAGGTTATCTGTCAAAGCATCTTCTCTCCACTGTCTGCAACCCTGTAGACTTAACAGCATCTCAGGCAGCCAGAATGGAGGTGGCTACAAGGTGAGACGAAGAGGGGAGGGGAAGGAAAAGGTGAACAGGCGAGACAGAAATGTGAAGGTACAGGTGTCTGTGGAGAGTGTTAAAGTTAGGGGAAGAATATCACGTCTGCCAGCCACACAATTGAGTAAGAGGAGGAACTCTTTAATAGTTTGTACCAGTTTTGAGGCTGTTGACACTGTAAGACTGAAAAAAAACTTCCATCACTTACAGGATGAAAATCTGTTCATCAGCACTACCGTAGCTCTAAGTATTTGCTCTAAGATTAATTCCATATGACCGGGTGGCATCTTGATGTTGAGAAAGTGAGTTCAGTGGAGGACAGGAGGGGAATACTTAGACTGAACCATTTTGAGGGGTAGTTGAATGTCTCCAAGAGATCAAGAGGTATCCATGCCGAATACATGGTCTTTAGAATTAACAATATATAGACGAGGTGGACCGCCGTGAACACATAAAGGTCATATTTAAAAAAACATAGAACAGTAGAAATGGAGTCATTTGTGGCACCATCGTGGCTAAGATAGTAGCTGAAACTGTGTGCAGCAGAGAGGGCCTCAGGTGTTGCTGTGCACTGTGGGTGATCAGATCTGAGACAGCAAGGAAGTGCAGTAACAGCAGGGAGGAATGAAGTGAGAGGAGCCAGAGGTAGCTTTCTGAACAGCTGACTGACAATTTCTCAAACGCGATTTGAGGGCACTTAGATTCTTAACTTCTTTTTCTTCTGTTTCTGCTGATTTAAGTCACTTTCAACCAAATAACCCCAGGAAGTGAGAAACCCCAGACGCAGAAAGTCCCTTTCGCTCATTTCTCACTGCTGTTTGCCTGCACTGCACCTGAAGAGAAGTGATTCAGAAAATCAGATAAAAAAAAAAAAAAAGCTTATATAATTTTTGCTTAAAACAAGAACAGCACAGAGTTGCCAGAAGATTTTTTGCACTTACCTGTTGCTAAGGTGAAACTGCATGCCAAAAAAAAAAATAACATAAAAAAACTTTTATGCGTTGTGCTTATTTCTGTTTTATGACACAACCATGTGCAAACAATTAGAAATAAAAGCTAGACTCTTTATCTCTCTCGTGAACTCACTTATGTTGCTTGTCCCCAAGTCAAAAGGCAGGTTGAAAAGGCTCCTGGAAAAGTTCCTCCAGTGGAAAAGGGTTATTAGTGTTTTATTTCAAAAGGTTGTATATACAAAATCTAGCTTGTGAACGCTTATTAGGTAAAGTCCCAAGGGGAAAAGCAACCATGCCCCTGACAGTGTTTTTGGGATGTTTATTCATGTCATTTTTAGAATAAAAGCGCTGCAGAGCTGGTAAGTTTTGATTGACTTTACTCAGCTTCGGGTCCACTCTGCACTTCTGAATTGCTTTATGAAACAAAGTCACAACAGTTGGTAAACATGGCAGTGTGGAAATCTGATTTGCTGTCGCTGCTGTGACCATGAAAGGCTCAGCTGTGCCCAACTGTCCTTGGCCAACAGTTTTGTTGACTTGCCAGTCAGGCCACCAACTGTCTTCTCATAGCTTTTCATCGGCCCTTTATTGAATGGAATTCTGCAAACTGGTCGATTGTGTTGTTCACTGTTTGAATGAATGGTTACTAGTAGGTCTGCGTCATTACTAAAGACCTACCAGACCATAAAAGTTCTGAGATTTCATCAAATGTGAGGTGAAGAAAAAGTGTGAATGCGGAGAAATGCCTTGTGTTTAGCTTGTTTTTAGTATATAAATTACAATAGTCTTTATCTCCATTTAATAATGTGACTGACATCCTTCTGGTACTTGTTGCCTTAAGCGGAACATGGATGTTTAAGACCAGAAAAAAAACAACATACAACTTTACTGATCAACAATAAAAAAACGTGAAAAAAATGGCAGAAATAAAACTGTTTATTTTTGTGATTAAATTAGAAGGTATGATCTCATAAAAGTGTAGTGTAAACAGTTTTGTAAATGTACTGCTGATTAAATTAAATGAAGCAGAAAGCAAATAGATTTATTTACAGTCATTTTCTAATTTGATCATCTTGCTTATATGCGTGATGAAATACAAGGTGTATATATAGAGTACTGTACGTGGTGGTGGATTCATTTACATAATCTCCTGTATAATATGATAGTCAATAACAACATAATGAAGAGCGTTGTGCAACCTTTGGATGATGTTATCATATTATGAATTATGAAACAGGGATAAAGTCAGAGAGGGGAAAAAAGTAATGCAGTATAGTGTAATTAATCTTATATTATGTAGAAAATTCTCCTCTTCTTACTTGATAAGTGATGATTTGAGTGGACCGGCTACCATTGCCTCCTTTTCTGTTTCATTTTTTACATCTTTATTACTTGTCAGTTCATTCCTGTTGGGACTGCACATGTGGAAGGAGAAAATTAAAGCCTCATTCATAAAAGGATTAATAAAAATATAATTGTACTATAAGCAAAATAATGTATTTCTGGATTACAGATAGATTAGTGAAAGACTGCGGTCCTACTGTACATCTGCTCCTTTTGTAGACAATAAGCTTTTCTTGAATCCTGCTGATTTAGTTCACTTCCAAGTAAGGAGTAACACATTCCCATTTTGTGTTTTGTATGTCTAAATTATTTTATTAAACAAAATTAGCATCACTGTGTCCTTCAATCAGTGTTACCAAGACTTTGCATTTGCAGGCAAGTTTAAATGAATACTTTCTAATGACACTTTTCATGCCTTTAAATGGCACTTTTGAGCTCTGATTGGATGTTCTACAACAGTTGCACGAAAAATAAGACAAAAAAAAAAAGACAAAAAAACTTGAACATAATTTTGAAAATGACTCTCATGTGAAAACATTCTTATATCCAGTCCATTACCAAATGAAGCTTACAGGACAATTAAAGTTTTAAATTATTCCTAAAACTGATTTAGTAAAACATGAAATCTCCCGACACCCATCTTCTCACACTAGATCTGTGTAATAAATCTTCCATCTTGCAGTTAATCTGAGTAGTGACGTGTGAGACAAGTTGAACTTCCTCCTGAACTCCATCATTGATGTGGGTCACTGAGGTCTCTGGAGCCATTGAGATGGGACGAAAGGATTTTGAATGATTTTAACACTGATCTTGTCTTCATGAATGATGGCCACTTCTTCCCCCAACACACACTTTTTCTCATTTGGCTACTTACACGCATGCATGCACACATGCATGAAAGCGCTTTGACACACACTCCTTCACACTCTCGCTCTTTCTGTCACACGCCTCTCATCGCCTGCTCTCCTGCTTTCCCTTACTCGAATTTAACTAGAATGAGAAAACTTGTGGTGAAAGTGGAGGACTTGGTCTAACTGACTGTATTAAACCACAAGCCGCACTGATTGGAGCCAGATGATGGGCGTGGCTCTTAAATATCTCTTCATGAAACCCATGAAACCCAGTGTACTAAATCAGTTGTATGCTACTACCAGTCATCCGTCTTTATTTGGGAGGAAGTTAAAGATCACCACTGATCTTGTGTTGAACTGCAATATAATCCTCTGCCATAAATCACATTCCCAGACTGGATGTGACTGGAGTCACTTGTGTGACTGGTGGTTTGGCCTTCATAAACCAGCCAGTTCAAATCAAACATTGATCTCCCATTGATGAGAGATGTAATCTGTGCTGATAAATCACCTCTCTTTTATCTTGTTTGGGAGCATAAAACAGCCCACTCCCATGAACACTGGCAGGATGCTTTGCTCTGTAGATTCAGGGTTGGTGTTTGGATTGAAGGACCAGGTTTGCTGCTGTCTGTATATTTTTGATTTCTGTCCTTGATGAGACTGCATTGGGACTTTAGTGCCACACCGGGTGGCTGGAACTCATATTTCACCTACTTCAGTATAATAATGGTTAAAAACCCTGTTGTGAATCATAGCATGTAAGAGTCGTATTCTTCAACCAGAAATTACTCTCATTTCAGACTGTGGTTTGCCCATGATGTGACAAGCTTTATTATTGTGCGACTTGGCTTGAACCACAACACAAAAGGGGGTGACACAATGACAGGAAAATCTATAGAAATGATTACAACCCAGGGTGATGGTTCTGCAATAAGAACAACCTCACCATGAAGCTTTAAATGTTTTTGTCAGCAGAGGTGTTGATTGAGCTCTTTGTTTTAACATTTCTATTAGGTTTTGACTGAATTAACAGGACCCAAAGTGCCAGGCTCGGACAAATGAGGCAGGAGGCGCGAAAAACTGTTTAAGTATTTAATAAAAGAAAGAGAGACAGAGCAGACACAGACAGAGCAGATACGGGCTAGGCAACACGCAATACTGGTCAACCGGGTGCTTATTTCCTGAGAGAGCAGATGGGTCTTGATTGGTGACTGGGAGCAGGTGAGTTCAGGCCGGTCCCACCCTGCTGGCCACGCCCTGCAGGAACACAGACACAGACTAGACCAGCGTTTCTCAATTCCGGTCCTCGGGCCCCCCTGCCCTGCATGTTTTAGATGTTTCCCTCCTCCACCACAGCTGATTCAAATGATCGGCTCATCATCAAGCTCTGCAGTGGCTTGATAATGAGCCACTCATTTGAATTGGAGCAGGAAATATCTAAAACATGCAGGGCAGGGGGGCCCGAGGACCGGAATTGAGAAACACTGGACTAGACAGACAGGGGAGAGACAAACAGGAGACACCAGGAAGGGGAAACAAAGGAGCACAGAAGAAAAAAAGGAGGGGAGACTGCACATCTCCACAATTTCAGAGTTCCTCAAGGTTAAGATTGAGGCCATTTCTTGCCTCCTTTTAAATGCTGTCACTTGTAAAAGCAATATTTTTCTCCATTGCTACCTTAGATTCTCCACAGGACTTGAATTACTAGAATGACCTTGTGACACTTAAGAATGTCTCTGTGATGCCAGAATATGTTATGCTTCTGAATGAATTTCATGAAATATTTGCCTTGCTTACCTTTTTCAATCTATCTAACATGTCACTTCAAATTGTTGCAGGTGTTAAACTGAGTTGAAACCTGATCACTGTGAAGGGCATGGGATATGGTTCACATGGATGCAACAGCATCAACCGTTTCAGCAGATCCCCCTAAACGACATATGTTTCCAGTATGTTCAATTTACAAGACCCTCTAGCAGCCACGGGGTTTGGGTTAGGTTAGGAGTTATGACTCTTGTCTGTCAGGAGCAAAGGAGGAACGTTACTCCAGAGCCACAAAATCAGAGGGAGGAAGTCGAGCTGTTTGTTTCCCGTTTCCTACCAACGATCGACTTGGGTTACTTCTGACCATGACAGTGGTCATTCCCAAACCTTATCTAAGCTGTTATTATTGTAACCACAATGACAAAAGTCCCCTAATCCTAAGGGAGGTGTAATTTTAACACAAATCATGATCTTTCCTTAATCTGGGCCAAGTTGTTTTGGAGCCTAAACCTAACCAAACCTTGTGGTTACATCATAAAACAGATTTATTTTTCCAACGCTGACTTGGAAATCACAGACATAAAGACGTCTTCCTGTTGATAGTGGCATCAGATCAGACTTTGTGGAAATTTCATACTCATCAAGTCACCCCTCGTGTCCTGTGTGGAAGCATTTGCATCAGCTATTTTTCTGCGCTCATTTAGTATCTAGTCAAACTGTACAGTATGTAGGGAGATCATTTACTGGAACTCTGAACTTGTGCTGTCAACAGGGTTTTGGCTCACACTGCCCTCCTTCTGCTGCAAGCATGTAACTGTTAAGTCTGAATGGTGTTAAAGTGCAACTTTAGGAGAATATTATTTCACTGTGGTTTGTTTTACATTTTAGCATGACTGTCCCCCCATCAACACCTATGCAGTGACAAAGCACGGTTCAGAAGGTGAACCGTTTTCAGCTTACTGGGTTTGAGAAGAACTGATCTGAACCATCACGAAGCCTATTCCCTCAAGTGCCTCCCACCATTTCTTTTTGAGTCTATTTGAATGAGGCCAGGAATTCCTGAGGGATTTGCCTGTCAGTGGAGGGAGGACATGAGTCTGAGATCACATAGAAATCCCTGACTTGAATACAGTCTGCCAAGCCTCTGTACACATGCCTTTCTTTACTGCTTCCTTTTTCATTTGCACAGGCATTCGCATATTTGTTGACTGCTTCAATCACTCCTGTACAGCTGGCACAGCACAAAAGCAGGTAGTCATTTATAAATACTCTGTGATTCGTGACCCTGCAATTTTTCTGAGTTTTTCTGTGATTGAAAATAATATTTCATGTCTTTGAAATGAACCTGTATGATAGAACCGTTCATTTTGTGGTTAATGCCGGAACCAGTGAAGAGATCTGGGACAGACCAGTGGAGCACTGACCCTGGTGCCACTGCAGATGAATGAGAGCATTTTCTTTTCAGCCATTCCTTACTTTGTCCTCTAAAATCTTTGATTTTCAAGTTTGATGAGATCCAGGAACTCAGGCAATCATCTTTTAGGGTTGTCTACATACCAAAATTCGGTTAAAAAATATATATATATATAGATAGATAGAGTTTGAGCTCCTTCATGCACTTTGGACAGCTAGTGGGTTCTAATTCTATTGGAGTGACTGGTCTGGATTGGATGGCAACAGAGGTCTTCAATCAGCATTCTGTACGATTTCTTTATCTGTCAACAGTTCATACATCATCAGTTTGATATGGTTTTAAATTTTAGTTGTTTGACTTCAATAAAGACCTGGAGCTGCAGCGAAGCAGCAATGACCGCTCTGTAAGAATGAGTAAGTTGAACTTCTTGAATTTCTTAAATGAGTAGCCAGTATGAATATCTATTTATTGCCATCTCTTCAGAACAGAGACAGACAAATTGGTGTCAAATCTCACATTGTTTCATTTTGCTTCCCTGCTTTTCAGATGCTCAATGGGAGCATCTGAAATCACAATTCATTCTGTTTTCTCTTTCGTCGCTGAAGAAAACCTTTTGAAATTATCCACTTCCTCCAGGACAGTGCTGATATCAGCTGTTGCAGGGTTTTTATTGTCCAGAGACAAATTACACAGCTTAAAACTTTTAATTTCTCCACTGTGTTTTAATTATACATTTTAATTTTCTTTCTCATTAATAAGGCTACGTAATGAATTGAGTCAGGTCTGCACTATAGATTGCCACATTAATCACTCTAGTCATAATCAACTAGAGTGAATGATAATGGAGCCCTGAAATGTCTTTCCACTTAATTACAAATCACCTCTGACACAATATGCATCCATCACCAAAAGAGCTTGAAAGCACACACCAAGTGTGACGCCTAACATGTAACATATTGTTGATGTCCAACAGAAACTTCACTTTTTGACTGGAATATTGTCACTAGCTTGACTGTAAGCTTGAGCAGTGATAGCTGTAATTATCCAGGTATTGTGAACTTCCTGAAAGCAGGAGAATTTTCCCTACTGATAGGATCCCGGCAGCAGGAGTCCATGCTCCTTGCATCCCTGCGGAGGTGATCCTGACAGCACGACGCACAGAAACACTTCCTATACCCACAGAGCAATAGCTAGAAATGGTAAATTAAATTAAACTGCCCCACAAGTGTAAAAACATCAGTGAACATAAAGCCTGGCGGGGCTCATTACAAAGCAAGCTGTGGTTCGGATGTACAGCTGATCAAGCAGACAGAGGAAAGGAAAACGCAGAAGCACAGTGTCAGATATTCATCACATTACACTGTGCAAAACATGTGAAACTGTCACATTTGCACACAAGATGTCACAATCTTGCTGGCAGATTGCAATGGGTTTTGCAAAGAACTTTAATGCTCTGAAGCATTTAATTTTAATGACATCATGTCTGTGGTCTTCCATCTGGTGCCACCTTCAGGAAAATTTGACAGAGCGGTGGTGTTCTGAGGGGCATGAATGTGTTAGGTAAACTACATGGCAGTCAGCCAATAAGAGTATGATGGGGGTTTTGTGTGAGGACGCCTGTGTAAAGGTGAACACTTTGGTAAGATGGTGGAGCCAAGGGACAGTTCATGAAGTGCCCAAAATACAAATGGGTTATCATCTGGGGAGCATTAATTAAAGGATTGACAGAATGAAGATTTGATGGATTTGCTAAAATTGTTTGGATGTCACTAGAGTCTTTATTTATTTATTTATTTTTTTGTCCTTATCTAACCCATCCTCATTAAACACATCACACAGATCAGACCTTCTATCAGTAACTTTATGATCTTTGCCTTTTTGCCTCCCTCAGGCTAAAGGTCACCTACAAAGCAATGTGGGATCCCACTGGCTATCATCTGACAATGATTTAGCCTCTGGGACCAACAGTCAATGTTTCAGGGCTTCTGGTGTAGCCAATGGATATCTGGATGAGGGATATCTTTCTCTTATGTGCACCAGTCACTGTTTACAGTCTGATTCGCAACTTCATTTTCCAAACTTTTCTGCTAATCTCCGTAAACGAACATCAGGAAATGAATGCAAAAAAAACATCCATAGATTCAGAGATGTGTTCCACCTCTTTTGCTATCCACATGAACTTTTTGCCTGTATACACCCAAAGCCCGCTCAAACGTGGTTAGTCAATACTACTCAGACTACAAATGGAAATGGAAAATGTAACATTTCTGATACATAAATCTTGTCAGTTCCCTGCTGGTTCTGAATTCATATCCAGGTGTCTGTTTACAGTGATTATGTACAGAGCAGCACAGGTTCAAAGTGGATGTTTTCTCCAAAATCCCAAAGTTACTCATGTTCCTGCCTGCTGCCTTGTGGCTTTAATTTAAAATAAAATGTTCTTGTATGATTCCAGTGCACCAAGTTCTGAGTCATATCAACCACATTTCACAATAAAATAAGATGATTTATACCCCTGACCATATGTAAATCCATCTCAAGTACCAGTGCCTAAAGACTGTGTGTTTCTGTTTGCATGTGCTCTGCATGCATATATGTATGTGAGTGTTCAGCTCTGTTCTTGGTTACGATGCCTCAGCAGGACATGAATGATAGTTTTGAGATATGACCTCAGGACACACACTATCCTTCACTTGACAGTACATCTATCTAACCATGAAAGGAAAATTCTGCCCATATGTGTGCAAACACACACACCCACACACATGTACTCTGCACAGGCATTCTTAAATATGAATGTGTCATGTGTGCCTAGTTTGGAACACAAATGCAGTTTTATAGTAAAAGAAAATAACACACAGCCGTGAAACAAAAACCAGACAAATGGGAGCTCCTTACTTACAAACAGTGGGATTAGTTCTAAAAGAAATAAAAGTGCACATTGAGCTGAACAGAAAGAGTGGCCGCAGCAAAACGTGCAGAAGGGTGGATAATTCTCAGTGAACTCAGACCATTGAGTGGTTGTTACTTCTCAAACAGGTGCAGAGCGTATGTGAGTAATGGCGATCAGCTGGTCATTAACTGTGGTGTTTTCAAGTTGCAATTTTTAAAAGAAGACATCAGGCAATGTGAGACGGTGCATCAGTAAGTTGGCATGTATGCGTCAGGGTGCTTCACACCTGAAGCTGCCCAGTACAACCACAGCCTGACCTGTTAGACATAGAGATGTTTTAGTGGAGCAGCTTGGGGTTAAATCATAATTTGGATTTCTTAAAAATGAGTCATTTTTTATAGTTCTGTCCATTTATTTTGATAATATTGTACTTTATAAATTAACCATCGTATAGGCTGCAAACAAGCCAACATTTAAGATATCGAACTACTTTCTTTGGAGGTAAAACTGAAAGTGAGCACACTCAGAATGGCAGTACTAACCCTTTATTGCATGCAACTACAAGTCCCCAAATAAGTCCGCCTCACACCCCGCACACACTTCCCTCGTTAACACCGATTAGAAAAGGTGTCACATGATGGAAAAATCCGATGTGAAAAAGCTTTGGTCGAGGTGTGAACTCAATCGGTTGTGTGTAAGATATGTGCACATTTAGAACATGTTTCCCCCTGTCTTTGTCCGCTGAGGTTCTGACATCTAACCTGCACACACATACGCTTTGTTTCTTCCTGTCACTCTCAGTCTCATCCTCCGTCACTCACATACAGATACACAGACAGACCCTCTCTCCTCACCTGTGCGTCCGCATGTTTGTGCTGCCTGCCTCCTGCCGCCATGCAAGATTTATTGGATTTCATATCTCTGCGTTTTGACCACAAGAGGAAGAGTTCAGTTATCCTGAGCGTGTGTGTGTGTGTGTGTGTGTGTGTGTGTGTGTGTGTGTGTGTGTGTGTGTGGCAGTGTGAAAAATCACGAAATTCAGGTGGTTCGCACACAAACACAGTCATGAAATCATTTGTTTTCTCGTTTAAACAAACACACACAACACAGATAATAAATAATTTGTCTTTGTTTGTGTGATCGATGCAACACATTTAAAAAAATAAAAACTGCGATTCAGAGTTTGTGTGAGAATAAGTTGAAAAGTCTCTCGTGTTTATTTACCCATTTTTTAGCTCTGGGTCATTTGTGTAAGAGAGAAAATAAGGTCAAGGTATGCAGAATCTTCATGTTTCTTCAGGTACATTATTCAGATATATATCAGATATTCTGAGAGCATTTCATGAAATATGGAAGACTCTTGGATTCAGACATTCATAACTGATATATATTATGAGGTGTTTCAGTATTACAGAGAGCAGATTAATCAGCTGACTGCATGTGGTATTCATCACCCAGATTCATCACCTTGTACCTTCTCATCATGAGCCAAATTAGCCTGCTGTAGTGAGCTGTGACTTTAACAGAGCATTTCACAGGCGAGTGGCCATGAATGTGGATGATACGAGGTTTAGAAGGGCGTCAGAAGATTAAAAACTCCAATTGGGGGGTTGATTTAAAAATGGCAGCAAGGGGTAACGATTTGCATTTGAAAATACCCAGAACTCCCAGGTGTGATCACTGGAACATACCAACATGACGCCTTAACTTGGGCTTTTGTGTTGCATCCCATATTGACGATGGATAAAACAGGTGAAAATACGTGGAAAAGGGTTCTATGTTCCATGATATTAACACTATGTATCTTAACCTCTCGTTTCACAGAACTCAGCCAGTGAGGTTGGATAATTTTGGGGAGTTTATGGAGTTCCCTCTGTGAGATTGTTAATGAGCAGATGGTCTGTGAGCAGGCCAAGAGGTTGGACTTTAATTTCATCCATGCTGTGGCTGCTGAGAACATTCATCTTGAGTTTTCAGAAGCTGCTTGTTGGTGTGCATGTATGCAGCTACTTTAATTGTATATTTCACATCAGCATGCATGCTCTGCACCGGTTTAGCGTGGTAATTATAATATGACCATGGTGAGTTATTTAGAGCCTATGTACCTGCATTTGTTCCTTTAGTGTGTCACATTGCTGCTGCTGTAATCACTGCCTGTCACAGACCACACATGTGCTGCAATTCATCATAATGGACCTAAACTTTAAAGGATATATAGAGACAGTTTCTAAAACTTTGTTTCAAAAGGCATTATGTTTTTATGAAAGTTATAATAGTAATGATAATAATTTTATTAGTATTCAGTTGGCCAATTTTACTTCCCAATAGTCACTTTTGTTATCCCGTGCTGTAATCTTTGGCAGCTGCAAATAATTTATTCTGTCATCCAACTTTAATCTTCTTTTTTTCAATTAAGTATAGCATGTTTACAGCAACAGGCAATAAAAGAGAGCAGTCTATTCCATTTCATTCACAAGCATCAAATAGCCTGCATGCTATTTATAGGGTGAAAGTGAGTGTAATGTGTACCAGGCTAACACAAAACTTTCGAAACTTTCAGCTAAGAAAAGGATAATTAGGCCATCATGTTTGGGACATCAAAACAATCGCTTGTACAATCGAAGGCAACCACTTGTGTGTATGCTGCTCATACTGGCCTGTAGTCAGTATTGTGTCAACACAGTCGAGGTAACGTTATCGTCACCTCTGTTCAGTGACAGCTGCCATAGTACAACACTCAGTGGGTGTACAGACAGAGAAACAAAGACTTCTTTGATCGTGCCTCTTTTGAGCATACAGTCGGGCCTGCTTTAGATCAAATGTGACCAAAGTTTTAATCAGAGCTCACAGTTTCTTTTTGCACTGACAGCTGTTACAGTGCTTCACGCATCTCCTCAGCGCACAAACAGACCTGCAAAGGCAAACACCAAGCACACGCACAAAGAGCATCACCGAGTGAATTCACATGCCTACACACTTTACGTTCACGAAAAATAGGACACATCAAGGAAAACTGCACTCGCTCCGTATGCAGAGACATGCTTGGTGTGGGCCCACTCACGGTGCTGAGGCTGCGGCGGTACCCCAGCTGTGGCATTGTCTGTCAGATTGCTCGTACTTTTTCTTGATTATATGGTTTGTGAATTCCAACTCAAAGGGTTCGTTCACAGAAAAGACATTGTGCTCATGCTCTTATCCGTATGGCAGCGCGAGGGAGCTGGTAGGGGGTCGGTGAGGAACAGCTGATCGAGGGAGAAGAGGGCGGCAAAGTGCTGTGTCTCAGCTTACCTGCTGAGCATTTTTGAAAAGGTCAGTTACATTAACAATCATTTATTTTTGATTAGCTGTGATAGCATCTTACACGGGACCATTTAACCAAAAGATATTAATGTATCTTAATTGTCCTCAATCAGAATCAGCTTTATTGGCCAAGTATGCACGCACATACGAGGAATTTGACTCAACATCCCTTTCTAAAATAGCAGATAGATACATCAGCACAAGACTGGTTTTCTCAAAAAAAAAAAAAAAAGGTCCACCTTTTTTGGCAAACTTGTGATAGCTTTTTTTTTTTTTTTTTTTTTTTTTTTTTTAAGAAAAAACAAAAACCTGGCTTGAGTTAAAAAGACTGTTGTATGACTTTTATGGAAGCCAAATGTGAAGCATTCTGTTCCAGGCTGGGGATATTAAATATCAAGGCCTCTGTGTAAGTATGGATTTATTGGCAGGGCAGAAATGAGCTGAAAAGAGCAGGGCAGTATACACACACACACACACACACACACACACTGTGATTGTGGGTCCAATCTTGGCATCTCTCTGCTTCTTAATGAAGTAGCAAGTCCCTCTGCTCTTTCTCGCAGGCCAGCCAATTAGGACACGGGCTGCAGGGTATTGACCAATCAAGTTGCTGGCTTGGGCATTTAGTGCATGGCCTTGGCGTTAATATAGCTAATCAGTTAGTGAAGAGAAACTGCACTGTGTGGGTGTGTGTGTCAAGCGTTCTGAAGCCGCTGTAGGGTAAAACTATGTTAACAAGTATCGATTCGCAGCTTCTAAATTGATAAAGGTTGGAGGAGAGGAGAAGGACAGAAATGCAGAGGTGAGCAAGATGGAGAGAAAGTCACAAGGAAAAGAGGAGTAGGAGAATGGGGAGATTATGAAGTGATGAAGACGTAAAAACAGAAGTGCAGAGAGAGATGAAAAGATGGAATGAGAAGGAAACTAATGTGAGGAAAAGATAGAGCTAAGCAACAAATAGACTCAGATTCCTCAATTTAATCACCAGTGAGCAGACTAGGAAGCCACTTTGCTTTTGAAATATTTAATCGACTCTTTATAAATGAGGATATTTGGCTGCAGTACATGAACAGTGCCCTCTTTCCTCCCCTGAGACTGATTATAATTTTCTTTTCAGGGCCTGTTATCAGCACACAGATGGATCCTTGTCCTTGCACTGCAAAACATAACAAGCTCTGATGTGAAAAGTTTTCCCCGTGTTCAGACTAATCCATTTTCGTGTCCAACTACTTGCAGTGTTGCCGGAACATCAAATGAAAAAAAAAAAAAAAAAAAAAAAATCTTAATAACAGCTTGATAGGTCTGAACACAGAACATCTGCTACATTTTTATTATTTGTTGCATGTGCATGTCTTTTCCTAAACCTGCAGTGAATGAATAACACATCAGGCTTGACTGAGCCTCTCAGACCTGACACAAACCTAGAATGCTTCCAAGCAGTGCTGACTGAGATGCTGGAGAAATAGTATATTGTGAGCTAAATAAACTACAACTTGTAATGATAATATTTTAATGATGTTGGAAGTAAAGCATAAGCCTAACCCTCCCAGAGTGTCTTGCTCATAATCCCTCCAGCATGTCCTGGCTCTGCCGCTGTCTTCTGAGTCTGCTGTGCATGGAACATGTCCAGAGGCAGGCAAGCATTAAAACCACCTCAGCTGACTCAAAGTAACACGGGCCACGTTGAGGTCGTCTGCACAGTATCACTGAGCACCCCCGTCATGTGGAGTGAGGAGCCACCTGCGATGTGTAAGTTAAAGGTCGGGTACAATGCTTGCTGCTCAATGGCTACAGTTTGGCTAAGTGGATTTAGATGAATTTCGACCTTGACGATAGAAAATGCTTCTTGTAGCTTAAATTGTTGGTTTTTGTGTGTATATCTATTCAACCCATTCGCTGTGGCTATTTTTTGCTCACCCCACCCTACAGGACTCATGGTAAATGGACTGTTTTAATAGTGCTTTTCTAGTCCGACGACCACTCAGAGCGCTTTTTAAAACACAAGTCATACAATGGTGGCCGGCCCACCTGCTCATCACGAGCATTAACCCTGGGATAACATTGGGACGGTTCAACATGTAGACTGCGGGGACAGGGATCGAACCACCATCCTAAGTGGACGACCGCTCTGCCTCCTGAGCCACAGCCGCCCCCATCAGCTGTTTATCAGCTGGTTACCACCTCACTCAGCCCTCATTCAGATTAAATGTATGCTTTACACTTTTGATATCCATCATCAGAGAACATGTGGTGAATGATAAAATTAATTAGTCCAGGTGAGAGCTGATATCATGCACTCATCTGTTACGTAACAAGTGAATTCCCTGGAGTGTGATAAATAAAGTCTTATCAGCATAAGCCGACTCACGATCACATCAAAAAGGTCAGTGAGGTCTTTTACTGTATAAAAAACTAAAGCAGCAGCTCCAACCGTGTGAACATTCGCCGCCACGACATGATCAAATCTCTCTTGATGTGATTCCCACTGACTGAATTACAGTCGAGTCAGCGTAAATCCTGTTACAGTTTTCAGGACAGTATAGTGTGACTTTTGAAATGCCTTTGTCATTAAACTCTTTAATGCTACACATCTTTAATGCAGAGTCCTCAAAAGTAAGACATACATCCCTGGTTCCCTCGACCAAACTTAAAGATTAGTTAGAAAACAGCGCATCCTTTCACCAAGTGTGGGATTTGTCATCAGCATTAGTGTCAGAAAGTTCAGCCTGTGCACCTACAGCACCTGATGTGTATTGCTTGCCATGACTAAGAATGTCAGTGTGCTGAACAGAGATGACAAGTTTGCTGTCACACACTCATGTTAATTCCAGGTGAGAGGTAGTGCTGTGTGTGTGCATGTGTGCGTGTGTGTGTGTGCATGTTATCCATTGGTATTTAATGACATGATGCTATTGTGCACTGGTATTCTTGATACCGATGTTGAATCAAAGGGTTTTAATATCAAACAGTCTGTATTTCATGCAAAATGAATAAGTAAGATAATGCATAGAATTCATTCCAATAAAAAAAAAGGTGTAGTTTGTGTTGCTATATTATAACAACACAAACTACACACTTTTTTTCTTTTTTACCACAGAAAATAGCATGCCCTGTTATTGTTTTTTATCTCTACTGTTTGCATGCAAACATGTAACCAGATACTGTATGTGGATAATTATATAAGCAATAGTACAAAATTGGATCGCACTGACATGCATTACATTGTGCAGGGCTCGTTTGTGATGGTACGTACCACCTGTGTGATATTTGTGTCCAAACATCCATCCAGGGAGTGATGGATTACAGAGCAGAGCAAATTCAACTGTGGTCTGAGTGTGACTCTGGTGTTGTGCACACATATGATAGTGGTTTAGATATTGTGCAGATCATTAGAGAAACACTTGTTTGATCACAGTTTCCAGAGTTAATGATAGGAGCGAGCATGACTCAATAATGGGGCTGTGGTATTTGTGTGTATTTATTCTTGTACTTCTGTGTTTGTGAGGACCGTATTTCGAGAGAGGGGACATTTTTGGAACGTGAAGACATGCCGGCTGCTAATCTTTTCTCCAAAGGGCTGTTTGAAGGTTAAGACTTAGTTTTTAGGGTTAAGGTGATGTTGTGATATTGATTTGGTTTAGGTTGACATGAGAATTGGAGTTAGGCATAGAGTTGGTATTGTTAAAAGATTACCACAATACTGTACTCACTTGGAAGAGGAGGTTGCACTTCAACAATGGGATTCCCAGTGGAGTGCTGAACCCAGAGGCCAGTGAGCATAGTCCAAAAAATATAGAAAAGAAGCACATCCAAAGTTATCTAGTCGAGGAGGAAAAATATGCACATTTCACTTGTTAGAAAAACGCTAATGGGTTTTGGCACAGAGTCTTCATCAGAGCGTTTGAAGTATACTGTTTTACAGAAATATACTATATACTGTACTCACCGGTGTCAGTAAATTGCTGAGATCTGGGAATACCGTGAAATCACTTTCAAGTCCAGTGGAGCACGTGCAGGCGATCACGCAGGTTTTAAACAAACTCCCAGGTTAGCCAAAGTTACTTTGGAGTGAAAACAAAGGTGAACAGAAGAATTTTTGTTGAAAGTGTTCTCATAAACATTCAACACAGTTTACAGACTAATTTCCTGGTTCAGCTTTGACCGACCACGCTTACCATGGTTGTGTGCGCACAGTTTTTCCAGTGCAATAAGGGATGATTTGACCACATTGTGGCTACACTTGCTTTTGGTTTTACCTCACACAAAGTGGTTTAGAAAACGTGGCTTCACTGTTGGCTTGTCTGATTGTCTCATGTTTCTTGTACCACTAGACACTGTTGCAGCAATGTTTCCTAAATCTCAGCATTTTGGTGAGTAAAATATTATTATAACTGGTAGAACTAATGACCAGAACTACAAAAATAAGACCCAAACAAACATGTGTATGTGAAAGCGACGGAGAGGGAGCTAAGGCCGTTTATTTTGAAGAAAGACAGATGCAGAGCGCCGGAGCGAGGCAGGTTGTATGGATTAAGGCAGAGTGCAAAAGAGAGAGTAAATTAAAACTCAGTACTTTTTAACTGAGCTAGTTATCAAGAGAAGGTGCCAGTTATTGACTAATTCTGGGCAGCAGATGAGAGGCTCTTTACAGACCTGGCACACACACCAAACCACAAAGATGCTCGCACACACATGCAATCACTCCAGCACACTCGCACACTCACAAAACCACATTGACATGTATAATGGCCCACACGCATATATAGCCCCTCAAACACACATGTTCAACACCCACACATCCACACACACACATACACACACATACACACATACATTCCTCCCTTGTAATTATGCAGCCCTTATCCCTTCTCTTCGCCTCTGCGCTCGAGTAACTTTGCCAGCTCTGTCTTCACAGAGCTGTTTTATTAGCATACCTCTATGATCACAGCTCAGCGCTTTATAGTGTGTATAAATGGCATTGCAGCATCGTTGTACTGGCATATGCTTAGTGTCTTGCTGACACCACAGTTTTATTTGCTTATCGAATGTCACCGGGAGAGAAGATCGTCCTTTTTGAGCCGGAGAAGATACGAGGAGAGGCAAAAACAGAGAAAAGAGGTGCCTGAGATGACAATAGAGGGGAAACAGGAGAACTGAGGGATGACAGTTGAAGAGGGAGGATAATACATGAAAAGAGGGGAGGAGAGGGGAGATTAGATATAACAGGGGAGCAAAGGAGTTGAGTAAAGGGAGAGGAGAGGAGAGGAATGTCACCTGGGCTGAGGATATAAGACAGAAGCAGAGAGGGGATATGAGGATAGATTACTGTCACGTATCGAAACATCAAAACTAAGATCTGAAAGGTTGAAAGTTGGTTTTTGCGAGGGTAAACCTGAAAAATAGAATTTCAATTATCAATTTAACATAGGTTAAATCTAAAGTTGCTGTGCAGTAACAATGACTAAATTAAGAGCTGCTAGTCAAAATTCATTATCATTAAATTATCAAAGAGGCTACTCTTGATGTAAAGTTAATTTCAGTTCTTTCTATGAGCTCAAACTGAGCTTTGAACTAGTTGTTTAACAAACCTGATGGCTCCACGTGATGCAACGCGGAGGCCATTCAACAAACATTTAAGTGTCCATCAGTTGTGATAAGATTGTGTAAGATTACATTTTTGCTTGTGCCTCATGTTAACTGACTAAACAGAATACAGATCCACAGTTTCCAGTAGAAAAGGGCAATAAAAAACAAAAAAGATAGAAATGATCACTAAAACTACAAAAAAATGACACAAGTTGAAATAAATCTGAAATAATCCATAACCGTTATTTGTTCCTAATTATCTACCCACATACACACACATGCTCAGCCCTGCCTGATGGTGCTGGACATAATGCAGAGCTTCTGTGGCAACAACATCAGAATTTCTCATGTCCAAGACAAGAATTTCACAAATGGAAGCTGCCAATATTAGGAAGAGAAAAAAAATGAGGTGCTCATAAGTGCACCACACAGGGAGTGAAGGATCAGTGAGCAGCAGCACTGTAATCATACAGGATCATAATGGTACATGGAGTGGTGGGAACCAAATTGGGACAAGCTGCTATCCTGCTACAGCTGGCAATGAGAAGTCTTTAAAACATGCTGGATGTTTAGGGATCCAATGTTTCTGGGACCAAACTCAGGCTGACACCATGGAAAATATAATTAAGATTAGTGGCAGTGGGAATACCTCATATACAGAGAAAAAAAAAAAAAAAGGTCCTCTAATTGTTATTCATGTCCTAGAAAATGTAAACAGGCATGTAATTAATTACGGTATCTGGTCTGTATTCACATGTACAGTTTCTATATTGATTTGAAATGCAAATTATGTCCCAGGTCAATCTGGACTTTGGAAATAAGCTCACACAAGGGTTAAATGCACATGAGACTTGTGCGTGCATGCATGCATGCATGTATATCGCACCCGTGAGCCCACGCAGACACATAAGATGAAAATAATGACATTTCCAGTATCTAAAACTTTACTGCCTTTCCTCCTATCCGGAGACTGTGATTTATGGAGAGTGTGTTTGTGAGTGTGTGAGGCATCCATGTGGCCCTGGACTGCACTGTGAGAATGACTCCATGTCTCAGCTTCTTCTCCTCTCGTGTTGTGCCCGCTCACGCTCTACTCCATCATCCTCCTCTCTCTTCCTCTCTGTGCACATGCTGCGTCTCCACTTAATGGATGTCAAACGTTTGTCTTCCACAGTCTCCTCCCCTTCTCTCATCACTGAACTTTCATTTGTCTTCTTTTACAAGAGCCCCCCCCCCCCCCAATCTCAGTGTTTCTCTTCCCCCACTCTGATTCCTTCCTCTTAATACAATCTTTTCTCTCTGCTCCTTCTTATTCTGTCCTCATATCAGTCATTATTGGGACAATGTCTTGCCATGTGTGTCGTATGTGTGAGAGTATGCTCGTGTGTGTATGCACATGATTAAAGGGGTGTGTTAAGACAGAGAGGACAACCTATAGGAAAGATAAGGAAGAACAGTGATACAGAAGATAAGAAATGGGTAGAGGCATAAAACAATGGTGATGATGATGATGATGACATGCATTATGGATAAATCCATTCTCTCGATATGAGCCATTCAAACCAGTCTCCCATAAAATATGTTTCTATACTTTTATACTGGATTATGACCACTTGTACTGTTTTGTTGTTGCTTGTATGCTATAAAGAACAATGACTTTAGCGGAACCCATTTCTAAGCTATAAAATATGAAGCTGAGATTTTTTCTCCAAAGGAAAAGGAAATGATGAATTAGAGCAGCTATTAGATCTTCATTGTTTAAAAGGTTGTGCTCTAGTAACACTAAAGGCTATATTGAAACGAGGCAGTATTAAAAACACACAACCCAAGGCTTTGATTTCTTTTTAATGTAGGATTTTCACTGACAACATCATAACAGCAAATTTATTCACGAAACACGCTTATGAAAATGTACGCACGCACCCGCTGAGGCATCATCTGAATGAAGTATCGCATTTTACAGCCTTTCTATTTCACAGCTGAAATCAAACTGGAACCTACGGAGCTCCTTTCTGTAGTGGAAGTGAACATCTCGGCGGATCAACAGCTGCCGATGGAGGTACTCAAGCAGCAATACATTATGTGGAGACAGAAGCACCTCCACAGATAAACAGCTGCAGAGACGAAGGAGCAGGCTATGAAAGGCTGCAGGAATTGAGACTGACAACACGAGGGATACACACAGGTGTAGGTGGCAGCAGCAGCAGCAGCGCCGAGCAGCCTCACTCTGTCCTGTCTGGTTTCATCAAAAGGTGACATTCTTGACATTTTGTGCAAAAAGCCTCAGTCTGTTCTTCAGCCTTGACAGCAAGAACTGTGTGTGTGAATAGTTTTTGAGGATGTTGCACCAGATGTTTTTCCCTGCTGATTTTACTTTCCAGCAGAAGCCGGGGCTCAGGATAGTGTGACTTTATCTGTGACCTTACTGAACTCAAATGCCATGTTCAGCCGGTTGTCTTTGTTCGGATATCCCAGTGTTTAAAGCTGCACTAATCAAAAGTTTTTTTTATCAACAATAGGTCAGCTGACGGCATGGAATGAAAAAGGTGTTGCTCATAGTGACGAACCCATGGAGGACTTGTAGTCGTATTTGCAGTTCTCAGTTCTAAGGAGTATTTTAGCATCTTTTAGTTCATTGTTTTGATTTTTATGGCCCACAACTTTAATCTTTTGGTTCAGTCCCTTTGCTGTCATCAACCGTCTCTCCAGGAAGCTGTGTGCGTCAACCTCATTGTACTGAGCGTGACGTGTGTGTGTTTGTGACTGAGTGTGTCCACAGTTGGCTTCCTCCTCTCTCCCCAAAGTGCCTTTAAGAGGAGCCACTCTGCAGAAAGAGATTCATGCTCAGTTTCACCATGAGTCCAACCATGATCCCTCGCTCCCCTTTTTTGCTCACAGAATAAAGTTAAAAAAAAGAAAAAAAGATTACAATAAACTGCTGCTTAAATATTATGTCTCAGCAGAACAAAATAGCTTTTATCAGCTCTTCAATTATACATTCATACCAGAGAACAGCTTCCCAGGTCAGTGTAAAGTTACAGGAAAATGGGAAATTCATTTGCACGTCAATTCAGGGATGACGTTTGCTGTTTTGCTGTGTTGAGGCTCATTACTGCTGTGGTGGAGTAGAAACTGAAAAAAGGTGCGAATAAGAGCAGCGGAGAGGAGATGGGTGGAAGAGAGGGTGATAATCAGAGAGCAGCACCTGGCCACATCATCAGTCTGTTAACCAACCCATCAACCCATCTCCCCATCATTTAGCAGAGTGTTGGAAAGACATTCAATCAATAAAAATTTGCTTGGTGTAGACAGCCACCTCAAGCAGTCATTCAGTCAAACATAGTAACATCTGGCAGAAAATCTAATGTTGAGTGGCTGCATTGTTCAGCTGCCAGCCGGCAAACCGGCCCACCATTCTGTCACTCAGCCAGTCAGCCTGTACAGTAAGTTAGTCAACCAGTCAGTTATTCAGTCCATTAAATCAGATTGGAGCCGTCTAGTTAAATAGCTCTCTTCACACCTCATTTCTCCCCTCACTCGTTTTTCTCTCATTTAGAGGCAATGCGGAGGCAGAACAAGTGGAATTCGGTTAGAAACGTGAAAAGAAGGTGGAGAGAAATTAGAGGTGTATTTTCACGTGTGAGAACATCTCTGAGGGTGTTGTCACTGTTCTTCTTCTCCTCCTATAATTCCTAAAAGCTCATTCTGCCTTGTTCTTTGTCTCCCTTTTCTCTCCCTCTCATTAGGTCTGTTGCTCTTCTTCCTTGCTCTGCAGTCCTCTCACACCTTAATTCTCAGGTCACAAATATAATGTTCCACTGTCTAGACATGGCTGTTGGACACCAGACAGCAAATTTGAATTGCATTTGCATTTACTGACAAATCCGAGTTTGGTTTTGAACAAAGCTGTGTAATAAATGGAACTAATCTTGGCTAATCCAAAAATCATCCTTCATTTGCACGGGGCATAGTTTTTCATCTATTGTTCCAGCAGCGCTCCACCTTGGACTGCACAGACCTTACGATGCGTCAGTGATGGTTAAATAAGTTCGATGCAGCACAAACAAATAGAATAATACACTTCATAATATTGTTTTTGTCAATTTGGATTTCGAGAGGCAGCTTTGAGAAGCTTTTGTTAATAGCAAAACTTATTTTGTGTCCTCCTTCAGGGAATCCTTGCCTCTCTGACAGCTTCATTGTTATACGTTTACAGCTTCATTCATTTAACTAATAAACTCCTCTCAGTAAAGTTGAGACAAGACAATGTAAAAAAAGAGAAGCCACTGTGTAATACGGTCCATTTGACAGTGATTTTAATGCACTTCCAGCACACTGGGATAAGACAATAACTCACATTCAATCTGCGTGTCCTGTTAAAATCTTTTTAAGACACTGAATGGATTCTTTGGCATCAACTCCACTGATAGACATTACCATGAGCTGCAGCGTTATACAAGCAAGCTCTCAAGCCCCTGCAAGATATAATAATTCTATTGTGAGCACATAAAAGTGCATTGTACTAGTTGTAATCGTAATATATGCTATAATTACACAGCTTGCAACATCTCGAGTGGCTGAGTACAATAAAGGCTTTATTGAGAAGCTTTTGGTGAAAACATGAGCTTTGCTGTTGTATTTCTGAAAATGAAGCCACTTCTCCCCCACTTCTCTCTTGCTTCATTATGTTTTTTCACCCACACAGCGACACTCTCTAGTGACAAGGGTTTACATGTATTTATATATACATGCATGTGCAGCCAAACTAGGCCGAAGCCAAAACACTGCAGAGTAAGATTCCAAATTAGCTCTTGACTGTATGCGAACAAAACCACTGATACACGTCCAGTAAAATCTAATGAAAGCAATCACATATTTGATGTAAGCATTGCCGTTCCCATTACTGTAGCTGCCAGTTGTCCAGCCGAACACATGATTTGAGATTTACAAAGCAGTTAATCCATAACGAACTTGTCATTTCTACTCAAGCTTTAGCCGTTTTTGACCATTATCATTTTATTTTTAGAGTTATTGTAATGTTCCATTCAGAAGCCTTTTCTCCTCCTCCTCCTCCTCCTCCTCCTCCTCCTCTCATTCTTTCCTTTCTCCTCTCCTCTCCTCTCCTGCCCTCTCCCTCTTTCCTTTATCCTTCCCTTCCTCTCTTCTCCTTCCTCTTCCTATGCTTTGCTATTTTCCATAGAGGATACACCATTACCACACACTAATGCCTTCTTGTCAAAACAAGAAGTGTGTGTGCATTAATTTCTGTGTGTGTGCATCCTGGCAGTATATCTTTAGTGTCTAAGTGGGACAGACTTGCATAAATGCAGGAAAATAATATAAATCTCACTATTCCCTCTGTACCTGTAGTACACACACATACACACACACACACACACACACACACACACACACACACCACATGCACATATTACATGCATGCATGCAATAAATTCTCCACTCGCACATGCAGCACACACCCTCAACCAGAGGGCATTTTCTTCTCAGTATAACTATAATTATCCCGCCATCAATCGACTGCTTCCCAACCTCTCCTGTCCTCTTCAAATTGGCTCACTGACTTAATGATTTTTTTAAAAAACACTGCACACTCCACAGACATCCCATGATGCCTCTGTCAATCTACTTTATTTTCTCCTCTCTGTACTCTGCCTTGTTTCTTTTCATATTCATCATCAGCCATCTGCAGAGAATATAGCAAACCCAAATGCCTTCACCTTGTCAGAGTGTAATATGTACGATTGTCTCCTTTAACATATAGAGTGTGTATGTCGTTTTGTGTTTGTGCTTTAATTTCTTTTTCTCTATTTCTCTCTGTTTCTTCTCACAGACTTCCATCTTCCATTTGTCCTCCAGTCATTCGTTCCTTGCCTTCTTTTATATCATCAAAACATCCTTCCCCACCTCTGCAAATTTCAACCTAGGCTGAAAATAATCAGGATTATTTTTTAAACGACACCAGCCAAGTCTCACCTTGGCTGCTCCGAATGATAGCAAAGAGGTTAACAGTTTGAAACATTTCAATTTAATGCCTATAAATCAACTGCTCTAACCCCCGAAAGCTGAATTCAGCAAGCTAAGCAAGCTGCCTTTCACCAAAGGATATAAAGAGGAAGGACAGTCTCTATTGATTTCCTAATACTCCACACTCAGCCATTGAAATCCCACAACAAGCCTATGAGAAACTGCAAGATACACTTTTTAATTTGATGTTAATCCTGAATGCAAACAAGACTAAATATGTTATTCTTAACAGTCAGAGACATTGCGGACAATAGCTTGCATAATACCACTCTGATAACGTCTCAAGATTGTGTCCATTCAGAGTTAAAGATATCTTTGTATCTAGCTGGATTCCATTCAAACTTCACATTGACACACATTAGATATTTGTACAGAATCAGAGCAAATTTCCCTATACTAGACAGAATGTTATCTATAGACACACCTCTGCCTCCACTCTTAATTTAAATCCCTAGATTCAGTTCATCACTCTGCCCTAAGATTCATTACTGGTGACAGCCATTTTACTCATCATTGCACCCTCTAAGAAAAGGCTGTGTGGGCATCTCTCACTGTAGGAGGTGACAGGTATTGGTTTCTATTCATTTATAAGGCCCTTAAATGTGTCATCATACATCACTTCCTTATTAAGTTGGTCCCACAGTCATTATTTGACCCGTTGAAATGATTAGATAATGCTTGAATGTCCCGCATGCAAACGCTGAATTTGGGGAAGCTGCTCACTTGGAATATTTTACAGCACATTTAAACTAAAACACAATTGCTCCATCTGAATCTGCATGACCCTGTTCTGCTGTAGTGTAAATTGCGTCAAACAGGAGATGCAGCATAGTCCGCGGTTCGTCTTAAAACAGCAATAGATGATACTTGAATTAACAGTTTTTTGCATGCTTAGCAACCCAGCTAGCTAGTTTACCTGCAAGTCAAGACAGCGTCATCTATTCAGCAAGATGCACTTAACTGTGCCACCTGCTTGCATGTTCATGCAGCCGGTTTGTGATTTAGGCAGATAAGACAAGGTTGTTCTTCTGTAAGTACAGTCTTGTATGTTCTTGCCTCTTTTCTGGAGAAGGAATATCAGCCGTCCTTTTTTAGTTGATCATTTTATCTTGGCTTCTCCTTCCTCTTTCCATTAGCTGTCTGTCCTTTTTTTTTTGTACAATCCTTTTTTTCTCAATACATTTTCCACAACTATATCAATTTATCATGTGCTCTTCTATTGCTTTTTCCATCAAGTCTCTCTGTGCTTCTTAGACGTCCCTCCATAACTGCAACAATGCATCTTTCTGCCCCTTCCATTGCTATTGTATGTCCCTGCTGGACCTCTGTCCCTCTCTCATGCCAGTCTGTCTCTTTATCTCACTTTAATATCCGTCACTCCAAAGGCCTCCATCCATATCTGATGGAGAAAAGAGAGGAGCGGAGGTGGCAGAGGG
Organism: Chaetodon auriga; assembly: GCF_051107435.1. NCBI lineage: Eukaryota > Metazoa > Chordata > Actinopteri > Chaetodontiformes > Chaetodontidae > Chaetodon > Chaetodon auriga. The sequence goes on from NC_135092.1 coordinate 8,648,788, forward strand.
TGAGAGCATTATTGGTGGTACCATTAGAAACTATTTACTTTAATCTATAATAAATCACAGTACAGTAATGTTTTCCTTTGCCTATCATGGTGTATAGTCATCCTTCACATATAGTTCAATACACATTTAGATACATAAAAACAACAGAAAACAACATACACATTTGTCTTGATTCAATACACTGCAGTTCCGAGCTGATTTGTTCCAATTCATACCATTCATTCAGACACCAGACAGGCAACATTAGCATATCTTTATGGATGAGACCAAAGTAAAGCTAAGATTATCAACAGCAACTCCAAACAGATGTTGCTCCATACAAGCATAAATAAGCAATTGTTTGTTTGCACAAATGGACACCCCATCACGTACGTTTGTTTTTTAGTCTGGAGCTGTTTTGCAAGGTTTGGGTCAGGCCCAGAATAAGGAAAATCATAATGCAGCATACAATGACATGACAATTCAGGACCTTTCAAGCCCTTTCCTGCGCTGCAGTGCTCAAAGCCAGGTCCAGAAAGAAATGTTTTCTGTGCTTGGTGTGGGTAAACTTGACTGGCCTGACCCTGACCTCAACTCTATCCAACACCTCCAGGATGAATCAGCACACCAATGCTAAACGGGCCTTATCACCCAAAATAAGTGACTGACCTCACTCATGCCCTTGTGTGTTTGTCTGAATGTGAGAAAATCCCTGCAGTCAGGCTCCAAAAGCTTGTTGAAAGGGGGATTGTGGATGTTATAGCAGCAGTTGCAAGTTGTTTAATACCCAAATAATGCTGTTAAGTTTGGGAGTCCATATACTTTTGGACATGTAGCTTGTACTCTTCTGCCCATGGGTGGCCGCGAAACCTTTAAGCTGTCAGGAGAACAGTAGGTCACAGCTGTCATGGCGTTCCATTTTTAATGCCTAAATCAATGTACTATGCCCAACTCAGCTGCCACTTTCCCAGAAAACATACCTCAGCTCCCTTTGCAGAGTTTCCCCAAGCTGGAGACTGCTTCGGAGCTTGGTGGGAACTCTCTGATGCTTAATGGCACCGTTTCATGGTGAGACAAGAGACACGCTTGAACTGTTAGAGATGCTGTCCTGCAAGCCACTGACACCTTATAAGTAAAATTTGCCTCTGACAGAGAGCAACAGCACATCATCAAATTATAGCAAGAATTGCATTTTTTAGCATGCATTGCTCCATTGCTGCATGCAGTTTAGTCTCGTTACCACCTCACTCTTCCTTTTTTCCACTTTTTCTCTTCCTCTATCGTGGCCTGTTTCTTATCTTTTATTGCTCCCTATGCGTATTATATCCAGCTATAATGTCCAATAAAGCAGAAATGCAATAAAAATAATATTAAAAAATGGTCATGGAAGAGGAGGTGGAGCGATCCAGGGAATGAACACAAGGAAGGAGAGAGGAAGAAGTATTTTTTCTTTGTGCTCCGGGGAGACACACACACACACACACACACACACACACACACACACACACACACACACAGACATTATATGTGTGCACCGGAAGCACTCAAGTCATTTAAAATCTTTTTCAACATGGAGAATGAGATGATGTTTTTTTCCTCCTCTTCTTCATCGTCTTTCTGTGCCTGCCCTCCTTGATTTCTGTCATTTGCTCTCTCTGCCTTTTTCCCTCTTTGTCATATCGCAACGTTACTTTGTCCGCAGTTCATAGGGTTCAGAAGACACACGCATACACACACACACACACACACACACACACACACACACACACATACACGCACACACAGACTCCTAGCTGTCCAGGGATGATCCCTAGATCTGACTAAGAATGTTGGACCCCCTGTCGAATCGTGAGACAGAGGACCCCACAGCAACACACACACACACACAAACAGACATTTGCAGACTTTCAGACATATAATCTTGCACACACAAGCAAAATTAAATATGTCCCAAGTGTAGCAGTACTCAAAATACTTAAAGATGGGGAAATCTGTGTGGTGAGAAAATCCTTTTTGCAGAAATATCTTAACTGTTACCACATGTGCTGTATGTCTGTACACGTCGCAGCTCGAACTGTTACGCAGCATCGCCATCACTGTATGAACTCTGGATGCATTTCATTGCTTTTACATCCAAAGTGCTTCTTTTCTTTATATTACTGCCTGGTTAGTGTGAAAAATGTTTCGATTCTGCAGCTTCAATGTAAGTGCTCACTGCCGCATATGTGTGCGAGAGAACACGATGGGTGCTTGTGTACATGTAAGAAAAACATTAACAAAGACGTGAAGTCACTCCGTATCTGTATGTGTGTCGTGCGACCGTCGAGCATAACTGTACAGGGACATTTTATGCTCCGTTTGACCCGTAATAGCACTGAAATAATGGACATCATAAAATTATAGCACCTTTAAAAAGGCCTAAAGGCTAAATGTGAGATATACTGTCTGCTACATATTTCATGGGGTGGATGACTGTGTTGATCCCTGATGGCAGCAAAAAGCTAAAAGATCCTTGAGGGAAACAGAAAAGTAGAAGCATAAGCACAGGAAGCACAGAATGAAATTGCAATAAAAGATTATACTGTATATAAGTGTTCAGCATGTTGACTGTTAATGTTATTGCCATTATGTTGATTACACAATTGCAGTCTGGGTGGCTGTACATTTTCCAGAAAATGTAGAAGCTAATGGAAATTACTTGAGTAATTATGTCATTTTCAGGAGAAATGGCTGCGGAATTCAAACCTTAATATATTTTAGTATCGTGTTTACGTTTGGTGAATTAGCATTCATTTAGCTGAGTGGAAAAAAAAAGAGGAAAAAAGAAATTTCAGAGTGAAAAGCAATGTAGCAAAATAACAGGGCGGCAGAGAGAGCAAAGGATGAAATGAATCACACATACACTAATGAGAATTTTAATATTAATTACTGTATAGCAGTAAAGGATTAAGACGGAGTCTCATGTGAGTGCATGTACAGCACAATCTGTTAATTTATAGCCCTTATTATGAAGTCCCAAGTGTCACATTGTGACACTTGAGTTTTGCCTTTCCCACTTCTTTGATTTATGATGAAAATAAAGGAGAAAATGCCTAAGGACCAATTGTCAGTCTTCTGCTGGAGGCGTGAATAGTTTCCAGTGGAAAGGGAAAGCGCATAAAGTGGATTTATGCAGGGAATGATGCTGAGGGAGAGAAAGACCAAAAGACAGAACACACAGCAAGAGAGACCAGCACGAAACCACTTACAGGTTTTGTTCATTATCGTTCGATTAATGTCATACTTTAACATCTGTTCACACATTTCAGATTGATATTTGCTGTTCTGCTCAATAACAGACAAATCTGCGTTGGTGTGTGTGTGTTCCACCGTACCTGCCATTCTAGAAAACTCATCAGTGTTTCTTTGGGACTAAAAAAACTACGTCATCATTCACAGCTCCATTAAACACCAACCATTTCAGCGATACCATCCACCATATTCTAGTCTCTCCCATCCTCATTAAAGTTTTTCGTCTCTCTAGGCCAACTTTGTCCGACATGACACATACCTGTTGGATATCCTCTGTCACTCTGCAATGGCATATGTTTTTGTTTTAGCCATGATGGCCAGTTCATCCATATTGAAGACAAGCAGCTCCCTCTATCATATTTTGTAGCTATTACATAGAGAAATGGCTCATATGATTTTTCTTCCTTCTTCCTCTCCTCCAAACATGACCTCACTCCCACGGCACTTCCACCATAGTTTACAAGATGGATGGAGCTGCTTTGATACACCTCACAGGCTGCTTTTTTCTTCTCTTTACATTCTAACTCTAATACCTTCATCATCTGCAGAAAAGCTTCCACCTAAAGTTCGACAAAAGTGGCATTTTCTTTGATGCAAATTCTTGCTCTGCCCCAAAATAATTCAACAAACCTTTGCCCCTGACTTAAGATTCACTGGTTGTATTCACCCAGGACATGGACCCACACATAAACGTCTATATTTGTAGCAGCTTTATTGAGTCTGTAATACCAACATGGCTCTGCATTATATGAAAATTTTCATATCTGATCTATAACCATTTCACTGGCTATATTCGTGAGCTGCAAAGCCATAAACCGTAGCTGAGGTGGAACCGCACGCTTCCCCTCTGTGTTCACTTTGCTTTGAAACATACCCACACACATATGAAGCAACAGGAGCTGCACAGCCACAGCTAGGGAGTTGCTAGGTAATATGCCATATATCAAAGTCTCCCCTTGAGCAACTTCAGGGATAATTGATACAACAAAGGATCACACTGCCTGAGCCATGGGAATCACTGGGAGTGACTCCTAAATCATAAGAAGCCAACATGACACATTAAGATTCACTTTGGGTCGCTGTGCACCATTTTAAATCATTGGGAAGACAGCCTGAACTGCCAGGTTTGCTAGAAAAGTGCATCTCTGAAACCTGTCTATTCACAGCAGTGGGTACTCTCTCAACCAAGCGTACACGAGCATGCATGTTTGTGTGACACCATAATGCAACACAACAATCACCACATGAAAGCAAGTGTTTAGAGTCACATCAACAGCAGACATCATGGACGCTAAATCTTGTATGGAGGAAAAGCACTGACGCATGGGCTTGAATGGTTTAGGTCTGTTCAAGGAGTTATTCATAGCAACTTTGCCACTAAACCATGCATGGTGATTACACATGTGGAAACTGCCAGCATACCAAGAAAGATAAGTCTTTCATAACCCTTTAAACAGGAAGATTACAATAACAAATGGAGAATTTTTATAAATTGGTATGTTTTGATACCATCCTGAGTTCTTAATACATTTTTAAATTATTATTATCTGGAAATAACACAAAACTAATGATGCTCCCATCAGCCTCAGCAGTACTTCACATGTAGTGCCAATTAGTTAGTTAGCATGCTGACTACTATGCGACGCTGCAGTGGTGAACTCCATCATCACAGAAAACTTTATTTACCATTACACCGAAGGTAAGAAGAATACTGAACAAAGCCTGTTCCTCATTTCCAAGAAAAAGGGCTTCAGCACACAGTGATGACTGACTTAACTGACAATATTTGTTCAAACCCAACTTGATTGACAGAAGCATAAAGAGACAGCAGACCATAATGAACACTGTGTCTACCAACAGTAAATGATTGACTGCTTTTTCATTGATGATTGACATGATAAAAAGGTTATGTCGCCCTCAAAAAGATTAGGGTTATGTTTTCTCCTTACATGAAATTTTGATTTCTACAGGCAGTCCAACTTTTTGAAGTCTTATCTTTTCATCCTTGAATGCTGCAGAAAGGGTGAGAGTTGATGTGATGAGACTAAAAAAGAAGTGCTGGCTTTCAGAAATGGAAAGAAATGATTTTGACAACCACACCAGATATTAGCACAGAATCATATTTACAGCATCTCTGGCATAGATGCACAGAATGCAAGTGTTTTTGAAGTGGTGGGAAAGTGATTCATATTTCCAAGAAGCAAGAGACAGCTCTTTTCCAAAGCGCTGAAAGTGATGGATGGATGAGAGGGCGAGAGAAAAGAGACAAACTGATGTCAGCCGGGGTCAGAAGGGATCAGAATGCTTCACTTCTACAGATCTCTGATCTGTGGAATTATGCATTTAATTCCACAAACAGCATTCAGCAAAATAGGGCATGAGAAAAAAGTCCTTGGCAAGAAAAATATCTTGTATCTTCTAAAGGATAACTTTTGGTTATTATTTTGTTTAAGGTCAGTGATAGTGTGTGAGGGTCAAAAGACTTGTTTATCTGTTGTCAGAGCCAGAACTCATAAACTCATCCCTATTAAAAACTGAAACATATTCCAGTGTGTGGGCTTCATTTCTTCTGCCTGTCTCACACAGGTCCTTGGGTCATGCATACCATTTTTAATGCAAGATAGAGCATTATTAATGCCGTGGACATTGCAAGGTGGTTATTACAAGCTATGTTTAAGTCTATTATTCGGGGGTGACATCTAATGGATAAAATGACTCTCCAACGGTAATGTATGTCACTTTGAGAGTCACTGGTGATCTAATTACTCAGTCGTGTAAGTATGATGATGTGTTGTTTACTTGGAAAACTTTTATTTATGTCTGAATTGACTTTTTTTTGGCCACTTGGGGGCAGCACAAAACAAGCTAAAAAACAGCACTGACAAATTATTACCAAGTTGTTACCGTATGAAGAAATTTGCCTATTAACACTTGTTGCTGATGATTAATTTAAGTCCAGTATTGGCTCTCCTTTTAGATCTATTTCGGTTTCCACCAATTCCTGAGGGAAATATCTGGCTCTTAAGCTGCTAAATGCTCCACTGTGTTAACCAGCTACTTGCTAACTGTATGCTACATGCACAGCATCAAGTAAGCAGAGCTGTTTTACTGAAAACAGTTTTCTGCTGCAGCTGGAAACAACACTGCTGACAACAACAAGACTGAATCATAACAGTAATGTTGCAAACCATAAAACTGACACAATGAGCTGGTGGATGCCATAACACTATTTCGAGCTGACGGGAATTATAGAGTTTGGATTTTTTACAAGTTCATACGATGTGATGATCATGATTCTTACTATAATATTCCTTTAATATCTGTCAGGAGAACCTATGTATATAATATGGTGGCACGGTGGGAACACTGTCGCCTCACAGCTAGAAGGTCCCGGGTTCGAATCTCACTGTGGGCACCGGGGGCGTGTCCTCCACCATGCCTCCAGTGCCTGCTGCTCAAGGAAAAAAGGCCTTTCTGTGTGGAGTTTGCATGTTCTCCCCGTGTTCACCTGGGGTATCCACCATAAAAATACCCCCACTAAAAACATGCAAGAAGATCACCACCTGACCAATGGTGACAAAAGGAATTGGGTCCCCGGGCGCTGGTTGGATGGCAGCCCACCGCTCCTGGTCTGCCGCGGAGGAAAGACGACCAGGATGGGTTAAAGGCGGAAGACAAATTTCACCAGTGCATGGCGTGTGTGTGCATGGATGTATCTGTGTGACAAATAAAGGGGATTGTCCCTCTGATTCTTCTTCTAATATAGAATATAATATATCATATATTAGCTTATGGCATACCTAACATTGTCATGGCATATCATATTATAACATATGTTCTTTTGTAGCTACTCAACAGTGAGATTATGAAATTTCTCTCTGTACAATATGACTAACTGTCAGTCTGTGTGTCCTGTCTAGGGTCTCTCCAGAAAACAGGGAAGAGATTTGTCTGCCAGTCACAGGTACTGCTGCAGTTATTCATAAAGTACCCAAATCAGGACAAACACATCCAACTCGGTGTTACTGACTTATATACTACTAGTTTACCACAGTGAACCCCAAGGCCATGCAAGGCAATAATGCTCAGAGCAATCTAAACAACAACATTGACATCTCTGCAGTACCAAGGAGAGCGTTCACCACAGATCTGATTTCATCAGTAAACAAGATTTTACTCTGCAGTGACAAAAAACATCATCCTCACAGTCAACAGTCTGACTGCAGTGTGAATAACATCAGCGATATTGACATATAATCCTTTAAATCGAGATAAGTGGAAAAGTTTTGCAGCTAGTTTCTCCGTTCACTGTCACTCTCGCTGAGAAACGCACACGCACACTTTTTTTTTTTTTTTTTTTTTTCTTTGCTAGCTCTGTTTCTCAAAGATGCCTGGTTCAACTCCAAGATGATAAATTATTCAGGTAACTCCACACCAACTTAAATGCAAGTTGAATTTCCACTTTTAGATGCCCATCCTTCTCCATTTCGTTATGGCATACCTGCCAATAACTCAAAACATGACAAGATTCACAAGAAAGCCTCTCTGCTTTAACGTGCCTGTGCTCCAAATTTTTGCTTTCATGACGCTCTTGCTGTAGCTTAGCCCGCGTATACTGTAGCATTGTGATCAAATACCTGTTCGAAAAACCGAACAGAAACCCTGGTCTCCAGGGTCAACGTCCTTTGCACTCCCATCCATCCATCCATCTCCTCTCAATGATTTTTTTGGATGTAAGAGAATCCACACAGCAGTTCTCTCCAAAACATATTTGCCGATTGAAATTAGCTCTGTAGAAATATTATTTGTAGGAGGTGGGGTTCGTAGGTCACTGCACTGGCTTGCAGGGTGATGGGTGTTTTGGACTTCATTCAAAAAAGTACTTAAACTCAGTAAAATTCTCCTTTTTTATATGCAAGTCATGTTGTCACAGCACCCTTAATTTATAATGTAATTAAGTCTTTGACACCTGAATGGAGGATGTTAAAATGGCTGGGATGAGTTGACATTCTGGTGATGTAGCTGCTTCTGGGAAAGTCTGATGAAGATATACCTATGACAAGGCAAAGACATGCAGAAAAGTGACAGCATACGAAACTGATAAGCAATATCTTTTAGTAAACTATCAACTAAACGGACTGAAGATTCGTCTGCCACTGCACGTGTTTGTGTCACATCCCAACCTCTTCATCCTGCCTGATTCACACCATCTGTTTCACCAATTATCAGCTGAACTACTTAGCCGCAAACACGTCGTTCTGAGCAAACTGCTGACCAAACCGTATTGGGCGTCCTCTCCTGTCCCTGTCTGCTCTCTCTCTCTGCCGTCTCCTTCACACATCGCCTCCCTCCTCTCTATGAATCAACAATTAATACAGCCTGCCCCAAATAGAACAGAAAAGCAAGGTTCAGCTACAGTACAGCAGGGTTTAGTGAATCCAAATCACGCTGGAATGAAAGATAGTGGGAGCAATAAAACATTCAGATGACTGAATTATGCTCGGTGGAAATGCTCTGACTCAGTTTAATCATTTATGTATGAAGGAGGAAAGAATGTGCAGGAGGAAAACGTGGACATAGACATCAACTCGAGGTGAATTTGGTGAAACTTGCTGTAGATCCTCTGAGGCCAAGTGACAGTAAGGATATTAAATTTGGATATTTTTGTCTGGATGAGTTCATGTGGCTTACAGTTGGCAATCCTGGCAGCAGTGACACTGTTTAGACATGATTTCGTATTTTAAATAGCTACTGTATTAATTATGTATGCATAGGTCTGTTGCATCATGCCAAATAAAGAAACAGTATAGAAATGATGCAGCTGCCTTTGAGACTAATCAGTAACAAGTAAAGGGATTATAACCAGGGCAAGAAATGAAACATGTGAAGAGTTCTGAGAAACAACAACAAAAAAAAAAAAAACAGCAAACTTTATTGGCAATGGATGAACTGAAAACAAAGTTGTTTCGACAAAGACAGTTTTTCCCTGAATACGCCTCTATTTCCATTGCATATCAGCATATTGCTACACATTCTGTCTCTCATCCAAACATAGTCTTTGTTCAAACTCTGTTCCAATGGAAGCAGTGTCATCCTCACACCACACACACACACACACACACACACACACACACACACACACTATTGGAAATCTGCATAAAGACAGTGTATTTATGTCCCGGTGTGATGTAATTCGGCAGTTCATTCTCAAGGGTAAAGAACACTTTTCGGAACTATTTACAAGTAAGAAATTCAGTTTCAATGGGCTTATAGAAAAAAAGACATTATGGATTATTTGGATTTATTGCACAGCTTTGCAATTCTGTAAACAATTTTGTTAGTCATTACTCATCTAATGTGAAACTTATGGCCGGGATATTGCACACAGATAATCACGCTCCAGCAAGACTCCAGGAAATGAAGCTGATGAATGATAAATTTGCTCGGGAAGTGCAGAATGAAAACTTTCCTGTATGTGCATTGTAAATGGGAACGTTCCTTAATTTTGGAGTTATTGACATCCTGAGTCATGGGTTTGGTTTAGCAGGGGCCACATAGCAAATGTCTGCTCTTTCAGTTACGTTGGAGGTTATGATTAGTTTGAGGCACTGGAAATCAGGGAAAAAGCTCAAGATTTGAAAATTTGCTCAGTGCAATGGAAGAGATTGCATCCTATGAGTCTGTACTTAACAGATTAAAAAGGTATTTTGGAAGATGGGACGCGCCTGAGACCTGTTTGAAAGAAGAGAAGATTCCAATTTCAAACAGCAAAGCAGTATTTTAGATTTGGTCTCTCACATCTGTACATGACTTATCTTTAATCAGTTTAACGTATCATTCATTTCCTATGCCATATCTTCAACAGGCTGGTCCTTTTATATTATGGCAGCAGGTGAGTCTTGATTGAATGATTGGTGTCAGGTGTGCTCAGGAGAGGAGGAGGCCGGACCAGACCTGCAGTTAACCACACACACACAACAGACAGGGGAGAGACAGACAAGAGACAGAGGGGAAGGTAAACACAAAGGCACAAAAGGACAGAGAGGACGGGAAACTGCAGATCCCAACAAGTGCTTGATATAGCCAGACCTTACCTCATTCTGGAAGGAACTGACAAACACTGTTTTATACAGAGCGGAGCAAAGAATACTGCTTAATACCATATTTTTAATTTTAAAATGTTGTTGGTCGCCCATCTGGGTGTAACAGATGGATTCAAAGTGATATATCCTATAAGTTCCCTCCATGTCTCTGTGTAAAATGTGGCAGCCACGCAGGTGTTTCTTTCACTCCTCTAGCCCCATCACAGTGTTGAAGACCTGCCGAAACCCCACTGAAACATGTTGCCACGGCAATAGACTCAACATTGTGTTTGGTTAATGAGTACACGGCCGCTTTGACCCCTAAAGTGTTCAGCATAAGCACACACATAAATACAAACACACTGGCGCGCGCAGATACACACTCAGCGCCCGCGCAGGACAGCTTTTTTCCATTGATGATAAGTGTTTTGTGTGTGCCGAGGGTATATTACAGCGGCAGACCTATTAATCAGTGTAAATATAAAAACACAGACACAGACACACATGCACGGAAAAGACTCACACACAGCAGAATTTGACCAAAGAGCAGCCTGCTGTGTTATGCCCTGTAGGACATTACAGTAGGAGCCACATTAATCAATATATAAACACAGTCGATTGCTGGCGGAGGGGGACAGCAGCAGGGGTGGAATCAGTAGTTGTATCAGGGCTATGGTGCGTGTGTGTGTGTGTGCATACAGCAGGGTAGATATTTGATGCATTGGCTTTATATTGAGACTGCAGTATAGCACTTTAATGTGAAATAATAATAATGATTTATATTTGATGGTTTTACACATTTGCAAGCTGTGCTCCTTTTTTTTTTTTTTTTTTTACAGTACACAACTCTTATTTATGATTCAACTCCCTTTAACTTGTTGTGGCGCTACAGTCTGTATTAGAAGTGGATTAAATTTTGTGAATTTTATGACTTATCTCCACATGGTAGCTCATAATGTTGGCTACATTTTAATTAAAGATAAAAGTGATCAATTAAGCAAAGAACCTCTGTGAAGCAACACATGAAATTTACTTAAGCGTCCACCGAATGACCTTGAAATGTGACTACGACTTCATTGTAGTTTATCAGTAGCCAGTTTAATGAAGTGGGTGGTTTTTAAGATTGGAACACATACCCATAGTTTAAGTCCAGATACTTTATTCACGTTTACAGATGAGACATATTAGAGAGACATAGAGGTTTATAGGATTAGTAAACCTCAATTGCAGTTAATACTGCTGAGAATACTTGATCTGAGAGGCCAGCAATAATTTAAAAAAAAAAATAAATCCTCTACTTTGGTTAGAGAGGAAAAAAAATAACAAAACATCACAAAATGTGTTTTCTTTTGACTGAGGCAAAACACTTACATTACATTTTGGTACATCAGATAATTACTGTACGATTGTACTAAATATGCAATATTCAGATCAAATCAGATGGAAGCATTTTTTACTTGTCAGCATGATATCAGGCTGAACAGCTCTACCATTTTTTTTCTTTCCCTTTTTCACTCACAGGCATGTCGTCCCCTGTTAACTCTGCAGTGCTGTAAATTGTGGATTATTCCCTCAAGCGAAGTCTGCAGGATTCTGAACTTCTAGCAAGTGTTCACAGAGGGCTCAGAAAGTCCACGAGGGAGCCCTGGGGCACTTTCCACTTCCGCAGAGGTATATCCTTGCACTTGTGTTCAAGCGAGTGAATGAGGGGAGACCTGGGGATTGGATACCTTATGATGTGCCGCCAGTTTGGCTGTGACGTATGGAGCCAGTCCTCCCACTTTAAAACTGTCTGTGACATCTTTCACTATTTACTACAACTGTATCGTGTTCGCCGTATTTCTGGTGTGAATGTCTACTTAAAACCATTAACCAACTCTGTGTAGAGAACTCAAATTATCCCGCAGTGCAGTGTGCAAAGAAGCATTCAGTGCAGCTATTTTCTGTGTAGATCTCAGAGTGGTGATTGAGCTGACTTTCAAAAATTCAAATTGAATTTATGCAACCATAAGATGAGAGAACTGAGTTGTGCCAAAATTGTTTTTATTGTTGTTGTTGCTGTTCTGCAGTCTGACACACGCTTTAGTTGCCACATAGAATTGTATATATAGAGTGAGTTGTTGATAATGATTTCAGATGCAGCATTATAGTGTGTTTCCCTGCCCTGCACACCTGTGGCTCGCCCCCTCATCAGACCTGCTGCGTCCCTCACCAATTAGATTAGATTGCTGGAGCTGCTTTTGTAGTCTTGCCTTTTGTCTTTGTGCATTCCTTCCATGTCTCTTATGTCCCTCACCACACGTTTTAAAAGATTTTAAAATGGATCATTTCACCATCTGTTTTTTAGAAAATATGCGGTTCACATGACCTTTGTTTTGCAAAATATGATTGGGTAAGTGGCAGTAAAGTCTGCATCAATGATACGTAAAATATTAGAGAACAGCATTCTGGGCTTACACAGCGAGCTTATTTTCCTTTCTCTGTGGGATGACAAGTTAGAACCATGCATGGGTCAAAACATGTTGTCTGTGTTTAACTTAATTTTCAAAACTGGAAGTCAAACAGAGAGAGCAAACACATAAGACTGTTTTTTTTGTTTTTTTTGTCTTTACAAATCATGCATGTTCTCGCTCATCGTTGCAGTTTCCCTCTTGTTGCCTTGTATTTCCCTTCATCCTCTTCCTATCCTCCCTCTGTTGCACATCCACATTAAGAAACATGACGCATTCTTGGGAATTTGATGTTTATCTCTCAAAGGAGTTTCAGGTTCAAAGCAATACATCTGAGATAAGTTGGCAAAATGGCCAGTAATATATTGGTATGCATTCGCATGTTATCCCACGGCTTTGTCTGACGGAATTACAGATACTGAGCCCCCTTTGATTTCCTGTCTGCATTGCTTTCAAAGGTCACAATAGTCCCAACTGATTTTAGATTGTTGAGTTTCTATATGTGTAATTTGGCCTGTCAATTCTATATGGTCAAAGGTTTGATTCCTTCTTAATCCATATTGCTTCTGCGTATCCACATGAACCTCATTAGTGTGAATACATTAGCCTCTACAAATGGCATAAAAGACAAAGAGGTTGAAGAAATATTCTGTAGAATAACAGAATGAAACACTACAGATCGTGCATGTTTGTGGTTGATCTCATCAGAGATGCGCTCACATCTCCTACCCAACACAATGACGCTAACCGCATGCAATCACGGTAATTTGAGCTATTTCTCCCCCCAATTAATAGTGCACATCAGAGAGATTCAGTAAAATGGCCAGAATGTTAAATAAAAGCAAATAAATAAAACAACTATCAGCAAGTGGATAGGTTATTGTGTGAGTACCTGTGTTTTAACATGTTGTATGCTACCTTTAAAGTATGGTTTACAGTTTATTCAGCAGAGATGTTCATTACTGAAAATATTTATATAAATACATCATGTCTTAATAAGGACTTGATTCTATGATTAGGCCTAGGTTGAGACTCCTTGCTGGAAATTTGTAGGCAATGTTAGGAGCTCTCAAAGTATCCTCAGAATGTTTGGGAATAAGGCCCCTGCTCACAGTCAGTAATGTGCTGTGGGAAATGTGTCTCATTGCATCAATGTTTTGTAAAAATACAATGATAAAGAACTTTTAATCCAATGCTTTGATGGCAGCCATTGAACAAGGATTCACTCGGCTCACCAACAAATCAAAACTATCCAGTACCACTGGAAAGGACAGTGGTACAATTTGCAGCTTTCTCAAACCTTAAGAGTTGTTCAAAAGAGGAATTTCTTTGTGAATAAGGCCACAGGCATGAATGTAAGGCAGGACTGAACACGTCATCAGTCACAACTGGAATAATGATTGGGCAATTTAAAGACTTGTCACAACCACTAAGAATTAAAGAGAGGATCTATCACATCTGTCGTTTTAACACAATTTATTCACTGGTCTTATGCTCCATCACAGCAGTAGCTTTCAGGATAAAAGCACTGGACTTATTTATCATGAATATGCTGACTACTTGTCAGCACCAGAAACAATAAACAGTATAAAGGATGTCCACTTTGCCACTTTAAGTACACTGATGCAAAACACAAAAAAATGTATTCTATTCAACCTTTTGATGCAAAAGTGGAAACAAAGTCCAAATGTGAGTTCTTTATATCTCTGAGTGAACAGCTTCAATCTTTGATGAAAACTACAGTGATATTAGTTCATGTCACTCACTGTTAGCAACTGAAACACGATTACAAAAACTGAATTTTTCACAGTTCTGATTTTTAAAGTATTCCAAGGAAACATTCCACAGTGTCATCTTAGTTTCTATGCAGACATGTAATGTAGTAAATTAGGCTCATTCTAAACACATAATTAGCATAATGTTGACCTGCATAGCTGAATTTTGCTGCATGAGCAATGGAAACATAGGTTGTATTTTTATTGGCATGCACTTTAGAAGTGTATGTAGTTTGCACTGCAATCTACCAAGGGATGATAAAGATAGTGTGGCTTTTTATGTTTCATTTCATCCGTCTGATCCTGACATCACAAAGTTAAAACATGCCTCAGAGACGCACCACTTTCTGATCATAGAATGAATGCCATATGGCTGCTTCTGAAAAGTTGGATGTACTTTTAGCTGCAAATGTTTTGCTTGGATTTCTGTGTTTTTGTGAGTCCAGGTTTAAGAAATAGCTATCTTTCGAGGTATTATGTAAAGTTAAAAACAGCTTCAAATTCCATCCTGGATTCATGCTTTGAGGTTTTTGAGAACAGTTTTAGATGTTTTGTTGAACTTTTCCTGCAGTCTAGATTTCCCCGCTGAGGAGTCAAAGCTAAGACATGAACCACACATATGGGATTTGATGTTGGTCAGTTAATGTTGATACCAGATTCTAAACCACTGGTTGCCAACCTGGGCATCCCAACCCCCACTAGCTGTTACCAAAGCTTCAAGAGGAGCCGCAAGGCCTTCTTCATTTTCAGAAATAAGGGGTATCAGAAAACCTTTTGGTAACACTTTATATTAAGCTACACATATTCAGCATAAGTAAGTAAGCACTGAAGTTGTTGTCAATGAATTACAATCTTAATAATCTAACCTTAACCCCCAGAATAAGGCATTCATAGGTTGCTTTATATTGGTGGTGCTTCTTTTTCTTGCAGGCAGCTGACAACTTGGCATCCACAGTGTACAGACTGCTTCTACTTCTACTTACTACTACTACTTCTAAAATGTAGATTACTGGCTCAACAATGTACTTGAATAAAGAACAGAGGTACAGTTTTCAAAAAGTAACATGAAAAGTACTTGTACCCTATAAATAAAAAAAATAGTACTTTTTAACTCAGTTACTACCCGCGCCTGCCTATATCTCAGCATTTCCTTTATTTCTGTGAAGAAAATGAAATGAAATAGTTATTTCTATTGTGTATATTATTTTTTAAACTTCAACAGAAATGACTATTGTCTTTAATGTTCTGGAATAGAATTCCGTGCAATATGTTGTTATGGAATGGAATGTTTTAATTCAGCATGCAATGATCTTAACTACAATGACTTTCTCTCTTGTGTTCCGGAATAGAATTTTCTGCAACAGAATGCAGGGGAATGAAACATTTTAGCTCAGGATGGAATGTTCGAACATATAATGATTGTTTTCTTCTAATGTTCTGAAATAGAACATTCTGTAATAGACTTTTCTCAAATGGAATTTTCTAATTCAGCATGTAGTGCTCTAAACTACAACACTCTTTTCCCTCTTATGTTCCGGAATGGGACTTTTGAAAACTGAATGCTTTGGAATGGAATGTTCTTATTCAGCATGGAATATTCTACTCTAACCTTTTTCTTCTACTGTTTTGGAATAGAACTTTCTGGAATACACTGCTCTGGAATGCAATGTTTTAATTCAGCATTAAACTGTCTATTCCAGATTGACCTTTTTCTTCAAATCTTCTGAACCAGAACTTTTGGCAATAGAATGTTCTGGAATGTTCTAATATAATGGAATGTTGCGATGTTCTCATCTAGAATGTATGTTGTTTTCTGATACAAGACGCTATTCTATAATTTAAAAATGTATTAGAATGCTTAGATGTAGAGCTTTCTGCAGTATAGAAATCCAGAAATCCAGCAAGATTAAAAAAAAGCAGCTCCCCATAGGTCCCTCCTTTGAATGTATGAAATTTGCATAAATATGTCACTTAGTCAGGGGTAATCAGTTTACTCAGTGGTAGAAAAGGGGTCACTTAAGGTAAAAGGTTCGGAAGCACAGTTCTAAACTAACAACAAATGCCTACTCTTATTGGTCTGCTGTTAGAAGACATCTCACAATTATAGCAGTCCAACTGTTTTCATTTCCTTTGGCCCAACTGGAGTTTTAGAGGAAGATATCAAGTTTTTGGACAAACAGGAGACTTGTTTTGCCCCAGGCCTTGACTGGTTGAGGGATGAGACAGAATTCTGAATGTGCAATGGGACATCACAAAATTTGAGCAATAAAAGATTCATTAATCTAGAACAGGGGTTTTCAGATCTGACACTGTGGATCCCCTGGACCCCCCCCAGACAAAACTGAGAATCCTGTAATCCCCTCAAAGAGAATTCCTTGATGCAACCTGGGCACACACTGGCGATCATGACAGCTTTGTGTCTTTTCATGCCATTTGTACACTTTATATGGGCCCCAAAAATAAAATTCTCTTCAACTGTTCAGGTCAGCTGGGTATGAGCTGTCAAGAACCGGATAGCCAAGATATGATTTCTCCTAAAATTTGAGTCAGTCACCATTCTGCCAGAAGTTAAGCTTTGTGGTCACTTTCTTTATCTGTATTTTGTTTGGAATTTTAAGCATTGTTGTTTCCTTGTTTTCATGCTGCGATATGCTGATTTAGTTGGGCTAACTATGCACCAGAAAACAAACTGACAACCACACTAAGTTAAAAAAAAACAAAAAAAAACAAAACACGGAACATGATTAAGAGTGTCGCCACACAGTGTCACAGGAAGTCTACAGTAGAGTTTCAGCATTGTGTGCTTTTGGGTTTGTGTGTAGGTGGGAGGTGTCTGGAGCTGCCAACTTTCCCTTGTTTTCAGAACTCTGTGTTGGCAGGTACCATACTGAGTTGGCCAAAACATCTTGAGGGCCAAAAACAATTCTATAGAGAGCTCTGCTATACTTGTCATTTGGGTCACAGGCTGAAAATAAATACATTTGTTGTGTGGTGTACTTATGACAAGCCAAGGGGTTACTGTTATATTACAGCTTAACCAAGGTCTCGTAGTTTTCTGGCATAAGAGCTGAAGTTTGCTTCACTCATTTCTACCGATGCAGAAACTCCAGACTGCACAGCAGCATAAAGTAGACAAGTAAAGTAGCCGTGAATTTTTATAAAATAGACATTCCATTCTAACCAAGATCAGATGCCGTTTACTTTACCTCTGCAAAAGACCGGTTAATACTCACATGACAACAACAGGTTCCTTTCAGCAACAGCCAGTGCCTCGGTTCTGTACTGAAAGATCTATTGGCAGTCACACCTGGAAGCCTGCATTAAATGGAATGGACTACCACATCATCTTTTAATGGAATAGCTAATGGAAAAGCAAAAACATTGTGTTTGGATTGATCCCACATTCTCGAGATCCACGTCAACAGATTCGGCCTCTGCCTGCATGGCAACAATCTTTTCTTTTAGTTTTAGTCCATCCTGTCACCCAAAATCAAAGCAAAGTAGAATAACACTTAATAAGAAAAACTGATGCAAAGCTGTTTTTTCACCCTGCAGCCTCTTTTTGTTGATGCAGCCAAAATGAGGAAATCATGACTCAATAGGAATGTAGCTTGTTAGGCCAACTCTATTATAAAATCCATCACAGACCCATTTTGAGTACCTTTGTGTTGTATTACACACACTCACACACACACTCTCTCTCTCACACACACACACACACTCCAGGTTGTGTTTATCCATGTTTGTCTGGCTTGGAGTGGGTTGTTGACCATAGTGTCAGGCTCGGCCAATTAAGGAAGTTGTTTTTAATCAAATTTTCTGTCATGCTTATGAGCCTGTTTTATTGACCAGGGACTGCATGTACAACTATGTATAAGATTTGAATACAAATTTGTGTTCATCTAACAAACAAATGTCAAAACAGAATGAAAAATAAAAAGCTTGTGAAAGGCAGTGAATCTGGTGACTACAATGTTACTGTTAATGGTAGCACTGGCAGTAACGGTGCTCCAAACTATGGAAATACCAGTGAAGCACAGATGTGTCTTTGAGGTGTTAAACTGCTCTTTTCCAGTGAAATGTGCATTAAGCGAGAACTAAGCCTGTTCTTTTTTTCCCAGTGTTGAATGGAAATGAAGCACAAAGGACAGAGGAAAAAGTTGAGCAAGGCTTGGGGGATGGTTAGTGCAATATGAAAATGAAAAAGGTGAGACCTGTAGGGGAAATAAACTGAAGAAAGATGAACAGGCACGTTGAGAAGAGAAGAAGAGAAGAAACAAGGTGTGTTGGAGAACAAGGGAAAATGGTACAGGAGGGGAAGGGTCTGGGAAAATTAAAGAGCGTATATCCAGTGAAGGAGACTGACTAGAAGGCGAGAGAAGACGGAAAGAAGCACCAAAGGAGAGAGAGATGAGTGACAGAGCGTGTGCGACGGAGAGGTGAGAAAATGGAGGGGATAAGGAAATTTAAAGTGGAGGAGGAAGGGCGTTGAGAGGGGGGATAGAGGGAATTGAAAAGTGTAGAAGAAAAAGGAGGCGAAGTAGTGTGAGGGAGTAATTGAGCCATTTTCACTCCGGGATGCCATGTCGTTCCTGTGTGTGTGTGTGTGTGTGTGTGTGTGTGTGTGTGTGTGTGTGTGTGTCTGTGTGTGTGTCTGAGAGAGAGGGAGAGAGAGAGAGAGAGAGTTAAACAGTTTGAAAGCAACTAAGCTTGTAATAGCAGCCACTCTCCATCTTATTCTCTCTTTCTCGCTCCTTACCAACCAGTGTCCCGTTTCTCTCCACTCCTGTGCTGCAGTGACCAGTGAACAACCCTGCCGAGGAGTGCTTCAGCATCAATAATAATGAGGGAGGGAGGGGGAGAGAGAAACACCGCTCTCCCTTCCATGGCCTAGAGGAGTACAGCACAACGTTAGGTACATCAGTGGCTGTGTGTGCGCACACGCGTACATGCATAAGAAGTTTGATGTCGGCCTATTTAGAGTGCAGGTCAGGTACACTTCATCAATACAAATAACTGTTGGGAAGAGTCTCTGTATACAAATGAGAATTGCTTTTTACCTGGAGAAAAATAACAATACAGGAGCACAAAAGGGAGAAAGGGAACAGGGGAAAGAGTGGCTGCATTGACACGTGTTGTAGCCAGGGCAGCACCAAGTGGTGGCAATGACATTGAATGTGTGATAAAAGATAATTATGAACAATTTTGTGTTGCAAAAAATGAAAAAAGGAAATGTGCTCCTATTATTGACAGAATTGGATCCTGTGTCATACAAGCATCTTTGAGTGTCCTGAAAAGTGCTCTATATAAGTGGAATGTATTATTATAGAAAGACTCCTGGGGCAAGGCATGGGTTCTCTCCACTAAGACATACAGCTCCTAATTGATCTGAGAGAGTGACTCACAAACACATTTATTAGTTCCCTCATTCCCTGACACGATTCCATACTAAGCCCTCAAGCTGAATTCAACGGTGTATATCCTCAGGGGAGATAAGTCAGTGAGTGGACCCAGGCTTAGGCTTCAGGGTTTGAAAGCATACGTTAGAACATCACTCATCATGTCACGCATCACTCATAGACCCATAACCAGAATAAATGTGTTAAGAATCTTGAGGCGTGCTTCTTTGTCTATACGTGCAAAGCAGTTTCGGTTGTTATTAAGGGATAAATCTGGTGATATCTTATATTTTTATTATTGTTTTTAAGTAAAACTATGTAGTTTACAGACCTCATATCATACGTGATTCCACTTGTAATCAGTGCTCGAATTTTGCATCTCTGTGTCTGTATGGATTTATTCGCTCAAGGATGCCCTCTCTTCGAGGTAGCAGATAAATGTCGCTGGCAGCCTTGAGACATTGCCAGTTTATGAGAGCTTTGTCAGAGGCGAGTGGCTAAGCACTGCACTTTGCACAAACATTGTGTATTAATGTCCGTATGTAGACTCTATGAACACCCTGTATATGTGCAGTGTGATGTATGGAAATGTTAATGAGAGGAGTTATGAGTGGGTTGCTGTATTTTTTTAACAGCTGAAAGCTAGCTAGTTAGCCTCAGTGCAAAACCTGTAACCAACCAATTTTAGACCTGAGCAGTACATATTCTGTTTCTGTTCAGGTACGTGTTTTCATATTATTGTATGTGTTATATTATTCGCCATTTTGAGACATGGCCCATTCCTGAGAGATGTGCCTGAGACAAGAAATGGTCACATACAAAGACAGACGAGCCTCCTGGTCCTGCTTGAACCAGCCAGTTACAATGAAGTGCAGCTGATTGACGTTACATTTAGAATTTAAAAATAAGCATCCACTACTATCAAAAAGACTTTATGGCAAACAAGCATCATCATCTGTATAAAAGCACTTGCCATTGCACACCCTAAGCAGCCATGGACTTGACAGTGTGTGCTTTTCAGTCCACAGATTTCAATACATCCACTCGTTCAATCAAAATACCACTGGTGGTGGAGCCATTTTAAGGCCACTAAAAGTTTTTAATAGTGCCTATAATGCATAATGAATCTCAATCACTACTGTGTCAGGGTCCATTAGACGACAGTCTCTCTGTTTCCCTTTTGCGAATAATATCAGCAAGCTCAGCAAATGATATCATACATAATTTCCAGGTCTCAAAGCGCTTCTCAAAGTTCTGTTTCATTTACAGTCAGTCCGCGCGCACTGCCTCACGATGCTTTTTGACAAACATTAGCATCACGTTGAAATTGACTTCAGATTTTTATACCGGCGATGTATCCAATGAACGAGTCCATTAGGTTTGCTCCATCTTGCTTTTCATCTGGACGTATATTTAACTGCTAATTGACTGTGTGGCCAACTGGAGGAACATGGAGTCTGTGGTGGCGAAGCGCTCCCGTTGAGACTAACTGTTTAATGTGTTGTGTGTACATGTGTTGGGGGATGTATGGGGCTGTGTGTGCTTGTGTGTGTGTGTCGACTAAATGTTTAATGTGCAGCCACCACTCTGCATTTTCTACATTATTAATCAGCCAATAGGGTGACTCTCTAATCTCACTGGGAATTATTTTTGCTATGCCCGTTACACCACACACACACATATACACACAGACATACAAACTGTACATAAGTACATACTGGTAAGGACATGACAAACACTCAACCATGCACACACGATTACATATGCGGCCATAAAAAAAACATGCACTGACAAGCATAGTGAAAAATCCTATATACGACAACCTGCAGTAGTATACCTCAGTTAATCTGGAGCATGCACAAGAGACAACAGAAAGGATTCTGCAGAGATATTAACCTTAACTGTGATGAGAATTTTGCTGTTAAACATGCACTACACGTTCAGTAGGAGTTGAGCTTTCTTATCAGCCGAAATCTCAAATTGTGGCTGTAATCAAGGGGAAGGGCAACAATTGCACGAAGTGAGACTGTGCATTCACCTAATTTATCACAATGAAATTATGGTTAATACTCCACACTCTGGAAGCAACGAGACAAACTTTACACATAAAATCCAGGCTCGACTCTAAACCGCACTGAGAGGAGGATTGTCCACTTTTTGACTTGCATTTTTATTTGGTGTAAACGTATCAAATAGGGACAGATAAGCAATTTACTACATTTTGTAACAGTGGGGGACTTTGGCGATTGGACTCTATTAATGGGAAGCCTCCTTGTTAAGTGTAGCCCCATAAGAAGACAGGATCCTCTGGAGTTTAGTCGCTGGTAGACTAAAGCCAGCAGGTAGTTGATGCAAATTACCATTACCTGATAGCTGGTAGTACAGACAGACAGGAAATGTGGTGCAAAACTATTTAGTTATGGGGCCAAAAACAAACCCTCTGTGGCAAAGTACTGTACACCGAGAACAAAAAGTGTAGCAAACTCTGTCCTATACTTGAGGCAAGACTTTAGCTTTTCACACTCGTAAGATGAACTCTTGAATCATGCCCTCTGCTTCCCAACCTCTCACTCAGAGAGCCGTTTTCTTCCAGCGTTTGTCAACTGTCTCGTTCGCAGGTCTTGTTGGATTATTAACTTGCTAAACATTGCAAGTGCAGAGCCTCCATGACTGGCTTTTATTGACAAAGAAAACAACACAAGTGAGGAAAAGTGTAGTAGCTAGCCCTTAAGGTATCAAATATCAATACTTTCCAAGGTATTGTATCTTTCGAGCTTGGGGAGAAAATCCCCAGCTGTCTG
Organism: Chaetodon auriga; assembly: GCF_051107435.1. Lineage (NCBI taxonomy): Eukaryota > Metazoa > Chordata > Actinopteri > Chaetodontiformes > Chaetodontidae > Chaetodon > Chaetodon auriga. The sequence continues at coordinate 8,671,565 of NC_135092.1, forward strand.
AACACTAAACAGAGCCGCTCTGGTTGCATCCATCAAAGATTTGCCTCCAGGACCTACCACAGCCCTAATAGGGCTATAGACCTCAGTCTGAAGTGTTCCTTCAACCTTATCTTGAGTTAGGCATTGATTAGTTTCATCACAGCTTTAACAGCAGCTCTGCACAGCATGGTGTCAAACCTGAATTTTCGCATTTCCTAGGTTGTGGGAGTTTGGGAGAGAAGGGAGACGTGAGAATGATACATAAAGAACATCAAACTGACTTATCATTGTATTCGGTGTCTGCTGTGGTTTAGAAAAGGGTTTCATGCACATAAAATCAATCAAAGTACAATTATATCTTAGTAAATTGCTCTGAAATTCAGCTATTTTGTATGTTCCTCAAACAAAGACTTCTGAAATTCAATGTACATTTATAATAAATGTATACAGAGAATGTGCTCGCATTGTTTTAATTTGTAATCCAAAGCCTCTGAAGTAAAGCGCAGGACTTTGTTAATGATGAGCGACATTTATAGTGTGAGAACTAAGCCGCAAATAACAAAGGATGCGATAAGTTCAAATGGAAAATGCATGATGTACAGCCGATGTGTGAACAGACAGAATGTGTGAGGCTGTAAACAAGACTAAGAGTCTACAGTCATGTTAGCAGCTCTGTCATGTTGTGCTTAGGCTTTGAACTAAATGACAGCATACTAACATGCGCATGATGACAATTCTAAAATGGCGATGTTTAGCAGGAAATAGCCACCATGTTCACAATCATATTTTAGTGTGTTAGCATGCTAAGACTGATGGGAATGTCGATAGTTTTTCAGGTATTTGTTCATGAACCAAAGAATTGGATAAATCAAAGTGGGGATCACCAAAGTTATAATTCATCCTAAGGGGGATATGCATGTGTTTTGTGTTTTCTGTCCATTATATGTACTTCACAGACGTTAAGGTGCAACAGGAGCGCAAGTATGCATGTGTTCTTACTTGATGTCATCAAGACCATTTCTTGTCCTCATTAAAGTGACGCAGCTGATTGTGAAGAGGCACTTGACTTTTAATCAACATGATATATTTAGCATAACTAGCCACATTAAAATGTATAATTAAAATTATCCAAGCATCGCAAGCATTGCTTGACAAATCTTCCTGTCCCCAAACCAACATATTGATGACTGTAACTCTCCAGCATCTGATCAGACTGATGCTTGGATAACCCTGCTGGAGGACAATGAAGTTTCTATCCTATCATATCACTGTACTCTTCTTGAGCTATTACAACAGCAAAATCGGTTAATTGGGTCATTAAAAAAGATAACAGTTGGGGCAATAAATGCATTGAGAGCATTAATTAAAGCAGTAAATGCTTTCACATTAACAATTTTCTGTCATACAATATGTGTCTCTCATAACCAACCAATTGTATTAGTAACTTCTGGGAAATCCATTCTGTAACTATTATAATGTATTGATCTTGTGCCGCTGTGTTGATAGTAATGAATCTACGCACATTCATTCTTATGAACACAATCAATATTTTATTACTATTGTGCGTCCGTCATGATGAGAAGGAAACAGATTAGAAGGGGTCAGAGTAAAGTGGGTTGCTGGATGAGCAATGAAGGAGAGAAAGTATCACGTTTGAATAATTTTGCAACAAGATATAATAATACTATACATAAAAATTAAAAAAAAAAAAAAAAAAAAATCAATCAGGAAACACTGCTTACTACACATAAACAACCCCACACAAGCCAAAAGCTGTTTCTGGAAAGTGTTGGGTTTGTTATTTCAAGGCAGGTGTATGTATTCTGAGACTGTTAGTCATTCATCTCTGAGTAATGTACCAGACTTCACACTGAGGAAGTACTATGGCCTAATGAGGCTTAGGAGAATATCAATCAACTATCCTTTATTCATGACTCCACTGAAGCCCTGGCTCCTGGCTACTATCCTTTCATACCCTATTATACTTCCCCCTTTTCTTGTATTTAAGTTTCAACAGAAACACTCACTCACACCACTGAGTCAATAAGCCTGAAAGTCATATTTTCCCTTTCTAGCACAGTCTGGAGCCAATCACTAATCAGCCACCTCAACACTGCCGATGAGCTACACCTGTAGCACACTGCCTGTGTATGCTGCTTTGGTTGTTTTTATGTCAGTGGTTGACATGGTGATGACTGTTGTGATATGATTACAGTCGTGCCCAGTGAAAAGAGGGGAATGTGGAATGCCAATTTTCAGTGAGTGTGAGGTTAATGTGTTTGTAGCTGGTGCATTACGCTAGCTCACCAGTGTGTTCTGCATCATGTCATTCAGATCAGTTGTTTTGGTGTGCTCTGGAGTGCCGAATCTCTAGCTATGCCACAATCTAAAACCTCTTCTGATTTACGAGCAAAAAATTTCACCAGGTTTCTCAATGACGATCGTCAGCCTGAAGCCCAGAGTTGCACAGTGTGATGGAGCCATTTGGATTGATACGGCTGAGGTGGCTTTTTTAATGTCTTCCCATCGGCATAGTCCACTTTTTTTTGGAAGTGCGTGATTAAAGTGGAAAAATATTGCATATTTCCAGCTGATCAATAGGAAGAAGAGATTCTCTAATACTATGAATTTATTTTTGAATATATGTATGTTTCAGCTTTAATGGAATTTATAGTTGTTTGATATGCTGTATACTATATGTTTTATTTCACTTTCATCATCCTGTCAATGTTTTTTTTGGGGGGGGGGGGGAGTCACATTTGACAATGAAGCTTCAAAAAGTTTGGGTTTTAGACGACAGGTATATGTCGCCTGTATGTTTGGTGCTAACATACAGGCAAGCTGCACCTGTCATCTCAGTTTTCCAACACAGGTAAGACTGCTAATTGAGGAACAATTGTTCCCTACTTTTGGCTCAGTTTAAGTTGTTGAACTAAATACAGCCACATATATCCATTAAGAGCTGTACATCTGGTCACACCTCTGACTCTTGAGGCTTAAATAAAATCCTCCTGAACCTCTTTGGGTGAGATTGGGGTTGGTTTGAATTTGGGGAATTGCTTTGACCATTGCTCATCCAGGGGTGAAGTAGAAAATGGTCCAAAGACACTCAGCGGTGTGTTTGTTCTTGGCCTGTGGCCTTGACAACACACTGGCTTTATAATCCCCCCCAACATTCATTACATAGAAAATCACCTTAGTTTTCTTCCTCTCCACCTGATGCTCTCCACTGACTCAGAAGCAAGTAAAAATCAATCCTGCAACACTAAATACACACATTTCCTATTGTTAATCAGATATTCAGAGACACAAAATTTCATGTAGCTCAGAGGTTGACTCGAATATTGATGTTAAATTAAATGTACTAGATTTCTTATAATTCAGCTACATTTTCAGTATTCTCTCAATGTATTTGAGACAGCGATATTTTTTATATATATAAATGTCCCCCTTGAGTCACTGTTGCTCATGCCATTACACTCATGTTTGTTATGCATGGGAGACAGGTTTTACAAAAGCAATTATGACAATGAAATGTCCATGGGACTACGAAAGGCAAACTGAATGTGACTGAAACAGACATAGGAAGAAATACTGTGGTGTAATAAAGTGGCTTCACACTGGCTTCTCTCCTGGAAAGTGACTCGATCAATCTTAGGGACTGTCCCCAGGAGGACCATTGTGGACCGCAATCTGTGAAGATATAGATTCTGCCGGGTGCGATGCTCGAAAGGCATTGCAAAAGAAATGTTTAAAGATTTGTTCCACTGTCCTCAATTGTCATGTAATTCAGGTCTTTATTGTTGTGGAGAGAAATGACAATGACAACAAGGTGTAGCAGAGACAGCCAGAGTGGAACTTTATTCAGTAAGTTCACACATACAGATGTTCAACAGCAAAGTCCTCTCCTGTCTTATCCACACTCACATATTGCAGACATGCATGCACCCACAAGGGGTTTCATTTTTGGAGGATACCTACATTGTGCACCCAAGATGATTTGACATTACAGTGGCTCACATTAGTTCACGTTCCATTATCCTGTGTCTAGACACTTCCAAAATTCAGTGCATGTTACAGAAGCAAATTCTACCACACAGTCCCCCTGTGAGGGTGTAAACCCTCATACAGAAGGAAGTTAATGAGTGCACAAGTGAATACAGTAATATTAAACTTGTTGTGTATGTATAAAATCGTGATCAAACTATATTACTAAAGTGAAGCTGTATTTTATTAAGCATCTGTTAACTATACAAGTTACAAGTATATACAAGTATAAGTGAGTTCATAGCATATAAGAGCGGAAAACCTGTCAGCAACCGTCTTTATCGACACGTTGAGAACTTTCAACTTCATGTACAAGGTCTGGATGTCCATCCTCCATTTGCCTGAGGTGAAGCTTCGCCACTTGCTCAGGCGAGAACTTGTACATCATTTGAGCCGTTTGGAAACCAGCCTTGTCATTCGCCTATTTGTCCATCATCCTCAGGCACTGCCTCCTCGTCATGAGTACGATGCAACATGCCAATACAAAAACTGTTATCAGAACTAATAAAGCACTGATCCCTGTCTTTACTGACAGTGCTCCCCATTTCCCCAAAATTTGGTCTAACCAATCCCATGACCAGGTCTGAAGTTTTTCACAGTAACCAAAAATGTTCCATCAGATGCAGTATCGTTAGGGATAAAGGTACAGCACTGTTCTCCAATCATTGGACGTACTCCTACTTCTTTTGTGCAGCTGTCACCTAATATCTTGAGAACCACACTGGTGTAATTAATGAATCTCTGCTAATTGTAGTAGATGCAATTGATCCAATTAACATTCTTGTTGATTATAATCCAAGGAAGTATGGATTTCATTCCAGCTCTCACCTCATGGTGTGCTTTACACTCATCCGGGATTCCCGTAGGCTGGCCAGTCCTAATTATGTAAACATTCTCACCAGGTCTTTCCTGTCTGTGAATCCCATCTGATGTTCCCTCAACCTTAATTATATCACTCACTCCATATAACACAAACACAGGCAGCCTCTAATGCGCGACACAAAACATTTAGCAAAATATTATCTCCACAGATCTAATAACTTTCTGCAATGGCGTAGGTTTGTTCAGTCAGCAAATGAAGAGTGGGAATTTCCCAAAGTTGACCATTGATCATTTTTAAGGATGCACAGGTTTAGCTCATTTTTGCTCTTCTACATCTTTCACCAAATTATCTAGTCCCCCTTGTTCATCATAGTAATCATCATAAACATTGTAATTATGATGATAAGCTCTGTCTGTAATGTCTTCATCCATTGTAACTGTAGCTGTCAGGTCATGACTTGGCTACCTATGCTCAGAGTGTACATGGGCATCAAAGTCGGCATGGTCAATCGTCTGTGTGGTGGGTGTATGTTGGGTCTATATCTGAGATGGTAAACTATCATCCTGTTTGCTCTTTTTATTTGATCCAGCTGTTTCTGTTCCTTTCTTCTTGCTACAGACATCATTATGGCGATTATCTATATCTTCCGTTAGTTCCTGAAACATTGGTCTGTTCATCTCATGCCTCTGATCTATTCCTGAGTCAGATTGATCCAATAAGACTCTCCCCCTGTTATTTCTCTTACTGTCTCATTTCGCTCTGTATAACAGGCAAATATTTGTGGCCCTTTTGGCTCATTTGTCTTTCTTCTGGTGCTACAAAATTCACACACTCCAAGGTTTTTTGCTCTCTGGATTGGTTTGATCCCCACAATTCCTGCTGGTGATACACTCATGATGATTTATTTATTGTTTTCTACAGACCTGGATGTTTTTTCAAATGTTCTTCAAATATTTTCCAAATTTAGTTTTATGTCTATGTGATCTTATCAAAACTGAATAGCAAAAATAAGCAACTAGGTTGAATCAAGAAAGAAGCAGGAAGTCAGCGTGCGTCTGACACACCCCGTGACTCTGCACAGGCTCTTTTAATTTGAAAGGATTTGATGATCAGGCTGTACCTCGACACAAAGCACAGTCACATTAGAAAATGAGAATCAAATGTCTCGGACCTTGTGTTGACATCAAGCGCTGTTGTCACTCGATGCAGAGACACAGCACAGTCACCTCTTGACCCCTCTTAAATCCTGCTGTCAACACCAATTAATAGCATCTTCCACCCACTATGTGGTAGAATTTGCATATGCAACATACACTGCCAGTTCTTGGAAGGGTTTAGACGGTAAGTGTCCTGTGAATGTTTAGGTCATGATAGTCTTGCAATAACAGGTTATGGGATGTGAACCACTGTAATGTTGAGATATCGTCTTGGGTACAGAAGAATGAAATGTCTTGTGTGTCAGTCAGCACAGAAGCCACGTGTTGGTGGATGCATCTCTATAAGTATATAAATGAAGTAGACAAGACAGGAGAGGACTTGGCTGTTGAACATCTGTATGTGTGAGCTCACTGACTGAAGTCCCACTCTGGCTGTCTCTGCCACACCTTGTCATAAGTGTCATTTCTCTCCATAACATTATTTATCAATCGTGGATCAGGGGACAACAGAGGTGCACAGATATGTCATTATCTGTATCCGTATCCATTTTCCAAGCTAATATTCAATGGCAATGCAATTTTTGTGCCTTCAAGCATCAAATTGATTTAATTTTGGCAATAGATCCTCATCCATCACCCCTCCAACCGTCTCCCCAACAAGCTGAAACAAACAAAAAAAAAAATGTAAATCAAAACATTCTGTTTTGCATTGAAAATAGAAACCATTTACCGTAAAGGTAGAAAAAAATATCCTTCAGCTGAGGGGAATAATCCTAAATCCAATGGTTAGCATTGATGTGTTCACGTTAACTGCAGTTCAACGCGCAGAAATGGAAAAGAGTGCCATCACACTCAAGTAATACGGGGGGCTACAACTGCAACTACAATTTTAATTTCCATTTCCAAAAGCAAGAGTGGAACATGCCACCACCCTATCCCTGATTTTAAAAGCGAAACAAAACACAACACTCAGCAGCAACAACACAGAGATGTTTAAACAATCTAAACTCCACTGCGGCTGCAGCCACAAACACACATATTAAAGCAAAAAGAGCTGCACAGTTTGTACACACCATTTAGCACACACACAGAACGCTATGTTTCTAGGCAACCCAGTGGATATGCCTGTCTGAATCCTGTGAGCCTCGTGGCATTAATGCAAAGTCCTCAACAATCTGCTGTCAGTTCAGCTTCTTTGCTTGACCATTCTCAGTTCATGTTATAACCACTGTGACAAAATGGTCAGAAACAGCAGAAAGTCCTCACACACCTCACTGAAGGGAGACGCTGATAAGCAATGTAGCAAAAGTAGAAATCACCACTTAAGGATCCAACATGACCGTTTCAGCAATTACGCAAACCCAGCATGCACCTGTTGGTCACGCATCATCTACCAATATAATAACCAGCAGCTTTGGGTAGAAAAAATATCTGTTTGCGTTGCATTATTTTAGCTTTCCCAAATGATATTGTTATGATTAGTGGTCTGGCAAAAAACAGGAAGTGAACCCAATTATGCAGACTTAAGAAAGGCAGAGCGCAAGCTGTTCAAATAATTTATTTTACAAAATAAGGCAAACTAAATCCAACAGTTCAAACAGTTCAAATATCCCAAAAAAATCAAGGAAGCAGCTCCAGGGAAGCAAGACATGAGTCCAAACAGAGAAACCAGGGACTCTTACCAGAAATACAACAAATTTCACAGGAAACAGGAAAGCCACACATCAGGCATGACACAACAAAGACAAAGGGAAACACGTTCACTTAAATAGACAGGGGAGGAGACTAATCAGGCACAGGTGGACACAATCAAACAATCCTTTGGGCAGGAAAACACAGGAAGTAAAGCAAACTGAGCAGGGTCGCACTGAATCTGTATTGGAGAAGTGGAAAAGACCAAAATGCTCACAGTCAGTTGTGACGCTGTAAGTAATTACAAACTGCAGCCAATTATACTACATGTGACATAAAGCTCAATTAAGGCAGAGCTCCTTCATTGATCTATCTTGCTTGTGAACCTAAATGGCAACAGCAGTGGAGGCAGTGGCAAACTGTAATTGCAAGGACATCACAGCATGAGTGTGGGAGGGTGGCAGAGGTCGCCTCAACATTCTTTTTTGCTGCTTATTCTCTAATGATGCTTCCCAGTGATTCTTCAAACGACTGGCCTGAATTCAAGATTTAGCCATATACCTGTCTGGGAAACTATCCCACATCCTCTATGTTTGGCACTTTGACATTCAATTTAAATTAGAGGTTCGTTTTTCCTCCCTTTTCCTTTCACCTTTTCTTATATCCCTAAGTTTGGTCAAGTTTGAAATCTCTCCTTCAGACCATCATTCTTTGTCTTTGTGAGAGTCATAAAAATGACATTACCTTAAACTGGAGAGCCATTAGACTTTATTACTCTATTATGAGCTCTAATCCCCCTGCTCTCGTCATTGACAAAAAGTCAGATTACAAACACATTCACATCCAGGCAAAGCACGGAGAATTCAGGCTGGAGCAATAGTGCAAAGGAACAGCTCCCAGTTTGGTCATTTGAATAAAACTCACAAAGTTACACTTGCAAAGACGCGCACACACACATGTAAAGCAGATGCTAGATGACTGAAGAATAATCAACAACTGTACAACAAGCATGCACAAAGAGATAAATGACTGTACATGCACATATGCAGGTGACGTACTGTAAAATAAAGGGAGTAAGCCACAAAGTGGAGCATTGACTTGGCATCTGTTGAGGAGGAGTGAGTGTAAATAAAGCCTGCCAATAGTTTTTGTTTTTTTTTTTTTTAATTATTATTATTATTAACTTGTAAGCACAGATTTGTAATTCATGCCTTTGAAATGTTTAACTTGTGCACAGTAGTTTGAAGTACTGTTCAAGCTCCCAGGCTGTTAGCAGGAAGCTGTTAGCCTGCGGCTGGTATCTAAGTGCCAAAATAAAATGCTGAATTAACTTCTTCATATTAATATTATTAAGTTAGCCCTTGTCTCCTCGACACTCTTTCAGCCACAGCTGTGATGCTACCTTGGACAACTGAGCTGTGATGTATATGTAACAGTAGCGTAATGCAATACAGAACAAACAATTTTATTCTATATCAGGGGTTCCCAAACTTATTACTCAAAGGTCTGCATCTAATTTTTACACAAGGTCAGTGATCCGGAACAGTTCACAATAAAAAAATTATGTTTAATATAATTAAATCTAAATCTCCCATGACTGGGCCATCACCAGCCCGAGGCAGACAAGGCTCAGACAGTTAGTCCATATTTATTTCTGCCATATTCTTACACCTGCATATTGTGTCCTAGAGAAAAGGAGACACATTCTGTATCTGTGATTTAGAAGCTGATAGCAAATTCTGTGAACTCGAACGTGTGAACTCAGCAGCAACAACACACAACCTTTTTCCTCCAGCAGTTGCCATGACGACGATGTCAACGGTAGGGGGATAAGGCACATTAAACCCGCATCCATTCTCGGACGGGATCACTGCGAATGATCTCCAGCTGCACTGTATGTTCAACGTCACCAACAGTTAATTGATCAATAGAAAAGTATTACACTTAATAGCATGTTATTTGTAGCTTAACGAGGTTTGCTTCATAATTATCATGATCGACGCATCTTTCACTCCATATAGGGCTGTTGTTGCTCCATGTGCTCACAAAAATTACCAGAGAGTATAATGAGGACTTTCACACGCTTCAGAAATCAGCAAAAGAAACAAAGATAACAGTTCTAGCAGTGTCAGCGGTGGCACTGGAAGACCTGAACCGATCAGAAAATATTAGCACAGCTGCAAAAAGTGTCATCAGAGCAGCACTGCGCTGCGATGGCAATAAAGTGGGAACGCTTTGACATGTAGGCAGATGCTAAAAACATCTTTCTAAAGGCAGAACAGCCCAGTAAGAGACGTGGCAGTCACATCAGAGATATCGATGAGAAAGTATTGTAGCCTGCAGTGGGTGATGTCTGGTGCTACAATACAGACAACAGCCTGCATAAAGACCCTGTGGCGGCTGCAGAGTGAGAGAAAGCCTATGTTAAAATGTGATATTTTATTCAAGTAGTTGAATCTCAAATGTTTGAAAGCACGAATTACCAATTAACACATACACATTATTACTCTTTAAAAACATGATGGAAAGGATTTTCTGATTTTGACAGTGAAGACAGGAAAAAACTGTCAGAACTGCTGACTGACATAAACTGAGCGCACACATTCAGAACGTGCAATCTGGCACAGTTCTTGAACAAACTCGTGCGTTCAGTAGCGCAGAACTCGCACTCTTTTTTGTGCTCCTTTGCTGATGTGTCTCAAATGGCTCAGCATCAGGCGGCGGTGCATTTAAATTCACTTAACTGCATCTGTGCTCATTTACAACATCAGTGCAAGTAAATACTCCACTAAACTGAAAACATTCGGCTTCGTAAATAAGCCCTGTAGAGTCACATTTGGAAAACACTCTTAACTTCTAGGATTCGTCATTATGAGCACAGAGCTTGAACAGTCAGTATTTACTCAGAGCTCTGCTTGCTTTTATGGCCATTAAAATACTGTAAAGCGTAAATGCAATAATTTCGATATCTGTCAATATGTTCACAGTTTTCCATAAAAGCTTTCTGATATGCTGCATATATCATGAAGCCTATTTAGCTTTGTAGTATATGCTCTTCTCATTAGGACATTCTCCCCCCAGGGCTTTGAGATTCTTGTCGCTCGTAAATACCTTTAACCTAAATGTTGAGAGGCCATGACCATATTAGGCCCTCTCCTGTTGTCCTGTTGTGCAGTATATGCTCTGCCATGACCATATTAGGTCTTTTTTAACCCTTCTGTGTTAGTTGTGTCAACACAACTCCCCTATATAATGCATGTCTGAGATGCTGTATGTGTGCGTTGATTCTATTGGCTGAAACCACCCAGACATAGCATGCTGTCTGAGATGCTGTACTTGCTTTAATAAACCTTTTATATATTTAAACAAGACAGTATCGGCGGAGAACTTCTTCATCATCTTCACTTCATTGCTGCATCATTGATACACAACAGCTTCCTTAGAATGTTTACTCTAATTCATGATTGATAATGGGAAAGTGCTCTTTGCAGAGGTGACTAATTCACACGATAATAACCAAAGTAGTGTGGAGCGCTGAGACCTCTCTGGAGAAGATCAACATATTGTAACACTCACCTCACACATGGACAGAAATTTGATCTTCTAGAATGCCAGTCAGTAAAAGAGAGAAGCTGTCTACATCAGATATCAATAATGCTGCTTTAAACTGAAAACATTTCATCAACTGGATGTTTTTACTCTGAGTTGTGCAGCTCGCTGCACATATAGTGAGGCTGTTTATCCCGAAGATGATGAAACTGGAGCAGCGAGTAATGCAGGGTGGAAAATTGTGATTAGAATTGATGAGCAAAGTTTAACGTGATGTACGTAGATATTTTGATATGTAGAAGCTGCTGCCTTTTTGTGCAATGATGTATCTCAAATTGAGCTACATGAGGCCTAAATACGCCATTTTTGGCGCACAGCACTGTTGAATTTGTGTGTTTTTTATAACCCAGGTGAAAAAATATTAGATTTGAAGTATTCTCTTTTTTAAAGAAAGTACTAAGTACACTTCAAGTATACTTAAGTGTACTCAAGTAGTCCTTGAGTAACACCTGAGTAATACTTGAGTATACTTGAAGTGTAAAGTGTGTACTGAAGTACACCAGTGAAAATCAGGATTCATGAGCATTCAAAACACACTTGCAACATAATTGTATTATATCACTAATGTTTTGGAAATATACTTTAATATACTCTAAATGAAGTGAAACTAAAGTACACTTTAATTAAGCATGCTAACAGGATGTTACAAGAGGACAAGTATACTTTCACAAGACACTTAATTACTATTAAAAGTATTTTGTACTTTGAAATACCTTAAGTATTGGAGAATTAGTATATTCATTTTTAATACATGTAAGGAGAAATGACACCTATTTAGGAGTACACTTTTTAGAAGTATCTGTCAAATATATTTTCAATTAAGCACAAAAAGTAGAAGTATACTTTACTTAAATTATATTTGATATTGATATTTCTAATACACTAAAGTATACTACTGTTTGGCAGCAGTTTCCAAATCGTTTTTTCTTTGGGACTGAGAAAAAAAACAGGATACAACCTCACAAAGCGTTGTGCATATGCAAATAGCTGGCAAAAAGAGAAAAAAACATGCTTGGATTTTTGTCTTCACACACTGGCTCTCAGTCTGCGTTCCAATATTTAGCCTCACAGACACAAACACAGGCTGACTCATCTCACTGGAATATTTTGGCCGTTTCCGGGAAGAAACTGACTTTCATCTCGCAGGAACTTATGCAGACTAATCTATAACCAAGGACACGCACACATTGAAAAGTTTGACTCCGCTCCAGATGTTCAGATGTATTGCTGTGAAGAAACATATTTGCTTCCTCCAGCTTGCCGTTCCGCGCTTTTGGTTCCACCAAATGTTGTTTTATTTGCAATGAGAAGGAGTCCACCGGAGCGTAAATGTTTGTGCCGCGTTGAATTGAACCGCACTGTAAAGACAATAAAAGAATGTAAATGACTGAGGACCGGGATTCTTCTTTTGTGTCTTCCCTCTGTATTTCTTCGTCCTCATTTGTTGTACAGAGACATTTGAAGTATTTCATTTTCGTGGGTGTCTTTCCTTTGAGTGTGAGAGGCAGAGATGCTTATTTTTAGTGGAAATGCCGTACACGATGTTCAGTCATGGCAATGTTCTGCTGTTTACACAGTGTTTCTACAACAGGCCCAATCAGAACTCTGATAGGTGCATCATGCAAACCATGTGTTTGAACTTAAAACTGTACATTTCAATCAACACCTCATTTAAAAGACACACAGATGAGTCTCTGTTTCCTTTAGGAGGCCTACAGGCTTCACTGTCTAAACACATATAGGTAAAACTTGCAAGACTGGCAGTAATGCAGTACTCTTAATTCATATTATTTCACATAGGATTTTTCACATTGCATGGGCGTGTGTATGTGTGTGTTTAAGTCTTGTGTGCACTTCCTGTGTGAGCTGTAATTCCCTGGCAGTTTCCAAAAAGAAATCTTTTTCTTATCTCCGCTTTGTTTTATGTTTAAATTCTTATTTTTTTTTTCCCTCCATCAATCTGTCACTCGCCTCTGAAAGTTCAAATTTTGTTTTTCTGGCCATATGGCATTCGCGCTTTGAATTCTAACTTCATGCAAGTAATTGGTATGATTCCAACTTCAGAGAGTATTTCTGTGTGCTGGTGCTTGTGTTAGTGCACTTGCAAATTTCTTGTGGGTTTTAACTGCATTATGGTGTAAATAGTGTTGTTTTGAAGATTTAGGGTGATTTTATATTTAGGAAGAAAGATGAAAGAGCGAGCAGAACTAAATGCAAGCATGGCTGATGATTTTCAGCCATCGGTAAGCCAAAAATGGAGATAAAGAGAGAGAAGAAACAATTAAAGTAATAGAATATAAAGAATAATAAATAAATTGCTCCCTGCTATGCAAGAACTTTTGTTTGATCAAGCTTACTGCTGTTACATGTTATATGCCAGTGATCCTGCTCAGATGTTCCATAGGGGCTTGCAGTCATTGATTGCATATGCAGAAATCAGAGGTGGTTTTGAATGTTTTAACCAATCAACTGCAAATCACAAGCACATTACTTCACCACAAGACTTCCCCGACCCGGGAGGCCAGTTTTCCTCTTGGCTCTCCACTGTGACTAACCATAGGCTTCACTCGGCAGCACTCTTGAAACCCAAAATATGAGTCACTCACTGTATATCTGACTTACACTGACACACACTGTGTGCATCCATCAGCAGCACAGCATGGCAGATACTTGCCAACGCAGGGGTTTGATGCGAGTTATCAGCTTGAAGGATGGTCTTTCTAACCACAACAGTAGGCCGTCCTGATATGCCAGAAGCAGTTATTCCGAGGCTGAACGCTCTCTTACTGATGAATTCCAAAGCATTACAGCACTGTGTATCTAATGATATAACATGGTACTGTAGGTGCTGCTATAAACTTATAGGCAAAATGTTTACTTCTCCTTTAAAAAGAGGCAAGGAAAGTCTTTGTGGCACATTCTTTTACCCATACATGTTTCTGTGTCTTATAGTAATTTTGCATTAAATTCACATCCACAACAGCTTTGTTTGGAAATAAAGCAGACACATCTCGTCCTTGGTCTCAATTCAGCAATGTCAGCGACAGTAAAGTTGTGTTGTTGTGCTGTGAGACATAACAACCTACTGATTGATGGCAAAAGTATTTGGGTCAGATTTTATGATGTTCTTACACCACTGGTGTTTTGGTGAGGATATATCCGATTATTTACTCAGCATTCTTTTCTTAATACATATTTTCCATGTAAAAATTTACAATCGATGCATGCTCGTGCTCCGTTTTGTGAAGAAGGTTAAATGAGAGAAGACTTTAATTAGAGGAGGAGATGTTTGAGCGCGCAAGGAAAACCCAAAGCAAAAGTTCATTCTGGTACAACTGCAGTGAAGATTAGTGATTCTCAGCTGCATTGATGCACTGGGCAAACTTCAAAGATGTTCTCTGTTTTTTTTTTGTTTTTTTTTTTCATGCCGCTAAGGAGCAGGAACGAGAAGTTAGGCAGGAAAAAAGTGAAAAAGTACATGTTCTGTGTCTCCTCCATTCCTTTCTGCCTTTACGGTGCACCATCCATCACTGGTCAGGGAGAGACCTGCAGACAAACTGAAATTCAAAATGTATCATTGTCCCAGCAATCACGCCCTCTCCTTCACCCGTCTTCCCCATGTACTCTGCTTCCCATCTGCCGCCTCTTAAATCTTTTTTATTCCCTCTTTTTGAGGCCGGTAGTGGTGGCCAGAGCATCATCCCTCATTACACATTTAAAAAAGTCAAATCAGTGTGTTGAATGAGTTCATATTTATTGCCCCAAGTTAAGTGGTGGCACCGCGTGATGAATTCTAAATCATTTTCTGCAGTTCATGATGCAATTATTCAGATATCATCTTTTTCTTTTATTTTATTTTTTTCCCCTGTAACAATTTGGTATTAATAAGCGTTGTTTGTAGCGTGGCACGACTTGCCTCAGCTCCACGAGTACACTGTGTGGTGGTGCCGTGCTAATTTTTACAGTTAACAATTGGGCAGATGATTGGAGGGTTGGCTACATGACAATCTGACTTCTTTGTCTTGGTGGCTGCCTGTCTGAGATGGAGCACAAATGAAAATAATGTGAGTCTGAGGGGGAACAAACCACCAGCTTGATGAATAAATCCCCTTTTATTGAGGAACACCACCAAAACTTTCCTCCAGATTCATTCATTCGAGTGAACAAGATAAATCTGCAGTCAACGAAAATAAGTGCAGCTTTTTTCACATTTTAGTGAAATGCTTTTGTTTTGAAATTTGAAATTTCTGAACATAATACTGCACAGCAGTGGTTTGAACTGAACTCATTTTCACAATGGCAATGCTAACACACTGATGGTAAGTAGGTTTGACTTTTAACATGTTCGCCGTTTTAGTTTAACATATCACATGCTAATATTTGCTAATTAGCACAAAACAACTAATACAGCCAAAGCTGATGGAATTAGTTTGGCAGATGTAAAACAAAGCAGTGGACAGTTTTGTGAAGGGGTCACCAAAGTGATTACAATTCATCCTAAAGGGTATATAAATGTGTCAAATTTCATGGCAAGTCCATCCAATAGTGGCAAAAACATTTTAGTAAAAGATAAATATGTCAACATCATGTTGGCACTAGAAGTGAAATCAAAGGATTGCCAAGGGCACGTGGATTCATCGTATGAGGACAATGAACATATGTTCAAAAAGTCATGGTTATCCACAGATATTTCGGTGACTGACTAACAGTTTGGTTTCACCTCTCTCAATACAAACGCTTTGGTCACTTTGAATTCTCCTGTCTTCAACAGTTGATAGGATATGGGAAGCAGAAAGTGGCTCCTTGCTTCATATTCACACCAACCATCCGCAGTGACTTGCTCCTCAGTCAGTCTGCTTCTGCTGCTTTTGTAGTCATTACTCACATGACCCCAAGAGGCTGTTTGCTCTCACAAGCCTAATAATGCTCACAAGCCTAATAATGCATGTGTCTGAGCGCTGGGAAGTTGCACAAGGCTGCCTCCAAACTCCGTACACTGGAGATCATTATCGCACAAATGCAATACTGTTGACAAAAATTGAAAAATGATTAGATGATGAAGAATGTAGAGATTCAAGTGCAAGGAGTTCAGGTAGGATCCTACCTTGGCTGCTTGTTTTTTTCACAAAGGTCTGACCTCCCTCCTCTTTCCTCTCATTAGAGTGATTTATGCTGTCTTCCAAAGCATACCTGCCACTGTCTGCTTGAACTCAGTGTGAGGTCCTGTTGTCCCTGAATGATGCGTCTGTATACATGACAAATTAGATGTTGATACGTCCCTGCGCCAGTGTGACAAAGATTTACAACTCTTGGCAGCTTACCTGATTCTGATTTTTATTCGGCCCCTGCTTTCTTTTTCATTCTCTCTCCTTCCTCTGCAGGCAGCCGTGTTATCCTTCAAATGCTTTGCACTTGTCATCTGTCATTTAGATGAGTCACACTCTCTCCGGCAAGTGAAAATAGCTCGTTAACACGCAGCTCATAGGGGAAAAACTGACACTTTTAATGGCTAACTGAGAATTCTTTAAAAAAGAAACTTTACAAAGGATGGTTTCCATGTGCAACCCCTCGTTTCTCCTCCCCTCATCTGTCTGCAGCCACTCTCCTTCCCTCTTTCTCTGCCCTTTCAGTCAGTGAAGCGTGTGATTGGACAGCAGTGATGCTCATTACCATAATGCTGCGGCATCCATCTTCAGCCTGCATGAAGTTGAGGAAAACCTACTGTGTTGTGTGTGTGTGTATGTGTGTGTGTGTGTGTGTGTGTGTGTGTGTACTACTCACATTGTGGGGACATCCGTCTGTTTACACAATCACACTGGGGGGGACTCGCCTTCCTTATGGGGACTAAAGGCAAGTCCCTATAACGTAAATCATTACAGGCACTTTGGGTTTGGATGGAAACGATATTGTATGCGTGTGTGTGTGTGTGTGTGTGTGTGTGTGTGTGTGTGTGTGTGTGTAGAGCCGCAGCAGCAATAACCCTCGAAGACAGGGTCAAACACAGCACTGAACAAATGTCTCATTCGCAGGCAGACACTTGGAATTTCCATGCCATTCGAAGTGCAAACAGTTCCTTAGTCACTTTCCTGGCTTTCAGGTTTCTGCTGGGTCCGGATCACATTGACAGATGCTGGTTTTGTTGCACTCGCCTTCCAAAATCATTTTGTATGTGACAACCTCACATGCACAAACAGGTTTTAAATAATACCCCAGTTAACCACAGTCTTTGAACCCTTTTTGATGCGGAAAAGTGAGAAGCCATTCCCCAAATTGCCCATTATAACTGTCCATCGACTTTTACAGAGCTGCTTTATACCATAGTTGTGTGCAAGAAGCTTTACAATGCAGTTAGTATAATAATGGGGGATTCAGGTACGTTCAGTTTCACAGCAGCAGCATTATGAGGTTTTTGGGCTAGCCAGAAAAACACCAGTCGGTGCCACTTACAAAGCATGTATGACCGCCTTTCTCTTCAGTTCAAGGTCAAACACAGATTTTTTGCTTTTTGTTATATTTTCAAGAAAAAATCTTTATCGTTGCCATGACAATGACCACCTCGGTTATGTTCTTATTTGACGACAGAGACGTATGCAACATGTGCATAAATGTCTTTGTTTTACAGAGGGGGACTCATGCACAAGAGAAATGAGAAACTTTGCCTCAGCCATGCAGTGAAAGCTGAAACTTTAACCCTATTAACAACTGACCAAGAACCTATGTTTGCTGTTCTTTCACATGAATTCCACATTTGGTGTATTTAAATTGGTAGGCCTTTTTTAACAGCAGATGTTTTTACTTATCATGACAAACAAACACACACACACACACGAAAATTCATTAAGAAGTATCTAAAAATGAAAACCTGACTGAAATTGTCAGGTGGTAATCAGACTGCAAAACATAGGTGCATATATATGTACATGCGTAAACATACACATAGTAACTTCCCCTTGACTGATTTTGTTTGTGTAGCATCCCACTAATCTGTACATTCTGTATTTCCTGTTTTATTTTGTAAGACCAACCTCTCAGTTCCTGCCCTCATGTCTCCCTTGTCCTTGATTATCCACACCTGCTCTCATCCTCACCTGCACCTGATTTTGTCATTAGTCCACTATGTATACCCAGTATTTTTTTTTTCTTTTTTACTCAGTGTTAGTCTTTCTGGCTTTGTTGTTGTTGTTTTTTGGATTTTTGCCTTCCCCTGCCATGATTTGTTTGCCTGTGTTGGACTTATCTCCTGTGTATGACTGCCTGGTTTACCAGCAAATATTTGCTTTTTCTGAACTTCACCTGATGCCCAGTGAGTCTCTGGATTGTCCTGATTGCAAATCATTAAAAAATATCTATCTCCTATCTTGAGTTTTTATGCTGTTATTTCATGGTGACTAAAAAGGGTCGACAGAAAATGAAGAGAAAGAGAGACAGGGAATGACATGTGACCAATGCCCCCAGAAAGATGTGAACCAAGTCACTGGCTCACACCTGTCAGTGGGCAGATCAATGAACCCCTACCAGTTCTCTTCAAGGCACACATACATTTCATATGTTGCCAATACTCACCTTTACAGAGCTGTCACGTCGCCTATTTTTACATGTCACAGTAGGAGAAGCACAGGTGTAATTAACAATGGCTATAATAGCTGAATTCAAATTAGCTGTTTTGATTTCTTGGACACCTGGACAGGACAGAGCCATATACCACTGCTGCCTAAATGGAACAGCCACAATTAATCTTATTGATCGCACCTGTGCTTTACACCTGCTAAAAGCACATATAAATTATGATATTCCATCTCTGAGCAGAGTTTAGCTCTCAGCATTTCCTCTGCAGCCGACAGTGAGTGCCGCACAGACTGTTTATCATATGCGGACACCGTGTTTTCTGTGATTTACATTCGATACTCAGCCAAGCTCAAAGGTCCCATTTTAAACATCTCTCTCTTTCACCTGAACAACAGGGAAGTAAATGAGCAATCTGTTCTCACTTCTCAGTGCCTCCAGAGCACCTAAATGGATGGCAACAACAGACTTAAGGGCTGAGGTGACTCGTCATAGTCAAAACTTAATGTGTGTTTTGTTTTTTCTACACTGAAAGAAAAGTTCTTACATAGTTTTTTTTTTGTTTGTATTGTCGCTCTGGAGGTTGTAGATGTTGTGTTTTACTGAATTTTGTGGGCATATCTTATCTTTTGCATATGCTTTGAGGTTTTTAAAATCTACTTACACTGATTCCAATCATGCACGCTGTCACAGCTCATCCCCACTATTCAAACTGAGCAGCTGGACAATTGTAGTTGACTGCAGCTGAACATTATCTTCTTATACTTCACTAACTGCATTTCCACATGCCATTCATGCAGTCATTTTGTCCTTTGTCTTTGAACCTAATACCCTCGGTGCTCTCTCCATGATAAAACTTCGATTTCACTTGAAAGAGCAAAAAGTTAAAGAGTTATGAGAGACCAAGTTTGAGAAAACTACAATTTCAAAATGATTTGAGATCTTCCGGGTGCTCAGGGGTCCGATAAAACTTTCAGAACTTGTCATCAAATAGCTTGGGAAGTTTTTGAATTTCACTTTTGAAAAGTTGTTGAAACCCTGTAGACGAGTAAGCTGGCAATAACTGCAAAAAGCAGTGACAGTCCACAAGACTAGCAGAGAGACTGACAGAAGCACAAACACTGGGAGGAGAGAACAGGTAGATGGGTTGCCAGATAGAAGGACAAGGAAAAGAAAAATGGAGGAAGGAGAGGGAAGAAGCAGGCTAATAGAAAAGATCTCCAGACAGATGCTGCAGGCAGAGAAAAATGGCAAAAATGATAACCAGACACAAACAGATGCTAAACAAGGCGGGGAACTCATCATAATATAATAGTGCTGAGGGTGAACATGCAGGCAGACTGTGTATTTTTTTTTTTGGCACTGTGACCCACCCACGTCCAACAGCCCCCCCAGATATCTCTGAAATGAAAGTAGCTCATCACATCATTCTCAATGTGCTGAAAACCACATCTCTGCCATCGTTGTTTGGTAGTATGGCCATGACGGCTGGGTGTAATTTTCTGCCACATCACAAGAAGCGATCGGAATAATGGTCACTCTCCGGCAGAGCGCAGCGGCACTTACCAGACTGGAAAAAATAGGACTCGAAATCTGTGATGCTGCGTGAGATCCAACATGAACACCATATACCCGAAAAAAAACATGGCGCAAACCCTGATCCTGTTGCAGTTTCGGGAGAAAATTAATATTAAGACTTCGACCATGCATCTAAATATTTCTTAGAGAGAGAGATGCACACATGTTCATGATGATAAAAACAAAAAGCAGAATAAAACAGCTTCCAATAACAACTGAAAGAACACTGCTGTTAGTGAGTAAGGGCAAATCAGAGCAACTCAAGGTCTCTAACAAGAGGAAAAACAATACATTAGACTGAAGCTACATTTCGGTTTAATTACGTGATACTTGACAAGGTCCATAAAGAAAACACAATTCCCGACTCACCATTATTGTTTGTGATGCCACATGGATGCTTGATACATTCCTAATGCTGCAGTTGTCCTCAACTTTACACTGGTGTGAGAGTCTGAGCTGAATACACAGCACAGAGTGTGACAGCGATGGCTCCGATGATGAAGTCTCATGTGATTTTAAACGCTTATGGGCGCTCAAGGAAGAGTCATTTCTCAGATGATCATTATCATGTCATCATAATAAAACGTTCTCGTGGAGAAGGCGCTATTTGTGCACGCTGTTCAAGACCTCGGCTTTTGAAAATAGGTCACATGGGGTTTAATGATGCACCTGCCGGATGTCTCTCTGTCTGTGACAGACAACTGAGAAGACAAGCAAGTGAGACACAGGGCAGAAAGACCAGGAGAGAGACAAAACCATTAAATTTAAAGATCTTTCTTCGCAGCGTTATTATCCGCACATCTGAGCAAAATGCAAAATCTCACCTTGGGAGACAAAAGAGCAAAGGAGCTTTTCAGGTGTGTGTGTGTGTGAGAGAGAGAGAGAGTATGCATGTATGCGAGAATGAGAGAGAGAGTAAAATATTGCAAAGCCTGATATTAGTTTTCCAGCTGTACAGTGATGCTACATGAGCTCTCTGATCATAGAATCAAATCCCACACATGTGCACTTCTTTACTTGTTAGGACCCACATTCACACAGTGCATCCTGAAACCTTGACCATCACAACTCACAACCATCACATAACCCTTTCTCAAGGTCTAAAATCCGTCCTCACAAAAATCTAAAAACCCACATACACTCACCCACCCATACACTCGCTATCTTTCACTACCTCTTCCTGATCCTTGTCAGCTCTGCCAATTACAGCCAGAATATCCTCCTTAAGGGCCCATCAGGAGCTCCTGGAACCTTCTAGAAATGTCACCCGTCAGTTTCACTGTGCTCTCTGAGAATTTCTTTCTTTCTTTTTCTTTCTTCATCTTTTTCTTTTTTTTTTTTTTTCTTTGTTGTCTGGCTTCAGTGACTGGTCAGTCCCAAGCTGATGGGAAGATTTTGGCTATCAGGGTGTCCTGGTGGTTAGGGAGCATACTGTCTTCCGTGATCGCAGCGCCCTTGTTCGATTCCAGCTGGCGACTTTGTTGTAAGTCATCAGCTCCACGGCTGATGACATGAGGGGACATACTCTTGTTTACAGAGGGAGGACAGAGGTCGGAGCTGTGATTCACTCAACAGACATAACACATAAATAATTTGATACTCATATTCTCTGTGTTTTGTTTGTAAAAAAAACATGTTTCTTTTTCCTCTTGTGTGTATATCTTTTCACAAAATACCAAATTGTTTCCTAATATTCTTAGATTCTTAGCGAATAGTTGGACTGAAAAATGGACTTTGCTTGCTTTTTCCCTTAAATGAAGCAATCCCTTTTGATTCACACAGTTGCGGATCATGGTTTTTTTATATTGCCTAGTTGCATGTCTACCCCTGATTAATAGACTGGTTTTGAACTGCTTCTATTTACATTCATATTATTTATGAGGCAGTTAGTCATAAAGCTCAAGCTTGGAGCTGGTATGATTGGATGACGTGATTGATAGCGTTTCATACACAGGGGCTGACTGTGAGGGAGCTCTGATTTGCTATTGAATCATTGCTTTTGCAAGACAACCTTTCCACCTAGACCTAAAATTTACTCCGTGCTTTAAGTGTTTAAGGATTGTTACCGCAGCTCAAATGCAAGTTTTCCATTCCAAGAAACCAATTCTGACAAAGACCAAATGTTTGGCGGTGCGAGAATAAAGTTCATTTTTAACTAGAAAACTAGTAAAAAGTGAAAAAGGAAATGTCATTAAAAACTTTTATGACTGTTCAATTTGAATTAGTGCAGATCTCGGAGTGCTGCGCTGTTTGAAGTTGGAGGTTTAAATCCGTTGTTGACTCCAGCAGCCTGATGGGGGAAGAAAAGAAAGTGTGATCGAATGAGAGGAAAAGAGCTGAAGGTGGAGAGAAAATGGCAAGAAAACACAGGGTTTCAGAGATGGATAGAAGGAAAATGGCAAATAAAAGAAAAGGAAGATGGATGAACAAAAAGAGTTTCCATAGAAGGGTATTAAGGCATGAAGAAACAGGAGGAGGAAGGGAGGAAAAGTGAGATTACCTGCTTATTGACTGAGGCTCTTTATTAACATTTCTTCATTGCTATATTTCCGCCGTATGTATTTTTTATCTTCATCTATTTCTTCATACTTTCACCGCAGCAATTCGTCACCAGTGGAGCATTCGAGTGCTGCTGGAAATCCCAATGCTCAAGTCATGGTGCTTGAGAGTGAACATCTCCGTTCAAAAGCAGGAAGTAGTTCAACATGCTCATACCGTAGCTAATAGAGGTTAGCGGTCATTCAGACCAAAAGCAGCTCTGCCTTAATAAAACACAGGAGGTGAGACAATAAAGTGCAAGTATAGTTGCAGTGATAGATCCATAAGTTTTAAAGTTTCTATTGTATTGCGAGATGATGCTTCTCTGTGAATGTCTGAAGTTGATGTGAGCACAGCCTTGAACACTGAAATGTATTGTTTTGCATCAGGAAGTGGTGTAACACGCACATATCTGAGCTATTAAAGCTAAAGGGCGATTAGTGGAAGGTTGGGGTGGGTGCTCAAAGCATGACTGACATCAGGGACATCCAGAAAGAATATACTCCTGTTCACATAAGGCCCCTAAATCAAAGCTATGCATGCGCTGAAATGTCTAATAAATGATTAAACTACGGTGATGACAACACCCACACACGGCATGAGTCAGTAGGTTTTCACCTGGCAGCAATTTGACATGTGTTTTTGTGTGTGCATGAGCCCCAGTCAATAAACTGTTTTGTGGGTGTGAAAATGTGTCTGATATCACTATTCATCCTTTCTGAGATTCTGTGTATGTCTGCTTTCATCAAAGTAACGCTCTAAAGCACAACAGGTGCATTTTGAATCTGAGTCATATCTGGAGCAGCGAGAGGCAGCTTATTAACGAACTCCCTTTTCACAGAAATTTTCTCCTGCTCAGCAGGTAGAACTTGTCAGAGTGCAGTTAAAAATCATTTTTCCTCCTCTTTTACAGGCTTGGATTCACAGAACACTAAACCAGGAGAGTACTGAGAAGAGCAGACACATTTAAACAGGGAGTCGATTGTTAATAGAATAAACTCGTGTGTTTTATTAACCATAACTCACATGAGACTCATATGTGTCACCTGGCATGAAAGACAATTTCCATACATGCATTATATTGTCAATTTGTGTCCATATATACTACTGTGCAGTAATATTTTTGATAAAGAACATTTCAGAATATGAACAGTCCTAAGGTTATTCACGTCTAACTTACTATTTATGACAATCTCAACTCTCTGGCTGCTATGATAGATATGAAGGTCATTATATATTGCAGCATAATCCGAAAAGTAAATTCAGTGTCACATCCTCAACTCTCATTTGCATATACAGGCGATCATGAAAGATTACGTTCACAGCACAGGTGTAAAGATTTATAGGCGTTGTATTTCTGCAGTAAAACAGCTCATTCTTTGCATTAACTCTGTGCTGCTCAGTAAAGAACCGATTTAATTTGCACTGTGCAGACTAACTTCAGCACCGCGATGCTGGTCATCCACCGAGGCACAGATGAGTGAAATGTCTCATTTAAATTTGTAATTTTGATATTTCCAAAAGGCACCTGAAGGCAGCATAGATTTGATTTTTAGTTTGTGTTGGGAATTAATTGCGACTGAGCCAATCAGTCTGTCATCGCGAGCTCAGTCTGTGAGATGCAAGATGCACCAACGTGCAGCTGGAAATAGACACGACTTGAACTAAAAAGATGCAATAAGTTTGTTTAGGCTACTTCACAGACGCACAAGGTACTCTTAATTACTTTGACATTTTACACATTACACATTGTCATTCCATCCACTGTTAATGTTTTAAGTAAAATATGTCAACACTCCTTCCACCACTGGCTGCAGCATCAAACAGGGGCACAAAATCCAAAAACAAAGAGACCGAGATGATCTCTGCCACAAACACAGGCATGATGTCAAATAGAGTAAATATAAATCAAGGACAAGGCAGGGAGAAAAAAAGAGACGACACTTTTGTCTGTAGGAAAAATAAAAGGTAGAGACAGAACTATATACAGACAGCAGGTACTGATATAAGCAGTACAGGAAGATGTGCAGAGTCAGAGGCTGACACGAGCTGTGAGGTGGAGGGAACAGAGGAGACCAGAGAGACAGAGAGGCAAGCAGAGTGACTGATACAGACACACAGAGTGGAGAAGCCAGACAGGTCAGAGATGTTTTAAAGAAATGAGCTTATAACCTCTCTTCAGGTAGACTGTGTGTGTGTGTGTGTGTGTGTGTGTGTGTGTGTGTGTGTGTGTGTGAGAGAGAGAGAGGGGGGGGGGGGGGGGGGGGGAATAATAGTAAGGTTTCAAGAAGAGCAGAGCACTCAGATGTCCCCTGCTCAGAGGAGCTGACCTTTACAGGATCAGAGTTGAAGCAACGTGTGTGTGTGTACGTGTGTGTGTGTGTGTGTATATATATATATATATCCACGTAATGTTTGTATGCGATCTTCTTGGATGTGTGTGAACACTATAAAAGCACAATATACAAACTATCACATCCATGATACAATATACAGTGGTTTGCATTTGGTTAGATTGGGGGAAGATGTGCTCTTGGTTATATACTGAAACAGACATGAAGCACGATACACACATGAACTCAGGATCCGCACCCCGGTCTGCAGTATCAAAGTCCAGCACGCTGTACAGCCACCGTCTATCCTGACCACCCGCATACGACTACCATGCATTAGTAGGAAGAAACTGGAGAAAACACGATAGTGGATGTGATTGGCCATGATTGTCAAAGCCTCTAACACGCAAAGATATATGATAAGGTATTCTTTCTGGTCCCACTCCTTATCCAAGTGCGCCACAGGTGCTGATTCAGACCGGTGAGACGAACAGGGTGGATATTTACAGTATCTGAAACAAGATGCATCATTAAAACATGTTGAATAAAACATCACAAGGTGCTTATCAGTCCATATGTTAAGCCTGTATGTTGAGTTATTCGGGTTTGATCGAGTCAGCAGCAGGTGATCCATCACAAGGATCATACTGTTTACCCTCCTGTAATATCATTTCCATGCAAAATTGTCTGTTATGAATATTAATGCACATGTGCACGTAAGCTATCCTGTGCACGCACATATCCAAGGTATGTTTTCCACCATTGAAAATATGTGGCAGGCAGAAATTTCAGGGGTGGATACCTCAAAAATTAAACAGAATCTACTCGTATGGCAGGAAAAATTCCAATGAATCGCATGAATTTAAATAATTGATCTGAGAATAACTCCAACACCCAAAGTCTGAGAGAAGCCCAGAAGCTTTAGCTGCCTCTAATCCAGCCAAACATTTGGCTCCACATGAAAACATGTCTCATAAATGCATCATATGTTTTAGGGTATATTGTCCAGCTGTAGATACCAGTGGGTAACAGCTTTTTATGGAACTTGGTGAACTACCTTGTTGCAATGCAATAGAGCTGTCATGCTCTGAAATGATTAGACTTGTCGGTTCCTGTATGTGACATGTTTTATATTTGTCGGTGTGTCCTTATCCTGTGTGTGTGTGTGAGTGTGTGTGTGTGTGTGTGTGTGTGTGTGTGTGTGTGTGAGTGAGTGTGCGAAGAAGAGCATGTAATAGCACCTCTCATGTGCATGCCACACTGTGTCTTTTGATTCCGGTGTTGACTCTCTCTGACCTGAGGCGAGGACAGTAAATTGGCACAGCGCAGTGTTTGGAGGAGTTTGAATTGAGGTGAGGGCCCCGGTGAGAAACTCTTGACTTTCAAACTAAAACTTTCTAAGCTAATTGAAAAAAAACTCAAACCAAAGATCAAGGGATTTGCAGCCTGATATTTACCGCGCAAAAAAAATGCATTTTGAAAGATTTGAAGATAGTCTTGTTGTCACATAAAGCTTCTCTGCAGTCATACTGTATATCAAAAGTGGTTATTCACTGCCGGAAACCTGCACGTACTGACAGGAAGATGAAAACCAAGATGATTAGCTTTCAGCCCTTATCTCTTTGGAGTTTGTATATCCTCCCTGTGCTCATGTCAGATTAACTCCAGGTTCTCTGGTTTTCTCAAATAGTCCGCACACTACTGTCAAATTAGTCTCCGGTTTCCTCTGACTATTTTGTACAGCAGTTTACAAGTGCATGTACAGCTGGTGTCTAACTATCGCTTGTGGTGAAGTACCAACCTGTTCATGTTTTTTCTCTGCCCTCTGCCCTGTACATCCTAGAAAAGCCTCCAGCATCCCCCTCAGGCAAATCATTCCAGAGCCTAGAGGGCTCTAACAGCTAAGACTGGAATGTTACCTGTGGGAACCGAATATCAGAACAAACCAGACCAAGAAAGCTCAACAGGTGTGGACATTGTACGGGACCTCTTATACTTTGAAACAGCTTACGTGATATTGTAAGAGGCCACCTACACTTCAGGAATTCATATGTTTGATTTGAACATATGCAGAAAGCCAATTACAGAACGCAACAGAAACTGGCAAAGGAAGGTAGGAGCAGACGAGTGGGAGAAAATACGAAATATTGTTGTGAGACCAACAATCTTGCAACTAAAAGATTAAAAAAACACCAACAGCTAGAGCTAAGTTAATTACACAAACTGCAAGCAAGAAAAACTGAATTTACAGGTGGATGACTGTTATCAAGATAATCCTACAAATATATTTGCTGGGCTCCATAAGAGCAATATATATATGCAGTGTGAATTTGTATAATTCCATTAAGCGTCAGCTAATACAGAAGATAGATTTTCCCAGTGCATCTCATTACAGAATCTAATTCCTTGAGATTACTTTGGATTAGTCTCTATGTGCTTTTTCTCCAGGGTTAATGAATAAGCACTCCAAGTGTTCCTAGATATCTTAATTAGGCACCAATTTGCTTTGCAGGACACATTTTTTAAAGTCTCTGTTGAAAATATAACAAAACTGAGAAAGTGACAATTCTTCACCCTAACGAGGAAAACATTTTCAATACTGTTTGCTTTATTTCTCAACGATATCAATGTTCTTCTTCAGTGTTTCTCAAATAATTTTCAGCAGTGTGCTGAAGATTCGTTATCGTACCAGGTTATAATGGAATCAGTGTGGTTGTGTAACAGTTTTGGCCTTTTGTAAAGTTTGAAATGCAATCATCGCTCCGCTATCAGACAAATCCATTTTTAAGAATGTTGTACAGTGAGGTGGGAGGTGACATTTTCCACACAGTTAGTTCTCGTGAAAAAGTTCAACAGAAACAGAAAAAACACTTTCCGCTGATTCAGTGTGTTCTTTGCTACCTTTCAGCACAGCAGGTTTAAGTTAACAAGGATGTAATAAATGTATTTTCAACCATTTTAGGCTTTAAATGTGTCTAGATGAAGGCCAGGGAGCATGGGAAGGATCTGTCCTTACAAAAATCAAAAAATAAAAGAAATGGACAGTGTAATATTTCCAAATCTTACACACAGACCTTCATATACAATGATATGTCAATAGAACAGCACACATGCAGAAAACCAGTGCAAGGGTGGACTTTATTTTGGGCTGACTTTCAGCCAATTCTGTTCCTCTTTTGGACTGCATCTTTCAGACATTCACAAACGCATACACACACATCCACCCCC
Source organism: Chaetodon auriga (assembly GCF_051107435.1). Taxonomy (NCBI): domain Eukaryota; kingdom Metazoa; phylum Chordata; class Actinopteri; order Chaetodontiformes; family Chaetodontidae; genus Chaetodon; species Chaetodon auriga. Next base: position 8,700,052 of record NC_135092.1, read on the forward strand.
CTGCTCCCACACACACACACACACACACACACCAAGCTAATCTATTTCCAATGGATTGTAATACTGAGGTCAGGTCGTGTCTGTGCCTCCTCATCAGCTTGTTAAATCTCACTCTGAAACACATTCAGCATTTAAACACTTTATGGTAATTAGGCTTCCTGCTGAAAAGAGCCGATCCTGAGACCTGCATTATTACCATTTTGAACTCACTTAGCTAGAAACAGAGCGCACATGTCAGATTCTAAATGTGCTCTTTGAAAGGTTGTTTTGAAATAACAGTGAGGCAAAACTTGTTTGCTTCGAATATAAAATAACGGGATGACAAGATTCTGGGGTAAACAGTGTTATTAAAGCATATAAAAGCCACACAAATTGTAATAAAACACAATTAACTGTCCTCGGCTGTCAAAAGGAGGAATTAAAAATGACAACAAAAAAGCGGGGTTGCATTCAGTAGCTGGGCGAGCTAAAAGGAGATATACTATTGACATGACAGCTCATGTCATAGCATATATAAGAATTCATAACCAAGCACGGTCAATATTAGGTTTCTAGTTGTTAAACTGTCAGGATGGCTTGGGTATTTCTGAAAAACCTTTACTCAGTGCTTGCACTGCTGGTGTTGATGTAGCTCAGGTCGCTGTGTCTGGTTCACTGATTCAAACCATTAGATGGAGGAGGCAGCTTCAGGAGGCTGGCTGGATTCTGGATGTGATCCATCTGTTGCAGATCCTGTTTGACTCGTCTATATTTCTGCCTCTGTATGCTTTGCACTGTATGCATATCTTTTGTGAATAGAACTGCTTTTTTGTATGTGCTGCACAAATCATGCACATAATATTCTTTGAAATTAATCAACAGCCCTCAGTATGCATATATATCATGGAGCAGAGGGCAGACAGAGCATGCAGTCACCTTGTTATGGTCAAAAAATGGCACGTCTTACCTTCTCTGACTGAGCAAGACGGTATTTAAGAGATTAATGCACTGTCTCAAGTCAGCTCTGCTCAACCTGCCTTGGGCAAGACATGGTTTTGGCCTGGGTTGATTTGACATTTTTCTCTATTGATCAGCTGACTAAGCAAAGAGCAGCAGGATTTGACAGCACAAAGTTTGTTACATGCACCACAGTCAAAATTTAACGTGGGAGAAAACTGCAAAGGAAAATAGATCATTAACACATAAAACAAGACCTTTGGGCAAGTTTAATTTCTTTAACATTGATTTTAGGTTAATGTATCTGCCTATAACACTGTAGTGTTGTGTAAATCTCTGTAATATACAGCAAATATTCTTGCCTTAAAACATCTACAGAAATAGATTTTCCTAACATACTATGTAATTGGTCATTGTGCCTTTGTGTTCATTATTTTTGGCTCTAATGCACCATCCCTACTGAGAAACACATGTAGTTTCATTTATCTTGTGTTGTCTTTGTTTCATCTTTCTTGCTTTTCTCCCTCATATTTTGTCAACCAATGCAATCGAAGCCTAGAAAACCATGCATACAGACTTAACAAAAAGCTGCAGACCGCATGCCTTAGCTATGATTGAATCCTGGCATATCAAGACCCAGTTTGCCTTTCTGCTTAATGAATCTATAAAGCGTCCTTGCCTGTTGTCACAGTGGCGTGTTCAGTCTAGCAAAAAGCGGGGGCATCTCTTATTACAATAATGTTCAGCTTTTATTGCAAATACAGGTAATACATTATGGCATCCTGCAGCTAGTAAATGGTACATTTCTTCCAGAGAATTATTGCAGAAAATAGCTGAGAAATAATCCGAGTTTTTGATAAATACAATATAAGGAAAGTATAAACAGCACCTGCTCAGTGAAGCCAGAGCTGTTCTCTTAAGGTTTATTGGTGATTCAAACAAGAGCAGAACACTCGCTGACATCATAGCCTGTAATCACGTTCACATGTATCCAGGCATCTTTGTTAATTCAATAAACATTATTTTCCTCCCTCTGATGTTTACATTCATCACCTGTCTTTCTGAGGTTTTTGGATGTACATAGACGTTTGCCATTATCTTATAACCACAAAGAGTCTATACAGCCATGCTAGCTGCTCAGTGAGGCTTTACTCAATCACAACAGTGCTTTGGGCTAAATGCTAATGTCAGGGTGTTAACGTGCCGAAATGACAATATGCTACGACTAACACGCTGTTGTTTTGAAGCGAAGATGTGGTAGTTTACCTCGTGGGGACAGAAGTTGGTTTCACGACGGGAGGTGAGTCCCCACAATGTCGCTACATGAACGGTGTGTCCCTGTGATGTGAATACACTTGAGTGGACAAAATAGACACACAGTGATTGTCTCTCCGTCAGCACCTGTGGCCTTCATCCTGACAGCTTCGTTCCACTTCTATATATGTCAGCTGGATTATGACAATCACTGTCAACTGTGATCTGCGAGTGTGGTGATTAGTATGCCACTTAGTATGAGCGGGTAAGTGTATCTGTGTGTGTGTGAATTTGTTTGGTGGTAGACTTGTGAGATCATGCGTGACTTTCCATAATGTTTTAAATAAGATAAGTACGTATGTTATTTTGACTGTGGTAATCACTGACACTCAAGTTCAAAATTACCGACTGTTTTTAATTTGTAACTTACAACAAGATGCTGCATAGAAATGGAAGTCGATGACAAGTTCAATGTCAGGTCACCTTAGTTCAAACTTATGTTCTCCTGAGTCGAACTCAGTTCATAGCAATGTGTGTTAAAGTACCAATATTAAGCCACAGCTGTTGGTAAGAACAAGTTGTTTTTCTGAGTAAACATTTTGTGTGTGTGTGTGTGTGTGTGTGTGTGTGTGTGTGTGTGTGTGTACATGGATGGTTGGAGTGTTCATCCCCCTCACTCCAAGCATTATGGTGTTTTAACGATTCTGGCAGATGTTGTTGTTGTTGTTTTCGTTGGAGAATGTACTCACTTAAGTGTGAGATGGTGATCTGGTGAAATTACCTACCTTTCCTCTTCAAGGGCAAATTTTAATGGCATTTTAAATCAGCAAAGAGCTAATTTGTAAGAATTATGCTGTCATCCCTCTGCTGATGGAGAGAGAGAGGTTGAAATCAAAATCGTTCAGTCACATGCTGCTCACCATTACTGCTGCAGAGAACCATGTTGGTTTTGCATCCTGACCTTGGAATTTTGGCGGAGCTACCAAAGAGAAAAACACACTACGATGTAATGAAAACACACAAAAATCGCCTCCAGGAGAGGCAAAATCCCACAATTAAATTTATCACAACAGGCAGGCTGAGGCGATAGAATGATAGATGATAAGACAGAAACAGACTTAAAGAGAAAGGCACAGATGATTGTGGAGAGATCTGGAGGGATGTAGTGCGAAATCCACTCTCAATACTGCCACTTTGAGACCTGACTAAAAGAGCTGAGAGACACAGAAGGAGGGTGGGACAGAGGGATAATACAGCAATGGATGGATTGACAGAAATAGAGTGTATAATGGCTCTAACTGTGACCACCTGGTGCAGGTTTTTCTGGATGAGTTGCCTTGTGAGACAAACAGGATATGAATCCCAGTGACACCTTATTTTGGCAAAGACACAATTAGAGAAGCATGTTGACAAAGAGTTGTTTTTTTAATTGTATTTCATTGGGGTTTTTGTGTAATTCACTGTAAGTATCCATACAGACAATAAATGTAATGAATATTAGTGCATAAACAAAATGTGCCAGTTACTTGGATTTGTACATATATCATCATCATATACAATATATACATCATATACAAGAGATTACAACAAGCAAATTCAACCAGGTGCACCTCACTTAGTCACTGTAGGTGCAGCTGTTGCAGATTTTCCTTCCAAAAATGTGAAGAAAGAAGAATTTTAGATTTTCTACCAGGAGACAGATAAGCCCATCAGGTTGGGTTACTGACTAAAATCTACAATGTTTATACCGTATATTGTATTTGTCTCAAGCAAACAGAGTTCTCAAAGTCAAATTCCATTCCATTCAAACATGAACCAATATCACTGACTTCTAAGGGCAAAGATTAAGGTAAATAAGAGGTTCAAGATATAACTAGGGGTATACATTTTTAATGATTACAAAATGCTGTACTCCTTCCATCTGTTTGATGTAAATTCTGCCAGTGGAATAGTGTGAAAGCAGGAGGCTGCTCTTGTGTGGACTGCCGACTCAGCAGCTGAGCAGTGCAGAACACAAATCTGAGCCAGTCTTTTGGAGCTCTGGACAAAGCAAGCCTCAGAAAAACCTTCTGAAGGCTTTATGTCAATGTGTCCAACATTTCCACTCTTCAGATCTGCTTTTACACTTGTCAACATCACAACGTCTAGCAGTCCCAAATCCCAGTGTCTGTTCCATGATGAGTTGCATAAAGTCAGTGTTATACAGCAGACATGTTTTCCATTTCAAAGAAGGGAGTGATTAGCTTAATGGGATGCTTGGCATTGGGGAGAGGATGCTAGTTTCTCATAATCAGGGGTGTAGCAGCTGGTGGCAAGTCTGAGGCAAGCAGATAGGTGGTCATCTGTCATAGTGGATATGAACTTGGCACTTAAAGTTTTCATGGGGGAGAAGGCAGATTCAGATACGTAGGTTGAGCCAAATAGAGCTGACAGGCAAAGGAACATCTTCTTACAACTTCTTCCAAAAAAGTTGAGGCAGTGTGTAAAACATAAATAAAATGGAGTGTTATAATTAGCTAATCCTTTTTGACATGTACTCAATTGAAAACAGTACAATGACAATATATTTAATGTTTGACCTCATCAATTTAATTCATTTTTGTTAATATCTGCTTAATCTGATTTTGATGCCAGCAACACGTTTCAAACAAGTTGGCACAGGAGCAACTAAAGACTGGGAAAGATGTGGAATGCTCCAAAAACACCTGTTTGGAACATTCCACAGGTAAACAGGTTCATTGGTAACAGGTGATATTATCATGATTGGATATGAAATGGGCATTCCTGGAAACGCTCACTGGTTAACAAGCGAGGATGGAGCGAGGTTCACCACTTTGTGAACACAATTGGATAAAAGATATTACTACTTGTGCTCAGAAACACTGCATAAAACCAATTTTGGTAAACACAGAATTCCATCTCAATGTCCTTCTGAATTTGAGACAAGGACACTGCAATGTTCTATGTCATGGATTATTACTGATACACACACTCATTATCTGAAAAGGATTTTGTGATCAACCTCTGAGCACGTCGTGATAGACTAGTAGACCGCGAATGACTGGTTGGGCACCGCTTTAAGTGATGTAAATCAGTAAATTCCCGTAGTAACTATGAAAAATTCCAATTAGATTTTTATATTTTCATTGTATTATCTGTGAAATGTCAAAGTCAATTATTTATTGGCACAGGCTATTATTGGAATTTATGTCAACAAAATGGTTAACTAGTTCCTATATTAAGTGATAACAGTTCGGTGGTCAGAATCAGATACCTGTTTGTGAAATTCAGCACTTAGTCCTTTTACGTATTACTTGAAGGATATGTGCACATCACTTACACACTATTCTTCACCTGTGATTTTGAGAGAGGCCACTGGCAAGTGAGATAATCGGTAATGAAAATAGGAGCGATAGTATAAATGCAGTCATTGGCAAAGCATGTCTGTGCACCTCTTGGGCACGCTTATGCTAGGCAGATTTGTCATGCTGGCTCACTCTGCCTTTCCCTCCATGTGATACACCAAAATCTGTGTGGTGTATTTTGCAAAAAGCATGACTTGGAGCGATGTTGCTGTTCATGAAGTACAGGTAAGCCTCCTCCCATTTGGAGAGATACTTGCACAAACTTTTAGCCTTTTCGGCAGGTACTACACTCCTCATGTTCATCCTCCTTGTTCCAATTCTTCTTCTTGTTTTATTGGTGGGTGGGTACTGTTAGATGACTCCTTGTCAATAGATGTTGCAGCTAATGTTCTACATATTGCAACTTTTTTCAATTAAAGCTTAAACATACGGGAGATTTACGGGAAAATATTTGAAAGGAATGAAATGAAACAGCCCTAGTCATAGAGTCCTTTAATTGAGCTCCCAACTGGCCCAACATCAGCAGCAGCAAACTGCGACCACTACCGAAAAAGATTTTAAACCACAACAAACATGCCAAAAACATTTTTAGTAATCCACAGCAGAATACATATTAGCTGAATAGTTAGTGATTTTTTTTCCCCAGCTTTAGAATGCCATCAGCCCACTTCTTACTTTGGACCGATTTTGTTTGTCACAGATTGGCAGTATTACTGAGCGCTGGAGCCTCTATGTGGACTGCGCCATGCTGTGATATGTCAAAAGGCTCCAGTGTGTATCCAGACTGGAACTATTCTGTTTTTGAAAAATGTAAGGAGTGGACAAAGAGCACCATGAAGCAGCAAAATTTCCTGAAAAAAAGATCTATTCTGCTGTGACAACTGAGAATGTTATGTTGGTAGGTTTTGTTTGATGGTGTTGTTGTCCTTTCAAGCTGGTGCTGGTCAGGAAATCTCCAGCCAGAGGACCTGCTGGCTGAGGTTATGTTGATGCAACTATATCACGGCAGGTCAGTAACTCACACAATCTCATGACAAGAAATCCAAACTATCCCTTTAACCATTATGGATCAGTCATTACATTGCAGAGCCACTCCATGATTCAGCTTGCCAGACAGTGCAGCTAAAATGATAATGGAAAATAATTAACAGCATCATTTTTCATATTGGAAGGGCAAATGATTAGCTTGTCTTGCACAACCTGATGGATTCTGCTCTCTCTTGTAGAGCAGCTGTGAGTGAAGTTTCTTTTCATGTGATTTTTGTGATTCTAGATGTGTCAGTGGGACCAACCCAACCAGCGACACCGAGATGACACAGCTTGCCAGCCAAAGAAGTGGAAAGGCATCTGAGAAAGGAAAAACAATCAATCCTCACATCTCTCTCCTCAGGCGATTAACTGGCTTTCACTGGCTTTGAGTGTAAGTCATGTGCAAAAGGTGAGGACTCTTCTCTTACCCACTCTGTGAATGGAAATTGTTCTTAATCTTTTACTTACACCTTTAGCTTGTATCTTCAGATTTAGGAGCACACTGAGAAAAGGTCATGTTTTATAAAGTTAAAGCTACAACTAATGGAATCTGTACAGGATGATTTAGTTGAGGTTTTTTGGAGTGAACTGTCAAATCTGGAATGAAAATGCATTAACTTCTTATAGATTACACACACACAGATTTCGATCTCAGGTGCTGATATTAGGGGTTGTTCAGAAAAAGGAAAGTAATCTCAGCTTCTGAAAGTTCTGCAAAACTGTCTTGAGTTTTAACAAATGTTTAATTTGTTGCCGCTCTGACCCTGGTTTTATTTAACAGATGAAGAGAATTCATATGTAATGTTGATGAATTTTGGATTAACAGCAAGCCTCATTCAAAGCACTTCACAAGGCACATAATTTGCAAGGCTGCAAATGTAGAACACAAAAAATGAGCTGTAAAAACAAAGGATGAGTTGGGGGTTTAGGGCCTTGTTCAAGAGCCCTCAGCAGTGATACTTAAGAAAGGGTAAGTGGTGAATTCACTTTACCCACCCAGATTCATCCAAGCCCCCAGAAGCCACTGCTGTCCATAATCCAACAGACTTAAGTTTAAACAGTCCATGAGGCTCTCTTTTGGAAAACCTGGTTTAGTCTGCCATCTCCTGTAACTGCACAACTCCTTTGTGTGCACTTCTGTGTGCACTCCCCCCTCTGGGTTGATTAATGCACCCACCACCACCTCTCCTCTCTTCATCATGACAAGGGAATAAACTTCTTGTTTACACCAACAAGCATTCACACATCTGGCACACTTTATTATAGTTGCCAGGGAACTCTGGCAAAGCCATGCATTACCATATTTTGACCTTTCTATTGTTGGTCTAACATCCATATTGTGGACTGTCACATTCTTTTTTCCTTATAACATATCAGTCTGTGTACACCTTCTCCAACTGATTTTTCATTTGCCCTTTGTCAGTATCAGGCCATCGCTCTTCGAGTGAAATAATGACAGGTATTAAGACTGACCTGAACACAGTCTGTTTTTACAGCTGAGAAACTTTAAACTTTGAGATACTTTCAAAATGTTGTCCACCGGAGGTAAAAGAACGTGTAACTCCCAGAATGATGGTGTTATTTTAGCCTTAGCAAGAGGGGGATTAAGGGACTAGAGCCTGCTGAGATTTCCAATGAGAGATTATAATGGATGTACTGTAGTTCCACTAACACAGCACAGTCTCTATCGCTAACACAATACACTTTGATTACCTAATTTGGCAGCACACACACACACACACATGCACACACAGATCTGGCTGGAATAATAGGTTGCCATACCTCCCCATCTGTGTTTGTGCTTTACTTTACCTCATTTTGAGTCAGCCAGTTCTTACGTAGGGCTTGGCTTATTAGTGGCGGTGTGGAGATAGAAGTGGCTGGATGTTGGAATGAATTCATTAAAAGCAACGGTATGTCAGGACTCACCTGGGAAATCATGGATTAGATAAAGCGACCTGCTTATTCCTCCTAGAGCAACGTTACACATTGCAGACAATATTAACTGGATGGGTGAATGATTTGGATGCAGTGAGACATGTATAGTGAGTCAGACAGACATGTAGGAACACGGTCAGGGTACCATTATAAAAATACTTCATATCAAAGCATGACTAAAGCAACCAGGTTATTCATCTGGGATGAAAATACTGCACCTATTAAAGGTAGCAATAACAAGTTGTGTGACAGGCAGTGTGATAGTGAGATAAGGACAAGGAAAACAGACTGAAAGCTGGATTAAGGATCAGATGAAGCTACCTTTGTGGTAGCCACAAAGTAGTTTTAGATACACTTCTGCCTACTGGTTGGAATTGGAGAGGGAATTTTCTAGGGTTGAGTAGAGATGAGACTGTCAGGTCATCCCAGGCTGTTTGTCTTTGCCCTCAGCTGGGAGAGTTCCTTTCTTGGCAAATGGTCGATTCTTTTCTCAGTAAGGCATTGAGGTCTGCAGATGGGACAGGGTGCATCTGGATTTTCATAGCCAGGTGGGGCAATGATGAAAGGATCTGACTCCAGATGGCAGACATCACCTAGAGATTCTTCAGAGTCAGACAGCATGGTGGGGGCAGGCAGAGGACAATGCTGATGAGAGTGACAGCTCTATCAGGACAAGATGGCAAACACACTGCACTTCTAGCAAGGACACCACCTGTAATGTCTTAAATATGGAAGGAAATGGTTAAATCATAAGGCTAAGCCAAAAGGTGGGTGAACGGTTTGCCCTGCTTTAACCTTGTCTGGGCATCATAATACAAGTCAAAGGTTTTCAATTTTGGTCACCAAAGCAGACAGACGAGGGTAGATAATAAGGTACTATTTGTAAAGAAGTGATGGAAGCTGGCAACCACCTAGATGGAAAGACATACAGTCGTTTCATGGGCATAATATAAAGTAGTTTTCCAAGCACAAATAGACAAAAAAGACAATAGTGCTAGTTGTTCTTGATTCTACATTCAGTCCCAGGATGCATCTAAGCCACCTATGGATAAAGCCTTGATTAGCCTAATGTTAGTCTTTCTTCATTCACTTCTCTGTGTTTGCAGATGGATTGGTGCCAGATCCGTTCACAGTCTCCATAAAGCTACCATCTGCAGTGGGATTATAGTTCCTGGTGTTAAGTGAGGTTATGCTCAGAGAATGCACCGTAATACTGGGTTTGCACATGGGCACTACTTTCATTTTGTATGTGTGTATTCAGCTAAATGAAGCCAACTACAATTACAGTTTCATGACTGTGTTTGCTGTTTGCTCCAGTCCCCTTTCTGCCTTTCTCTTTTTTTTCATGTCCACTGAAGGTGCAAAATGTCCCTGTGACATAGATGCTGTATGTGTCTCTGTGAGTGACTGTGATATACATAAAACAAACTAGAATAATAAGCACATTTGCAGTCAGAGCAACCACACCATGACTGCATACTTACAATGTGTCAGATATCAGAATCAATGTCTCTCCTGAGACATACTCTGTCAGGCTCACACCATATCGGCGGGGGGAGTAGATTTACCTCTGATTTCTGCCACCAAATGACCTTTTTTGTACAGTTTTCCTGGGAAATTTTATTTCCTAATTTGCAATCAAAATGCAGGGACTGTATACAATTACAAGTTGAGGAGAAGTTTGCGATGAGTGGTTGTCATATTTGCCCTCCCAGTCCTAAGGTGAGCTACTGATGAAATGGTTGAAGGTACATTTAAAGCACTTTTTGAAGAGTGCAGGCAGTCAGGGATGAGCTTTAGGATTCAGATTGGGTTGAGATCTGATTGGTCAAGTAGGGGAGCGTTTTCTGAAAGCACTCGTTTACCAAAAAATTACCTCTGAGCGCTTACCTCAGAACAGTCCTTATAGTCTGTTGGTGAGTTGCAGTTTCTCACCTTTATTCTTTCTCATAGAGTAAACCTGCATAATAACAAGTGAGATGCATCCATTTTTGGCCATATTTCTGCAATATGTCAGTTTGCCATGACAGGAGCAGCCAGAGGTTAAACAACTAAACCTGCCAACAGTACAATTAAGGGTCAACCCCCCATGCACTCTGTGCTACAGCTGCCCAAAGAACCCATGCTTCTCCAATAAATCACTAAATCCTTCTAGTGGAACTTTGGAGCTATGTGGAGGCAAAGGTGTGACTCTGAGACAGTGTATTCAGCAAAGTTGTGTAGAAAATATTACTGTTTGGAGTGTACTGGGCATGCTAAAAAGAAAAAGAGAGAAGCTGCAGGAGCAGTTTAAGAGGGATTGATGGGTTTTTTCCTCCCTGAATCCAAGCTACAACTGCTGTACTGATATAGGAGGAACGTTCAAGCCTTGTGTGAGAATGTCAGACCCAGACTGCTCCTGAACTTGGATTTCACCTGAGAAGGTGCTGCATGGTGCTAAATCTCTGTTGGTTTATTATCATTTCCTTGTGTGTTCATGTTTTTCGGTTCGACACATGCTGTTAAAGAAAGGTGAGGTGAATGTGTTGCTTCAGTGCCACATAAACACAGAGATAGAAAAAAACAATGCTGGGCTCATTATTGCCATTTCAACAATGCAAACACAAAAATGGCAATTTATTACTATCATTTTTTTTTTTTCCAAATGCATTCACATACACGCAGAATCTTCATATTTTTATGTTAATTGCCTGAGGCTAAAGAACACCATTTTATGGAAATAAATACTTTTTCTGCAGACAGGGTTTAAAGTACCTTGTGTGTAAGGAGGAGAAAATGAATGCTCATTCATACCATTCATGTTCCCTCTTCAAAATTAGACATTAATTGCCCATTAGGTTTGACAGTACTTTGTCACAGACTCCAAATCTTCTTATTGTGTTAATGGCTTCTGTGCCAAATGGTTTCATCCCTTAAATGAGAAAACCCATTGCCCGAATGTGACTCATCCAGGCCCTGACTGAAGCCACATTTGAGCTCCTCCGCATACCTTCACATGCAGCATGTATGTTCCCACACACACACACATACAAGGACATACACATAAACCATTTTAGAGCCTTTGATTAAGACCTGCACACTGTAAAGGAGTCCTGTGAAATCCAGAGCGATATGTTTTTTCACAGTAAATTACTGTAGACTGCTTCACAGTAGAAAACTGTGTATTGAATGGAAAAGTACAGTAATCAAATACTTACTGTAGAAAATCACAGTAACCAATTATGTACTTGTTATGCCTAAATTAACTGCTTTAAAAATGATACCAGGATTTTATAGTAAAGTGGTTGTTTCTCCATAATACAATATAGATTGCTCAATAGGAAAGTGGATATATTGCTGCAGCAGAGGAGTCACAAGCTATGGGAGATGCGGGAAGGACAACTGCAAGGTGGTAGCATGCAAAGTAGAGAAAGAGCATGCCAAGTGTCTTCACTGACAGAGAAACCACCCTGCAGGGTCAGCAAAGTGTCCAAAAAGATTTAGAGAAGTTAAAGTGAATACGAGCAAAAGGGGTTTTTTCACACATGAAGACCAACTAGGTCTTATTGTAGGTGTGCCTCTTATGTCTTAATATTATATATCTTAATCTTAATAATAACCTCAAGCAGTCCAGCTTCAGCGAAAAAACCTCGATGACTAGTTGTAAAGAACACAACCCAGTTATGGAAATAGTTTCATTTCTTCCGTGGTTCAGGTAAGCTTTACAAGGGCTTACATAATAACCCTGATGATTTCTTCACAGGATTACAAGAAGCTCAAAGTTCCAGGCTAGAACATCATGTACATGCAATACATGGAATATCACGTACTCATCGTACTCAATCATGTCACACATAACCACTGACATTTTTCACTTTAATTTTCTATATTTTAAAGAAGGAAGTTTCCACTGACTTCATAAATGTTTGCTGGTCTGAGAATGTAGGCATTTCTTACGTGTTTATCATGGAAAATAATATTTTGGTAACAATTAGTATTAGGTAGGAATGGTCACAATTTGTCCCTTAGCAACCTTCCTTTCCTTTGTAACGCAGAAAGCTTTGACCAGTGAATACTGTTTGACTGACGCTGTTGTCGTCATGGTCTTGTCCACAGAAGAAGAAGAAGCTCTCATAGATTACTTCAAGATCAAAGCAGTGGCTGCAGAGTACTGAGGAACACTCCTAACAAATTCTGACCCACATCTGAAAAGGAAGGGACTCGTCTGTCTGCTTCGTTCAGACATCCACTTTCATTCAGGATTGCATCTGGAGTCACAGAAAAGCTTTCAACCCCTATCTCACAGTTTGATCTGTGGATCACACTGTGATGCGGTCAAAAGGTTGTGAGAAAGTATTTAGATATTAAGAAATAAACCTCATATTTGAGGTTGAACTACTGTCCCTTAATCATATACAGTTCAAGTATTGTGTTTTTGAATGTAGCGGTGACAAAAGAAAAAAAACGGTTATATTGTTTATCTCTTCATATGTTTTTGTTTTGGCATATTGCCTTTGTTTCATAGTGCAGATAGAGAGAGATGGGAAAGAAGATATTTGGGGCGGCATGCAGCAAAGGGCTCTGAGTTGGAAGCGAAACTGAGCTGCTGCAGTAAAAACACAGCTTTAGTACTTGGGGCGCTCCATCTACCAGGTGAACTACTGGGGCATCCCATCTACCATTGCTGAAATCCAATGTTGGGCAAGCTACCTGGAAAGTATAACAAGCCAACCTGCCAGTTTCTCTGCATTGAATGAAGCTTCAATACACCAGAGCAAACCTCAAAGAAATGTAGCAAGCAACATGGCAAAAGCAGTCTACTACGTATAAGCTTTTTTTCTTTATTTTTTTGCATTGAACCAGCTTCATTCCATGTCAGTGCTAGCTCAGTAAATCACTAATTTCCCCTATGGGGGATTAATAAAGTGTTATCTTATCTTATCTTATTTTAAAGCTGTCCATCAAACAGATAGGCAAGCAAAAAAAATCTTAAGTTCAACTGCTAATTAAACAATAAGCTGTGCTCTGTGGTTCACATTATAACACATAGCAGGTGTCGAGTGTGTGTGTGTGTGTGTGTGTGTGTGTGTGTGTGTGTGTGTGTGTGTGTGCGCGCGCATGCTTGTGCTAGGGTACGCAGGACAAACTGTAAGATTTCATAACTCATCTCAAACCACTGTAGAAAAAGAATAAAAATCCTGACTCCCTTGGGAACAATTCCTCTCCATCCTCACCATCTGCCATGTTTCCATCAAGTAAACTCAAGCAAACATGTCTGTGTTCCCCCGCAGCAGAGACATTGAAGACATCAGGCCAAGGATTGCTACATGATGCTACTGTCATATGGAAGTGCCTGACATGATGGCGACTGTCATTTATTACATTATATAGAATAAAGTTAAGACAGCAGCAACACAGAGTGGAAGAAATTGCTAATTCATCAAATAGAATTAATAATAACATATGCATGAACATCACAAGGGACATGTGGGTGGGGAACAGCCAGAGTAGACAGGGTAAATGGAAATACAAGCTCAGAAACAATGTCCATATAAAGCCAACAAAAAAAATCCACCAACACTAATATGACAGCCGCAGATATTGTTCCGAGTGGAAACATGATCCCAAACTGAAGCAGTTGTTGATCACTTGCAGCCATCACCAGCTGGTAAGAGGACAGGGGAGTCAGCAGTCAATGGCATTACAAAACAGGGCAGTCAGTAAAATAGGTTTATCAAAAATTGTGAATCACTCCAACCACTAGAGGTCGACTAATATGTGAGATTAGCTGTGGGCAGATAAACACACGGACACTCATGCACACCCGATCAAATGCATGACCCCCTCCAGGCTCATGTATGCTGGATATAATTAGGCAATAGCAGTACATGTGCAACACCTGCCACATGGTACCTTTTAATGTATGTTTAATTTGCCCTTTCACATTTCTCTACAGTTTCTCATCTACTGCAAATTAACCCGTCAATCAATAGAACTTACCATGTGATCATGGCAGAGTTGAATTCATATTCACAGCTGAGGTAACATGTCCTTCACTTAATCAATCACTTCATTGAATGGAACCTGGAGTCCTTCAGAAACGTCAAATCTAATGTTCAGTTCGTTGCCCAGAACCATTTGTAGCATACAGGCAGTTTTCCTTTATGCACATTAAATAGGTGGAGCCATCATATAGCAGCAGGAATGATATGTGCATGTCGAAATTGACAGGGGCAGTGTGGACACTTTCTGCAAGTGACACAGCACCGCTATCTTCATTAATTATTGAAATTTTCTTATGTGGCATGAGGGCCTAATTGCCATTACCTTCAGTGCTCCCTACATCAGACAAGTAAGCTGTTCCAGTGAAACGATGACACTTACACATTTCATACACAGTGCATGGAGTTTGACATTTTGATGTTGGAAAGTTGTACAATATTTGTACCAAATCCATACACTGAACACAAAAACATGCTGACTGTCAGCAAAAAATAAGTAGACGTGGTGTTTCACACTTCTCAAGAGAAGTAGACATATTATTGTTTGTTTGTTTTTTTGGAAGGTTGAATCGAAAGCCAAGCCAGTGTTTGTTCGTTTGTGAGTAATCACTCGCAGTGATGACACAGGCCAATCTCAAAATTCATTCATGAGCTGTAAGGACAAATGCGCTTGGATGAAGTATCTCTTAGAACTGTACCAGCCAGCTTCTCAGATCTCCTAATTCTGGGGCCAGTACTCTCGCAAGTAGATGCAACCGGACTAGATAGACCCATGATTTTTCTATAAGCTAAACAACATCAGAAAGCTTATTCACCCATCAAGACGGAAGCTTTGGGCCTTGTCTTGGTTGTAAAGCATTTGAACTGTGTGTGTCTCACTCTGGTTGAGAGGAGGGGTATACACGGACCACAATGCACTGGCTTTCTAAGCCAAGTTCAAAACATGGAACCCCAGAGTGTTCAGGTTGGCTCTAGTTTTACAGCCATACAGCCTAGCTGCACAACACATGGCAGGAAAGTACACCATCTTGGCAGATGTGCTATCTTATACGCCAGCAGGGAAGCCTCCCTGAACATCAATCCATCTAGTCAGTTTCCAGTTCAGTTTGGACGCTGTTGTAGTATTTCCTTCCTCAGAGGAAGATGAGAAATTTGGGTTGGTCTGTTACAGTCGAAAATGTTTCAAAAATTGTGTAGAAGCATCTTTGTAAATAATGGTGGTGCGGGAATAAAAAAGAGAGAGAGAAAAGAGGATAAAAGAAAAATGGTGGATCACGTGTTTTGTTTTTATTTTTATTTTTTCTTTCCCTCCTTTGGGGGAGAGATGTTATGATGTTGTCTTTCAGAGGTACGTGTGAAATAAGCAGGCTGAGAGAATGAAGGTCATATTGGCATCACACATCGATGACATGTACACTGAAGACTGGACTTGCTGACTGAACTGAACTAGATGGCACTCAGCCTGTGTTGCTCAAAGCTCCAAAAAAATCCCTTTAAACAGCTCAACAGCAGTGTCCCTTTCCAGAAATCATGTTGCTCAAGCTAATCCACAGACCTTGTTGTTAGCAATCTCATGTAAGAACTATTTTCTTCTTACCAAACCACACCACCCAGTTCCATTATATTCAAGAGAGGGCAGGCATCTCAATGGCCAATATCTCCAGAATTCGGCAACTCACACTAAAATAGATTTTGGGATGAACTGTCCCCTTAAGAACGCATGGCGGCAGAAAATCTGTCTGTCCATAAACATGATTACATGCATCACAAAGCTGAAAAGACCTGTATTAAATGGCGTGTGTCTTTCCTGACACTTTTCAGGTGCTTCATGGGCATGAACCCCGAGAGAGAGACAAAAAACATGGAAAGGAAAAGAGAAATCTGAAACTGCAACTGCAACTGAAAACTGATGGACAACCAGTGGGACTTTTAAAATGGTAAGAAGAAGCACACACTCACTCACACACACACACACACACACACACACACACACACACAGAGAGACCAAGATGTCCTCTCCTTCTCCTTCTCTCCTTTATAAAAAGAAATTCAGCAGCCACCAGCTACAGCACTATAAAACACGCTACTGAAAACAAAAGAAAGCTAAAAATCAATGACATCCAGCTCCCATCTGCTGTACCAACACCGCATGCACACACTGCCACACACACTGCCACACGCATACTCTCCATATCATGAGTTAAAACATGTTGAAAAGACAAAAGAAAATGACAGAAAACACCTTCTTTATCTGTCTGTCTCCTCACAAATATAGCAAATTCACACAACTAGGTCATTTATTATAGAAATCACAACATTATACTGGCAAATCTACATCTGGTAAATTGGTGCATTATCAAAAAATAAAGTATTTTCCTGGAACCACAAATATTGTGCTTGGAAATTACCTTTTTCATTTTACAGTTAAAACCACGCACAAATACAGCACATTGTAATTACTGTGTTTTACTTTAATTACATTATTGTTACTGAACATCAGAACAGAGTTAGAATATTTTGATTTCTTCTACAGTAAGTTACTCGTAACCTGCCGCCAGTTAATTACTGTGAAGTCCACGGTTTGTGTTTGCAAGTTTTGTGATTGCTCATCACTCAGAGAGGACGGAGGGAGGAGGAAAGAGAGGAGAGAAAGAAGCAAAAAGTCCGGCACGGAGGGGAAATAAAGAAAGAAAAAAAATGATAAGTTGTATAGCTTAAGGCAAACAATCTGATCAGATAACACTGTGTTTTATGAGAAATGCACTCAGCAGATGTGCTGATCTTGTGATAACCAGAAGACGCTGTCTTGTTTTGTTTTTTTAGGTAAATTGCAACGAAAGAATCTTTTCACATTGAATTTAGAGTAACTTTTAGACAATACAAAAGCATCTGAATCCTTATGTGTGTTTGTAGCGTCTTTGGTGTCAAAAGGAGTCCAATCAACGTAATACCAATAATCAGAGCAAAAAAGCAGCCTCATGGACAGCGCTAAAATGAGACATTGTTCTCTCACATTGCTTCTCTTTATCTCCCTCATTCCCCACTGCTCGCCCCTCCTGGTGTAATAAATGATAATTCCTGATAATTGCATACGTTCTGTACAATCAGCACACACAGCTGAAGATAAAGGACAAAGCCGTCGTCGTGTGCGCTCTGTCTCACTCCCTCGTTCTCTTTGACTTTTTGCCCATTCATTTCTTGAGTTTACCTCAGGAGTAAATAACCTTTTCAAAGCTGCACTACTCAATACTGTATATATTTTTTTTTAGAACGAAATAGAACATATCTTTATTGTGCATCAGGGTTGACATTTGTCTTTGGCTCACCAAACACAAGAAACAACAGCGTGAAAAACAGACAAGCAGTTAGTAAAGCAAACACAGAGACAAGGTCACATTACACATTAGAAACAGTTGAAATTAATGTCTGCGGCTTAAATCTCATCAGTCACTTTGCCGGGTTAAGAATATTGATGGAAGTTGGGATGAAGGACTTCTTAAATACATTTTAGTGGCTAGAGGGACTCTATAATGTGTCCCAGAGCTCAAAGGCTCAAATTGGCTGAAAAGAGGATGGGAGCTATTTGCCAGGATATTACTCACCCTCTTCCTCGTCCTTTCTGTAAAAAGTTGAGTCAAGGGCTTTGGGGGTTTGCCAACTATTTTGCTTGCCATTGACACAATCCTAGAAAGTTAATTCTTAGATGTACAGTTGAGCTGACCCTACCAGGCAGGACGGTGAAAAGCTAAAACGCTCTTATGAAGAGTTTTTTAAGCACACATCGAAGGACTAGACGTAATGTGAAAGCGGTCGTTCAGCACCCGAGGAGAATTCTAACCTCACTCTGCAGCTCTACTGAGCATTTTTGCATCTTTTAGCTCATTGTTTTGGTGCAGACCATAAATGTTTCAGTCTCACCACTTTCATAAAACTTTTCCAGAAGCAGGCAGCTGTTACCAGCGGGGTAATAGTGGAGCATTTAGCAGCTGAAGGGTCTTTTTTTTAATAGAGCTTGGACATGCATTTACCATTTCACCAGAATTATGACTTTAAATGATAGGTCCATGTCTGCTGGATGCATGAAAAAAAAAATGATAATAACAATAATAACAGCATACATATTTTCCATATTTTATTGTCAAGTAATATTCTTTTTAATTAATAGGTATCAACTATTTTAGGACATGTTTATATTACCACTTTGTATAGTTCAACCACCAGCTCATTATTATGTGAATATGGAATATGGACAGCATTGATATTTGACATCCAGGATCTGGCCTCGACACGCCACATAAAGGAAAACCGAGCTCAGCACAGCCGGGAGTAGGGAGTGACGACAAAAAGATTGTACAGGTGGATGCTGGAGTGGAGGTGGAGCGTTCAGGTGAGTGGTGTGGCAGCAAACGGAGTGAGCATAGCACTTACTGTAAGTACACAACCATTACGGGAAGGGTCCACTGGTTATATGTTGCAATGGGAGGAGTGAGTGTACTAGACCTTAACTGCAGCTGACTGCCTGAACTGGGTTACAAGTTTCAGTTCTTATGTAATTATTATTATTTGGATTAGAGGGTAATAACAGCGTAATACTTTTGTATATCATTTATTAAGTACATTAGTAGTTAACCAAGGTAAAGAGGGAGACGGAGACAGAAGCATAAATGACAGAAAGACTGGCAGGTCGGACAAGAGGGGAAAGAGAAGGAGATTCTGGGGCAAGAGAGACTTTGCACATCCAGCTGAAGCCTTGAATATTTAATAGGCTCATGATGGATGGCTGGCCTACAACCACATCAACTGTGTGTTACTGGTGCATGTCATTAACTCGCTGCATTGAGAGGAGTCAAACTGCGGAGCAAAGCATAAACACTTATGATAAATGATAGATGGACAGTCTGGCAGGTAAATAGGCAGGCAGGGAGACAGACACATTAATATGGTGGGAGACAGAAAACCGATAAAATAATGAGGCACATAGGAAAATTAAGTCAGGCGAAGAGAAAGAAAAGGCAAATAAACAGACAGACTCTTAAGGCACTTAACCACAAAAAAGGCAGTTAACAGCCAGAAAGAGAATCAGTGTTTACATGCACCCCAGTGCCCCAGTTACAGGTAATGATTAGGGCATCATTTCGGTTACATTTACATAGATTGAACCAAAACCAGATGGATAAAAGCAATTATTGCTCATCTCTCGACTGCATACCTTAGCACCTTTTATTTACAACATTCGAGTTAACGCCACTCCAAATGACTTCATAATTGGAGTATTTGATCACGCTGCGTTCAATGGCAAGTATACAAATAATAAGCAAACCTACATGAGGCAAGACTCTGGAGGACTGATGCCTGCACTTGACAGTTTCTAATGGTTTGATTTAGTTAAAGCGACTAAAACTACTAAAACAGCATAACCCAAGTTGACCTCTGCAAAGCCAGACAAAGGAAAAAAAAAGCTAAAAATAAATACAAACAGCCGTGTCTTTAATTCATCACTAAATCTGACAGCTGTTTCAGGATCTTGAGCGTCTCTGTGTGGGTGTGTGTGTGAGAGAGAGCGTATGTCAGGGATGCAGGTCTAGGCTTATATGCTTCATGGAACAAAGCCTGTTTCCACAACACAGCCTGACGTCTTCTCCTGCAGACACCGAACAGAATCGAGATATGTGACCCTTTTCAATTCAAAACGTTCATAATATCATCATCTGGAGGCAAACTCTGGGACTAATTCAGGAATAAGACATTTTACCAGTGTTGAAAATTGAAATTTTTTTTGCACCGTTGGACAAATTACCACAAAATGTGTCTCATTCTTGAGCATTATATACCAATGGAAAGGGAGGCTACCTCTGAAATTGTGAAAACTTGCTTACACACAATTTTGGATCTTAGTTGTTTCTTTTTAATCTGTCTTGGTGACATATTTAGGCAATTGATATAACAACCTTACACTTAACTATATACCTTTGTTTGTTCATCCAGTGTGGTTGGAATTACCATAATAGAAGAAGAACTGCGTGGTGTTAAATCAGACAACGCCCACCAGATCAAATTTAAACAAGTGTAAAATGAGCTGGTGTCAAGCTGATACACGAGATTTATTTTGTTATCTTCCATTTATTTGACTACATATCTGACTTTTGCAACCTCAAATTTCTTGCCAGCTCTCTGATGAGATTCTGAAACTAAACCGAGGGCAATTATCAGCATTTGATGCAGTACAACAAAAACAGGGCGCACATTTGTAAGGAATCCAGCAAGAGGAGAGAAATGCCATGCACACCTTACAGTGTTAAGCCCAGAGCACCCCTGCCGCCAAGGGGTGTCTTCTGTTTTTGATGTAATCACATTTTTTATCTTTTATGTTTCCAACTTGTTGGGGAACATAATGAATGTGCTAATGGGTATTTCTGCATAAATAAGAAGTAACCTACACCAACCTACAGCACAGAGTGTGCATCATTAGCGCAGCATCCATGGGGTTCATCTCTGTTTGCTGTCTTGTCGAGCTGTTCACCAAAATGATCATTTTTAGCAATGCAGCAAAATGCAATCAACAGAGCAAAATCAATGTGTTTGCACGCTGTCAGAAAAACATGCTGTAAATTTCACTTTTATTTAGTGTGTGTGTGTGTGTGTGTGTGTGTGTGTGTCTTGTCTTTCTATTATCAGTTTCAAGGCAGTTTGGATTCTGCTGCTCTTTCACATAAACCACACACTGAAACACTCTGACATTCATTCTAACTACAGTTTGAAGAACAAGTTTACTATTCAGTGAAAGCCTGTGGAAGCAGTCTCTCCCCCTAATCATTCATATTCTTTATGCACCTATAAATCATTATGTCAGAAAGGATATGCGGCTTTGTACTCTGGCTCCCAGCCAAACTGATTTGCTGTTGCGATTCACTTGATAGCTGAACAGCTATAAGCGAACAAACACTGCACTTCAGATGGGTTTTCAGAAAATTGCAGCTGCAGTAATCTTAGCAACAACAGGCAGCATCAGTGTTTCAGCCAAATATCTGTTTTGTGCCACTAGTTTAGGAAAAAGAGAAGTACAGCTGACAGGCACAGAGAGACGGAGGTGAGTGAGGTGTTAAAGAAAGAAGCAGTATGAAAGAAAGCACAAATGGTCACATTAATCTCGCTAATGATAAATGTCACAATAGCTTTTTTAGAAAACAAATACTTCAGTGCATTAAATTCTAATTACAGCACGACCACTTAAAGATTCTCAACAGCTCACTGGTAACTATTAATGTCGATATCATTGGTGTTTAAAGTTGTTTTCACTTAATTATATGGGAGACAGACAGTTTATTTACAGAAAAAAATCCCCTCTCAGATCTATCAAAATTGACCACCTTTCGGGTTGGTCCATTTATCCTCTTGTATTTATATCTAATATTTATCCTTTCCGCACATTTTCGTCAAGGGAGAAAATAATCAAACTGCATACGTTTGTGAGTGATCATCCTGTCGTCCTGTGCTATAGAGCTCCTTATTGACAACGTCAGCAGGGATGTATTGATCAGTCCAATCTATAGATTTCAATAATTAACACATGGCCATAGCAGGCTTAGACAGGCTAACAATCTAACACTGATTAGCCCTGTGTAAGGATATATGGCACAAGTCTTTTCTCGTGTGGGTGCACAAGACGGTACGCAGACAATCAGTGGGACCTCCTCCATGTTGCCATTGCATGAAGTGAGTCAGTGAATGAGTTTTGGGTGGCTGTATATAAATGACAGACTTGTGATTTTTCTTTGGCTGGTCAGTAAAACAGAATGCAATGCAGTCATAATGTTTTGTAAGGGGGAGCAAAGGATCCAAGTGTTGTTATTTCTGATGCCCGTCCCAGGGGTCAGCTGTTTTGTTTGCAACTGTATTAAGCACGTGGGCTTTAATTTAGCAGCATTGACCTGGCGATGTAGCAGCTATTCATCACCAGCAGAGTGCATTGACATAAGCAGCTAATGAGAGTTTTTGCTAACGCTGAACAATGGAGACTTTTAATAAGGAAAACCGATGGATATGGATGGAGAGATGCGGTAGATGAATGATTGTGCTGAGGGAGCAGAAGATCACCCAGTCATCCATTTCATTAAAAGAATACAAGACTTGAGGGGAAAGTTTCCTGCGGCTCTTTCGCTTCCTTGTTTACTTTGCCTTCCTATCCGGCCATGTTCAGAGCTGTTTTTGACAGCATTCGACAGATAAAATATGGATTTATGCAGAAGCGGTAATACATCTTCATTTCCAGTGACTCCAAAAGCTATATTCAGTATAAGTATTTGTATATGCTTCATGAGTGCTGATTATAGTACAGCCACTTGTGAATTCATTACTTCACTTTTCATTCCAACTCAATGTTAAAATGTCAAATGACTCAACTTTCAAAATGGCTCAATCCCATTCTGGCCCCTACACCCTCATCCCATTCACTTCCTCTTATCAACTTCAGACTCTTTATTTTCCTACTCCAAATGTGTCTGTGTAAGAATTTTCCAAACCCTGTCCAGCTGTTTTTTTCTGAGTTTTTGCTGTTTGCCCCCCACATGTACTGTGTTTCCCACAGCTGGCCCATGAATTTCACTTTTCTCATTACGGACTCACAAATCCTTTAAACAGCTGACATGATAAGCCTTTTTTAAAGATAGAAAGAATTTTGACGTGCCACAGTAGAAGAAGGACTTGCGTAAATAATAAAATGAATGACGGCTGAGTTCCATTTAGCTGCTTTGGCTCCATAGTCCTGCTGCTGTGCATGGTAAGAAGCAAAACTGCACCTGTTTTATTTCATATATTGAGAGTGTTGCTTGAGAAAAGCTGAAGCTGAATTGGGTTTAAATGGCACAATTTTAAGAATCAAAAGAAGAGGTGTAAAAAAGGACAAGTTTCAGATTTTAAAGATGCAATGCTAACATTCTGAAAATGTTCAAACAAGAGTCTGTACGATCACTGAATATGCAAGTAGCAACACATGCCTTCAAACCCTAAACTCTCATCTCTTAAGCACGCAAACATTTAAAAAACATACATCCTTCACTTTAAGCACACACTTTTTCATGTGTACAAGCACAGATGGCTGGGGTTCTTGACAGTCCTCAAAGAGACACAGTATTGTATTGGAGTAGAGAGAGTAGGCTTGCACAAGCTTGGTGGCTGATGAGATCTTCCCCCTTTAGGTATTGAAGGGACAGCAGCAAGGAGAAAGAGGGGGGAAAATTTGCGTGGCAGAGAGAATGACAAACACAGGCACAGCTTCACAGGAAAACATGACCTCCTTAGGGAAAGAAGGGAGAGGGAAGAGAGGAAATGAAAAAGAAAAATGGAGAGATTAGAAGAGGACAAACACACAGCTTCATAGTTGACAAGACCTCCTACTGAGGCCCACGGGGGAGATGAGATGTTTGGGGAATAGAGGAGAGGAGAAAAATGTGTGACAGGAATGCACCTACTGCTCGAGCTCGGAGAAAGAAACAACCAAGAAGAATGAGAAAGAAAAGGAGTTTATGTCTACTTACAACTGCCAACTACCAATTTAGGGCTCTATTTGTGCTCCTATTTACTTTTACAATGTCTTGTCAATTTTTAATCAGCCAGACATGGAAAGAGTAAACCAATGGAGAAAAAAGTAAATGTCACTACCGGGATCTATAAAGAATCCATCACCAAAAAGAGCGCTGCCCATTTTTCCACACCTCTCCCCTTATTTATACCATATGATGTTCAGTCTGTTACATGTAGAAACTCCTCAGCAAAAACAATGCATAAGCTGGGAAACATGCTGTAAATCTGTCCCAAAGCCAACTCTTATCCTCTATGGATGTGTTATTGAGAGGTCAGCTCGAGCCAAATTGAGTGAGCATTGTCTTAACTAAATTTACAAAGCTGGCACCTTGGTAAACAAATGAAAACAACACACTGGGAGCTGCAGATGGATTACAGTAATGCAAGCACACACACAGGCAAACACACTTTGAACCGGGTTATCTGAGCATGCATACACAAAAGCACATATTAATGAAATCTTGTATGCTTGACTCACATTCAAACTGCTGAAAGGAAAAGTGAAGCCAAACTAGAAAGGGAGGTCATTTATTTAAGAGTTTGATTTAAAGGTGCCAGCAGACAGTTCAGTGTTTGTGCTGTTGATCACTGCTCTCTTTAAAATGGATTACAACAGAGACTTGGCTTTGGGCACTGAATTGCTTCGATGTTCAAACAATGACAGAGCTCAGTGTCCTCATCTGTATGCTAATGAACGTGTTTGATATTTCATCTTAAGTCCTAAGTTTCTTGCTGCCTGCGCTGCTCTCTGATGCCAACAGAGCAGCTCCCAGGCTGTAATCAGGAAAACCAGACAGGAGCAAAGGAAGTAGAAAATCTCTCTTGCAAAAGAACAGTATATGCGGCCATAAAATCTGCAACACTGAACAAAAACTCAGTTACATCCCTGGGGCTTTGTATTAATAATAGGAGCTTTTCTTTAAAATCAGTTTCCGGGCAGTGGAGGCTGATGAGACTCAGAGAGAGTCGAACATAATGGAAACTAAAGGATGGGGAGAGAGGGAAAGGAACAATAAAAAAGCTTTTATTATTGTAAAAAGAGATATACTCTCATTAGTAGATTATTACACACTTAATTTCACTTTGTGCATATTAGCACTGTGTGTGTGTGTGTGTGTGTGTGTGTGTGTGTGTGTGTGTGTATCTTTCAACATTGAAGTGCAAGCAGAGATACATTTACAGTAGCCTATGTTTTGCAGGCGCACTTGTGCCTGCACACACATTCAGAGTGTGCAGATACTTTGTCTACATGTTGACTGTGTAGATGCGATGGCTTGTTTATTGAATCTATTGGCCAAACTCCTTGCAGCCTTTGAAATCCAGTAAAACTTAAATAGTGACCAGTGCTGAATTAGATACAAAAAAGAAAAGGTAGCAAGTCCTGGTACCTCTGTAGTTTTTACCTAGTCATCATATATAGGCATCTCTGTCAAAAGCAGTGCAAATCACATGAATCACATGTCAGAATTGACCTGCGTTGTGCTCCAACTTTGAGCCTGAAGTACTGGACACATCCTCGCTGGGTGGGATCACCTACAGCAAGTGTGTCCAATGATGTTACACACAGTGCCAACACTTTGCAGAATTTCATTCCAACTAAATACTACAGCAGCTGATTACACTGATTAGCACGTTCAACTAGAGAGAAGGATGTAATCACTGAAATCACCTGCTGCTGTGTTAGTTGGATGGAATGAAATCCTGCCTGCTCTTGGGCCTCCCTGGCATATGGCAGGAAACCACTGGGTTTCAGGCTGAGGGCACACACGGCTTTCCAAATTTTAAACTAACTTCAAAACACCGATGCATGCAATTTACACTGCAGAGGGTATGCATTGGGGTAGTAAAACTGAAGTCAGAACAGTAAAAGCCATCAAAAAAAGAGTCACTATTTAATTATCTAGGTTATGAAGAGACTGTCATTCCAACAGCGCTTCCAGATGTACAATAATTGGCATATTTGTATGATAATTTTAACAACTGTATGACACTAATCACTAATTCTGAAAAGGTCTGAATGTACGATGATTTTGCTAATTCAGTTAATCTACAATGCAACCTTGTTTGGGATTTGAGAGCAACCAGTCACATCAGCACTGCTGATCATGGCTGCAGCTCATACCTGATTGCCTGAAGCCAGGGAGTAAAGTAGGTATGTGAACTTACTGGTACTGCCGCACGCAGCAAACAATTAGCATTTTGATAGTTCATTCGTTTTCCATCCCAGTCTTTCAGCCATCCCATTTTCAAGGGATGGCTGAAAGCTGTTGCTGGGAATGAAATACCTTCTGTCCCCCGTTGTAATGCCCAGATGTTGTCCAAAATCGCAGTTCTTAAGAATCACGCCAAGGGAACCAAACATCAAGAATGTGTCCAGTGGCGAAAACAGCTGAAATAAAGCTAGCTGGGTTTTTAACGAAACACTAATTAGCTGATCATTTTGTGTCTGTCATAAAAGGTATTTTAAAGAACAGCTCAGGGCGAGTATCTTGGTCACACAAAGGCAACTGCAATCAAGTATGCTATTGGACATTGCTATTTTAAGGACACGTCACAGATACTGAAAAAGAAGAGATTCAACATAATCATTGACAAGTCAACAGACTTTTAATGATAGACCCAAATCTGTCCTGAAAACTGACTCAGGTATTTTCTGCTGAGAACAGGGAGTTTGATAAAGTCCTTCACAGACGCCAATGTCATACTGAAGAACATTGTGGGACATCTGCCTCAGATGGGTGCAACACCATGATGGGGAAAAACAACTCTGTTTCAAGTCAACTGAAAAATGACCTCCTGGGGATAATGGTGCAGCGATGCATCAGTCACTCATTGCGTCTCTGCACAAGCACAGCCTGCAAACAGCTTAGCCAAGGATGTGTACGGCTATTTCCAAAACAGTGCCAAGCGTGTGGCACAGCTAAAAGGATTTCCGGAATTCTGTCATGTTGAGCCTCATAAACTTAGGGAGCCGTCTCTGACCCACTGGCTCTCTCTCCACCACGTTGTCAAGCGGATGTGTACACAGTGGGATGCTCTGGGGCTTTTCGTCGCCGACCACTGGCAGAAAGCGAGATTAAATGCAGCAGAAAACATTCAGTGAGCTTTGACTGTGGGACCTTACAACACTCTGGAGTTATTTGGAATTGGGATCACATGAGTCAGAAACAATCGCATACAGCTTACCACTGGAATCTTATTCTACAAATACTAATACTTAGTGTAACCTAATCTTTATCTTCAACTGTGGAAGTAATACCAGGTTTAAACGGAGTGAATACATGCGGCATTTGAATGTTGATTTAGAATTTGAATGTTGACATTATGAATGATGCTGATTCAAACTATTGCATCCCTATCCAATCTTTACAGTCTCAGCTTCACCCAAGCCTTCAATGACACAGCAATTTTGAGCCGAAGGTCAAATTCAAATATTAGGTAAGTTTAGCAAAATGTATTGTTCTTTAATATGGATGGCATTAACGTCAACTTGAATAGGGTAGTAGGGACTTGCTGAGGGCGGCCATGCTAGCATGTTTTCTGTTTTTTTGCTTTTTTTTTCAGCAAACCATGTTCCTCGCTCTTGAACCCTTTTTTTCTGCAGTTACAGAACACTTTCTTTCGAGGCTTTTCTCATCTTAATACACTCGCTCTCGGCTCCACCTTTTCTCCTGACTCATTCCTTCTCTTGCGCTCTCCATTTTTGTCTCCGCAGGGAATTCTCCAGGTGCTCCCGACAGCCATTCCCAGCCTGCTCGTGTGGTTTGTGATGGAAGAAAGAGAGCACCATTGTAGATTTAATGAGGCCAAAGGACTGCGTGTGAACCCGTCCCCTGGAAGGAGCTGCTGCAAATAAAGTGTGGAAAACTGTGATATTTTCAGGAGCCACAACTGCATGCAAGACTTCTCATATTGTTGCCCTAGACTGATAGATGAGGCCATGGCTTCTATCACCTTAAACTAGGACAGCAGCACACTGTGAAGCTGAGAGTCTTAGTATTGTAAAAGTAAATGTGCTGAGTAAAGCCATTTATTATCCAGGTATGACTGTTTGATTGCGTTTAACAAGAACATAACCCAAATTTTATTCAAGTTTAAACTTGGAAGCTTTTACGTCTTTGGTATAAGTGTATAAGTGTGAGTTAGTTATTTTTGGATGCAAGTATTCCTGTGACATCTTTCTCTCTCTCTAGTTCAAAGTAAATTCACAGACAAATGATTGAGCCTTCTGTTCAGTCTCCCCTGGTCCATGGGTCTGGACATAGTTTAATTCATTATTCCAAAGTCCACCCAGTTAATTTAACTCCAGTCTGTTTAGAGAGGTTCATCTAATTGTTGGTTTGCCTCAGCAGGAGCCACTGCAGGCTTTCAGCAGGAAGAGACGGGCCAAAAGCTTCCCACAGGGAGCCCACTGGTGTCGTCTGCTGACACAAAGCAACAATTAGCCACAATTAGCAATTACTCCCTGTTGCTAAAGTGAAACAAACAGCTCTAGCTGCAGTGCTTGGCTGCAGGGATCAAGTCCATTGTTCAGGTTCCAAGGCGGAAAACGACATTGATCGATGTAGATTTTAAGTCATTGCAAAATGCTGCAGGAGGTCACAGCAATTAGCTCATGTCTGTATTTGAATGCTCTGTCTCTGGAATGAACAAAAGTTGCACAGTGTCATTCAAACAATTTCTCTTTCTTCCACAACCGAGTTCTGCAGTGCACCTGTGCACAAAGAGCTGTGTATGCTGGGGTTTGTTACTTCCCATTTCTCTACAATTATCCTAAAACACCTATCCAAGCCATACCCAGAGTAAATTGGAAGCTGTTCTTGAACTATTTGGAGTAAATGCATGATTCTGGTCTTGTTTGAAATGTAAAGCTCTGAAGTTTTATCCCCAGCAGTCAGAATCACTGTAAGTGCTACTGGTATTGAGTAAAAGAAGTTTGAACACACTGAAGTAGAATGTTTTTATTTCTTCCTGACTATTCTTTTGCAAATAGGTGCCTGCAGATGATTATGTAGCGGCCTTAGTGGCTTGAAAAAACAATGGGACCACAGCATGAATCCTTACTCAAGTCTAAATTCAATAAAAATGACAAATAATACAGAAAATGAATATTTTACATGTTTTTCCAAAGGAATGTCTCGGGGCCATTTACTATATTTCTAAATTCAAACACTGTGTAACGTCCCTATATTCACTGAACTACTGCTTGATTTGGCTGTAAATTATCCAATGAAACAGCATGTCCTCATTTTCAGAATTTCATTGGCTATAAGAAGCGCCTGTCATCTGCACAATTGGTTGCAAGTGGCTCAATCTTTATACGAGATGCGAATGAGGAACTTCCATTCAATGCAGACTCTGCTTGGTTATTGTTGGTTGTGGACACAACATGGAAAATTGGTCAAGTGAGGTGTTCAATTTTAAGACCAACATGTCCACATGTACACTGTGATTGGAGAAAACATGGAACATGAACACATTGCAGGGTAATTTGAGATGATAGAACATCTTTCCATGGATTATCAACTTGTTTTGGACTAAATATTTTACTGGATCGGATCATCTGGACCTTTGCCCATGTATCCAGACCAGTGTTATCGATCAGTGGGTTACTATGAGACTTCATAGGTGAGTAGCCTCTCTTGGTTGTTTGTTGCATCAATCCAATCACAAGGATCTTAGCTTTCCAACGATGTGTGGCTTGAGTATGGGTGGACCACTGAACAGTCTTAAGAGATACTGTGAGAAGCAATGATGATCACTTGAAAGGAATAACCTCCGGTAATGGTATTTTTTATCCAGACACATATGAATGAAAATTTGGGGTAATATTCAAGTAATACGCTGGCTCATCTTTTAAAACCTCTTGAATTTGACCTTCCCTACAACCTGCAATACACAGCGTTTGTCCATTTAAAATCACTGGTCAGTGCATGCAGTATTAAAATCACTCAGCCTCCCCTTCAGTAATAAATCCAATCCTAATGGGATTTTAAGAGACTCTCCCTAACTTGTTCTCTCCCTTTATTACCTGTGTTTACTTTAAGACCTATTGGGTACTGAGTGAATTGATGCTATCATTTCTTTCCCCAAGCAACTTAATGTTTTCACATTGTCATTATTGTTCTCATTTCTCCTGCGCATTACTTAAGAACTGTCATGTAGATTCATCCGTCTTTCCACACTGGAGAATGAATCACTGGATAATAAATAACCATCATTAGAAATTTGCACTCTTGATTTGTAATGCTACATTTACGATAAAGCCACTAGATGCTACCATTTTGTGTCTGTACTTTACTGCAAATGTATATGACAGTATCTGATGTGGGTAAAAACTCTATCACAAACTAGCTGCAAAGCAATGCATAATCAGAAGTGGGACTCTCAGAAGTTTTCACTGTGCCTACTTAAGCAGAGGACTCTATGCAATAGCCAAAAAAAGAAAAAACACTGGAGCTGGGGCTTGGATCAGTAGAATGTTAATTTTTGCTGTTGAATACTACATAAGGGTTGTCAAGCTTCCCTCTCACAGGTGCATTTACAAAGAAGCTCCTGGGCCTGAAAATTGGTTCCATGAAGAAATAATGCAGCACCCACTAATCTCCTGTATTTCTGAACTTTCTGCAACAATTTGAAAAACATGAGAAAATGTTCTGCTTTCATGCATCACATTAAAATAGGTAGCAAGCATTTGGGTTTTTTCGATTTTATCCAACTGTGACTACTGAAACAGCCATCCATGTGCAGAGTAGAGCCTTCAACACAACGTTACTTGGTTAATAGTGAAGGAAGTAGGAGGACTAATCCCTGACTACTGAGGCATATAAAGTACAATTAATTATTCTTTCATGGATGTCATCACTAATCTTTGTTTGTTGCCCATGCAGCCTAGTGTAAGTAATACACATAAAAGGAGCTGCACACCTGAATATGTGTTGGCTTCCCAACTTGTTAATAAAATTGAGCAAGAGAAAGTAACAAATAAATTCTGGTTAGTGGCTGTGTCAAACACTCAGCAGATGAAACTTTTTTTCAAAGATAACCCAGTCACATCCTGAATTCTGAAAAGACAAACTTAACCTTATGATTGAAAGGTCTCAATCCGGTTAAATATGCGTATATTTCCTGGGGCATAAACAGCAGCAAAAAGCATTCTTCCTAATACAGCACAATTCACAAAATGAATGAGGAGGTGGAGATCAGGTCTAATTTCACTTGACGTCTCTTTAAGTCAGGCAATAATTGAAGATCACTATGTGCAAACTCATTTTGCATTAACATCTGTTCATGTATATATCTGTTCAGATATATGATTACTTCAGTAAATGCATTCAAAGATGGTGGTAGAGCATGTCATGAGTTGAATTTAATTGAGAATGCAGATCGGGGATCAAGATCTTACAGAGGCATCTTTCTGCCCAGTGACAACCAACTTCCATTCCCCAAAGCTTATATTGTACTTCACCTAACTTGCCCTCTCTCCCTCTCCAAAACTGAAGCCAGTTCTCATGGCTTTTTCTTTTTTTCTTTTTTCAAATCTAGATTTCTCACTCATTAGCTTGTTAGCTTGTATTTTGTCAGCCTTTTGATGGGCTCTGGCTTGCTGGTCCCTGGTACAGCCCAGTATCAGCCCAGTATCAGTGGATCTGGTAAACATTTTTACCAAATCTGTACACAGTAATCAACAGGTGAACTATCACTAATATTTCTCTCCTATGTTCAAATACCTCTCGAAAAAGGAAAGACCAAACATCACACTCGAATCAGTTCAGACGTAATACATTTTTACCATTTACTTTTTCTTTTGAAATGTTAGAATGAACAGAATTAAGAAATAGTCAGTCCTCTTGAAATACAACTTTTATTCCCCTTTCCCTTCAGTAACTTTAAAGTTAAATTAATAATTCCCTCTAAACTGGAAACAACACAATATAACTAAATTCAGGTTACCTCCAGGACTAATGTATACCAACACATCGGGCCCACATTCACCAAGCACTATACTCCCAAGCCAGCATATATTAAAGTAAACAACTAAAAACCCTCTGTTACAGGCCTGATTTGAAGTTTGGGAGCTGAGAGGCCCAAAACTATTTACCCATTTTCACTCAAAGGAGCAACAAAATCAAAGTGTGGTACTTTGGTTAAAAGTCCAATCTGCAGCTTTCACCAGTCAGTCAGTCTCCGGTGAAACAAGACGGCAAACAGGTGTTCAAAGATGGCGTCATCTCTGTACAGCAACCAAACTTCACTCATGCTTCCCTTCCCTCTTCTCCGTCTCATCTCTGTGATCCAACCCCCTCAACCAATGAATTATCAGTATTACTCTTGCTCTTGAATACCACTTCCTCTCACTGCCATGAATTCTTCACAGTAAAGAATAGAATATTCATGACTTTCATGTGTATGCTAATGTGCAACATATTTATTACACTGTACCCTGATACCCTCCTCTTAACACTACTTGTATTACAGTGCAGGCTATTTTTAGCCTGCTTACACTTTCCATCCCTTTTGGTTTTCCTGACTGTCTTCCCACTGTTCTTATTGAATTTCAATTGCCCCAATTTCTTTCCCTCCACATGATGAAATATCTAAATCTGGATATTATTATTATTATTCCATAGGTCTACTTCCATATATTTGTCAGCTGTGTTAAAGAGTTAGAGAGACAAGTGCGCGCACACACACACACACACACACACACACACACACACACACACACACACACACAGGCAGGGGAGAAGCGACCCCCTGCAGGTCATCACGCGGAGGCTTTGCTAGATTCGTGGGACACTTGCAGCTTTGCCCAGCCCAGAAATCTTTAGATTTCCACTCAATACTTGGGGCATTTTCAAGTAATTTCAGAGTAAAATGAACAAAAGACGTGAGACACTGTGCTTTACAAAAACGTTCCGGCCGGGCGCATAGGCTGGCTTTCACGACATGAAATCAAAATAAACAGAATGAGAGCAATCTGGTTTCTAGCAGCAGGAGTGAAACCCTGCAAAAAAAAAAAAAAAAAAAAAAAAGAAGAGCCATGACATAGATGAAGCAGACATATGCTAGATTGCATGTTGTCAATGCTTTGTTCAGTTTTGAAAACTGAAACTCATGGCCTCTGCTTCTATTGTGTGACCTGTGACAAATATGAACCATGACAAATTGTGTTAACTCTGTGTCTCCTCTGATATTCTCCTGTTTTTCACCTCTTCAGTGGCACGTCTGGTGTCCAATTTGTCCTGTTCTCTTCTCCTCTCTCCTGTCCTGGAAATGCCAGCCAGAATCTAACCAAACCTCTCATGTTTTCATGTGGTGATTAGATCATAATCACATGATTTATCAGTTCACTTAACCAACTATTTCGATACATTGACCAATATTAGATTGTACAAAAGCAAACCATTAATGCACTATTGCATCCCATAGGAGCTAAATAGTCATCAGTGCTCATTACTCCATTGGGACAGACAGTCATACAACACGATCATCGATCAGCATTCTATTGGTATCAATTACTGCAGTGTAATCAGTGGATTCTGAGCTCTCTCTCTCCATCTGATAACATCTATCTTCACGGCCTCATCCCTTCCTCTGTAGTGCTCTTGTTGCTCTTTCCGGTTCTCTCTCTGTCTCTCATAATTAGATTGCTGCAACCATATGTAAAAGTGTGCATTGGATATACTTGTTTTCATAAATGGGTCGCCTTGTGAAAAAAAAACATTAACCACTGAGCTGCACTACTTAGCTTGCTGCAATAAAAAGCCCTCTTCTTCACCAACCGCAGCTTGTAGATGAGACAGTGGCACTCACGTCCTGCCTCAGCTGCTGCTACAGCAACAGAACATAACTCGGCCTCCGCCTCCTCACCTGCACCATGGCCTTCATCCGTTTTCTTTCTGAAAAAGCTTCTTATGCGCATAGCCTTCAAGTCTTTCCTCAGTGAATTCGCAAGCTCACTACTACCAGATGCCAACAATGAGAAATGAGTGCTCTC
Organism: Chaetodon auriga; assembly: GCF_051107435.1. NCBI lineage: Eukaryota > Metazoa > Chordata > Actinopteri > Chaetodontiformes > Chaetodontidae > Chaetodon > Chaetodon auriga. The sequence goes on from NC_135092.1 coordinate 8,734,134, forward strand.
TCTCTCTCTCTCTCTCTCTCTCTCTCTCTCTCTCTCTCTTGCACTCACTTGTGTCAATTAGTATGAGGTAGATCTACTGTTTGAATGACACACAGAGGACCAAAAACCATCACTGATCAAAGATATCCTGTTATTTTCATGCACTTTGATGCATGATTGGAATGACAGATGAATAAATCAATAGAATTGATGGATAGGGATATTTTTATTTTTCTTATTTTTGTAAAATATATATATATATATATATATATATATATATATATATATATATTATACAGATTATAAAGATCAGCTCTACGTGTGATTAGAAAACAGTATATGGAGTAGAATCGCTTCTTGATCAGCATGGAGAAATGCACCTCTGGTTTGAAGAGCCAGGCTGCTGCTCACCTGAGCACTGACCTATTGCATCGCTCCTGTGTGTCTCCGGTGTTAGTCTCTCTTGGCTAAGAGTGTGGATTTGACAGATGCTTGGAGTAGGGGCAAGTTTGCAAAAATGGTGGAAAAATGAAGTCCTCCTGGCAGCATTTTTGAGTAAATTGGGCATCATTTGCCCTGTTTGCTGATGCGCAGAGCCAGTTAAGAAAGGTTCATTAGGAGAACTGTTGACTCAAGACTTTCGTCATTGGTTGCTGGCATAATGATATTATGAATAGTTTTCTCTTATCTTCCTCCCTCTGCTTCAGCCCCTCCTTGCTCCCTCATCTGCTCTGTCCTCTCATAACTTCCTCTCTCTGCCACAATGTCTTCCCCTCGTCCTCCGCGTATGATCATCCATCCCTTTATCTTGTCACCAACCTCCTCACCTCCTGCTCTCCTCTCATCCATCTGTGCCTCTCTCCCTCTTCTTCGCTTCCCTCCTCTCTGTGTTTGTCCCTCCCTTCCTCTCCAGCACTGTTTTCAGAGCTCACGCTATCTTCTGTGGGTGACAACTCCTCAGAGCGGGAGTGTTATAATTGGATAGAGGAAGATGTTCGCTCAGTGAGAGTCCCCAAAAACCTTGGGCTTTAAGTGCTGAAAGTCACAATCAGTAAAGAATCCCCCTCTCCCTCTAGCTGTCTTTAACTTTATTCTTCATCTCCTCCATTTCTCTCACTCACCCGCTCACCTCTCACTGCTTCTAATTAGGCTGCCGCTGACACATTTGTGTTTGCGCGAGTGTTTGTATTGTATTCACAAGCTTGTCCATTCTGTCTGTGTGCATGTGCAAGCGTGCATAGCCATTGATGTGTGTGCATTTAGATAAAGGCGAGTGCAGGCTGTGGTGTTGACAAGCCAGCTAATTAGCTGCTCAGTTAACAAAAGTGTTACCGTACTTGTGGTGGCACCATGTTTGGAGCAACACATCTTCTAGTTGTCCTAACATTCAGAATATTGGCAGAGATGAAAAGTATCTTGACAGCGCATGAAATATGAAAAGCAAATCAAAGATGAGTGCATGTAATGAAGTGCCACAGAAGCAGGTGCAGCACAGCAGAGTAGATTTGATCATACATCTGTCTGTGTCTGTAACACAAACATTGTGTGTTTGTTGAAACCTAGCAATATGGAGCGTACAGTGTCATGATGCAATTCATCTGTATTGACATGGTAGCATTTCAGGCAAGAAAACTGTCCAAACTGGCCAAGGTATCCTGATTTTTAGCCCATGTAATGGGTCAAGCTTCAAATACGCTGGATCCTTCACTTCGGTGATCCAGTTGGTATTACTTCCTCCAGAGCCACAGAAGACCTGTTACCATTTTTTTTTTACAGGCTGAGTAGTCGTACTCCCACTGATAAATTCAATTTGAAATGTAAAATCAACAGAGTGATGATAATGGCAAAAAGTACATGTTTAATTTGTGTCTTTTCTTAAATTTTTGCTTGCTATGATGCTTTTGAATTTCTTATTTTAGGACATTTTACACAGAGATACCTGCAAAAGCCATCAGCCGCAGCTGCTCTGCATGTTTAGTGCTAAGTAGGAAGTGTCAGCAGGCTTATACTCTAATGCTAAACATTATATCATTAACATTATCTGAAATTTCCCCTCGCGGGACAAATAAAGGAATATTGATTGATTGATATACATTGACATCAACATATTAGTATTGTCATTGTCAGCATTGTAGCTTTCTGATGTTGGCATTTATTTCAAAGTACCACTGAGCCAAAGTACATCCTCACTGCCTCTTTGTCTTGTTATTAGAGAATAGAGCATTGTAAAAGTTATTTGCAATTCACTGGAAATGTTGTATTCCTATTATGGGTGGTGGCGTTATGACACAGAACTGAACATCTTCTCAAATAATTCAATTCCAGTGAAGTTAATTCCAGTTTGATTAAAAAGCATTTAAATTACTTTGCAATTAATCATTTAGCACACACACACACACACACACACACACACACACACACATACAAACACAGCACCTTTCAATGTGATGATGAATATGAAGCAAATATCCACATGATGTATTAACTGAACAAGAGCGTTAATACAGTATTTACTGTGACCTGGTTAGTTTGAGAGAAATTATAGTGATTCATTTCAAAATTGTGCTTTCGTTTGTCACCGTCCCTGCAACAGTATATTATGTTTAATGGATACTGTTAACATGAAAGATACACCCTGTCACCATGAAAGGCTGATGTAATAATAGCATAGATCGGACAAACCATTTTCATCCCTTCGTGATGTATAAAGGTGAGCTAATGGTTGATTATAGGCCACATGGTCATGCTGCATAGCAAGCGCACAAAAGTCCACAAAAATTCAAGTGGGAAAGTCGATTAGAAAAGAGTAGAGATACAGTTGGTGGTTGATAAACTTCCAATGAATAAAATAATGCAACGGAGAACCAGGGGTACTGTTTCTGTTTTCCAATTAGAGGTAAATAAATAGCTGCCTTAGGGCTGCATGAACAGGAGGAAATGAAGCTCTCCCTGCTGTGAGTGATATTGTCATATTTACCTTAAGTTTGACTGTGTTTGTGTGGGCATGTATCATCCACAGTCCCGGTGCTTCGTCCACAAATGCTTAGGAAGTGTGCTGCTCTTTAGATGAGCTGGGAAAAGTTCACCAGACATGCATTGTCCTCGTTTTTTTTTGTAAAAATGAAACATGCATTATCACAAGTGTTAGTGTGCCCATGATCTTATGTTATTTTGTTCCCCATTTTGTTTGGAACTCATCTCTCAGTTTCAGGCGAGGTTGCTTAATGGCATTGCATCAGCGAGAGGTGAGGGAGAAGACAGCCAGCTGATGTAAACATGGATGTAAACAATGCAGCTTTTAAAAATATTCTGAAAATAGAGATTGCAAACATTTTATGAGGAAGAAAACGTATTCAACACACTTTGTAGACCTCAAGGATACACACAATGCACTCGGATGAGAAATATCAATCTGAATCCAAATGAATGTGGACTGTGGTTACGAGAGAACTCCTTAGGGTACCTTTTATTTCTTCATATGACTTAAAACCTTGAACCTTTGTTGTTATATATCTCCCCTACTCTGCTGTTTCCCACCTCCACATCTTTAATTTTCCTCTGCACTTTTAACATCAAGTCATATCCTGTTATATTTCTCCTCCAGTTTATGTTTTATTCCAGTTTACCTCCTGTTAGTACTGGTTAGTTCTCCTCCATGTTACTTTTTCATTTGGATTGTGAAGTGTTGTGTATGAATTGTTGTGTAACTGTGCCACACTGTGTGTATTTGCAAAGGCACCAAACATCCTGTGTTTTCGGAGCTCGTTTTCAAAGGGTGCAGGATGTGAGCCAGAGACAGCAGAGATTAGTTTGCTGAGTTGGTCTTAGCACATATCAGTGCGAGGACACGGCATGCACAGCAGCCAGCTGAGCCGTGGGGCGTCCCAGGAGCCGCCCTGGAAAGTAGAGGAGTCCTGATATACACACACAAGCACACTGCAAGACCCTTAGACGAGCATGTGCGCACACTCTCGCAGACGCACACACAGGTTGCATCCCACACCTTCGCTTCATCGTAGGAGCTGTCCTGTTTTGACCGGAACTCATTTACCACAGCCTGAGGCTATCAACACCACCACCTCCACCACACCCCCCCCCACACACACACACAGTGCTCCTTATCAGCTCTCTCTCCACACTTCCCTCTTCTTCTTCTCCTAACTCACCAAGCCTCTCTCTGTTTACCACTCCGTGTCTGTCTTTTCGCCTTTGTCTCTCACTCAAACACCCCCCCCCCATGCAAACACAAACTTCTGTCCTTTACAAGAGAAATCTTGCCATGCTCTTCAGCAGTAATGAAATGTGTTTTCCTTCCTTTAATTTAGTCACAGAATGCTGTGTGCCAACACGGTTTATGAATACATTACTTTATTGCCAAGACAGGATGAAAGAGGAAATAGACAACCATGGCAGCCTTTAGCTTTTTGAGCATACACAAGCTCTATTTCCCTCTCTGTCGTAGACACACGCACACTCTATAGCAGACTTACAGGGTCTTGAAGCAAAATAAGAGAAATGAAGTCATACTCGAACAAAACACACAAAGAACTGAAAAATTTGCATTTGCACTTCACCTGAACCAAAGCATACTGAAGTTAGCATTCCCTTAACCTGTCAGTGACCTCGGCTGAGTCGCAAATCTATAATGCATATTAATTACATTCCACAGCTACTTCAATCAATCAGAAAGACAGGTCATGTGATAATAATTAAGTAAAGTTTGTTTGAAAAATAATGAAATGTTCCTCAACATTGGTGCAGTCTGTGTTACTCCCAGCTCACTCATTCTCAAGGTCAAGGTGTACTTGAAATGAACTAGTTCATATAACATGTCATCCGACCTCCTCTGAGGGTAAGAGAATTTATAGCTGCTGCTCCCAAGCGGTCACACTTGAAGGTGGTTTGAAAAGCCTACCATCCTAGAAAAGGGCAAGATGCAATAATTATTCAAATGGGAATAACAGCACCCACTTTCTGACAGTCTGTTGTCAAAGGAATTCATACCGTTGCACTTGGTTCTCAATTCTGAATCAGCAAATTAGTTTTCCCCTTTAAAGCATTTTAATATCATATAGAATTAAACACAAATTTCCCTCTATTTCCTTATGGGCACCGTCCCAGCCACACTAATTCAACACTTGCCTCAACATCCTGCATCTAGAGGATCCTTCTTCTTGGTGAGAAAAGACAGATTGGATAGCCAAGCTGAACTGTTCCATGGACTGTGTTTACTTTTCTGATTCAATTGTTGAGTCTTCCTCAGGTGGAGTCAACGCAGCGCCTGTCGCCCCAACCAAGTAAACACGCACCAGCCGCCACCGCTCATTTGTATGAGCAACAGGTGTCAGAAGTAGTTGTGTTACGAATGCGAAAAACAAGCTTGGGAGAGAAGCTGAAATCCCTCCTACTCAATCACCATCCTACACCTGATCAATAACTGTGAAGGTTGCATTGTCGGTTCCAAAAAGCTCCACAAATTGTCAGGTCAGCCCCCCAATTTCCAACATTGGAAAGGTGTGAGACATGCAGCATGCAGGTCATTGGAGGTATAAAGAATCCTTCAGTCTCCCTGAGTTGGATCCGTGAGCAGGGTTGTACCAGCGTGCTACCTGCTGCAGTGTCTCTCCATACTGCCACCCTACATACTTAAAACACAGACGTTGTAAGTAGTATTGAATGTGGACACAATTTTTGTTTATAGAAACACCTTGATACACCTTCAAAGTGTGAGTTTATAGCTAGCAATGTCAGTAACACACTACTCTTCAGCCCTGTTTGAACTCCTTTGTTGGCAAATGCCTGATGTATCCCTGAGCATGTCAGTGTTTTACTGCCAACTCTCATAACTCTGCCCCTTTTACTTGGAGAGGTCTTGAACTCAGGAAAGTTGATTGCAGGGCATTCTCCCTATACAATACACCACCTTGTTGCCCCATTTACTCTGTCCCCCATTCTACACCTCCATGCTTTGCTGCTGTAATGACTCTATTTCCTCTCTGGCATGCCTGGCCCTCAGGGATCAATAAAGTTAATCTTATGTTGCCTTACCTTATCTTGCCTTGGATTCCAGCCTCATTAAGACATGCTAGAACTTTTGGAATATGGGGGGGCTGTGTAAAAAAAAAAAGGGCCCATAGGCAAAAAAAAATATATCTGAGGCTTAGTTCTGGTGGCAGCAGTGGCAATATGTTTTAATAAATCTCGATCTCAGACTCATGGGGAGCGCATTTCTCATTTGTGTCCCTGACTGAAGGAGCTTTAATATCTCTGGGATTATGGGCTTGTGCAAGCCATAGGGCTTCTAGTCCATCTGTCACACGACTGTTCATAACACAAAATGTAGCTTTCTCTCTCTCAAATATTCCCTGGTAGCAACAGAAGATAAGACCAAGGGATTCACCCTGAGATCATTCAAGGTTTGAAAATGGTCTGTATCTTTTGGCATCAACCCCACCTCTTTTTCACCAGCAATCTGACAGGTAGCAGAAATTGATCATGTGTTCCTGTGCGTCAGTAAGAAATGGCTGAAAGCCAGTGGCTGAAAGCACATGCTACAGTAGTAGGCAACTTTCAAAAGGTTGCTCTACAGGTCAGGGAAAATGGCAAATAATGTTCACACACTTCAAACATTGACTGTATCGCAACACTGGATATGCTTATGCAACATCAGTACAAGAGCTCTCGAGAGGCCAGTATGAGGGTCAACATATGGATCAAGAGATTTGTAAATGAGGATAAAAGCAGATGCAGTGTTTCAGAATGGCAGCTGGGACTGAAGGCTAAGTTCTTAATTTACATCTCAATCTTTGCATGGCCCTCATGTGCTGTGTAATGAATGTGTTTGACCGCAGACACAAGCTCCGAGATGATTTCCACACGGCAAAGCATAGAGTTGACTCGGGTATAAGGATGACACATTTCCCCATTTGTACCCTGGCTTTAAATTCGAAACTAATCATCTTCCTGCAGAAGTCTGAGACTAAGGTCAGACTGTGTTTCTCCAATAGACACACTAGCAATGTGCCATAATTTATCAAGGCAATATGACTTGACATGAAATATGGCTCCTCGTCTTGAATAATTTATCTTATATTATTGATTGTGAGTTTTTTAAAGGCTCACAGCAACAAGAAAAAGTACGTGCTCATGTTTCCACTGCTCTCCAGTATGATCACTGTCTTTTACACTTTTTGACCTTGTTTCTTTTTGGCTGATCTTTGCCCATCACAGAAATAAGTCAAGGAGGCTAATTAACCTCCCACACGCAGAGACTCAGGTGCACGACCACATGCGTACATACACACACACACACGCGCGCGCATGAGTCACCCCGTCGGCATGATTGCTGTCTTTTGGGTGCTCGCGCTGCAGCGCTTCTCTCGGGTCAGCCCAAGCTTGCCCTGCTGTCTTGGTGCAGAGTCAAACAGGCTAATCTCCCACCTCCAGCCTCCCAAGTAAAGTCAACACTGGCTGCCTCCTTCATTTACCTTGTTAGCTAACTGACAGGGGGCTGTCTGGCCTGCAGCTTAAAGGCCTTAATGAGCAGAGGGCCTTGTTAGTGCTGTGTGGATGGTGAGAGACAAATGAGCTTGTTAAGTCCACGCTATGCATATTCTTAATTAGCCTTTTGTAGTGTGTTTGATAGCACAATCATTCTCAATGTGAGAGAAGGAGAGAGAAAGGGAGTGTGTGTATATGTGTGTGTGTGTGTGTGTGTGTGTGTGTGTGTCTTCCTCTCTGTGTGTGTAAGCATTAAAAACTCATGAATAATACCCCTCAGGTCAGTGTGTTGGTATTTACTATAGATACTCCTCAGGGCAGACACTTATTACCTGTAACTATTTGATGTCTGCTGTGTGTGTGTGTGTGTGTGTGTGTGTGTGTGTGTGTGATTGATACAAACTAAATGTTGTTAGCAAATCACTGGACCGTACTAGCATCACTCAGGAGCGATATGTGCACTGCCCAATATATATTTTTTTCTTTCTCATCCTTCATTGCGTAGTCTGTCTCACACATACAGTACACTGTACACACATCTTCCTCCTCCCTCTGAATACAGAGTCAGCGATATGGGGGGGCAAAGACAAGCCACACATGTAATTAGGAAAACGTCACAAATACCTGGCTCGCTGTTTTCTTTAACCAGATTGGCCAGAAATGTGGCTTTCTACAGTACTGCATTTGTGCAATAGCTGCACATGTTCACCTTGACATAAAATCCATTTACTCGTCAAATGTGACACACTTCATACTTATACTTTGCTTTCAGATTTTCCTTTAGCAAGAGTCAAGTGACTCACAGCCCTCAGTTCTAAAAATGCAGCTACATAGGCCAAATCCTTCCAAGGACACAGCCCACAGAATAACCTAATTCCAATTACTGCAAGCCTTGTGACTGAAGTATATGAAGGAAGTGGAGAGGAAGACATTACCAGCTAATGGTTAAAAGTTACATTTAAGAAGGAAGAAGTCTTCAACAAACTAAACAGTGAATTCTTACGGTGTATGCATTAGCCTTTGTGGGAGACACACAAGTTAAATGAACCAGGGGCAAAATTTGTCTGTCTCCATGGTGTATCACATAAAAAATAAAGATGAGGCTGAAGGTGGACCACATGCTGAAAACACAGACAGTCACAGGTGGAGGTGTAGCAAAGGCCGGATCTTTTGCATAGACCCGTCATGAAAGAAGAGGAAAGCAAGAGAGCAAAGAGGCCGGGAACAAACATGGGACCAAAGTGTGACACGTAATATTTATCACAACTTAAGGTTATTATTCCTTCATGATTACTAAGCAAATAACCTTTTTTTTAAATTCCATGCACTGTTTGTCCTCATGATGATCAGGTGAAAGTAAGCTACAAATAAACAAGACGCGAGTGGCAAGTCATTAAACCCACAGACAAAAGGATCCTTATACACGCGGGACTATTCCTGATGGGATGAATAATAAAACAAACTGTACTTCAGTGGAACACAGTTGAAGAATTTGGCTGTAGAAACATCAGCCTTTGGCTACATGAAGAGGCTCTTTTTAAATTAGCTCCACTGGTAGTACAGTCGCTTCTTCTGCTGGCAGCTGCAGAACTCGGGGGACTGAGACCTTTAGCAGGCTCGCTGTAATTGGATCATGAAGTCCTTGGAGTTCCTGCTGGTCTGAAAGACTAACACAGTCATCACTATTAGGCAAATGATGTATTGTCTGTGCACAATATTAAAAAAGGGCCTCTGTATATGCATATTACATGCATACACTCACATAATCATTCAGCTTTGTTCAGTGTGGTCTTTCCCCTTCAGTGATTGGCCTCTCTCTCTCCCTCCCTCCCTCCCTCCCTCCCCCCTCTGAGACCATCCACCATCCAAGATCCACTACTAGCAACATGATGAATAGATCACAGAAAGTCCATTTATTTCTTTAAGAAGTAAACAGCTGGGAAAAACTGACTGATCTTTGGACGATCGACTGGCCAAACTTTGTACAACCAATGGTGAATCAAACTCCCTGATTTCCACACTTTTCTGTCTGCCAGTCTGTCTTCATTTTGTCAACAATAGCTGTCTGGTAAGCGCTAAATGGGTGAGTAGGTTGATGCCAGGCTTTCTGCACTTCCTGGTTTGCTCCAAGTTGTATTTGCATGGCTGTAAACAATGTTGGGAGGTGATAGAAGTAAATTGATTGAGTTTTGTTTATTTCTAGCGAATGCCTCCAGCTGTCTGTGCTAGCTAATCAAAAAACAATAATAATTTGAGAGGCAACACCTGTCTAACAAAATACACAAGCCTGGCTGTTGACAGCACATTTTATCTGCACAAGACCACTAATTTATTATTGACTAATTTAATTTTGAATACAGTCCTGTTTTTGTTTTGATGGCGATTAAAACTGTTCCCTGCTATGCCCTTTTTATTCATTATTTTACTGTTATCCCAAGGACATGCAGATAAACGTATGTAAATTCTGTGGCTTGTGATAGTGTGGGACATCACCCTCATTAACATGTTCAGCATCATTTCAGGGAGTGGGTGATAACTCACATTGTAAGCAAAGTCAGTAATGGGCTCCCTATGGTAATTATGGAGTGGACCTTTGAAGCAAATAATCATGTAAATCCCTCATATTTTGGAGATAGTGCTAGGAAACAATCTGTTCCCTCTATGTGAGCAAATTGACTGTTTATTTTACTTTGCTGAACAAACACCAAGCTTTTCCTGGCAACACAGTGTCTTATTTGAGATTCAAATCAGCGTCTTCATTTCTTTTGAATGATTTCAGGCGGAGGGTGAGTCTCAAATTAGTTTGTTCCATTTGACAGCTCACAGCTTCAAAAGCAGGCTAATGTTTGGACTGTTGTTAGCCTTTTACTGACGACTGCACTCAGTGTTTGAAAGCATCTGCTCTGCTCAAGTGTCCTTCAGGAAAACACTGTCCCCACCAGCTCCAATGCTGCTTGGCATTGAAGTGGCCATCACATTGTTCATAGAAAATATGCCAAAAAGGAACTTATTTCTTTACATTTTAAAAACACATTGTACACGTAATAAAGAAATATTTGTGTGCTGTTGATGCACCCGGGAACTTGGGGTGGTACTCACAGCTGCATAACATCAAATAAATTGTACACAAAATAAAAATAAAGTACAAATAGTGGTGAGACAGCTCCAGAAAATATCAGATAACAAAACTTTTATTTGTGAAGATTAATTAGCAGTGGCATTATGAAGTCACTGTTTGATGTCTGACAGTGCCTATGTTTAATCATTTCCTGTTTTCTGTATAATAATTGCAGAAAGCAGTATACCACAGAGACTGGTCTATATTCAGTTCGTGTGTATGTAATTGAATCAAGGCTACGGCTGTTCAGATCCTACTGCATGGTTCTGAAACAGCTGAATGAAACTATTGAACTCCCCGTCAGCTGTTACAGATTTTGATACATATAGAGTACAATGTTAGTATTAAGTAGGAGTTACATTGGGACTTGTAAAGGGGGGCGTTTGATTCGACACACAAGGCAATAAATCAATACAAAAAAGTTGTTTTATTTATTTTTTCAGGGATAATGAAAATCATCAAACAATTCACTTGCTTATATATTCCGAGCGGTCACTGAACGCAACACACAGGTCGCAGCTGATAACACGCCAATGCGTCATGGCGTCTGTCAACAATATGTCAGTAGATGCAGACTGTGGCGCTTTTCAAATGAAATGGACAAACGATTATTGTTATTATTATTATTATTGTTTTTTTTTTGTTTGTTTGTTTTTATTAAAATGCAAAACAGCGTGTTTAAACTGGTGTTCTAATCTGCTCATCTACGGCAACAGACACGCTAAACTTGGTGAGCTACAAGGACGGATGCGTAAATTGCATGAAGTTAACGATCTGCGGTGGAGTTTGGATGCCCAGGAAGCAGCTATCACAAGACCACATTCTGACAGAGAAAGTATAGATATGGACGTTTTGTGGTGAACAAGCGAATAGCCAAGAAGCTGTAACTTCATTCAGAAGGAGAATCTGTGAGTCTTGCAAAGACTCATCACTACCATCTGACATCACACGCCTCGCCGAAGAGAAGCAGTTCCAGCCATCGCAGAGGTTAGTGTGATATGTGTTCAATAATTTAACATGGCCAGAGGCTCCCGGTCAATACTTGCTTTTTTTTTTATTGATGCAGTGCTCCCTGCAGCAGGCGCAACTGTCCAGCAGTACCAGCAGTGATCTTAAGGTGTTGAATGGTTTGTGATAAGTCCTGACAGCCTGTGATTTGAACTTTTTGGGGCTACATGTTGGAATCCTAATGAGAAGAGATGCTCCTGGTGGTCCCTGTTGATTTAGTGCTGTCTGTTATGGTAGGATTATCTTATTCCACTCCTTGTGCTTGTTGACCCTGAATACCTCACTGAGCGGCTGCACTTGTCTCTCCTCTTATCCTCGTCCTCAACAACTTGATGTTCTAGTCGGTACCACTTATCTTTCATGTTGTAAGTGGTGTTAGGAGGTTAAAATATAAGAAATATAAGATGTTTTCTCCCTGTGTGCGGGTTTCATGCACACTGCTCCCCCCAGCTTTCACATAAAGACAGACGTTGAAGGGTAACTTACCATCCTCACTAATTAACCTGATGTGTGGGTTGATATTGTTAATGTGCTGCTCCAGGGTCTTATTTACAGTGGCGGCTAGTTACAATCAAGAAGGGAAGCAAAACCACAAATAGTCGAAATTAAAAATACTATTACTGCCGTAATAGGGCAATGACAGTACTAAACAAAATAATTGAGGCAATTAAGAGCAATCAAACAGTAGTAAAAGCTCTTTAAATCACAGTTTAACAGTGTGACTTGACAATTAGGCAACATCATTACAGTCAAAAACAATGAGGTTTGTAAGAAGGTGTTTCAAACGGTGCAGCATAACAACCAGTTTTAAGATCTTTTCAATTCTGGAGTTTGGAGTCAAGGACATAAAGCAGTTATGTTTGACTGAACCTAAGGCACATCAAATAGAAGCTGCTGGGCTGAATGCAGCAAAGACGTGAAGTATGAAGATAGTGCATTTCTAAATAAATGCCAGCAGATCAAACAGTAGTTTGGTTTAATTGCATTACTGCTATACACACAAGCACGAGAGTGTATAAAACTCCAGCAACATCCAGATTATCTGTTCAAACTGCTTCAACACTTAACACTTGTGCACTGCGCCTCACTGGTAATTCACACTCTGTTTGATTAATAAGTTATATATCAAATTAAATAATTGATAATGAGACTCCATTAACATTTTCATGGTTAATTGATAAAGCAATTAGCCATCTGTTGATGAAGCGGATCTCTGAACACATGCTGACTGGTGTAATCTATACACACACACTGACAAAGATCAGAGGATACACTCTCGCAGCTGTCACCGCGAGACGGGGTTTATTTTATCCTGAGATAGTGTGCGCGTGTGTGTGTGTGTGTGTGTGTGTGTGGGTGTGTGTGTGGGTGTGTGTGTGCATTTACACCTCAGAATGAGGCCTCACCATGTGTTTCATTGTTGACCCAGCAAGTAATACGCTTATGTAAGTGTGTACGTGTGTGTGTGTCAGGTAGTACCATCTGTTCTCCCAATTTCAGGGCACTGCGTGTTTTAGCAAAGATGATCTTGAATCAACAGAGCAGTTCACTCACCTGTGACCAAACCATCTGACTACAGTATTTAACACTGACAACAGTAAATGTCATTGAATTGGTCTCGCTCGCACCGTCATGTGTTGCTATGTTTTTTAGCAGGACTTTATTAAAGATCATTCTTTTTTTTTTCTTGGCATTTAAAGGGTCCGGTGAGGAGCAGAAGAGTTGCAAAATGATAGTTTTTGTCTTGAAAAATATTAAGATTAGTGAGTATGAGGGGCAATAAATCTTCATGAGTCGCATTCGAAATGTTCAAATATGAGTCACGATTTCACACTTTGAAGTTACTTTTTCTATCAAGTGATCATCCAGAAGTCACCGGAGCATGCGAGTATGCTCCCTCACAGGAAAGGTTTCCCATTTAGAGTCAGTTTTCATACTCAGGCTTGTGAGCTGCCCAGTACAAGTGCTTGACACTTAGTAGCTTTAACTGGGGAAGTGAGAGGTCATTCAGTTCGCCTGCCAGCATTTCCCCCACCAGTTAGTCCATTGATGTACAGGTGTGACCTGAAATTCACCAGGGTGCTTCTCAAAGCTCCAGGATACGACTGACTGAGGGCTCAGTCTCCAGGAATCTGTGCAATAATATTGTATAACACTATATGTATATGTGTGTGTGTGTGTGTGTGTGTGTGTGTGTGTATTCAGCGCTAATTAGCTCATGTTAGCATGCTGAAGTGCGTAACTAAAGTTGTGATCATGGTAATCATTATATCTGCTAAACATGTGCTAAGGTTGCCAATGTGAGCATTAGCATTCAGTTCCAAACACTGCTGTGTGCAAGTATGACGTGACAGAGCCGCTAGCAAGGGGGTAAAACCTTTAGTCTTGTATGATCAAGTTAGAGGGACTCTGAACCTCCTTTTTAGTGCAGTGATCAGGGTCTATTTGCAGCATTTCAAACCATTCTGCACCTTAGAAAATATGGGTATATCTCTGGGAAAATCTAGATTTCAAAGATGATGAGCCTTACACTAACTTTTGATGTCCAGCATTTTGTGTTTGCAGGCGTTGGACATCTGTACAGTGTACACATCATTAATATAGACACATTCACATATTGAAAGAGAAAAGTTCCCAAAATGTTCAGCAAATATTTTAAGAAGGAAATAAATTATGGATGTGAGTGCTGGAACTGCACAATAATCTACTTCCACTGTCCCGAGTGTGAAGCCCTTTGAACCTGCACTGCCCAAAAACAAGCGGATCTGCAAGCCAGTTCATTTTAGTAGCAAAATTCAACAACCCCTCAGAACTTCGAATTGCATCCTACTACATGATAAACTGGCCACTCAGCGAGACACAGATGCTCGGCAGTCCTGGATATTTTAAATGAAAACTGCCATCCGCAGGCCCCTCAACACGAGTACCAAGAAATTGCAGGAACGCTTGTTTTGGAAAAGGCATTTTCACCTCCAGCTGGAAGGAAATTCAGGCTTATTCGCTGGCACTCCCATGAATTTGGGAAAGTGTAACGCAGTCACTACAAGACCGTCAACGTCTACTTTTTTGGACTTACTGTATTCATAAAGTCTCGTCTGACAGGACATGTCTCTGAGGAAACTTTTGAATTACTATAATGACTTTTTTTTAACTTCCTGCCTCTTTTAGCCGCAAGAAAGAGTCATGGGCTGATGAATGGCCAGCTAGTGAACATAAAGATGTTCTAATCCATCTTTAATGATAATTTGGACATCTTGTTATTAATTTTCCATCAGGTTTCCTTGGAGTGACCCTGAATCTAAAGTCTTGCCATGCATTTGCTCCAAGTTACAACTTTTAGCTCTTCCTTTCCTCTCTTCGAACTCCCCATCTTTCTTAACTCTCCTCCTCCTTCATCCCTTCTTTATCTTTGCTCAACCTATCTTTTGTCTTTCCTTTTCTTCAGTTCTCTCCATCTTTCATCACTTTGTTTCACTCTGTCCTTTTCCTCTACGCTTCCAGTTTCCCTTTCTTTTCCACCTGCTCTCCCTCATTCCTCCTCTTGTCCCTTCTCATCCACCCCATCCCCTCCTCTCCTCTCCAGGCAGCCAATTAATCTTGCCTAGTGCTAATTCCTCATGAGTGCCATTTAGTGGCAGCTCAGCGGGAGGATCCATAAGGATTTAATGTGTTTATTAAAAGTTTGACTGCTGGTCGATGGAGACTTCTCTTCTCCCAGCAGCCTACTCTCCGTCTCTGACAGCAGGACAATGCACAGCATGTGTGTTTGCCTGTGTGTGTGAATTCCTCAGGGCTGCTGCTTAGTAATTGATTTTCAATATCTGTGACACGTTGGGTGGCTGAAATGAAGCAGACACTGATGAAGCATTTCAGCAGTTGCTGGTTGACAGGGGCGGGGTGGGTGGGGCTGCAAAATGCTTGAGTGTCTTAGATTTACTGTTCAGTTATTTTGCTTTAGTATTGTCATTTAAAAGCAATTTGAGGAACAATAACCTTGTTAGGAAGCTTGTTAGTGTAAACCTGTTCGTGAGTATTGTAAATACACCCTGTGGTAGATGGAGAATCATTTGGTTTGATCATCAAAACAAACTAACCAGCGCTTATACTGTGACTTGCATAATGACAAATGTAGTGAGCACGCACCATCATCATTGCCACTATTAACAGCTGTTTTAGAGTTTTAGAGACCAGCACTATAAAAGCAGTATAATCCATGGCACAGTCAAAAGTGAAGGACATGGTGCTGTCGGATTTATAAATCTATTCATTGTTCGAGCTAAACCAGATTAAGCGAGAACCTCAGACTGTGTTACAGTTTTTAAAAACAGGCGTAAAACCTTTATTCAGTGAAATGAAAAGAGGAAAGATGGTTCCGTGTATTTTAGAAAATGTGTACAAGAAGTAATCCCCACTCTGCTTTGCACAGCTTCCACGTGAGGCAAGAATGTAGCAGTCACAGCTAGAACCACTAAAATGAGTTCATGAAACTTTTAGTGGTTTGTCCTGGCTCATTCCACTTTCATCAGTTTTATGTGTAACACTTTGTTTTAAATGCTTTTTTTTTTTTTTTTTGCGTTTCTACATGTCCACGTTTAATGTTAGGCTGGATCGTTTGTTGTTCTTTGTGAATATTTGGCCGAGGGTGTTATGTGTCGCACATTCTAAAATTCAGGTTGTTGCAGAGATACTACATTACCCTGCATTGCTCATGTTTGCCTGTTATTTCCCCCCCCCCCCCCCCCCCCCCTCCTGTATATCTTAACTTGCATCAACATTCAGCGGATGAAGTTGTTTATACCATTTGGGAAAGAAAAAATGGTTTTGCATTAGCATGCATGGAGTATTTTGGCTCTTGGCCCTGGTCCAGTGAAGGTCTTATGTGAGTTAAGCTGTTAACATTCACCTCTGATACCCTGCAACTGAACATTGTTGTTGCCAAGAACAAATCAATTAACTGGATATGACTTTGTCGGTCGTGTGTTTGCTATAATAATGTTTTAATTAAATAGATCTATTAGTTTGGTTTATATTGCTTTTGTGTATTTGCAGGATGATGAGTCATTTTGTTGCTGCCATGGCATCCTGTTATTATTTTATTTTTTTTTCGATTATTCAGGCTTTATAGCTCCTCATAGTAGAATACTTGCTACATAGTTGATATTGATATTATTTTCTTACATACTGACTCATGTATTTGGAATATGTTTTATTCTATTCCAGATTTGAATTGGCAGTTCCTCTCTGATATATCCTTCCCTATAAATTTGCTTGATCACCGTTAAACAAAATTGCTTCCATATTTCAGAACTATGGAAGTAAACAACTACTTGGCGACCAAAGGTGTCCTTTGGTTCTTCGCCATTAATCCCTTGCTGTGCGTTGGAGGTTGTGGTCTCGCATCTCTCCTCACTTAATTTCGCTGCTGAACCGATGCCAGAACAAAACCTGGCAGGAGGGAGGAGTGAGCGGAGGCAGTCGGTGAGTGTTCATATTTCTTCACCCAATGACAACATTTCAGCCGCACAGCTGACGTACAGTACATTGTCTCGCTGTGTTCATTAGAGAATGCACAGCTATGTGAGTGAAGTTAATTGTCTGTATTGAAAATAAATGAATAAATGAAATGGATGGTTGTAGCAGTTGCCTCGCATCTACACACCTAAAAAGACATTTTTTCAATTTATGCATGAACCGCTTGACCTTCCTGACTTTAACTAGAGTCTTTAAAACATTGAAACTCTGCTTATCTTAAGTGATACTTGCCTTTAGTAATGCTTTAATTTGGCCTGTGCAGAACATATGTATGATTCACATCTTTTCCATAGTCCCCAAACCATTCAGCTGATGCTCAGAGCCCTTAGTATGAGGGTGTAAGCATCTGCATTGATCTCCCCTCTAGTCACTTATTCAGGTTTTCCCCTTTAGTTTGCCGCCTGTGTGTATGTTTATGAAGGAAGGAGAAACAGGGAATGACTTGCGTATTTGTAAATTACACCTACGCAATTTAATGCAGAACAATACATTCTTGAGATAATGTTTTTGATAGTATTCAGTGTTTGTTGACAATGCTTGTTCAACTCAGTGGGAACCTTTGTAACACTTTTTGGATCCCTCCTCCTCCAAAATAGCTTGCAGTTCAGCACCACGGAGAGCTCCAGGGGTTTGCATGAATGAGCAATTAGCTCGAGAGATGTGGAGCTGGATTGTCTGAGATAGATTTTCATCATGTGACTGCCTGGAAAATGACCTTGAAGCAATGTGGTGTTGACAGTAAAGTTTCACAAATTCCTCTGTGTGCACGCAAAAAACTTTTCTTTTGAATTTTTTTTTTGTTCTGTCTGTCTTTCTCTCTTTGAAATTTTGTTAATTCTTGTTTCATTTCCACTCTCTCAGACACACACACACACACACACACACGCAAGCTCAGATCCCTTGGTGACTGGGCCTAGTTGAGCGATATCATCTGCCATGGGACAATCTGTCAAAGCCAGGACAGAAAGTTGGCAGAGGGGAACCACAGGACAATCCCAGATACCAGAGAGGCACACTGCCAAGATGAAGAGATGGAAGGGGCAGACAGGCAGAGAATCGAGCCAGAGAGAAAGCAGAAGTGAAGGCGAGGTTTGTGGGGTGGGGGTTTTCTGACAGGGAAAGAGATGGGAGGGCAATGAAGTGAGGGGGGGGGTCGCTCTATCACATTTCAGAGCCCAATCAACATTAATGGCATAAGTATGCTTCTACAGTACACCATTGCAGCTAGGTAACCTCAGCCACAGGAGGTCAGACAATCAAGATTTACAAATGGTACTCTTTAGTATCTGCCTACACAGAGTTAAGATAAGATAAGCTAACACTTTATTAGTCCCCCATAGGGGGAAGTTGGGTGTTACAGGCAGCAACAGTCGTACCAGAAGTGTAAAAAGACATTGAAAGAAATAAAATACAAAATAGAAAAAACTCTGTTTGTATACATTCTATACAAGAGAGTACAGTGTTTTTCACGATTACACATTGGATAAAAAAAACTATGTAGCAGTATTTATGCATACAGTTGCATATACATTTTTTTTTTTCTGAGAAAGAGCTGCACAGTGCACAAAAGCCTGTGTTAAAATTAGTAAAACAGATTAAAGCTACTTTTTGCAGTTAAACAGCTCTGGATCATGACACATAACCTGCATCACATCTTTCCTTTAAAGAGGAGCGTAGCTTGAGCACGCCCCCTTCACAAAGTCAAACAATGCTTTCAAAACCTTTCCAAGAATCTTCAAATTAACCCCCCACCCCTAACTGAGCATGCAGTCACACATTTATTCCAAGTACAGCTGTTAACTGTGTCCCTTAAATCTGTGCAACATTCATATTGTGATTACGCTTAATAACTTGTATTATTCCGCTGTCTCTGTTATTGTGTCCTCTACAGTTTAAGAAAGTGTGTTTATAGAAACTCCTCTGAAACAGTTTTACTGCTCGGTGTTTTACAGTGTTGAAGGTCTTTAACAGTTACTATCACCTGAAAACCCATTTTGGAAAGTTAATGGTCTTTATAGGAGCCACCCTGGTTTGGGACAGCTGGAACATAAAAATAGATTGTAGCCTATGTTCATAAAGTGCAGCCTGACAAAACTATTGTAGACTATTTCTGCCACGATGGAGGCACACTGGTTATGGCTGCCAACAACCTGCAGTAACCTCTGAAACCTGCCATCAAACAGGCCATCAGTCGCTTATTTATTGCATACAGCACGTTTTGTAGAGGTTAAAACAGATTGAAGTACAGGGCAAATAAAAGGAAACGTGACAAAAAATGAAATAAAGTAAAATGAAATAGTGCACTGAACCCCCCCCCCCCCCCCTCCAAATGTAATGCTCAAAAATCAATAAATATGTTTGGGCAGTTTGTATTTTTCTGGACTTTTGGTTGATGTTGAGCAGCTGCTGTTGGGTCCCAACATGACACAGGTGTTTTTTCATGGGTTTACTCGCCGTTCACGGTGGACCTGAATTTATTCACTTTGCGTCTCAGCATGGAAAGATCTAAAACACCTGTTCCACACTGTCTGGTCCAGCACTGAAGTTTTCAGCTGAATTATTGTCTTGTCTTTGGGAAGTTCAACCTTGATTTGTCTTTGAGTCTAACCACCTGCAGTTAATGCTCTAAGGGAGGAGGAACTGAACACACACACACACACACACACACACACACACACACACACACACACACACACACTGCTAAATTTACAGCCCACCTGACCACACCTATGGTAAATGATCCAGCAAATGGAATACTGCTCAGTGCCCATGTGCGCACACACTCGCGCGCCCATGCTTTCAATGCAATTATTACATGTATAAAGCGAAGACAAACTGCTCTTACAGATGCTTACAGAAATGGGAAATCACACAGTTCAGTGTGACAGGTATGACTCCCAGAGTAGCACTCTTACACGCCAAACACACAAAGTATTTCACACGCACATGCACACACGTACAAATGCTCCTACACGTACTTAAAAGCTTGAAATCCATCCACACATAACGTCTGAGACAGCTGGAGCCTCATCAGATTTTGAGGAACTATTTCATGGTCTGTTTGTTAAAAAATTAAATTTACTCACCATCGCTCTTTTGCACAAACATTCGCACATACGCATACATCTAACATGGCCACATACAGTATGTGTGGACGGGGCACACATATGCACGGAACCAGATTCGCATTCAGTCTGCCACACATGGGGAAAATGACCGCAGACTTTAGTGAAAATGAAAACGATTAATCAGCATACTGTCATCTCCATACATATTTCTATACATATTAATGATTTGTATTATCCCTAAAGGAGATTTGTACTTAAGTTTGACAAGCTACAAAATTAAGTTTTGCAGCTGTTTGGTGTGGGGCATGAATGTGTGTGCCAAATTTAATGGAAATCCAGGTTTTTCATTCAAAACCTCAAATGTCGATCGTCTGGTAGTATTATCAGAAATGTATATCGAAAATATTGAGCCAATCCATGCAATAGTTATTAAGATAGTTCTGGACCGAAGTAATGGACAAACCATCTTCATTGTTTGATATTACAGCTTAATCATGTAGCGTCCTTTGAAATTACATGTTACATGCACACATGTAAACACACATTTGTACCTCTATACGTGAACTCTCATTGACACAACGCATGCAGACACATGCATCACACACACACATCATAGCAAGGTTTAAACCTGTGGCCAGTCAGCCACAATAAAATAACTGGAAAGACGACTGGATGACTGGAGTAGAAGTTCGTTGCAGCTTTCTAACACAAACAGACGTACTGAGTGTTTAGAAAGTGTGTGTTTGTGTGTGCAGAGTGAACAGTCAGCAGACCCACTCCATTATCCCCGGTCAGTCTTTAACAAGCTCTGAGACCCTGTGCAACCCTGCAGCTGTCATTTACTGTCATCTACCAAAACAAGCACTCAAACACACAAAGCACCCACCGACACACTGTCACTCTAAACACGCACACACCATTTAACTTCCTGATACACACCCATGCAATTTGTTATGAACACACACACACACACACACACCCTTTCTGCTGACACTCTGCATACACAGTCTCATACTTTGTCCCGCACGCAATAAACACACACACTTTTGCAGTCATCTAAGTTGATGGGCTCATCAATTTTTTAATCTGCATTGTTCTTAGGACAGCAATTACCATCCTTCCCCCATGTCACGTCGCCCAATAAAAATTGGTCACACAGGGTGAATAGCTTGTTATTGCAGTAATTACATACAGTGGTTATAATTCTCCTCTCACCACTCTTCTGCTCTCTGTCAGTTTTCCTCTCTCCTTTGCACTCCCCCCGCCTCCGTCCCTCTCATCGTGATTTTTGGCTTTCCGCTCATACTGCTTCCCTCTCCTACGTTGTACTTTTTTTTCACTCTGCAGCGCTTGTTCTTCCCGTGTCTGCTAATGATGAGCAACAGTGGGCTTGTTTTTCCAGTGGTTCCAATGGTTGATGGCTGCAATTTTAGGGCTTGTGCTTTCTTTGGGTTTGGTGCATAGCTGTGCTAAACTAAAGCTAACATGGGACTTCTTAGTGTATCCTAGTTTACAGACTTACAAATACTATGTATTTGTATATGCAGTTAATTCAATCTAACCTACTAAAAAACAGCCGTTGATTCCTTCCACAGATGGAGAGTTGAGAGTTTAATACCTCTCAACACGTGCCTGTTGCTTCATGATTTCGTGAATGTGCAAGTTCAGACAGTTGTTAGCGTCACCACTCTCTCACTCTGAAGACATTAATGGAGAACAGTAAATTGACTGTTGAAATCCACAGCTAGGTCCAGATGTCATCGTCTAGCTGTACCCGATGCCCCTTTCAGCAGTCTGGCAGAGACTGTTGTTTCCGACATTTAGTGGTTGATCAGCCTGGACAGCAAGGTGGTAGCATTTTGGCTCTAAGCAGCAGTAACAGCTGCTGTGGGGAGTTAGCGGTTTGGGGCTGTAAGCTTAAGGTCTAGAATCCGTACCTGAGACAGATACAAATGCGTGGCACAGTTATTTCTCAAATGCTTCGCAAAATGATTTTGTCTTATTTCACTTAATTGCATGTATTCTTAACATTAACCAGCCAGCCAAGTTAACCTGTCCTCTAATTAGTACAGAGACGTTCAGTCTAACTACAGACATAACAGGAAGTTTCAACTTTGTTAAGCGCCCACTTCATCAGAGATACGAGCAGATGGCTGGTTTGTCATTGGATTTTATTGTCAAAGAGAAAAATCAGACGCTTTGATGCAGTACATGAAGAGAGATTTAGAGAGCTACTTCAGTGCTGTGGCCAGGCTATATTTCCCCCATCTTACTCTGCTCTTTGTCATGTATCAGTATTACACCGTGCGAGAAAATTACCAACAAGATTGGAGTGTTTGTCTCTGATCTGTGGACATCTTCCACAGTGGAGCCATCTTGTTATCCTACCTGCCCGGCAAAACATCAGCAGATGGGAACTGATAGTTAGAGCGCTGTGTGCCACCAACATGGGAAAAAAGATATATTGTAGCTGCCAACATTGGTGTTCAGCTGTCCAAAGCAATCTAAGAATGCTGGCTGGCTGTGTGCTAGACTTGCACCTGAGTCGATCAGTTGAAACCTTTTTAAATTTGACCAGGACTTTTTGTCCCTAAACATGTTATTGCATGTTTCCTAGAGGACATTGATCACTGCAGTTTAATGTAAACAAGGTCATCTTTCGATATTTGGGTTTATCATATTGTGTGCATGACATACGTTCAGTGATGTTTGTATGTCCTGCTTCTGATGCAGGGGGAATTATAAGCCAACACAAACAGACAAAGGAATCCCTAGAAAATCGAACCATAGTGATTTATTGTGTTAAAAAAGACTATAAATAACAAGGAAAAAAATACCATGTGTACATAATTTAAACCGAGATCAAAACACTTCTACAGTATATGCAACAGTCAAGCAATTATGAGAGTGTGTGTGTCCAGAAACACACATTAGTCAACACCAGCAACAACATCCCGCTCCACGCAGTGCCCATGATGCATTCAAGGCATATAAGGAAATGCTCGATGGATGCATGTATCCAAACTCATTCCATGAAGGTGCTCTGAAGCCATAAATTACATTAATTTCTCATTATCTATTTGAATTTGATGTTTTTTGTCATGTGCAGGATTCTTTTGTGGTGGATTAATGGATCCATTATGGATATGGTCTTTATTCAAACAAAAATTCTTCAAACACAGCCTGCTGAGGGAATGCATTAAGCCCATTTTCTGTTTGTTTACTTCTTTTGTTGGTTTTGCACAGTGGAAAAAAAAAAGTCACCCTGGGACAATATCATCTATCAAATTAGCCAGTCAGGAAAGTCAATAGAGTGAGGTGCCAGGGAGACGCCAACATCATAAACACTGTTTGTGAAACCAGTAGAATCATTTCATTAACAGGTATTTTGGCCACAAAGAATCAAGACTTCCAGACTGTTAAATTTGTCTGCTTGAGAAAATAGATTTAAATGCCAAACAAAATATACATTATATGTTTTTCTGAAATGAAATTGATCAATCTGTACCAATATCATGAAACTTCACATCAGTACCTCATGATTCTTAACAGTCAGACCTTTCCAAACCCGTTTACAAGTAGAACAGACTTTATCTCTTTAACTGGCAGCATATGTCTTTATTTTTTGCTTGGTATCCCGCTCCTTCGACATATCACAGGGAACACACACACGCCTAAAGAAAGATTCGGATGAAGATCATGGACATCCTTGATTTACCCCATCCTCAGCCAGGACAAACACGGCATGGCTCGAAGCGCCTGGCTGCTGTAATGACTCACTTTTCCTCACGTCAGACTCTGTCAGGTCGTCCTTGTGAACCTTCTGTGGTACGGCTGGCCCCCTGTTGGCTCTCTGGCTGACAGATTGGTAGCTGTCTGATGATGTCTGGCTGGTTCAGGGGCTGGTCACCAGCTGCTGGTTGGCCAGGTGGCTGCTAACTGGCTGTTGGCTAGCTGTCTCCATATCTATCAGCTGCTGGCTGGCTGTGTAGCCGGTTACCTGCTGCTGCCAGGCTGTGGGATAGAGACTGGCTGCTGGTACACCGATTGGCTTGTTCTCACCTTGAGGGACTGAATGGCTGAGTAAAATGAAATCAGACCTTGTGACCCTGAAAAACAGCTAGAAATTTTCATGGCTGCATGTGTGAGCCATCTTATGACCACCTCTTTTACTGGGAAATGCCAGTGTTTTTGACCATGGTTCACTTATTCAATATGGAACTTATTATTGTTATTATTGTTGTTGTCATTCTGACTAAGGGGTCATGCTGTTGTGAGTTTGCAGTCGTCACCTCCGTTGCAGAAAACCTACGTTGTATACGGTGTTCCACATGGATCAGGATATGTCTCCTCTTGTCTTGTGTGTCATTAGCATATCACTGTTATGTTACTGACACGTAAAATCCATCTTTGTGTGACAATCGATGATTCATCCCAGCTGGTTAAATTAGAGACAGGCTCGTCAATAGTCCATCAATGGATGTGCAAACATGTCCTGCATTTGAATGCACACAAGACCAAAATGTTCTGTTTTTTGGTTCAGCTAGATCACTTTTTTTCTGATTTTTCCATTTCTCTTGATGGCTGAACAATTTTTCAGACCCACACAGTTAAGAATCTGGGATTAGTATTTGGTTGCTCTCTAACATGTGAGCCACGCATCAAGTACATAACATGAACTGCCTTCTTCCACCTTCCAATTTTATTAAAATCAGATGCTGAAATCCTCGTACATGCCTTCATAACATCTAAAATAGACTATTGTAATGCACTTTTCTCTGGCCTACCTAAGCAGCAACAAAGGTCCCCAATTGGTCCAGAACCCAGCTGCTAGAATCCCTGAGTCCTTGCAAGATCGACTAGGCTGCTAGTTCACACAAGAGTTGAGAATCCTCCTTCTTACCTATAAGGTTTTTAAGGTTTTATAAGTGTGTGTGTGTGTGTGTGTGTGTGTGTGTGTGGGACCTGTAGTCTTTTACTAAAAGCCTCATCCCCTTATCATTAGTAACCACAGGTGTTGCCAAATCAACCAGAAATCTCAAAAATTGTAAATTGAGGTGTGTGGAGGTTATTTTCACTTTGTCGTTTTCTAAGTAAGAGGTCATCGCTCCCTCACTGTCACTACAGCCCTGTGTGGATCTGTACACTGAGTACCTTACATTGATTCAGTATAGACTTAGCAGCCATCACTCGTCAACAGACTGACTGAGCACTAACTGACCTGTGCCTTTGTGTGTTTGACTACTGTTCTTTGACTTGTAAGGGAATACAATTAAACATGTGTGCATACAACCAGTATTGGCAGGTTAGACAAGCCTGCTTTTATATCTAACTAAACATTGCTCTTCACCCTGTTCTGTTTCGACTACAGATATGCAAATAAGTGTTACAGTTGGGCCATCTTGTGTACGCTTCGAGATCATAGAAAAAAAAAATTATTAGATGAGACAGAGTGTGACATTGTGGCCACCTGCTGGTACTGCACCTTTAGAGATCCGTGTACTTTTCACACCAAGGTGAGGCAAAGCGTCACACTGACACGCTATCTTCGAGTGGATCGGTGGGTCTGTTACATGCTTTGGCGTGAGACTGGGGTGCTAAACCAGCACCAGAATCCACAGCAGCTGGAACGGTGCCTGGCTGAATCACTGGAAGGTGAGGCTTCAGTCTGCCTGTCTGCTGTTTTGTGCCAGGTGAAATCATTGTGTGAGTAAGGATAATCTGCATGCTCAGAGCACTCTTACAGTAGGTACACACTCATAAAGACAGCCAGCAGCCAGTGATATGAAGCGTGCAGGCCAAGAAAAATCTGGGTCTCCCAACAGCAGTTTGTCTATGAATTCTCAACTAAGAAAGGTTCCTGTCAGTGCCAAGTTAGATTGTGCTAAAGTTGGCTGTGAAAAAACTGACAGGGAGACAGTCGTACCTCGGAGGTGTGACAGTTGCAGCATGCCTCTTTGAAAACCAGTGGTGGAAAGTAACTAAGTACATTTACTCGACCGTGTACTTTAGCACAAGCATGTCAAAATTGTGCTTGAGTATTCCTATTTTAGGCTACTTTTAGGACTAGTTGTGATGCAGATTTAGATGAATAATACAAAACATTGTCAATAAATTTAATATGATGTGTTATTACAGGTTAAGAAAAAAAACCAGCCCCACCTTTATTTAAAGGAATGTACACATGAATACATAAATATTATAATTCAGTTACATAATATTTATATTTTGATGCTTATACTTTTGTATTTTACCTCAAGTTTTTGAATGCAGGAGCTTTAACAGAGTATTTCTTTACTGTGGTGCTTCTACTTTTACTCAAGTACAAGATCTGAGTCCTTCTCCCACCAGAAAACCCAAATGGCAAAGTGCTGACTGTCAGCACTTTTCTATTGCTGACAACTGCTGTTCACATGGCATTCAACCTAATGTGTCCCATCTACAGTACGTTGCAGTGTTTGCAATTGTGATTGAGTTACTACCTGCCTGATGACTCAGCTGTTTTGGCTTCACATTAAGATGAGAACGATTTAAGATTAATTCTGGGTGAAGAATTCAGTCATGTTGAGAAATGGCTAGTAGGGAATGAGTAGTTCTAGATGGTAAGATTTTCCCTGCCAAGCCTTCTGTTACTTAGTCGGTTGGTTAGCTGTTGGGTTGGGTGGAGAGGGTATGAGATCAAAGACTCGGGGCAAAGTGAGCAAGAGAAGCAGGTTTTTGTTAGAAAAGCCTGTTTACCAATGGCAAAGAGCAGGTCAAGCACTTGGTGACGGTGGTGAGGAAAAACTTCCTTTTAACAGCCATAACTGTCGAACAGAACCAGGGAGCCTGGGTGGGTGGCCATCTGCCTTGATCTGTGAGGTTTAGAGAGAGAGAGAGAGAGAGAGAGAGAGAGGGAGAGAGAGAGAGAGAGAGAGAGAGAGAGAGAGAGAGAGAGAGAGAGAGAGAGGCACAGCAATGACAATAATAACAACATTAGGCGCTCTCATTTGAAATAACTGTCACAGTTATAGGAATGTGTTTGCAAATGCATTTTCTCTCCTTATTCTGGGGATAGTGACACAACCAGCGCCGTCTATGATGGGGCTCATAACGGCTGATGAGCTCAAGAAAATATGATGGTGTGAAGTTGTGTACTGAATTACAATACACACTGTGTTCGGAGCGGCACTTTGAAGTTAGAGCTATTTTGAACTGGGAGCTGGATGGAGGTAGACAGAATGGGGCCAAATTTGTGACTTTAATTAAAGTTGGTGCAACAATTTGGGCAAGTTGAGTGTTTTTAATACTGCTGTTGCCTTCATGGGAGCCAACTGGAATGAATGGAGGAGATCATTCAGCAGCTGCACACACATACACACACACACACACACACACACACACACATACACACACACACACACACACACACACACACACACACACACACACACAGTGTCTCCGTCACATTACAGAGACTTTCATTTTTTGTGTTTCCTGGAGACTTATCTTCACCCTGACCACAACTTGCCTAACCCCTAACCTAAACCTAACCTTAACCTAACTCTTTAATGATTTACATTCTGGGGACATTTTGTCCTCATAAGGAAGACGAGTCCCCGTAATGTGACTGTGGAAACGTGAGTAATACATGTCGACACAGGCACACAGACTGAGTGTGCTGCTGTCTGCCCTGCCTTAATCACTAATGTCCAGTCACTGTTTTTGTTGTCGAGGTTATACTTCAGTTCCTTTTCTCTCCCTCTTCTGTCTCTCACTTTGTCACTCTGTGTGTCACTCAGTGTGTCTCTTTTGTTTTTTTTTTTGTTTTATCCAGCCAGTCTCTTCTCGGTTGGCTTCCCTCTGTTCTCATCTTCTCTTTCGTTTTCTCATTTTTGTTCTCATCCTTTGGTTCCTCTGTCTGCCCTCCTCCACACTCTCTGAAGCGTACAACATAAATAAAGCTCTCCTTTTTCGAAAGCAACAATCGTTGTCATTGCTGTCAGTCCCTTCATCTTTTTGCCTTTGCTTCCCTCTCTTGTAGCCTCTGTAATGGTAAAAGCCTGACCGATGGAGTTATGGTTTCAAATGACCTTGCACCTAATAGGAACATCATTTCATATCTTTTATTAGCACACATTTGACAAGTTATATCTGCTTGAAATTGCACCTCTGCTTGTTTTATTTCACTTACTGTCGTGCCGTTTCTGTAATGTAAGTCATCAGATATTGCAGTATTTATTATATCTCGAAATACAAATACGATTACAGTCTGCTACATTCATCTTTCATACCCATCCCATGGTTGCATGTTTGCTTTGGCTGATTTTCACCATCTTTGCTGGTTATTTTGTGGGTTGTCTGCACAATTGTTGAAAAGATGCGACGATAAATGCATGAAATATTTAAGGCGGTGGCTGGAGTTCGTGGTGCTATAACAATTTCAGATCTTGTATGGCTGTTTTGGTAAAACATTTTCTTCTGGTTTGACCTTTGTCATACATCATCCCTCCTCTGTCACTTCATATTCCCGCTGCTCCCTACTGTCAACTGTATAAAATAGAAAAATAATCTTTCAGATGGTCGTATCTGTGCGCCTCATATGATAAATTTCTCCCTGTATTATTGTTGGACGTCGGTGCTAAATGGTCAGTCCAGAAAGAGGCAGGTCTTATTTGATTGTGAGGGACTGACACCGAAACCTGACATTTACAGCTGCTGTTGTAAGAAGGAGAAATACGTCCCTGCTATAAAAATCAATCACGCCCTCACTGGAGACATAATGTCACACAGTCTGCTTCGTATTCACGGGGAAACGAAAACACCGCCAATAAACAGCCGTGTTAAAACGTTGGTGAAGCTTCTTCACCCAAGACCTTTCCGCTCCCTCCTCGCTCTGCGCAGAGAGGAGATCTAAATCTTTTCCATATTGATGAGCTAATGTCGAATAATAAAGCCCACAGCAGAAATTTGGTTCGCCGATGCACAGGTGTGTGTGTGTCTCCTCGGACATCTGTGGCTGTGTGAAGGATGCAGAAATAGAGGAGTCAAACTGTGTGTTTGGCATGCTGTCACTGCAGCAGAGTGTGAAATAGACTTCCTGGCCTTGGCCAAACAGAGAAGGATAATGCGTTTCTGAAGCCTGGCTTCCTCTTTGTCGCTGCATTAAGATTGATAAACCTCCTATATTACCTCTGCACGTTTATCACTTTGCTAATTACAGCAGAAAACACCAGCACCGTTTCACATTCATTTTGGTTTAAAAGGCTTTTGACAGATTTATGAACAAACTTTTCAACTTTGAAAAAAAAAAACTTTCATTTAGCTGCATTAAGGTGATCAGTTGCACATTGCTCTCACTACATAGGGATTCAAATGAAACGGATTTTACACTCACCTGTGGGGAATAATTCACTCACAGCACTTACTTGTTGTTTGTTTTGTCCCCACAGGGCGTGAGAGACGAAAAGGGGTGGGGGGTTAAACACATTCAAAGATAGACCAAAAAAAAATATCAGATGAAGATAAATGTTTTCTCTCTGTATCCTGAGTGCGATTCTATTTATCACACATGGCGAAGGCCGCATGGTGGGTTGAAACATATGCCTCTCCACGCTCGATAAATAAATCTGGGAGCAGCTCGCAGCGAGTGGACCTCCCTTAGAGACAAAAAGCTCGCAGCCTTTCCACAGGAGATAGCAAAGATAGATTTACATTTGGGAATTAAAACTGTAATCAGATCGTCCCCATGGGGTAAAATTGGGTTGCGTCGGCTTGCTCTGGAGAGCCGCTATGATAAAACAAATTCTACAAGACAATAAATGGTACAATAAACAACACAGAGTAGCCGGCGAGATAGCATCCACATAACAGCAGTGGACAGCGCAGGTTAACAAGTGCTTGTTTAACAGCGCTGTGGCAAACAGGATAAAAGACTGTTTGTTGCTTTTTCTTGTAGCCCAGAGACCTGGAGGCTTATTCCAGAAGTCCTATGGCGTTCAATCTTCCCTATCTTGATTTGACCAGCATTGAGGTTATCACTTTCAGCCTCTCGGTGTATGTGTGTGTGTGTGTGTGTGTGTGTGTGTGTGTTTCATTATCTACTAAAGTAACATTTGTGTCATTTTTTTCAAATATCTGATGGCAGAAGAAGGCGTAGAGTCTCTGTCTGCCTCTAGATTGAACCATCTTTCTCCAATGAGAGCGTGGAGATTCTGGGATAAAGCTGCGTGTTTATCCTGTTTATCTTGCAGACACTAATAAATATTATAATCCAGCAGCCCTCTCTGCTGTTTTATGAAGTGGAGTTAAGGGCA
The DNA here is from genome assembly GCF_051107435.1 of Chaetodon auriga. NCBI lineage: Eukaryota > Metazoa > Chordata > Actinopteri > Chaetodontiformes > Chaetodontidae > Chaetodon > Chaetodon auriga. Next base: position 8,764,634 of record NC_135092.1, read on the forward strand.
TCTGGGTCCGTGCTGAGCTCTGGCAGCTAATATTCAGCTTCTGAAATCCATCTGCTTGCTAATTCTCTTGATAGCGATGAAACTCCCACGTAGCCCTGTGGGGCTATCGATTGTATCTGTTTCTCTTGTCAATGTTAAAAAAAAAAAAAAAAAAACATGATAACACCAACAGCTGCTTAGTCAGCTCTTATACTGATAAATTATCCTGGAGGTGGTGGTGGAGCAGAGGGAGATGGTGGAAAATGAAATGGGGGGGATGTAGAAGAATAGCAAAGATGAGGATAAAAGGATGAGGATAAGAGGAGATGGATACAATCAGGGATGAAGAGGGATATAAATCTATGTACAGAATATGCCATGTGACATCTCAACACGTCCTCAGACCTAAACGAGGTAGGCAGATTGCCAGTGACTTCCACGACAACGTATATGACTAGTGAAGAGTAGTCTACTAGCGACTTGATGCTGTGACAAAGGTGAACTTTCAACAACACAGATTGTTCTGAATAATCAGTTACTCCAGAAATGTATCTGCTGTGTCATTTCTGAAGAAAAACTGCAGCATTTCCAACCCACAGCCAGTGCGGTCTGTCTGCTAACATTGCGATAATAGCTCCCACAGCCCATAGTGGTCAGCCAGGAGTTAAACTCAATGACCATGACCAAGGTCATTTTCTCACACTTTCGAAAGCTCCCTCCACAGCCACAGAGGACTCCTCATGACAGAAACTGATCCTCCTGTGCGAACCTCGAATGTTCCCTTAAATTGCCTCCTTTCTTAAGCATCACAATCGGTCATTAATCAGTAAGATTTGCTGTTTTCCAGATGATGCATGTTGTCTTGTCTATGTAAAATATGATAAACCCTCGGTAGCCTTCAGGAGAAATATTTCTGTCTTATGAACAGACTACAGTGAAATACAATAAAACACAATAGGATTGTGATATTCTCTCTCACCTCCAACAGCACGTTGTTCAAACATTTCTGCATCTTATTTATCCAGAGAAGGTGTATTCATCACATCCTGCCTTCGCACCGACGCAAATTCATTTTTTTTCCACTTATCATCATTTTAACAGATGCTCAAGTGCTAATGGAGGAATTCATTTCACATGAGTAATGCACACATTCCTTGTTATTAATGTTACCTGTAATACGTCTTGTGTATCACGGTCGCTAGTTAAGTCTCTTACTGCCCTCTGTTGTTCATTTACATACCCCTGCTCCACACTGAGTAGACGTCAGTGTACTGTATACTGTAGAATGAAGTGGACCCACACCTTTTCCATTGCGTTTGCTCAGTTTAAGTAATAACGCTGCCTTTGGCCAAGTGTTTTTTTTCTCCCTTGGCACACTTGAGAGTCTCCCTATGCCATGAAAACTATCATTCTTAGTTCATTTTCATAACACCAGCCGTACGCGACTCTGGGACCTAACTATAAAGCCTCGTTTGAAGTCAGCTGATCTAAACTGGAGCTCCATGCAGAATGAAGTCATGGTTGGCCTGAAAACACTTTGACGGTCGAGGATGCGGCATGCGAGAAAGTTTGATTTTGCAAAGTTCATTTAGATGGGGAGAGAATAAACTCTCACTGACTGTTTAGAAAGTTCATGTGACAACAGCAGTGCTGTGGCGGAGTTTTAATCATGTTTTGGTTGCATTTTAATTATGGTTCTTGCTTGCTAGAGTGTCTCCCCATGTCAAGAAAAAGCAGGCTGTTTACCTCCATTATACGAGCGCTGTGTGGTTGCAGGGGCCAACTGTGAACGTTTTCAGCTTCATTTGAGCTCTGCTGCTGATCTGATTTGAAATAGAGCTCCAAGGCAGAGATAACTTGTGGTTGGTCTGAGAATTAAAAAAAAAAATGCGCAAGCAATGCACGCAAGGGGAAGTTGGATTTTGTGTTTCGTTGTTAACTTGCCTTTTCAGACAGAGAGATGAATCCTGCGTACCTTCTCTGCAAGTTTGAGCGCTGCGTGGTGATCTGGCTGGATTTAAGGTGTGAAGGCCTGATAGCTGGTGAGCTGACCCTTTCTTACCCTTACTGTACAGTCTCAGGGCTATGTTGTGTGGAAGCAAACCACCCATCCCAGGCAAAGGAAAAAAAAAAGTAGAATAAAATCAAACACATCACTTCCTGCGTGACATCTCCGCTTTGAACAGACTGTATTTGCATTGTCAGCCAAAAAGGTCACAAGCTGCTGCGTAGTGCAATTAAACTGAACAGCAGTGCGAAGCAACAACTTCCCACCGTGCAAATAATATACAATTATTACACTTAAACGTAAGCCAATTCTCTGCCAATCCATATTTTTATAGTTGCAATGGATCAATGACGATGTGGAGGAGGGCAAGCCAGACTTGCAGAAACAGCTTCGAATGAATGCGAGTGTTGCTCCGAGTTCGCTGGAGGTCGGCAGTTGTTTGTAGCTATAGCAACTTTATATGGTGATGATATGTCAGAGCTGTGGTTTAAGCTGAAGATGAAGTGGTGAGCTGAGTGCAAATGGAGCATGGTGGGTCTAGTCAGGGCGCGCAGATGGAGTGGGAGGGTGCTATGTCAGAGCCTCGTAAAAACGGGCTCTGAAGTTATGAACTGGAACAAATTACAGGAACATCCTGTCCAATACAGTCGTCCCGAGATAAACAACCTTGGGATTGGGATTGTGCCGGAGAGGCCATGTTATGACCCGGATAATTTCTGAGGCTGTAGGTTGCGGAGGGTGGATGTTTTAAATCACTTTCTTTCATATTCAAATGAAGTCACTCTGTGGCGTCCTCACATCCCGCCGCCACACCCTCCTCCATCGTCTGTTTCTCCCTGTATCCGCTGCTCTGTCGCCTCCCTTCCTATCCCTCTTTCTCTTTATCTTAGGATCTCTAGCACCCAGCGAGGTGACATTAGCAGCAGAGAAGCTCACTCACGCCTCCTTCTAATTGGAGTCGACTGAGCTGTTAGCTCTGCCTGCATCTATCTCAGAGGAGAGGAGAGAAGCGATGTGAAGTGCTGGTTGAAAATTCTTGAATAAATCTCGACTGTCACAACCTCAGTGAACCGAAAGGTCTGCGTATCAGAGGTGCAAATTGGACCTGTATGATTGTTATGCAAGTGTGATAGATAAAATGGTGTTTGATTTTATTCATAACAATATTGTACCGCACTGGTTGATTTACCACAAGTGCTTCCTTGTGGTAAATCAACCACACAGTCCAGATGAAACAGATTAGCTTGTAGCTGTGAAACTCTTCTTATTCATCGCTTGAAATATGATTAAGTTAGACTAGTTTCCTACATGAACTGCAAAGAAAACACACACACCTAAACAGCTCATGCATTAAAGTCTACATATTTGTTATTATGCCTGTTGTCTGATCAAGAGTCGATCAAGACATCTTAAGCGGTAAAGAAGATCTGACTAAAATATCTGATAGTATTGGATAAAGTGGAATGATTTGGCATGAATGCATGTCCCCCAAAGGATGAACGATTCTGATTTTGGTTCTAGCGTCACCAGCAGATTGGCATTTTTGGACTGTGCAGGTGGACTGATTCCTCCACCTGAGGATGAATTGTAATAACTTAAGTGATCTGTTAACTTTTCTTGTTGCGCAAGTGTGCAACTATCAGATCAGTATGTTGCTTCGGAATTTCTGATGCCTGCAAAATTAATGACATTCCCATCAGCCTCAGCTTTACTCTGTGTTCAGTGCTAATTAGCAAATGCTAACGTGTTAAACTAAGATGGTGAACATTAGAGTAAACATGGTACCTGTTAAACAGCAGCATGTTAGCATTATCATTGTGAGTGTGTTAGCATTTACTTGATATACCAAATTATGATATAATCCATCCCATTCCAAGCATCCTTATCACTGCACATGTGGTATTATACTCCGCTCCATGTGTAGTGTGCGGCAAGGCGCTCATACGGGTGTTCATGATATTGCGTCCACCCTCTGTGATCATGTGTTGAATGCTAAAATAACTTGCCTTCTGTAGCTTTTTTTTTTTTTTTTTTTTCAAAAACCACACAACATGTTGTTACCATGAGGGCATGCAAATTTTTCTAATCAGATCTCATAAAGCACATTTGGCATCATTAGCTGCACTGGGAGAACAATTCTCTACCAGACCAGTCCTGGAAAAGACAAGCAGCAAGAATTTGGCGAAGGAGCCAAACTATCCTCCTTCCTCTGCCAGTGAGGGGACACGCGGGCGTTACACACAAACAGACACAAGCACACACATGCGCATTCCTCGCTGTCGGTGCGGAGATAGAAATATATATCTTGAACACACACGCAGACGCACACACAGAGAGTCTCGAAGGGGTGATGAAATAGATGAGAAGTGGATCCACGGTGAGCCTGGAGGACTGGATAAATATTGACCTGAATGAATGAGGTCTGTCACAGTACATAAAAAGGGCTACACACTGTCTCACCGACATCCATGCCCTCGAAGAACCTGTTGGTCTGTAAACCAAACCTGCACATTTCCACTGTTCAACTGTATATTTTAACGAAACCTGGAATCAATATTAATATTTATGGGGAAGCTGGGATTGAGCTTCACTCGAAGTCGCATAAATAATGAAACTGGTGAGAGTGTGTGTGGCTTGTACGTATGTGTCATTGCCCAAGTACCACTGCATCTTTTCCTATGTGTAGACCTGAAATCCCTCCTCCTCCTCCTCCTCCTCCTCCTCCTCCTTCTCCTCAAAAAAACGATAAATAAAAGTTACACTTTCCCGAGGAATAGCTGACAGCCAGACAATGTGATGATGGCTGATGGAAATCGATGTTTTTTACGAATAAATAATGACGTTGCCAAATCTGCTTCACATTTTTCTTCTTTAAATACAACAACAATAACAGGTAACAAGTAACAATAGTCTGCAGTCTGTTGGAAAGCCAAGACGTAATGGATAAAATGGCTCGCTGACAAAAATGCTACACAGCGTGTGGAAACAGAGATAAACTTGTTCATTAAAATAACTGCCAAGCAGGAAAGTAAGATTTAGTTCAAAAAGAGATACTGATGCTCTTTTCTTGTGTTCTTGTTCTACCCTCTTGAGAATATTCAAGCAATAGCACACGTTTCCAAAAATCTACTTGCTAATTATTTAGATGGCAACAACTGTGATGTAAACGCCCTTCCAAATTTGACTGATTGCAATGAATGATAGCAAAAATCCAGGCAGCGAGAGCACATTGGTGATCCCTGTAGAGTTCACGTTCACGTTCACAGTTCACGTCGGGTCAATCCCTGCACACGAAACACTCAGCCCTGTGTGTCTTCGGGACGGGGCTCGGCCTTAAACGAGACATGAAAACCAGCAGAGAAGATGAAGGCAGATCTGACACATTGTTTACGTGCGATAAAAGTGAAATCCGCCTTTATTGAATATGAGCTCAGAGTAGGCTGGGAAAGCAGAATTGAGTCAAAGGTTCCTCTTGATCTGGGAGAAAAGAAAAAGGTGAGGGCAGAACAAATGATGCAACTCTAAGAAACAAGAAGTCAGAAACAGTTTTAGTTTCATATTCATCTGCCAAGACGGAGTAAACAGCAGTCAGTGTTTAGAGGGAAATGACAACGGCAGGAAAGGGGTCAGCCTGGTTTTGTATCATGCTTTTGTTGTTCTTCTTCTCTGATGCTGGATTATTCAGTGATAGTGAAAACAGGTGCGCATCATTAGGTCCTCAAAGCAGTAAGTGACTGGGCAACGTCAAGTGTGGAAGGAAGGAAGGGTCGAGTTGCTCTATAATGGATGTCATCCTGCTGAAGTTGCTGTGCATGTCTGTGCCCAGAGGTAGATTTTGATGTAAGCAATAACAGAGAAACCTTAAACTCTGTCTGTTTGTTATTGTGCTTGAAAGATTTGTGCCTACCAGTACGTTCTAATTAAAGCTGTTGAGGCTGATGATTCACTGCACTGCAAAAAGCAAAGTCTAATGAGGATAAAATACTTTAAATAATGTATATGTGTATACAAAAACTGCTTTGTCAAAGTCAGAATTTCTTTGTATCTAGACAAATGTGCTTGCTTTTAGTCCTGTTCTTTTGGCAGATAGGCTTGCTTATTTTAAGTAACATTTATCGCATTTTACAGCTTTTTGAGTGTTTGCAGTGTACTTGGTGAATTTTTAGTCACATGGTCGGACAAAAAGCAGGAGTGGACAGGAAATACATATTCAATTACTTCTGAGTGGTAGGAAGGGAAAAAAAAGATGTAATTTGTAATTTAAGAACTTGTATTTGTGTATTTGAAATACTTAATATACATTATTTTAGAAGTGATTTTATTCTCAAATAAGACACACTGTTATCCTGGAAAAAGTGTACAAAAACACTGCAGCCTACAATAGTTAGTCTAATCACAGTCTTTGGTAAATGCAAGTGAATCACATGACATGTCCTGTCAGCTCCATCATCCGTGTTCTGTGTGACCAGTAGCTTGAGGCAACCCTGTCTCCTTAAAATTCCGTTTATATAAAACTAATTTCCATTCAGAATAACAATATGGTGACAACATAATTGCTACCTGGATCAGTCAGTGTTTCCTTGAGTGAATGAAAGGCTGTGTTTATGTTGCACACTGCAGTTGCAGGGAGGTGGTCGGGGTGGATGATGGACAGGACTGTGAGACCAGAGTCCAGGGTTCGTGTCCAGACTCCTGTCTGTGGTTTGGGAAAGATCATGACTTTGCTTAAATATTAATAATAATAAAAAATCTCAAGTCACTGCTGACATTTTCTGCATTAAAACAGACTGTGATATTTCCCTAACAAGCGCTGTCAATCTGTCAATGCTTTAATTTAACCATAAGGAAACCTAAATGATGCTATAGCCACCATGAGTTGACACTGCATTGCTCTCTCCTTTGTCTGACACACTAAACTCCTATCACACTCTAATGGTACAGTTTTGTGTCTTTTGCACTGGTTGCTTCTAAATGCATTGCTCTTGAAAAAGCCATCTGCTAAATGCCTGGTCTTATTGACATTTGAAAGAAAGCATTGCATCACCGTGGTCAAACGGTTCGGTTCCCTCAGTTGCATTTCCATTGGCTGTTCACTCAGTCACTCTGACTCACAGTCTCCCGCCTCCACGATATCCCGATAGGCCATTTCAAGTCTATGATGTGGTTAAGGTCAGACCCATATTGAGGCTAGTAAGTAGCAAGTTGTATAAAATGTGTTTTTGTTTTCAAATTACTACTTACTTTACATACACAGTATTTCCATGAATGAGAATGACCCTTGGCTTTTTAAAGGAGGGCTTTGTTTGTGTGTGGTTTAGTTTTTTCATGTTGTACATTTTACAGTTAGCACTACCTGGTGTTTTGGATAGAGGATTGGTAGGAATGGACAGCTCTGAGGGAGTTATTAGTGGAGAGAGACGATGTAACATATCTCTGTTTTTTCATGGCACCACTATACCCGCGCAAGACATGTTCAACATTGGCACCAAGACTTGTGCGCTGGATTGGCATCACACACCCTTTACTGCACCCCACCTCACCCTGTGGCGAAGGGTGAGTCGCCAAACTTGCACAGCTGAGGAAATAACCTCAGTACTCCCCAGGAAAACACCAGATTGTCGGTGCGCCAACAGGAAAACAGCCCAGCAAGTCTCTGCAAGCTGATTTTTTATATCATACTGAAATGAAGTGGAATAGTGGCTTCCTGGAAGGTGGGAAATAAAACTGAAGTGGTTTTGGGATAAATGGCCATATGGTCCTTACCAATCCTTACCATCTGACTAATTTGACAGGCAGTTGGAGCGCAAATTGGTTTAATTAAGATATGAAGAAGGCACACACTGGTTTGTACATCTATACTTGTGAGGACCCCCATTTATATATTTGATATGAGTTTTTTGGCCCCTATGCTTACCCGCAGCTATCATGACTTCATGCTGTCTGTATATGTATATGTATGTAATTGAAAGAGAGAGAGAGAGAGAGAGAGAGAGAGAGAGAGATCTCCAGTGAGCTTGAGGATTCATGATGTGAAGATACTCTAAGCAGGCACTAGAATTAGAAGTTGTAGCAGTTGATGAATGTGTATGCGTATGTATGTATATGTTTGTGTGTGTGTGTGTGTGTGTGTGTGTGTGTGTGTGTGTGTGTGTGTGTGTGTGTGTCGTCACTGCGTCACTTATTGCCAGCTAATCATAAAATCAGTGTTCTTACAGCATTGCATGCATCAGGTTGAGTGTTAAGTTGACTAATCATCCGTTATCAGGCACTGTTGTTACACAAGATTGTGAGGCAGTGATGGTCAGGAAGTGAAGAGGAGTAGATCCTGTAGATCCCGTAGCAGCACTGTAACCGTGTGTTTCTTAAACACAGGCAGTGAGAATTACTGGGATGCATACTCTTGTCTCATTAATGACGCACATCTTGCTCAATCCTGAGTACGTATTTTTGCTCTAGGGGAACTATAGCTGACCCTGACCACCCTGCTGAGGGAGAAAACATTTCCAAGCATGCTCAGAAACCTTTAGTTCAACTGATGGAAAGAGGGAGTATTTAAATGTGGTGGTGCAGGCTCAATCAGAGACGGATCCTCAGACTAAATCCAGGTCCCCACTTTTTAAGCAACACTACCATCTGCTGTTACTGCAGTGAGAGCACACCTCATTTAACATGTCAAGAATTAAGCTGGCATTTTATTTGCATGGTTTAACAATCACCTGATAAACACACTGCAGATTCTCTTTGTTTTTAGCCATTCTCCTGCAGTGGTTCATGCAGTACGTTTGGAGGACGCCGGCGTCTTAGTCCACATGAATCCTCTCGCTCGCTGAATCTTTGTCCACCCCCTCTCCAGTGAGTAAATGATTGTCAGGACAAGGGCTCTCAGTGATCCTTTTAGGCTTTATACCAGTTACAAGAGTATTCATTCAATTTCTCTGCATTCATACTTGTAGGAGCAGCTGATATTAAGATTCTAATTGTAATTAGTACATAATTATAATGAAGTAATTAGAATGAACATGGACATACCCACGTGGAGCGACTGTAGGGTCGTCATATCATGTGAAATCCATATTGTTCCATTTTAATACTTGATAAATCAGCAGCACGGTCCTCTGTGTCGAACTGTACTCTGCTAGGTGTCTGACAGATCTGACACTGGTACTGAGACGGTACATCTGGAGCAGATCCTGCCATTACTCTTGAGCCTGTGTGGTCTTCCAGCTGTCAGCGATGTGAACTGAACGCATAATCGCACCAGTGTAAACCAACTCTGCAGCTACCTAACAGCCTTGTCAATGAGTCCTAAGTCTGAACAATATTGCTTCAGGAGTGTGATATCCAGCAGTCACACTTCAAGAATAAGTTTTTAATTTAGATCTCCTGTTCATATTTGATACAAAGACATCATCTGGAAACAATATTGAGGGAAGAAATGTAAGACAAAAGAACACAATTAAGAATTATTTTTTAATCAGGACTGTAGATTTTGTTGCTTGAGGAAGGATCTCATTGCGGCTAGCCTGGACAAAGAAAACATCACAGCAACTAATAATCTTTCCAATGCACATATGTACATGTACTTAATATTATTAAGATACACTTGGACTCAATGTGATCCCAGCCTGTATCATGCATACAGCCTCTGTCCGTGGTGCTGAAACAGTCAAACTCGGCCACTCTGTGTCTCTGTCTGTGGTGCTGAACTATTCAGAGCCATGCTTTGTCCCAAATTGCTCCCTCATTCATTAATTAGCTATTCATTTATCTCTTATCTTTTGCGCCACCATTGTCAGGTGTACTGCTGAATAAGAATGATTAGCACATTTGTCAGTACGGTACTTTAGTGTACCACCAAAGTAGACCAAACACTCTAGCATTTTGGATTTCATTCCAGACTTGTTACAACTTGTTAACAGCTTATTATCAAGAAGAATTTCAGACTCTGAATCTTGTGATATTTATGTTCAAAAACACTGTTGCAGCATAAGAATGCCATGAAGTAAACTTGATTTTAATGCAGGGTAATACTGGCTCTGTTAACGCAAACAAGAGACATGGCAGTTGTTAAAGCATTTATTTTCTATATAAAAATAAGCATTACTCTAACACACCTTGGAGGCTGAAAGCTGTTAAACTAATTCAACAATTGCTTTCCATAAAAAAAAGCATTTTCAAGAAGCAAGGGCATTCATTTGAATCACAAATAACTCATTGTGTTGTTGGAGGGGGAAAAAAAAAAAAGCTCTGTTGTTGAAACAACAAACAAAGTTTGTTTGAATTGAGCAGAAGGGACAGCTGAGAAGAAAAGAATAATGTTCTCTCATTATCTCCCGAAAACATGGAGGACGGGTTCCATAACACATTTTGTTAGAAGCCCATTTTATAATTGCGGTAAGGAGACCAGTACCAGCTTCATGTACAGAACTCGAATTACCGCCTTGTGGTTGTCTGCCTCTGCCAACCAGTCAAGCTGTAGTTTAAATCCATGTCTGTCCAGACTCAGTACAGAGGACCGATAGAGCTTCATCACGTGACGCAATGACGATCACCTGAAGCTTGATATCAGCAAAACCAATGAGCTTGTGGCGACTACAGTGCTTCAAATATGGATGTAAAATTTTTGCTTCAACTCTCCAACCGGGCTGCACGGAAGATCTTTACAATCAGCACAGTTTGAAGGCGGACGCCCAAGATTAGTGTCACCAAATCAGTATCTGACCAAATGTCAAACATGGTCACAATCTCTCCTTCTGTTCCTGAGTTATGGTGTTGAATAAAGAAAGATGTTTTTCCAGGAACATTACGACGTCACTGAGAAGTTAACCTTTGACCTTTTGGATACAAAATGTCATCACGTCATCATTTTAATCCGTGACATCGTGACTAATGGCCAAATTTGTAATCGTAAACATATACAGTATCTTAAACCTCTGTGCTCAGAAAGGCACTTTAACATGTTGCACCGAGTGGGTCACAGTTACATATGATGAACTTTAAATCTTATTTTTACAGTCCTTTCAAAACCAAAAGCAATACACCAACCGCAAATGTCCAAAAAGACCACAGTGGTTTAAAAAAAAGCTTTAAATTCACGTCTCTTCTCTCCACCATCCACTTTGACCTTTACTTTCCTCCTTCGTCTCTCTCTTTTCCTCCTCCTTTTTCCTGGTTCTCTCTGGTTTTATAGTGCTCTTCAGGTAGGTTCCTTAACTTCTCAGCAGCCTGGAAATACAAAGAACACAGCGGTTTACACAGATTTAAAGACAAATCAGAAATTAATAACGCAAACATTTGAAGAAAGGTGAAAGTGGAATCTCTAAAGCTGGTACTTAAGTTAGGACTCATCTCTCCACCCACTCCCTTACAACAATAAGCTAAATTCCAGTGGTGTGTAAACCTGCAGATGTGTGTGTTTCATTACTCACCTGCTCAGGAGTGAGGTCCCGTTGTTCCTGGGCGAGCATCTCATACCCCACCATGAACTTCTTAACTGTGGCTGAACGCAGCAGAGGAGGATAGTAGTGCGCATGCAGCTGCCAGTGAGAGTTGTCCTCCTTTAAATGGGGGCCAGTCGGGGCTCCTGGATGAAGAGAGGAGGACGTTAGACTGGAGACACAGCACCAGCTTGACTCATCCCAGACTCTGTGTACCTATGCGTCTATCTGTCTCTGTCCGTGTCCTCGTCCTTCATCCAACCAGTCAGTACAGTCTGTAATGCGTTGTGTGTTTCGCTCCTGAAGGAATAAGCAGGTAGCTTTATCTCATCCATAATTTCCCAGGTGACTCAGCCACCATCCAACCACTTCTCTCTCCGCGCCGCCACTAATAAGCCTAGTCCCAAATAAAAGCCGGCTGCTTACAAATGAGCTAAAATAAAGCACAAACACAGATGGGGAGATAACGCGACTCATTATGTGGGCCAGGTCTGTGTGTGTGTGTGTGGATGAGAGTGTGTGTTTCCAAAATGAGGTGGTCAGCATGTGTGTGTGTGTGTGTGTGTGTGTGTGTGTGTGACAGACAAACCATGTGTTAGCGTACTACAGCACATCTATTATAATCTCAGCAGTCTCTTTTCCCTTAATCCCTGTTGATGACGTTAAAATAACACCATTATTTTGGGAGTTGAAAGTTCTCATGCCAATTAAAAAAAACGGTCGGAAGTATTCTGTTAACTTCTCGAGGAGCAATGCAGAACACCTGGAGAGCAGTCGATTGGGATCGGTAGCACGCCACAAGAAAAAAAAAAAAAAAAGATCTCTACCATTTGACACCACAGTGAATAGTAACTTTGCCTCTTCACCTCGCCCTGGATCTTTGCCTCTATTTTTCTGGCATCCTCTTCTTTATAGCTGCCCAGAATATCTCTCTCTCTCTCTCTCTCTCTCTCTTTCTCTCTCTCTCTCTCTCTCTCTCTCTCTCTCTCTCTCTCTTTCTCTCTCGACATTTTCCTGTCACTCTTTTCATGTTCTGAATAATGAACAATAGGTGGGTGCTCATAAACCAATTTGTGATACTTAACAGATAATTAGGCAGGTAGGTGGAGTCTGGAAACAGAAGATGAGGGAGGTGGTGTGAAAATGGCATTGTGCGCAATATTACCCCATTTTCTGGTATTATGTGTTTATTTAAGATTACTTTTTCAGTTTTTCTGCTTTACTGGAGACTGGAGAGAATGGGGAAACATCTGCAGCTCTCTTTGCCAAAATACAATGAACTGACTAAACACCTGCCTATAACCTTCAACACACTGCTGTAGCGTGACCTATGAGCTTTAGTCACTATCTCAGAAATAAAACAGACTCGGAGATTAAAGCCGTAACTTAACACAAGCCTTCACCACGGGCAACTTTTAGAGCGAGATTTTTACTTCAAAGATTTCACACCAGATAAAATAAAAAGAAGAGAGCGAGTCGATGACTGTGCCCTCTCGTGCCCTCTGTCCTTTTCTCCGCACTCCTCGCAGAGTGTATCATATCTCTCTTTTTATAAGCCATCTTTCATGTGGGCTGCCTTCCTTTGAGGAAAAAAAAAGAAAAAAAAAGGAGAAGAAGTAGAAAAACACAGTGCTTCATTCTCTGAACTGGATCTGAGTTCATGTGATCATGGCTTAAAAATAGGTCTCTTCAGCGTCTTTAATTTGATGAGTTACTTCACGACTATGGAGCTGTAGACTCAATCAATCAAAAAAAAACAAAGAAAAAACCTTGTACTCAGAGTGTTCGGCACTAAGGGAGAAAGAGGTCTACCGCCTGATGAAAACTATTGAGTAGGTTGCTCTTGTTAACATGGTTTTTTTCTCGCAGACAGCGATCGTCGGTCTGTGTTGAAATAATGCAGATGTACACGAGTGCCCTTAAACATCATTTCTCTGATTTCATTCAAACCTAATCAAATTAGATATTTCAGTCAGAGCCGAAGCCAACATAGCTAGCATGGCTTAAAAATAGAAAATTAAAATCTGGTTTAAAATGCTGCTCGAGCACAGAAACAGGCCTAAGGTCTGTCAGAGAAAAGTGCCCTATATGTGTACAAGCTGCCATCTAGATCCATGCTGTAGTCTTTATACTCTTATTCAGAATGATGCACAGTCAGCAAGCAGCGAGGCCTCCTCCCGCTGAAACAACTCAGCGGGACACAACTGCTACGGCGATTGAACCTGCAACCTTTAGTTTATACAAGGACGGCTGTGACCGCTCGGCCGTGATGACACCGCTCTCCTCCCTGTCACACATCACTCATCGCATCACTGCGCTCTGCTAACCTTTGTTTCAGTTTGAACCCGCTGCGAGGCGCTTCGCTGACATCGTTCACAATCGCTGTTTCCCTCGCTGTCTCGGTGCAGATAAATATCAGATGATGCCCCTGTGTTGAGCTGCGGCCGTCTCGCCGGTTATTCCTCACCTTTCTGGACAGAGCTTACAGTCTTTGGTGCGTCTGCGCGAGCTGCTTTGTCACGCCGAGCCGATCAAACGCTCGCCTGGCCGTGGTTAAAAGAAGATTCAGACCCACGTCTTGACTGCTGTGATGCCAAATACATGTTGTCACTGTGCGTGAAAGGTAATTTGGCCCTCATTACAAAAGGTGACGTTTGCCAGCATTGTTTTTGCAGGTGTGATTGCTCGTTTAACTGGTTCTTTCTTTGCCTGTGACTGTGGCGTTCTGCTGGCAGAAATGATGGGATTGGGACTGATCAAAATGGGCAAAAAAAAGGGCTAAACACTCAGATAACCACTGTCATGATTCCTTGCTTCAATTATTAAGATGAGCATAACGGCAGAGACTCGTAAAATGCACATATCTGATGCTTCGGTTGTTTCTGGGGCTCAAACACAGGATTACAACTCCTCTCAGCACCAGGCCCAGAGCGAAGTTCAGCGAAGCAAAGCAAAAACATTCTCGCATTCTGTAATGATTATTCAATATTTCTCTCGGGGATATGAATACGGGAGTCAGGCAGCACCTGGAAGGACAGGCATGAGAGAGAGAAACTCTTTTCATGGGAAAAAAAACCTAAATAAAAAATCCGACATATGTAATTTTGATGAACAGAGATGAGTTTTTAGAGCTTTAATCAATGCCTGGAGAGGAACTTTAAATAGGCTGATCTGTCTTGAGCGTGAAGGGGTAATAAGTGGGTGACATCAAAGCCAAGAGGTTCTCATTTGTCAGTTTATTACAGCAGAGATGAGTGAAATGCAACAGGAGTTATCTAACCTGAGGGAAGCGCACGCCGCACCGCCACTTATACATCTTTCCCATCACATTGTACAAGCTAATGAATATTTGGATTTGATATTAATGCCACGTTCATGCATGACATTAACTGATGTAAAAAGGCATTAAAGAGAAAAAAAAAAGTAGAGCGCACTGGCTGATTTGCAGCTTCTAATATTGCAATAGTATGAATAGCAAGGAAAGGAAAGAGAAGAGGAAGGATAGAGATAGGAAGGAAGGGAAGACAAGAAGGGTGGAAAGGAAAACGTGAGGTAAGTTGTGAAAGCATTTTAATGCATCTCTTCCCTCTTTGTCGCTCGTCATTGCGGTTTAATTTGGTGCAACACTAGAAGTCTTTTAAAATCCCGACTGCCACAAGACTCATACACACATTTCATGACTGGCTTTTGCAGATAATGACGCAGATGATTCGCGAACAGCCTCCAGTTTGTAGCAATATTTGTGTTATAATCCACCCATCCATCCACAGATTTTCATGTATTTAGATTAAAATTATCTCTAATCTCTCCCGCCATCTGTCCCCCTCTCCTTCTGTCACGCTACAAAAGAGACTTTAAACAGGTCATCGCATTTATACCCACACGATTTCTTTTTAGCACTCGCCCGCTTTTTGCCTTACCGTGCCAGCCCATGGAGTAGGGGAAAGAGATTTCAAACAGATTGTCGTACTTGGTCAGCAGGCGCTTCATAATGTCAGCCAGACCTGGAAAACAGGCGGACAGGAGAGAGAGAGAGAGTGAGATACAGTGAGAAACAGCTGGGAGGTGCGCAAGAGGAAGAAAGAACACATTTGTTAGGGAGCGTCGTTAAACAATGAGTGACAGCAGGAAGGGGAGTTGAACGAGGGTATGTAAGAGTGAAAACCAATATAGTGACTGAAAATTGAGAGAGAAATGTGAAACTAGAAATGCTATAAATTGAAAAAAGGATGAAACTATTATTATTCTTGGGGGGGGGGGGATTAAATATAAAAGAAATGCACGGCTACACGAGGAATACGTCAGACCAGAGCAGAGACAGATAAATACATAAACGCACACAAGTTTCTCTCTTACACACCAAGCACGGACAGACAGAAAGCATCAGGATATGGATTCAAATTTGAAGCAACTTAACAATCAATGAAGCATTAAAAGCCTGTAAATCATGTAAAGCATGTTTTTTCCTCCATGCAATCTTTATTTAATAATGTTTTATTTAAGAATATGAGAATATCTACTTAGTCAGGAGTGAATTGTCTATTTACTGTACAAATTGTAGGCTTTTTATTGGCAGAGGGACAAATGCCAGAAGGAGCAATAACGGTAAAGTGGTTTGATGTAAAGCTGCTTTCAAACCCAGACGTCGGCTGAAAACCGTCTGAAAATACTCAGAGAACTGATGTCCCAGCGATACACAAATGCTGTTGAGCCAACTTTGCCCATAATCAGCTAATACACTCGTCATTGATCTCGTTCTTCATAACAATCAACATCCCTCCATCAGACGCCAACAAAGCCATCGGTTGTTCTAACGGCTGCAGGCGGACTACAGGCGAAAAATTGATCCTGGCACCTCCCCACTGCAGGAGGATTTTGATTTGTTATTCGGCGCTGATTGGTCTCTTGTTCAGTGTGAAAGCGTGGTAATGGGCTGTGTCTCAGAAGACACCTATCCCGCTGATCCCTCTTATCTATGTGCCTTAGGCGTCACGTGTTCATTACACGCGAGCTCAATCAGCTAAACAGACTTTCGGCTCTCAGCAGAAGTCTCCCAAATGAGCCCTTAGTTAATTTAAAGATGCAGCGGTGTTTGTCCTTGAGAGGGAAGCGGTAGGTAATCTCACCAGATCACCTCGTTCTGAAGAGAATTCATTCCCCCGACAACAACAACAACAACATCTGCTGTCGTCATTTAAATGCCATAATGTTAGGAAGAAAGGCACATTCTTTTAGCTATTAAACAAGCATTTTGTTATCTTTAAGTTACACAATGTTGGGAGAGTTACTGGAACATAATATATGGAGCCACCATCAACCTAAATTCACCACCTCCAATCAACCCCGATGCCAAAAAGTGCTGCTGTGTGAAATGTAAATAAAAACCATGATATCATCTCCTGTTACCAATGGACCTGTTTACCTGTGGAACGTTCCAAACAGGTGTTTTTGGAGCATTCCACAACTTTCCCCATCTTTAGTTGCTCCTGTCCCAACTTGTTTGAAATGTGTTGCTGTCATCAATGACTTTGATGGTGAGAGAAAATGAGAGGAGCAAACCTTCACATTATTTATTTCCAGAAAACAATGTTGTGTAATAATGAGTTTGATTGATTTGATTCGTTTTTAGATTCACCTTTAATTTCCATAGTGTTACAAAACTGATTTGAGGTCAACTAAACACCATTGCCATGAGGTGAAAGTTCACGGAGGGTGTACAATGAAAAGTTCCCTCTCCTGGGAAGCCTGAATGTGTTGTGAATGATCATGGAAAATGAAACACACACACACACACACACACACACACACACACACACACACACACACACAGGAGGCACCTTGGCTGAGAATCAAACCTGCGGGTTCCCCACTGCGCCAGAGTCACCTTAAACTCGCCTTAATTGCCTTATCGCTCTCTCAGTCACTCACTCTGTCAGTATCTTGACACACACTCACCCTCCCTCTCCTCTGTCGTCAGGTCAATGATTCTGAGGACGTGTCGTCGTGGTAACAGCAGCGTCTGGTAGGGCCACGTTGCCCAATACGGAACCACTGCAAGCCAGTCGGAGCTCTCCACCACCACACGTTCCTGGAGAAGAGACAAAATCCTTTAATGCGAAAAACACGAACAGGACGTCGGAAAAACTTTCAGATTCTGTGCAGAAATAGAACAGAATTTAAAGTCACATGACATTTTTAATGACGCATATTACTACAAATCCAACCTCGTAGCTTAACCTGGCGCAACAGTACGCTGTGCGGTTCACTCTGTTTTTACATTTTAAAACTGGAACCTCTGCCATGGTGGATGGTGCCGTGCTAGCATTAGCACTTAGCTCAATGTGCAAGACTATAGACTCTAGTGCAATAGAGAGCTACAACTCGTTGGCCAGCTTCACATTCTATCAGATGCTTTTCCAGGAAGTGTGGCAGCCCATGTCCCTAGTCTGTGCTGCAGTAGAAAGTAGATTAGGTGCATATTAAACATGCACGAGCACTGAATGCAGACCAGGCTGTTGAGTTGTAGAGACTTCAGTGGAGCTCAGCAGAGCTACCATGCCAAAGATTCATCGTGGGTTTTTTTTTTTTTCAGATTTCCTCTAAAATAAGTAAAAAGCTGTTTTCTAAAAGGATTGAGAATTGTTTAAATCAACGGGAGCCAGCGAGCCTGACCCTGCATGTTCTGAAATTACTGTGAACAATGTGAGCCTCATTCAGCTGGTAGAGCTCCTTGAACAAATCTCTTCAGTGAAGGTTTTCTTCAGAAAAAAACAAAAAAAAACAGAACCATCTTAACAGTAAATTTATCAACTAGAAACCTTGTTCTCCACGCTCGAGAGGACTGCTACTACTTAACCTGTTGTCTCACTTCTTCTCATCTCATGATTTTGTTTCTCCTTTTCAGCTGTTTTGTGTGTTTTTTTTTCCCAATCCATCTTCTTTTATGTGGGCTGACATTTCTCCTATCCTGCAATAGACAATTCACCTCATGTAGGCTGTTTGTAGCAGCTAATTACGAAGCCATTTTAAAACTGAATCCCAGCCGAACGTGCTGATGAAATGATCCTGCATCATGGACGTTCACCTACACACATTATCACCAACACACCGTAAACAAAAACCAATAAGAAACACATGAATTTGATCAGACTGCTTAAGCCTATTAAGACGCCTCCCGACATGCGTTCAGACATGAATAAAAACGTGGAGTGCTAAGTAAAAGAGAATATGCAGGAAAGCTCGACTGAGTGAGCTCTTACTTTAGAACAAACTGATTTCAAACTGGTCGCAATGCAAGTCGGTGAGGATTGGCTGTTTGCAGCGAGAAGCCTAATTATGATAAACTGTTCAAATGCAAAATAAAATGTGGCATAAACTGAGATTTAAAAAGTGCATGAGTGGGCACAAACACGACCTGACCTTGGTATATCCATCAGAAATAGATTCACTCAGTGTATGCGTGTGTGCGTATGTGAGTGTTAAGGTCTGTAATGAACACGTCAGCTCCATACGAATCTCCAAACAACACGGAAAATCTCTCTCTCTGTTGTTTTTCTTTGCACCGGATGTCCAGTCACTGCGTGTTAACATACATATCCAGAAACACAACTCAGTCTGATCATGAACAGAAACGGAAATGCTGGTGTGTTAAGGCCTCAGAGCATAAAAAGCACCTTGCCATCGGATCGATAATCAGTGGAGTGTAGTTATTAGAGCTGTATTAATTGATTTCTTTGGCCACTTGAGGGCGGAAGAACCGAATAACAAGCCGAAAAACTCGCAGCCCTGACAGATTATATAAAGTTGTTACGGCCATGGTGCTAGCAAGACAGAAAGCGACACTGGCATTCATGTGCTTTCGGCCAAATATTGCCCTTCCTATTTATTCTTTACCCACATGACAGCAGTGACATCACATCCTCTTTCGGGGTGAGCGCAGGGCAGTTTCATTGAACGCTCAACAGCCCAACACTACATGTCCACTTTCAGATATGCTGGCATGGAGGCTCTAAAATAGGAGGAGGTGATGCTGACTCTGCTCTTGAGACACCTATTTTCAGATATCTATGGGCTGGATATTGTAGATTTCTATTCCTACAGGATATATTTTAGGATAATCCTACTTATTCTTAGTATAGAAGCGCCTCTATTTAGATCAAGCTACAGCCTGATGTTAACTTTCCATGCTGTGAGGATCTTGTCTATATTCTTATGTATTCTTATGTTTTTAGCATGTATTTCTATTTAATATAACTTCTTGTTTGTGGACTTTATGTTTCACTGTGCTGCTGGCTGTTAAATAAACAAGAAAACAACTGATTATCAGTAACCAGATGCCAAAGCAAAGAGTCTTAGGCCATCCCAGGCTGTAAATCTCCCAGAGGTCTGAACAAACTTGTCCAAGCGTTAGTGCCTAATTACGGGATCTACGGGGAACGAGCTGGTGTTTGATAACTGCAGGAAAACACGGAATCATCAAACAGAATCCCAAGGTGTTCGGTTCTCCTAATGAACCGTATTAACAGTAAAGGCTTCTTCTTAACGCCTGGTGCAACAACGCTTCGACTGTAGCTTCCCTTTCCACATTCTTCAGCCTCTCCTCCTCCTCAATCTTCCCCTCCACACACCCTTTCATCCACTGCATTTGTCATCCGCCGCCATTAACGGGATTATAAAAGGAGTACGATGAAGATAGAGAAATAAGAGGGAGCCAGGATGGAGAGGGAAGACGGAGGAGGAGTGGAGGATGTCCTAAAACACACGCCTCGCTGACTGCGAATCCCAGAGAGCATTATTCAATTAGTTGAGAAAGTTTTTGTTTCAAAGTCAAGAGTGTCACCAAGGAGCCGAACCCCAATTCAGACTCCTCCAAACACTGCAGTGTGCCAATTTACGGTCGTAACCCCGGCTCAGAGAGGCAGGTGCAGAAAGAAACACTCCCGCATGCGCGCATGTCCACACACACACACAAACACAAGAATGAGTAGTTTAAGGCATTCGTGCGAACACACACACACACTCCTGCTTCCACTCTGATTATATAAAGGTCAGTCCCCATGAGCTGCTGCCTTGTGTCTACTCTGCTCTTCTCCAAACCTTAATGCTATCCCCTCTTTCTCTCTCACACACACACACTCCCAGCAGAACGGGTATCAGCTCCTGCCCTGAATGAATCAGTAGCTGTCTGATTTCTCTTTTCCGTCTTAGCTGCACATCTCTCTCTCTCTCTCTCTCTCTCTCTCTCTCTATCTCTCTCTATCTCTCTCTCCGATGTTGTGTCTCTGCCCTTACTCGTCTCCGTCCACTCTTTTGTCTCCTTTTGTTCTCCCTCCCCTCTCTGGTCAACCGCTCTCTCTCCTCTGCCTCCGTCTTACTTTGCGCTCAAACTCCTTTGGTCAATTTTACACTCTATCATCAAGCCCATTGTCCCTTTCTCCGACTATTCCTGAAGAGGAATTAAATACTTTTCCTTCAGTCACTCGAAAGAATCAGCTTTGATTCGAGGGTAGAAAAAGAGTAGAAAAACCCTGCTCTTAAGTTAGACCCCGAGTGGATTCCAGCTTCATGTGTGAAGTGGCTAATCAACCCAAATAATGATTGTGATTTGTCCCAGGAAATCGAACAAGTCGCAGAAATGAGACCCACTGAAGGAAAAGACGGAGAAGAAGTTGCTGTTCGGATTTTCCCCAAACTTCTGAGACGGCATGATGTTTGAGCCACTGATGAACTCAGCCAGTATCCGTCCAGTCAGCTCCTGGAGTCTACACCGGTTGCATGCCAACTACTCCAGGCAAGCTGTTTCCCCCTGTTTCCATTCTTTATGCTAAGCTAAGCTAATGGCTCCAGCTACACATTTGCAGTACAGCTGTGAGAGTGGTATCGATCTCCTCATCAACCCCAGACAGGAAAGCTGATAAGAACAAGGAAACATGGGAAGGAAGATGATAAACAGCGACATCATCATACGACCCGAATGACAAAAACTTAACTGTTCTTCACCGTTTCGACTCAAAGGCCGACTTCCAGGTGGAAGCCTAAAAAGGTGAGGCGATACCAGTTAATCTCATTAGGACACTGGCAGCACATTTGATTGGCTCATCGCTGGATAAACACAACTGAAGGCAGTTTCAAGAGGGGTTATGGCTGCGACTGTAACCTGAGATTATGTGCGTTCAATAATAAAGTATAAGTGAGCCGTCTCGTTTCAGCTCAAGGGAGCAAAGCAAAAACGTCACGGCTCTGTCAAGTTTAATTCTCCTGCAGAGAGTTCGTTCACGCTTTCCACGAAGTGTCTGCTTACTAATAAGACATTTGCCAACATGCTTAATGCGCTCACTGCTCCGTTAGACCCCCTCTCCTCGATGGTTCCCGCCGCCGCACACACACGACTGGAAAATCGCTCTCACGCTCACACGCGAACACGCAAACGTAGAGTTGCTTTTCCTAATCTTCATGCAGGTTGGAGATGGATGCCGCAGCATTATGCTAATGAGGGTCTCTGCTGTCCAATCACACGCTTCACTGACTGAAAGACAGGCAGAGGATGCAGATGGGAAAAACAAGAGGAAGATGAAGTAAGAGGAAGAGAGAGAAGCATGGCGGGAAAGGGGGAGAGTAGATGGATGAAGGGAGAGGCAAGGGGGGCATGAGACAAATATGGCGCCGCTGTTTTGCATATTTAGGGTTTTTTTTTTTTTTCGGAGCGAGCCTCTGAAGTTTATCATAAACCATTATCTCACATAATGACTCCGTTGGCCATCACCGCTCATGATGCTGCCCGTGATCATCAAATCCAAATTTCAGTGAGGAAAGTCTAATTCAAAATAAGCACCTCATTTAAGAAAACACGACCTTTAAGCCGTGCGTTATTGATTTACTGTGTCTGACCTCTGTTGCCTGGGACGCCAGATTTGTTGAACAGCTTCCCATGATGCACAGGTTTTCTGCACTACTCAATATGAATTCCAGGACTGAACACTTACCGCTGCTTTTGTATCCATTTCGACCCTGATATGTAATAGAATCTATACATGTTTTATTCCAGAAAATGCACTGATTTCATTTCAATTTTCAGCACTAAAAGTCCCTGAACGTGGTACTTAGTGAGGCCAGCCGAGCAGTAAATTGCACATTTCCGAGGGCGAAATTCTGCCATAGATGTTCTTTTAAAACATTATTTGCCTTTTGTGTTGTGCATGTGTACAGCTGTACCTTTCTCTCAGCCTCTAGTCTGGCGTACTGCAGCAGCAGCGGCTCTCCGTGTTTCTGATAGTAGGCTCTCTGGCAGCGGTCCGACAGAGCCGGCTCATTAGGCAGGAAGTTGCTGGCCCACACCTATGATGTCACAGGAAGATGGAGGAAGATGACGATGAGACAGATAAATCGAAAAAGTTATTTGTTGTGTTCCCCTCTTCCTCTATAGCCTCACAACCTTTATGTTCTCTTCTTGCCCCCATGAATTTTCTGGAACTCAGACCCCACTGAACGCCCTCAGAGTTTCCACCCTTTGCAAGAACAGGACTCTTCTTCCTCCTTGCACAACTGTTCTTCATTAATTCCCAGAATATATACCAGCGCCTGCCCTTCTCCCCTCAGCCAAGGCATCTATACAGTCTTTGCCAGCCAGTTGGTATCCTGACCCGCTGCTGGTCTGTGACCTGCTCTTTTGGACGTGTTGGCCTGTGCTTACCTGCCCATCCATTTCTGAACTGGACGCATTCTGTTGTTTGACCTCTATCTCACTGCAGTGCCTTTAACCAATCCTGCCTGCGTGTCTGCCTTTAGGTCCTCAACCCCGTTGCCCAAAACCTAAATTCTGACAATATCTGCTTTCACGTCATGGTAATGTTGAGTGGCAATGCTGCTGAAAGTGTGGATTGATTAAAGAAGAATAATAATATGTGCTTAACCACACTACAGAGCCTCTGCAAAATATATTTCATACTGAAAATATAGAATGATTCGGAGATACTGACATGATGTATTATTGTCTTTTACAAAGTTACATGCATGTATTGCTAAAGGGGGGTTTAAATTGCACCATTTTACATTCATGCAAAATACATGAACAAAGGCATGAATTTAACTTACAGTCAGACTGCCATGCATGATATTAAAGTCACAATAAATTAGAGCTATAGCAACTAAACATTTTAGTTAACTATCACAACAGTTATACCGAACATACTGTAAATGTCAGAGCAATGATACACACACACACACACACACACACACACACACACACACACACTGACAAAATTGGCTCCCTGACTGTGATTAATAACCTCTCTAAACAAAAATGTAAAAGTTAAAAGCAGCTGTTTTGACGGCAGACAAACACATTGTTGAAACGTTCCCCTCATCAGCCACCAACTGTCACCGTGCAGCAGACAGTGTTTACTCCAAATGAGCCGCTGGTATTAACTGTGATTGAAAAAGTAAACATCCCTGGAGAAAACAGGCGGACGGATTGAGATCCCGCAGGTCATTCCATTTGCGGAAAAGCATTCGTCTGCGTTACTCACCTCCACAAACAGCGCTCCGGTTCATTTTCAATCTCACTTTGGGGAAAACACTTTTAGCCCGCAGAATTAGCTTCATAATGCACTTCTGCTGCATTTAAGAAAGCTTTTTATGGACAACAGTGAACGTCACGGCAGACATTCGGATAATTTATGCTTGCGCTCGATGGTATTTTAATGGCTGTAAAAGCAGGGAAAGAGTGCCAAATGACTCTAACGTGTAACTACTGGCTCACTGCTGCGTGATGAATCACTACCTGAGATAACAAGTTACTAGTGCTTTGAATAGGAAGCATTTCCATATGTGTTTAGCGTAATGAGCATCCAAACTAATGGGCACACGTATATGCAAGAATGCAATACTCAACATATATTCATGCTCTGATGAGTGAGACCTTCACCGGAATATTGATTGCTAGCTACTGGGGAGCAAAGCTGTTTGTGTGTGTTCATAGCTGACTGTGGGCTTTTGTTTGGTCTTGAGTTTGAGTTGTTTGCATTATTCGAGATGCTGCCCAGGCTAGGAATGATTGTAAAGTGCTTTCAGGGGGCATTTTTTGCCCCTTTTCCTTAATTGTTGGAGAGATTTTAAGCCTATTACAGTGTATTTGTGTCACCACGAGTAGCTCTTCCAATTGTATTACCCCATCAGCACGAACAGAGTACCAGTCAAAGGCCTCCTCTGCTGCTTTAAGGAGCGCTGCTCCAGGCTGCATGGCAAATTGTTTTCTGATTAAACACTCCTCCATTTTTTTCACCCAGAATGCAGCGTAGGAATCACAATGTCACAGGCAAGTTTTTCCTTTGCAATGTGGGGGGGGGGGGATGCTTTCACTTCATGGTGGAAATGTAAAAATGATCCTTTTGATGATCAGGAGCTTTGTCATTTTTTTTAATTTTCACACAGTTTGTTAGCGTCCTGCTGGTCGAGGAAACATCATGCAATGTCATGCAGCTGTATCGTCCTGGCTTTAGATGCACGAGTGACGCTTAACATGCTAATAATTAAGCAAATGCAGTAAAATAATCTGGAAATTATCAGTGTTTTGGGCATTGGGTAAGATTCACCACACAATTACTGCAATGGAAGCAGAAAGCAACTTCAAGTAATATGAGTCATGATGCTTGAGAATCCGAAAGGGACAGACGTGGTTAATGTGTAAACTATATGTGTGTGCACGTCTGCAAGCCTCCAGGCATGTACAGTGGCGTGTGTGTGGATATACAGTGTTTGCACGCATACCAGCATCTGCAGCTGTGGGTCTCTTTTTGCACACCTGTGTTTTTGTATCTACGGATCTATCATCTGTCCTGTTGACTCAGAAAAGAAAGTGGAGATAACACCCAAGATAAAAACAAAGTATACAATCCTCTCCAACGAGACAGAAGTGAAAATAACAGGCATCACAGTCAACAGCTATTATAACACCATCCAGCCTTTTAACTCCATCTCCAAATGTTGTTATTCAAGAGTGAAAGGCATACAAGGGATTAAATATGGATTCAATAACCGTCCACATCTGAGAGGCAAATGTTTTCAAGTACTTCTCAAAATTAATACTGTATATGGTTTGTGCTACTTCTGTAAAAAAAGCATATTACTAGTCCAGAGGCATAAGGTTTCCTTCCTCCACTTACATAAAAATACATGCAGCTCAGTTCCTATGAGAGCAAAGTTATCAGAAGTAACGCTGCCTCCAGAACATGATTTACATTTTGGTTATTCTTCAAAGTTTTAGATCTTTGCTTCTTACGTTTTTGGCCTGAAGGGCTTGTCTGGCCGTAAACACGCGCACACATTTACGCATTAGTCTTTTCTTGGACTTTGATGTCTTAAGAAAGGGAAATCTGGAGTGCAAGGGGGAAAAAAAAACAAGAAAGAAAACTGCTAAAACTTTTAACAAGCTCCATCAAAGCCGGGACCCAGGTTTGAGAGTGAATTCTTTTCTACTGGACCGCATGAAAATGAAACATATATTGTTTGATCTGGCAGCAGTTATGCAAGTGCAAACAAGCCTTTGGCGGCATCTGAATGTATTAATGGGGCTTTAAACCATCTCAATCTGACATTTTCTCCTTTTGCAGTGGCTGTATGTCGACTTTTTTTAAAGCAACTCTGTGTCATAATGAATAACAAGGAAACGGATCAGTCGTGTAGCATCAGTGAAACGATGTGTTCAAACCATGTTAATGCGAGGTCACACACTGCCATCTGCTGTTGATTTGTGTATTGCAGGACAAATTCAGCAGGCGTTTGAATGAAGTCAAATATGTTTTTTTGAGGACTCAAAATGTCTTTGACCAATCAGGAAAGGTGGCAAAACTTCCAGCAAGTTGCGTTTTACTCCCAGGCTGAAAACAGGGATTTTGCTTCCGATGGTCCTGTCTTTGTTTGTGTACTTCCCAGTGACTGTGGTCCTTTCATTTAAGCCTGCCTCGCTTGTTTTCTGCATTGCTGGGAAAGCTGACATATTATTTTGCCCACATTGAGAACAATATCGCTGTTTAAAATTCAACATATCGCTCTGTCTAGCCCCGGTCCTCCTGTTTTTTTTTGTCAGTCTCCTTCCTGATTGTGCTCCTTCTCAGCATCACACTGTGAAGTGACAGTTTGACAGGAAATGCCTCTCTCTCACTCTCTTGCTCCGAGCTGTTAATCTCGCCTGAATCACCTTACTGAATAGGCAAACATGAAAAGACAAGAAAACACCCGAACAGTAATATAGATGTGATTGTGCATAAAAAGAAAAAGAAGACAAAGAAGAAATAACAGACGAAAAATACACACTCGCACAAAAAGAGACGAGGGTGCACAGTCGTTTCTGAATGAGGAGTCGAATAACAGCTTCTGTGTTGAGACTTGTCTGGCTGCTTTTAACACATGTCAACGTCATTGTCGCGGTGAGTCTGAAAAGCCAGCCTCTCAGATGTGCAAATTGGACCAGTGACACCAAATGGTATTGTGCCTATGTGATAAAAGCATTTGTTATTTCATGTTAATGCTGCACCTTTAAAGAAGTGGTTTGTGTATGAGTGCTAATGTGCACTATGTATGCATTACTGAACGTTTGTGTGTGTGTCTGTGTGCGTTTCCTACCTGACAGTGCGGATGTGGATTTGAACAACCCATCATAGCTCCTTTATTCTCAAAGATCTGAAAACAGGAAACACGAGGAAAAGTTAGTGGGCTTTATTTTTCTTATTTATTTTGTGCTGAGGCAAAGCAAATCTAAAGGACCGCAGAGGCGAAAACAGAAGAAGAGAAGAGCCCTTTGGTGGTGGCCCGCTGGATGTCAGCACTGGGCTGTGCAAGCAAACTAAAGGAAATGCTGTTTTCCATCAGAAGGTCAAAATCTCTCTCAAGGACTCCTGAACAGAGCGAATCCTTGCAGATGCAGGCGACTAAAACAGGATAGTCTCAGGAGGAACCGATTTAAGGACAAATGTGGCAGAAAGTTGCCGTCCTTATTGCTCATATTTTCTAGTCCATACATCCAATTCCCCCGTGGCTTTGTGTGCATTTGTCTATTAAGTGTGAATTTTTCGGGATCCCAAGTGATTCGGTGCCTTTCTATGGGACACTTCAAAAGATTCCTGCACTCAAAGGCGTTTTTAAGCCTCAGGAGGGAATTCTGACTTTGATGAGGAAACAATACCATAAGCTACCGACATCTATCACCGTCCAGGGTACAGGAGCGGGGATGGCCTCTGGGGGATTTGATTTGTTCAAGATTTTAAAGTTGGTGTTTGTGTCTTTTCCACAGTAATGGCTTATGGGGGTCATGGGTATTGTAGTAGTTAGTGCCATTCAAAACACTGAACTAACAAACGAACAAAAATAAGCTGTGGTTTTGTCTGTTTTCAGTTAGAATATCACTCCATCAGTAAACCTAACAATGTACCATGATCAGCAAAGATGTACGTCAGCGTCTAACCTCTGAATCTGTCAGCAAAAATGCAGCGTCTCCGTTGGTCGTAATAGTCTCAGCATGTGATATAGGAAGAATTTAATTGCTCGTTGTATCAACTTCAACACATTATCTTATTCATATCCTCCTCTATGCTGCTAGCCGCTGCTGTTTGAATTTGTGAGTTTGCCCAGAGGCATCATTAAAGTTTTATCCCATCCAATACAAGACACATTAAAATGAAAAACTGGAAAGAGGAGAAAATGGAATGATCAGTGACACAGGAGCGCGGGGTGAAAAGTCGACCTATTACGATTTTACAGGTATCCCGCCCTGAGAGAAACGACTCCAAAGATGTGTGAATGTGAACAGGGATGAGCGTGTGTGTGCGTGTGTGTGTGCATCCCATACCTGAACCCAGGGATACGTGGCACCAAGTTCTTCAGCAAGCTCCACCCACTTGTCAATCACCTTCACAACCTCGTGTTTCTTCATGAGAGGGAGGGTGATGTCAGACCAGGGATGGAAACACATGACCTTACTGAAAAGACAACACGTTGCATCAATATCACACACTTGATGGCTGACATGCTTTCTTGTGTGTGTTTTTAGAGCTTTTACTGAGTCATGAGTAAAACCTCCAACCATACCATCACTTTGTTCTGAATTATCTTTAAAAAGTAAAGTGAGCATGACCAACTGAAAAATATATATATATGGCTTTAGGGCGTGATTATATTTTAACAACTTCATACAGAGTTTCGACGTGTATGTTCGCTCCCAGCCTTACCTGTGATACCCGGGGTGCAGCAGCTCCACTGTCAGAGGCAGAAAAATGAAATTCGTATCGACAGACGGGCTCTTCTTAGGGCCCGAGCAGCTCGAACGTGATCAATTATTGAACATGACTTCGGTGTTTATGCTCTGAGCAAAACTGACTAGTCATATTTATGAATTGTTCATGAGTATTATAGGAGCTGCCAGGACTCTAGTGTATACATGCGTGTGTTTTTTTGTGTGTGTGTGTGTAGGCCTCCAACAAGCACTGAACTGCACGAACCCAACACTGACATTATCATCCTCACATGATGCTAACATATTGACCCGGAACAGCTACAGTACTTGTTTACCATGTTCACGGACGTGTTAGCGTGTTAAAGCAAAGTGAGGCTGAGGCTGATGGAAATGTCATTAGGTATTTGGTGATAAACCAAAGTTTTGCACACATTAAAATTGTGAACCGATAATGGCGCACAGTTATTACAACCCATCCTTGTGGAGGGCATGAATGTCTGTACCAAATTTCATTGGAATCCATCCAGTAGCTGTTGAGATATTTCAGCCTGGACCACAGTAGTGAACCCACTGATTGATTGGCATTGCCTACCCAGAGCCACACCACTAGCATGGCTAAACACAAGTGCAAGCAAAGACAGAAAATTAAAAGACAGAAAGACAAACATTCAGCTGTGCTAAGACTCTCTGGATTAAGCTCGAAAATAATTGGAATCAATGTGAAGTGTACCAATTGACAAGAAAATTCATTTCTCAGTCAAATCAAGGACACTTCTTCCGAAAATTACAGTTCCTGTCTTGGAACTTCTAAGGAATTCATCAGGAGCCTGTTTCAGAAAGCAAGTTTTACAGATTCTAAGTGTAAACCTGAACTGCTGAGAGGGAATGTATAACCGAGAAGGGGTGATGCCAAGTCATTAAGAATTTTTCTCAATTCTTCCCTCACTCCATTTCTCCTTTTGCCTCCCATGACCCAAATCCCCCAAATCCCATTTCCCATTTTGTTTTCCCTCTAATTGGCTCTCTGAATGTTGCTGCAGGGCAACAAGCACTGGTCCAGTTTCCGAGGTCCTCTTTGTTTGACATGGCCACGAGGCTGTGCGGACCACAAACACTCAAAAACTGTGTTGACCAAACCTGCATACAGCCACTTAAGCATGAAAAGAAAAACACAGACTGAGTCAGGAAGGAAGCCTTACAGAGGAAAGAGAAATACCCTGAAATTTAACAATCAGCACAAAGACCAGAAAACATGTAGCAGTGAGAAAACGTCCCCATCTGCTGGCCTCACAGAGGAAACACACGTGATAATGCATGTGTGGTGAGGATTTGTTGTTTTTGTTTGTGCGGAGGTCAAGATGTCCTGAAAACAGGTGGCATGCAGTGCATTGATTAACAAAATTAGCTTCACCTAATAGCTGATTATGATGATAACGACCGCAACAATAAATGAGACTTGCCTCAGCGTGACTGCTCTGATTGCACTCATCAGCTCGGGTTTAATTAGTCATAAATTTGAATGCATCATATTTTATTTTTTAAAAGGAACGCTGATTAACATGCATGACTGAATACGTTCTAACCTTCCAACCACATGTTAATTTATGTTTGCTACGTGTTTTAGCTCGGGGTTACGTTCCATCTTCAGTCCATTTCAGTAAATAGCACATAGGGGGCATCAATCCAAATGATGATTACACATACTTCACGCACCTTCACATTAAAAGACAGCACACATTGATTATCCTGTACTATGTGACATGAAGCTTTGTTCTTACCAGACACCCCTGGCAGCTTTAGACTGGAACAATGGATGCTGATCCGAACCTGAAGAACACGACAGTAAATGTGATTTGTTTTAAAATTCCACAACGTGTTACACTTTACTTGCTTAGATTGTAAAGTACATTGATCCGCCATTAGTTGCTATTGAACAGTTCACTGCACCATGAAATTATCCCAAAAATAAAATAGTTTGTGCCTAACGCATGCAGAAATCAGCTGTAGATGTGTATATAGAGGTATGGTGCTGTCGAGGTTAAGTTGAACCTTGGATTGTCTACACTCAAGGTTAAATGTAACCTGACATGGTAGAAGGTTTGTTCCACAAAACTATCTGGGAAGTCATCCATGCAAACTGTTTAGAAAAGAGCAGGACTTTTAAAAATATACTTGACAGGGGACTTGATGAACCATCTGTCTACGACCGTCCATTACGGCTAATTTCAACCAGTCAGTTCAACAAACCATATGTTGTAGTCGGACCCTTGGCAAACTCAAAAAGCTTTCAGTGCTGTTTTTTTGCTCATCTTTCAATGAAGAAATACTCTTCAGTTCTGCTATAACTGGAACTATTGCAGCATCTACGTTGGGTGTGAGGGGGGCCCCTCAAGCCTCAGGGCTGTATATGGTCCATTTAAACCAGCCCGCAAGGCAGTTCATAAATACAAAGAAGCGATGTTTCAGTGACACAAAAACAACGTTCTGTAAAAGAGCAGACCAGCACAATCTTCCGAGTGCCTCCTATATGCAACAAGCATGTAGCGGTTGATGGCATGTGAATGCATCGTGGCAATGGCAATGGTCGCTGCTGCAGAGCTGCTACAAAACAAAGTAAATTTGTTATACAGTGTCTGTTTGTCTGGAATGATTCACAGAGATGAAGGAAAACCTGTTGTGGAAACTCAGTGATAGCAAGTATGGTTTGGCCTTCATGGTGGACGTTACCAAGAACCTCTTCAGAGCTGGCCCTCCAGCAGCTTCTCAGCTCCCTGCTTTCAAATGTGAAGTTCAAGCTGTGGCAAGAGCAGCTGGGAAGTGCATTTTCCTACTCTGCGAGAACAAAAGCCTGCTGTGACATCTGAATGTGCTGCTGAGTGTGAAAACTCCTTCAGGCATTTGATGAGAGGTTTCAGGGCATGAAAACGAAACAAAAGGAACTGAACATATTTGCTGCCATTTAATGTGGAACCAGCCGATGTGCCAACAACCAACAACATGAAATCACTGAGCTGCAAAGCAATGACAACCTCCCTCCGCTCGAGTTCTACAAACTGTACGTCCTGAGGATTTTCTTATTCAGAGGAGACATGCACTCAAGGTTGCCTCTGTGTTTGGGACAACCTACTGCTGTGAGCAGTTCCTTTCAAAACTGGCTCCTGCAAAGAGCTTGAGCTCCCACTCAAGACCGACTGGTTGGTCCAGACCATTGTGGTTTGGCCAAAAACATAACCTGGAGAGATGGATTCTCAGCTTGCATGAAACTTGCAAATCCAGCTGCCTCCTAATGTACGGTTAGATCAAAAAATTAAGAATAGGCCAAAAAATTCAATTTTTGTAAGCAGTTGAACAAGTGTTTATACACTGATATTGCAACCTGTTGCTTTAATATGTTCTATTATGTAACACAATGACTTGTTCCAGTACTTGTACAGCATCAGAAACGGTACTCACCAGGATCTGGAGCGTCTGGCTGAAGAGCAGGGAAGTCATTTTCAAACACAAAAGTGCTGTCATAGTCTGAATTTACCTGGAGAAACACAGACAGACAGAGGTATGAGAAATGGGAAAACAGGCTGTTTGGTTGCTTTGCTGTTGCAAAGTTGTTGGAGCAAGGAAAACAATTTGGGCTGAGATTAGAGGGTGGGGTGAGGTTGGAGTTCAGAGGAAACCGTGACCAAACAAGATGCCATCGGCTGTGTAACGTAGACCTATGTATTAATGCTGCTGAATTACCTGTATCTACCTCTTCTTACCTTCCCATTTGCACGTGTGTTCCCAGGACAGAGTGGATTGCGGGGGTCGTATCTGGGTACATGTTCCTCAGGAGGTTTTTCTACCTGACCTGCCCAGGGTCTCTTCATGCGGTGGGCCGACACCAGGACCCAGGTGTCCCGCAGAGGGTTATAACGCAGGTGCTGGTGCTCTAAAAGTTTTTGGTAATGTAAAACATACAAACACACATTAAGAGCGTGCTGGTTCTGTTAAGAGCTAAAACGTGATCCAACAGTGGAATCTAATCATGTGAATGTGCACAGAAGTCAACCTGATGAAGAAATCTGTTTAATCCTCTTCATCTGCAGAGTTAACACAGCAATTAATTGGTAATTTTATGACAAAAATAAATAATTTCATCTAAAAAATGGGATGCTCCAGTTCCTGTATATAAGCAGCTCATCAAACACTGAAGTGTGAATTGAAACAGCATTCAGGCACAGATGATTAAGGTGTATCTGTGGATTACAGGGATGATTGTTGTTGCTACAACTTTAAACGCAACAGGAACTGTTGGAGCATGTCACGAGACTGCACAGCTGCCTGTGCAAAGCAATAAGGGCTCCTCTATGATCGGCCTGATACATTAACTTCATCATGAAAATGTGTCATTGTGCTGGACTAACTGACTTGATAACCAGATATATTGAAATCTACACGTTCTCTTTTACACGGAAGTTCGATGTGGCCGAACTCCCTTGAAAATAATATTAATTTAATGGTTCCTCTACTATCGAAAAATCCAGCTGCGAGATAGAATACATTTTTATACATTTTATGAATAGCTAGGATCTATCAGTAAATTCGGTTTGTAAATAATCCACGAAGCATTACTTTGATTAGACAAATTTGTAGTAATTGCTCCACGCTGTTTTAATTGCAAGCCTGATACGCTGAAGAGGAGGTAGAGGGTGTGAAAACAGTGACAACAGTGACTGAGTGACAATATGGATAAAAGTAATCTGTAGTGTAATGAATTCATTTCAAGTTCAATAATGTATGTTGATTATTTGTAAAATGTCTGTGGAATTACTCCACTGCACAGTTGTAAACAGCACCTTCTGCAGCTACCGATATCCTGGATGAATGAAAGTTCGCAAAGCTCCATACCTTTAGGATCAAAAGTCACTTCTTCTTTGCAGCTCATGTCGATCGCTCGGTGCTGTTTAAGAACTGTCACCTGCCCGATGTCAAATCACTGAGACCATCCACTCGTTCTGAACTTCAGCTAACAGCTACCAAATACTGTCCCCTCTCCACAAATCCGCTGGGCGTACTTCCTGTTTTCTGACAAATGAGGGAAAAAGTGTGCTCTTTGAGACAAAACTGCATGTGATGACAAGCCTCAAAAAGTCCAAAAATAGGGGTGAGAACGAGACAATAATAATAAAATGGAAGCTAATACATCACAGCTTCTTAAACTGTATCTTTGTGAATGACTCTATTTTATATAAATATGTAAAATAAATAAAACTTAAAAGGGGTTTCTACATTTGCTGGCAACCCCGAAGCCGCTGTCGCATACGCGACTGACGTGCCCTGTGATTGGCTTAACAGCCACTTCCCGCCCCCTGTTGATCAGAGTCAGGAAGAAGCTGTCCCTTGGACTCCACGCCTCCCCTGCCGATGGCGAGTTTGAGGCAACCTGTCTGCCACTTTCTCCACGTGTAGTCAACCCTGCTGCCTCGTCTCTGTCTGTTTAGTTTTGTTTCCACCATGTCTGTAGTCACAGCGAGTGTAAAACTGCTCGTGTTAGCCGCAGTCACCGTCCTGGCCGTGCTGCTGCTGCGGCAGTGGATGGCCACCAAGCAGTACGTTTTCAACAAAGAAGACGTCGCCAAATTGGCTAAACAGTACGCAGGTGAGTTTGGGAATGTAGAGTTTTATATCTAACTAGGGTCAACGCCAACGTGCAGTTTACTAAAATGCAGTTTAAAGTAAAACTAACGTTACACGAATGGATGTCGTCCTCCCCTTTGCCTTACATAAGTAACAGTTACTGTGCATGTCTCCCCTCAGGACAGGACCATGAGCAGGCCTTCTCCAAAGTGGTGGTGGAGCTCAGGAAGAGGTAATGATTACATTAATTTGCTTCTGAAACATATTCAGACACCTGATGGCAAAGAACCGGGGCATGTTGTTTACTTTTACTTAAAGCAATGAATTAATTCCCCCAGCTGTGATTGACACACATTCAGCCAATCAACATACAGCTTTAGACTCTCTGTTCAACCTAACCAGAGGTTTTACAGCCACATGGTAACATGGTGTGTTATGTTACAGTGCTGATCCTGTTCCAGTTGCCATAAACTGGTGACCTACTCTGCCTTGCAGACAAGGCTGCATTGACTGATTTATCTTGAAGTTTTTGTCTTGAGCCAAGTAATGTAGTAACCATTAGCGGTAACCATTCTAATGTGAATATCTGTTACTTGTTTAAAATCATCTAATAAAGTGTAATTGAACCAGGTATCCTGGCCACATCCTGCCAGACGAGGACCTGCAGTGGGTGTTTGTGAACGCCGGAGGTTGGATGGGCTCCATGTGCCTCCTCCACGCCTCGCTCACAGAGTACCTGCTGCTGTTCGGTACAGCAGTGGATACAGGAGGACACTCAGGTGTGGACTGAAGGCGGACAAAAGTCTGTCTGTGTGGTCATACTCTCTTCAACATACTTCTTGTGTTGAGGAGAACCACACTCAGATTTTACTTACATGATGTATGAAATATATTTATATTATAATAATATAGGCAGTACATGTTTCCCACTCTTTCAGAAACACGACTAACTGGGAGCCTTTTTCTTGGCACTTAAAGGATAATCTTTGTGTCCTTTTTCAAGGATTTTGTGATCAATCTGTGTAGAAAACAATGTAAATTAGACTCCGTGTATGTGCTTTTCTTCCATCAGGTCGTTACTGGGCTGAGATTTCTGACACCATCATATCCGGCACTTTCAGGCAGTGGAAGGAGGGGACGACAAAGAGTGAAATATACTACCCTGGTAATATATTTTAGTCTGTAATAGAGAGCAGGGGTTGTAGTGAGGTGCTGGACACAGAAAGTAAACTTCTGGATTCATATGCATTTCCCTTTTATTTTCTCTTTCATTCCCTTTTTTGTTTCTCTTCCCTTACTTCCATTTTTTTCCCTTAGGTGACACCATCGTACACAGCGTAGGTGAGGCCACATCGGTCCAGTGGAGTGCCGGGACGTGGATGGTGGAGTACGGCCAGGGTTTCATCCCCTCCACTCTGGGATTCGCTCTGGCCGACACCCTGTTCAGCACTCAAGACTTCGTCACGATGTTCTACACCATGCGTGTCTACGTCAAGGGTCTGCTGCTCGAGGCTGGCACATTTCTTACAGAGGCCGGGGTGTTCTGAGGCACGGTCGAGGCTCGGATGCCCGCACGGGGACAGTAACGTCAAAAGTTCAACACTACATTTTGCGTCATTTAAAGTTCAGATTTCTACCTGGAACGGTTGACAGTTCAAATTTGCATCAGTACAGTTAATCCCATCCCTTGCCTGTCATTGAGGCAGTCCAGTAGAAAGTGTTGGGGTCTCTTTCACATCAGCAACAGTGCAACACTTACTTAAAGGCTGTACCACTTAGCGAACCCAAGAACATATCATTCTGAATGAAGCCTTAGCCCGTCACCTTCAGTGATACTCAGCATCTCACTCTATACAATGAACATTCCACTGAGAGCTCAAACTGCCTTCACAGACAGTGAGGTCTTCAGTACTCTGGCTGAAACAATCAAGTTTGTTCTCTTCCTAAATCTGAGATTCTTCTGGGAATAATATGACCCCGTCGACACCTGGCGTTAACGTGCACCTTGTGTGATCCAATCATAAGTGGACAGCCGTGACACAGTATAAAATGCTGAAGCTGTGATATGAAGAGTGGGTGTTGACCATCAAATCTGGGGACTAAGGATTTACTTTTAAAACAAATATGCAATACTTGATTAGGCATGTAAACAAAACATACTTAAGACAAAGCTACTATTTTCTTAGGAAATACCCATTTCATATGTATATGCACGTGGACTCCAATCACAGAAACCAACATCAGGAAGCCAAGAAGTCAAGTTTGCTCCAAAGATCATGATGCTCCATTTCCTCATTCCCAATCAGTGATCTGTACATAGTATATATTTTTTGAAAATGTTGAGAGGATATGTTGAAGAAAACAGCCTGGATATATGTACAATGTCCCATTTTCGGCTCAGTGTGAGTCATAGTCCAAACAATAGCAGCTCAGAGACAGCATTGTTTTAATGATTTCAGCCACTCTGTCGTCTCTGTGTGCTCGGCTGCTTCAGAGCCAGTGTGCAGCGACAGATTTCGATTTTACTGGAGCAATTTTCACTTTTTTTTTCTCCTCCACAATCCTGACGTTTTTTTAGGCTTAATGTATAAGGGTCCAGTCCTTATTTTCTCTCAAAACTTTATCCATTAAATCTAATCACAATTGTAGCCCTGTGACTTTCCAAACTACAAAGCAGTTCATTTACACCAAGTACTGTACCCACTGTGTGATGCTGCTAAACACCAGCAGATATGTCTTTGGAGAAATATACAAACCCTTTGAAATGTTTGCGTTATTCATATTTGTCTAAGAAAACGGAAAAAAAAACACTGTAGTTCCATACTGACCTCTGCCGTGTCATACTATAAATGGGACACGTTTCATTCATGCAATGGGGCGGATGAATTGAGAGACGGTGACTGAATTCAAAAGCTGCATCTGAAATACTTCGCAGAGCTTTATGAGCTTAAATGGTTAATACAAACATTTTAATAATGCAACTGTTGAGAGAAACTTGAATAATTTTGCGCTCTGACCAAGTAAGACTGCTCCAGCCTCCGTTCATCGTCGGGAACTTTGCACTAGCCCAACAGGGCAAAACCGAAACCGTAGAAAATCAAAGCCACTGTGGAATATTACAAGCGAATCACTGCTGCTGAATCCAACATCTCCCAGTTTGAACCCTTTCAGATGAAATAGCCTTATTTTCAGACTGATGCCAGAACCCATCAAGGATATATAGGGTTTCAGAGGGAGTTCAGTTATACTGTATCATGCTGTACTACCCCAGGCTGCACTTATTTGGTTTATAAACAGAAGCATCAGGAGCAGCGTGGTCTCGTGGATGGACGGCAAAACAATCCAACTTCCTTAAATGTTCGGATGTGCAATTTACTGTAAGGTAAAGCTGAAAACTGACGGTGCCAAAAGAAATAAATGTTTTTGAAGGAAAACGATGCAAGCCTGTTTTATTAGTGATGACTGCATGCGTCTCAGTGACTTATAATCACAGTGTGTAATCCATCACAACTTCGTTCTGCAAAGCAAACAAAAACAAACAGCGGGGGGTAAACACGACCTGAGCGAAATCACAAAACTGACCTTATATGCATGGAGAGATAATAAAAATAGAGGTGAGGTTAGGGATTGCGCATAGGTGGAGGGATGCTGCGTGAACAGACGGCGTTATTCAATAAAACAGGCCCGCAGAACAGAGGAGAGACACATCAGTCCTCATCTTCGTCTGTAAATGTCAAGAGGATGCAGACAACCTGATTTGTTGTCATCATACCCACCAGAGAAGTCCAGGTGATGATGACAGAAGTGTGTGTATTTCAGGTGGGTGTGTGTGTTTGCATGCACAGGGAGGAGAGGATGTGTGAATGTGCATGCTCGTGTACATGTTCTACATACCGTAACACGTGTATACTGCTTGTACCTGTGTGTGTGTGTGTGTGTGTGTGTGTTACAATGTATCCACTCCGTTCTTTCCCCTCTATTCATCTGTGTATGTGTGTGTTATCATATTATCTCAGATATAGATTTAATGTCATCCTAACAGACTGGCCTGACCCCGCCGCCCTCCTTCTCTTTAAGCCCTTTAAAGGAGATGTATTCAGAATCGAAGACGGGCGACCGGAGCTGAAATACCAGCGTGCCCGAGCGGCAGCCGCACCTTGATGGGATAGATGACGGCCTCTTTGACTAATCGCTTTGCGTCCTCCAGGCCGATGATGTCCTGCCACCGCACACTGGGGCTGTGCAAATAGATGTCCTTTCAGGGTGAACACACACACACAAACAAAATTATGGATGCAAGTAGGTAAAAAAAAAAAAAAAAAAAGCAAAATAATGCAGAACAAGAATCACCGGTAGAAAGACAGATTGTGTATGTACACACACAAACACCCACACACACATCTTCGTGCGAGCAGACAGGCTTGCATAAATAGGTGGCCTTTAGAATGAAACATCAGATAAGGGAAATAAATAGAACTTTGGCCTTCAATAATACATGGCTTCAATTTATTCACAGCAAAGCTCTTCACTGCTCTCTAGTGGATACATTCAGTATTACATCATTTGACATTTTTGTTGTGAGGTCTTCTAAAATCATACCAGTAAGAACAACACATGTTGCTCACATGAGGCTGAAGTTTCTTTCTTGCTTTCTTTCTTCTTTTCTAATATTCAGTCTTATCTGTTTTAATTGCTGGTCACACATTATTTTTTTTTTGTTCAGCAAAAAAATCAATAAATAAATAACCTATTCTAACCACGTCAACCCCATCTAATCTCACGCTCAATTCTAATCTTATATTGATACAAAACATGCTTATAAAACATGTTTGGCTTTATAACTAGGACTTGGAAGGCTGTTTTATTTAATTCATCGTATTATTTTAGAATAAATAATGTACACTTCCAACAGGCTTTTTGCTAATAAATACAGGCTTGTTACAATGTATAATTTCAGCAGTTCTGTGGCGCTGCTATTGTTTAGCAGTATTTGTTCCTTTTCAGTGTTGTAGTAGTTACACACCTACAGGGAGAGACAGAGACATCATAGTAACGTTCCACCTGTCTGTACGGCAGCCCGGAGGGGAAAGTCTTCAGACCTCGCATTAAAACACGGCGAAGGAACCTCACAAACACAGTGACTGAACACTAGAAAACTGACTTTGGGTCTCACTAACTTTACGGAATCATGATGGAGCTTTCTTACCAGTCTATGAAAATCGCCCATCAAGCGCGGGAGGCGGTGAGTGAAGAAGTTCAGTTTTGTGTGTATGTGTGTTTTGTCGCAACTGTTGGCCGGCTAACAACTTTAAGCTAACAGTGATACTTGGGAGAGGTGACGTTTTCTCTACTTATGGCCTAATTAGCTGCCATAGATGACAAGTGACGTTACGCTGAGTAAAACACGTATTCAGGGCTAGGTTATTGTATTGTAGACATACATTATGCAGAAAATAGCCGCTAAAATGTCGTAATTAAACGTGAACCAGTTAGCCGTTGAGCTAATCAGGCTAGCTGTGCATGCAGCTGAGCCACAATTACTCGGCGTCTGCTGGTTGCCTGGATACTCAGGCAGACGCTGGGTGTCACTTATGGCACTCTGTCGCCCTCTACTGGGACTTTGTGTCCTCACACCCCAATGTGTCGGTAGGATCTCCGCTACGACGGGCTCCATAATAATCATACTAATTGTGTCATACTTTGAAACTATGATATCATCTGAAAAGGTCATTGTACCTGTGTTTTTCTAAACAAAACACAGATAATAGTAATGCTAGATAATGCAGCAGTTGTGGTTGAGCGGCTCCTGAGTCTCAAGTTTGTGTGTTGCTGTCCAACAGGATGAGCTGAGGACCGAGACGAGGAGGAAGAGCCTCCTCATCCTCATTTACCAACACCTGCTGGGGCAAGGGTCAGTATGAATGATGAGCAGTGGTCTTCAGGTGGTCTCACCTGGAGTTTCTTAAAGCAGGTAAAGGGTAAATATGCAGGGTAGGTTTTGGTTGCTGCAGGTATGTGAGTAACAGCAGTATAATGGCTGTGCCAATTTATACTGTGTTCATAATAACAAGCCTGCAGAGGGGCGTGTGTGTCTGTGCAGAATGTGTCTGACTTTGACGGCTACATGCAGTTCATCAACTAAACACATCAAAACTAAGTCATAACAGACATATTTGACCTTGTTTGTGTTACTTCTTGATCTTCCCAACGTGCATGCACAAGCTCTCGTGTGTGTGTGTGTGTGTGTCCATTCACCAGCTACGTAGCTGCAGCGGTGGCCTTGGACCAGGAGACTAATGGAGGTGTGAAGAGGTTCGAGGTTTGCGATAACATCGATCTGGAGATGGTGCTGATGGAGTACGAGAGCTATCACTACGTCAAGTTCCAGAAATATCCCAAACTCATCAGGAGGGCAGCAGAAGCAGGTACACGACCACTGAGCAGGCCACATCTGCAGCTCGATGGGATAAACGCTGCTGTTAAATTGTGAATTATTGGGGTGTACTCAGTCAAACTCAGATGGTAATTAATATTTTCTGTTGTTTCTTTTATGTCAAGGTGAAAACAGATATGCAAGAAGTGGTGGAGTGAAGAGGCGAGTCTCTCCAACTCTCACATTTCATAAGCATTTCATGTTCAGGACAGAATTTAAAAAAGAAACGAAATAACATCTACCAATGATAGATGTCCTCTGTGTCTCTCTTTGTCCCTCAGGAGTCCCTGTTCAGCTGTAAAGCCTCTCCCCAAAATCAACCCGTCCCAGAGCCCGCAGTCTGGAAATGGAGCCAAGAGGACAGCCTCGCATACAAATGTACAGCATTAAACACGAGACATCGTAAACACCAAGAACAGAGTGTTGAAGTAAGATGGGATCGCTCTGACATCCCGACGACTGTGCTTCGTTTTCCAGGAGAACGGCTCTGCTGCTCCTCCAGAGTTGTCAGAGTTTGGCCTCAACGTTTCCTCCCTCAGAAATGGAGCAGCTGGAGAGGCAGCCATGAACAGAAAGGTACCGGA
The DNA here is from genome assembly GCF_051107435.1 of Chaetodon auriga. NCBI lineage: Eukaryota > Metazoa > Chordata > Actinopteri > Chaetodontiformes > Chaetodontidae > Chaetodon > Chaetodon auriga. The sequence goes on from NC_135092.1 coordinate 8,805,912, forward strand.
GAACTTCAGCCATTATCAGGCCTCATCCGAGAACACTAGAAATGAACAGCCAATCCCATCATCCAGACTTCATCAATGTCATCTGTGATGATTTCACACAAATGATCTCCCAGCTTCTCTAATATGTGTCTTTGTTTATTTTTTTACTCTCTCATAAAAACAAGGGAACGTCAGTACCTAATCCTGCACCTGTGTGTGAACAGCAGACAATGTGAAGTCCCTCATGACTACAAAGCATACACATACTGATAAATATGTACACACCCTTTCACAAAATATGTGTTGCCTGTCTCAGGGTCAGATGACTGACAGCAAAGGTTCAAGCCATGATGCTGTCAAAGGAGCTGGCAGTGACTCAGACCACATGGTAATGATACTGGAGCCTCTGAGCAACACTGAGGACATAAAAATATCCTTTTCTTTTCAGTATTTCTTACGATATTTGACCGGCACACAATGCAGGAGAGCAAACAGATTAAACATCAGTAAATCCACTAATAGTACCACACTACTCATGATGATGATCGGATGCTGTGTTGTTGCAGGAACGACTGTTGAAGCCCCTCAGTGGCTTTTCTGGACTGAGCGGTGAGATGAGAGAACTGGCTGCAATCATCAGCAGGGTACTACACACACACACACACACTCACACACACACACACTCCAGTACTGTATTACAAACACTGACAAACAAGAAGCACACATGCTGAAAAACAAACATGTAGTGGGAGCTGATTTTCTCTGAGCACAATGTGAAAATATGCTTTAAGTGATTTATGTGATACCAAATGTGTCCACTGGAGAGCAGTGAAGAGCTGCGTTGTGAATGAATTGATCTGTTGTATTAATGAAGGCCCAGGTTCTATCTGTTTCCCTTATCTGATGTTTCATTCTAAAGGACACCTATTTACGCAGGCCTAATGGCACCAGGATGTGTGTGTATATGTGTGTGTGTGTATTTCCAGCTGATCTCTTCCACATACATCCCTCACTCTGCCTGTTTGTGTGTGTGTTCACCCTGAAAGGACATCTATTTGCACAGCCCCAATGTGCGGTGGGAGGACATCATCGGCCTGGAGGACGCAAAGCGATTAGTCAAAGAGGCCGTCGTCTATCCCATCAAGGTGCGGCCGCCGCTCGGGCACGCTGGTATTTCAGCTCCGGTCGCCCGTCTTCGATTCTGAATACATCTCCTTTAAAGGGCTTAAAGAGAAGGAGGGCGGCGGGGTCAGGCCAGTCTGTTAGGATGACATTAAATCTATATCTGAGATAATATGATAACACACACATACACAGATGAATAGACAGACAGGGAGGAGGGAACACACACATGCTATGACATGTAGAATTTATACGCACAGCCACAGTCTCAACATACAGAGATTGCACATACAAATAAAAGCTGCCACATAGACACATTAGCAGAGGACACACACACACACACACACACAGAAAATACATACACACTTCTATCATCATCACCTGGACCTCTCTCATGGATATGATGACAACAAATCAGGTTGTCTGCATCCTCTTGACATTTACAGACGGAGATGAGGACTGATGTGTCTCTCCTCTGTTCTGCTGGCCTGTTTTATTGAATAACGCCGCACCTCCACCTTCCCACAATCCCCAACCTCTGCCTCCATTATTATTCATTCTCTGGGGTATAAGGTCAGTTTGGTGATTTGACTCTGCCTCCGTTTGCCACCTAAAATTCAGACTGATTTGCGGTGTGTGGTATTTGCAGCACTGACTCAACCACCAAAGCAAACAAATCGGTTTTATGTAAATGCATGTTTTGTCAGTGGAAGAATATGGTTATAGCTTTAAAATATTCTTATAAAGAATTGTGATGTGATTTACTAAAGGTTTGTTGGTGCCGTTCATATTTGACAGTACCCCCAGCTGTTCACAGGCATCCTGTCTCCGTGGAAAGGCTTGCTGCTCTACGGCCCCCCTGGTAAGACCTCCAGTGCTGTAAACCTCTGTCAGGTTTGCTCATGAAAGAGAAACTTACTCAGTGGCCGACATGCGCCTCTTATGACCAGGTACAGGTAAGACGCTGCTGGCAAAGGCTGTGGCTACAGAGTGCAAGACGACCTTCTTCAACATCTCAGCATCCAGCATCGTCAGCAAGTGGAGAGGAGACTCTGAGAAACTGGTCAAGGTAGGTCGTTCTTCAACACACACAGCAGATCAAACACAACACACATTGCCTCCCATGCTTTGCAGGTTTACAGTTTGGATTTGTGTAAATCTGTGTTTGTATATGTCTGCAGGTGCTGTTTGAGCTGGCCAGGTACCACGCCCCATCCACCATCTTCCTGGATGAACTGGAGTCAGTGATGAGCCAGAGAGGAACCAGCATGGGGTGAGCTGAACCACAAAGAGTGGGAAATGGAAATGCTGTTCCCCAGTGCTGAAGGTTGTGGCTTTGCCCCCCGCAATAGGCAGGAAGGCTTCAGGTGAACATAGTGTCCTTGGACTAGACAATCTGTCTGCAGACAGACTTGTAAGTGCCTGCAAAAGTACTGAAAATTGCCTCAGTGGTCATTCCTGCTACAGTAAGTGTAATGTACTGATGTCAGTATAAAAAGCATTGAATGACAGCAGACCGATGTGTGTTTCCAGAGGAGAGCATGAGGGGAGCCGCAGGATGAAGACTGAGCTGCTGGTTCAGATGGACGGACTGGCGAGGTCAGAGGATCTGGTGTTTGTACTGGCGGCCTCCAACCTGCCTTGGTAATACTTTAACACAAACACACCACATACGTACTGCGTATAGAAACCTCAACGGACATCAGTTTATCTTTGAAAAGTAGGAGTGAGCTGCTGGATTTGTAACTGTTCCTGCTCTCGTCTCAGGGAACTGGACCATGCCATGCTGAGGAGGTTAGAGAAGAGGATTCTTGTCAGTCTCCCCTCCTCGCCGGCTCGCCAAGCCATGATCTCTCATTGGCTGCCTCCCCTTAGCTCCACAGGAGGGGTGGAGCTACACACTGCACTGGACTATGAAACTCTGGCAAAGGTGTGTCACAGTTAAAACAGTTCAGGAAGCGTTTAATCGTTTATCTACTTCGCTTTTTCTTTGTCTTTCTCAGGGGATGGAGGGTTACTCAGGCTCCGATATAAGACTGGTCTGTAAGGAGGCCGCCATGAGACCAGTCCGCAAGATCTTTGATGCTCTGGAGTCACATCAGGAAAGTAGGACAACACACACACACAGACAGCAGCCATGTTTCTGTCCAGTGTCCCTGAATGAAATGCTGTAGCCTCACTGGGATCCTCCTTCCCAGGAGACACTGCCATGCCCGCCATCCAGCTGGAAACTGTGACGACGGCGGACTTCCTGGAAGTCATCGAGCACACCAAACCCTCGGCCCGTAACCTGATGGACAGATACGCAGCCTGGGAGAGCGAGTACGAGTCTGTCTGACAACCCAGAACATTTGAATATTGGGGGGGGGGGGGACTTTTATACCAACAGCATTATCATAACAAACTGACCCGCCCACAGCAGGATTGTGCTCTTTATCAGCATACACACGCTGACATTTTCTTACAAAAACAAACTCATCATTACTTTAACTTAGTAAGTTTGCTAAAATTAAGTTGAAGAAAAAGTGTGAATGCAAATCACCACGCACAGTGGACTAGCAAACAACAGTTACCAGCTGAGTATTTTTTATTCAAAGTTAGATTTCTACATTATTACACTGCATTTTGTTGTTGCGGCAGCAGCTGGTGGCTACTTCTGAAATGAATGCTTTACTTTTACTTTTTAGCATTCTGGACGTATAGAGAGAAAGTAGTCCCACACTCACATGGACATATTTGTGTAAGTGTATCTTTTTGATTTAGGGACAGTCACTCAGACTTATGTCTACAGCAGTGATAACTGGAGTCTTTTATGTGCAAATGAAAGGTTCTGTTGACAGTAATAGCTTATAGCAGGTTCTTCAGGATGTGCTCCACAGCGTCTGTGAAACTGTCGCATGTCAGGTGGGGAGGAGGGTTGATTTTAGCCTCGTCCCCTTCCCTGTATTTACCTGAGAGATGACAGGAGAGAAGGCGGAATGCCATTAACCACAAAAACAGACAGTGACGTTTATGTGGAGACAGGAAAGGAGAGGACAGGAAGAATAAGAGAAACTGATGGAGGAATGAGAATAAACTGGAGGAGTTTTTTTTCTAACCTGTTTTGACTAGAATTCCTAACATTCCTGCGTTCTGAGCCCCGCCCACATCGTCTCTGGCGTCCTATGAAAAAAAAGTAACACACATTTGGGATGGAAGTTCCAAAGGAAAACAAGACGATAATATTGTCTAAATGAATGTTGTATGATATTTAAAAGAAATGCACGTTTGGAGTGAACAGTCTCAGATTTGATTCCTGTCAACAGCACACATTCTCTGTGCCCTTTGTATAAAATATTGAAAATGACAACATACTTACATCTCCTATCATGACCGCTTCATTTGGGCTGCATCCTATATCAGACAGAGCCTATGTGAAGGAAACAACCAAACGAAAATGAGACTCTAAAGTTGGTCAAGCATATCATAAGGTGAATTTCAGCCAATTAAAAATAAGATTTCAAGTGAAAATATGTTTTAAATGTTTGTGTGTCTTCTCTCTTCTTCCTTGGTTAAAAAGGTGGAAACACATAATATCACATTCTAACCTGTGTGAAAAACGTCTTCTCCGGCTTCCCAACCACAGCAGCCTTACAGTCTGCGGCGTACTCAAGTCCCGTCACGAAGGGCCCGGGGCCGAGGGCCAAACCATCCTTACGTTTGTAGTAGCGAGCCTTATGGATGGCAATGAGAGGGGCTCCATCCAGAATCATTCTGTGGAGAAAAACACGCAATTAACGGGCTGCACTTTCCAACCCTGATTTTTTATTTACACTTAACACAGCATCCCAATTTTTCTGGAATCAGAGTTTTAATTATAAAAAAAAAATACTCAAGATCAATAAAGGTCTTAGATGATTTAGACCTACTTTTTAAGGAAATGATTGCACAGTAAGGGAAAACAGACACCAAATCTAACCTGTCAGCACAACTTGTCACTGACTGAAACTCAAATGTTCTGTGACTGACTGCAGAATGTGTCTAATGAATGAGTTTAGCACCTGAAAGCCTTATTGAGTGTTTGGTAGTTGAAGTGATCGGGAGCGAGTCCAATGACGACAGCGTTTGGCTCTGACGTGTCGATGCCTGGAGACGGAAAGACGGTTAATATTGTGTACAGTAGGATCAGCTTCATCTTAATATGATCGTTCAAACGCCTTCAGACTCACAAAGAGTTGTTGGGTCACAAGTTACCAATCAGGGCTCTCGTCATTTGGAAATTAGTCACTATTTTTGACAGTTTGGTAACAATAATTCTGTCACACTTTTAGTCATCCTACTGAAGAACTTCCCTTTACTTGAACCCTCTTCACAGAGAGGTCAGAGGTCAAGATCAGCTACAACAGCAGTTCAAAGCTGGGTCTGTCACACACATACTCACAGCTCCGTACCAGTGAAGTCTTCCAGCGCGCCGTCGTCCACCAGCAGCAGCGGCCTGTGTTGCTTCTGCTCTAACAAACTCCTCGCTGCACTCAGAGAGGTGAAGATCTCTTTTTCCTGCAGAGTGACGCACCCGTTTCTACTCATGTCGTCCATTTTCAATTGAACATGACGGTAGAAGCATCTACTTGGATTTTGGCTTGGCTGTTTTACCTGGAGGTCGAAGTTGAGACGCTGCAGTCGCTCCAGTAAGTTCCTCTTGCTTTCCTTTGTCGTGTTGGTCACAAACTTCACAGCGACAGACGCCTGCCGTAACCTGACGGCGCCGAAACAGAAATGTCTTGCAGATCAAAACACGTTAAGAATTCATATGAATTTATAATAACACAATGAAGATGGAGATATGTGTGCATCAAAGGACTGTCAGCGGCATTTTTTTTTGCATCTCCTACCTACATGAGTGTGCAGCAGTGCTGTAGTGTGTGACATTCATTTCAGTTCCACGCCTGTCCCTGGTTTGGGGGCTGTGTCCTACCTGTTCAGGGCATCCTGCGCCCCAGGCACCGCTGTGTCCTCTATATGCAGAGTTCCACTCAGGTCGATGAGCACGGCCTTCAGAGCCCGTCTGCCCGCCATGCTGGAGACCTGAGGAGGAGGACGGACGGTGAACCCTCATTTCTTCTGACACAAAAACAGTGTTGGACAATTGATAATCACTACTGTGAGATAACAGATTCATCTCCTGTTTACAGATTTTATATAATTCACTTGTATAAAAATAGCATTAATCACCCTCCTTGCCGTTTGGTTCATGATGTTCTACCTTCACAGAGGATGTTTTCAACAGGTTTCAGTCCTCAACAAAACCCACAGCCACCAAGTAGGCTGTTCCATGAGAGCTGTGTGGACTGCAGTCTCTGATTCTGTTTTTCTAACCTGCCAAATATGACCAAGGTCCGCTGTAAACGGAGCTTTGCTCAGTTTAAAAAAAGCGTATTCTGCCATAATAATGTATTATTTTAGAGATTATATGTTCATAATCATAATTCACATTGGTCATGGCAGAACTGATCAGATTATTGCGTTGTTCAAACCTGCATCAGGACAAACTGAGAGGATTATTGACCAGTTCGGCCTGAAAATTTATGACTTCCTGCCTGGAATACAGATTTTGGGATTGTATTTTATGGCTCTTTGACTGTGTGATCCCCTATTATTTAGACATGCTTGGATTTCTGTCATGTAGTTATCAATGTAAGGGTACAATTAATGCTCTTAATGCCCACCCAAAATAGCTTAAACACACACACACACACACACACACACACACACACAGCCTGTAGGTCATGTGTCTATTATCTGCATTTAGCTCTAATGATATCAGGATACTATGTTGTATTTTACTGTGTTTATGTATGTGTGGTTCTATAATAGTGATTTCTTTAAATGACGTTACTGAAATTTTCACATTTTTAATAGCTAACTGTAACAACAAACTCTAACAACTACGTGTATAGATTTTTTTTTTTTTTTTTTTAAAGAAAAAGAAAAAAAAGCTGTTGCACAAGTTATGGTCTACTACTGGTAAGTTAGTCTAAAAACCTTCTTCATTATCATCACTGTTGGACCATGGTTGCTAAAAGCTAAAGTGGCATTCACTGAGTGCTAACTTTTCATTTCCACGCATTCAGCGACTTCTTGCTGATGTAAAATCCTGCGGTTTTAATAGCAAAATCAACACAATCACTAAATAAAGTTTACATATTTAGAAAGTCAGTAAACAGCGGAGCTAACCTTTAGCAACAGCAACTCCTTCTGCTTCCTGTTGACGTTTTCTTCTTCGCTGGTTACAGCTGGGTTTTATTCTCAATGGGCTCACTGCTGCCCCCTGCAGCTCAAACACCATAACTGCTTCTACTCCTTTTGAAATGATTGTATTGTATTGTATGTAAGTATTTTGTTTTTTCCCCTCTTTCAGGAAAAAAAATATATATTTTTTTGTATCACTGTCATTTTGATATGACTCTGTCTTCTTCAATAGTACTTTATTTCCAATTTATACATTATAATCTGATAAGAGGGTTATCCTTAACCACGTAATCACTCATTAGAATAATAATAATAATAAAAAAAGAAACATATGTTTCCCATCCCACTAACAACCAACAGATGTATCGCATTAGCAGGTCTTTTAGGGCATTCAGATAGATTTAATATGGTGGGAGGTATTATCAAAGCGATAATAACCTTCTCTCTGCACGATGCCAGACAACACAGATCAAATCCCCTTTCCATATACATCCAGTGAATAACACTGCTCCCTAATGTTGTTTTTTAGTTTTCAGTTTTTGTTTTCACATAAATATTTTGGACACTCATAACTGTGAAAAACACGATGTTGGAGGACTAAGCTCACACTTTAAATATCTAAATCAGCACCATCTTTAAAACCCCTTATTAAAACACTACTAGCTTAGTGTAATGCTTTGTTGCTGATTTTATTTGTGTTTTTCTTTCACTAACCTATTTTATTGAGTGTTTCTTGCTTTTGGTGCTTTCATTGGTCTGCTATTAATGGGAACAAACCTTTGACTCTTGTTATCAATGGGGGAAGAATCAATCATTGTCATTTATATGTAACTTTTCAATATTAATTCAAATTCTAACTAAAAGCTATTTTCATTTATCTACATTGTTCTGATGGACAGACTTTTAGTTTGACTTTTTTTTATAGAAATATATTTTTATGTAGATTGTTTTCATAAGTTACTTCATATATCTATTTTTAAAAAGCAATTTTATTTCTGATTTCCAAATGTATTTCAAAAGAAATGAACCGAAAAGCACACATCCTGACCTGTGAAGTGCGCACACACATTCACGCGCCGTCGCCTGTGATCGCTTACAGATTTCACTGTGAACTCACAGCTGAACTCGGACTAATCACAGATCAAAGTGGCTTTACTGCGCAAATCTCCCTGATAAACATATGCTTCTAATTCCAGCAGATCCCCTTTTCCCCTCACCCCAACCTCAAACGTATTCAGGATCAAAACTACAGTAGTGTTAATAAAAATGATTGTGGAGCTTAGCAGGGAAGAAATAGCGACAATTCACAACATATGGGGATTAATGAAATGGAGCAGGGATAGAAAAACAAACACATCTGTAGTACATGACAGTTCCCAGGTGCTGCAGGTGTACACAGCTGAAAATAATGTTTAAATGACAACGCTTTAAGTTAAGATGAGATGCTGCCCAGCACATTACAGTGCAAAAAAAAACACTTTGTGTAACTTACTCAAGTTTCTGAACTCCCCAAATTTCTTAAAAAGCTAGCTATAGCCCTGAATAGAAATGTAATAAAATTTAATAAACATTTACACATTGCCCAGCCCAACTGCTGACAACACAAAGTTTCTCATTTCTAACCACATTATTAAACATATGACACATATTATTAGAGCATGGAAACAGATTCCTCTCAGTGCGATGAAAGTGAGGATGGACACGCTCTGTGCAGCACAATGATGGAAGAATCATCCTCTAGTGTGGCGTGAAGACTTCAAGACTTCATGGTAGTTGTGGTTGTTCCTTGGCAAATGTCTGGTCCTCCAGCTTTGTTTTGGCGCTTGTTGTGCCGCTGTCAACCAAACAGTAACAGCAGGACAATAGAAGCTGTATTGACTATGATTAAAGGCACTGTGGAGACAGAAAAGGAAAGAAACAAAAAAGTAAATTGCAAATTATCTAATGAAAAACCTGCATCAGTGAGACAAAGGTATGATGGTATAGAGAAAATAGGATACCTTTGTGGAAGCACCAAAAACTCATTCATTGGCATCAACGACAGGAAATATTTAAGCATACCCAGATCAACTAAGTATGGCATTCAATCAACATTTCCTGTGATTTTCAAAACTGAATCTTTTTTTCTTTCTTTCTTTCTTTCTTTCTGGACATAAGCAGGAAAGAAGTTTTCCAACCTCTCATGACAGTCCGGACTGAGCGGATGAGATTGAGGACCTGGGCTTTGACTCCTGGATCATCCCCAAAACCTCCAACTCCCTGGTCAACACCCCAGCCGACTGGAGACAAAGAGGAAAATTTAAAAAGAAAACTGCACGTTTATGTCTAATGAATGAACGTCAAGTCCCAGCGTAAAAATCTCCACTCCGTCTCCGGCAGTGTAGTGAGGTTACACACTTACCATTAGCTAGCTGCTTTTAGCTCTATAAACGGTTTATTTCAATAAAACGCGCGACGTATGTTGAATAAAACATGTCAGAACACTTACTCTTGCTGAGAAACCTCTCCTCGTGCAACACAGCGATTGCATTAGTGCACAGAATAGCTGTCTGGATGAGGGAGTATAGTGTAAACGCCATGCTGGCAACTTCTTCTTCTCCTCCTCCTCCTCCTTCCTCCCGTCTTCTTCGTCGTTCCCTTCACCCAGAGATGCTCGTGCCGTAAAGAAGAAGCGGAGGTCGTGCAACAGAAGTGAGGGGCGTCCATCCGTTCGCGTCAAAATGGTCTCGTGAAAGGACTTTTCCTTTTAAAATATGTATCTATTTATTCCAGAATTAGTATTTATTTATTTATTCATTTATTCATCAAGCCATATTTACACATTGTGTGTCCTCCATTTTTAGTCGTCTTCTCCGAAAAGAGAGAGAGAGAGTTAAAGTGAGCTATATATTATTGAAAAATAAGATTATAATTGATTTATGAAAAACAGTCCCGTTTTATTTCCTTCTTCTTCCGAGCTTTGATTAATAATCATAATCACACAACAACAATGTTTTGGTGGTCATTGTTTTTACAGTGTTTTTACCTTGCTAGAGTGCACAAATTAAATAATTAGTTACCAGTATTTTTGTATTATGGCATCAATTCATCGCTCTTACAACTGTAAAGTTTGTTCAAAACCAGTGGTGGGTTTTATTTTTTGTCTGAGAAACTGAGAATGAGTGACCACATCAACTTGACAAAAACCATGATTTCAGTTTTTATGTTTATAGTAAATAAGAGAGCTGAAAACAAGCCTCTTCTGGTTTCAAGAGCATCAAATGACCAAAATGGTGAGTGATGTCAGAACATAAAAATTAGGGACTTAGCAAATAGGCCTTGACATGAAACCACATTCTGGTTATTGTATAGACTTTTAATTTACACATAAATAGTAGAGAAACTACAAGAACATATTTAAATACATCTGCATTGACAGTTTATAATGGTAACATTTCTCTTAGTAAATGACAACTTTATCCATTCATTCACTTCATTCTATAAACAAGGTGGCTGAGTTCCCATTTTTATTCTTTCTGACATACACTTGACTGCACCATCATCACCATCATCATCATGTCTCCTTCTTTTTCTTTTAACATTAGAATAAATAATATGTTCACAGTCAGAGTGTTAAGCCCTGATACTCAAATAAATAAATAAACAAACAAACACATATAGATAGACTGAGCACGAGGTTCAGTATTCTCACATATGACGTTATACAGTCAGGTGAAATCATTTACAGGTAGATATACAACACTGACAGACTTCAGTCTTTTGTTCCTCGTGGCCTGGACGCTCATTTGGAGAGCAAACAAGTACACAGAATTGGCCTTTAAATGTGTATTCATCATCCGGTGACATCCCAAACACATTGAGCTAATGGTGGCAATGCTGCCCTCACCTCTGGGTGGAAGTGAAGCCTGGAGGTGGATGGTTAGAAAATCTGGGTGGAGGGGGGAAAAAAAAGTGCCTTCAGGGTGCCTCCAGCTGTTCGATGCGCTCAGAAATTAACAGTAGAAGAGGTGAAGATGTAGCAACATCTGTACTGGACATAATACTGTAGTTTTTTTGTGCATTCAGAAATCACTCCCAAATATTCAAACGGTGAGCACAAACTGCTGTGCCGGTGTACAGTCTGCATAAAGCATGAATCCGTTTTCTGACACGACCCTGTATTGATACTAATCTATTTGCATCATTAGGTTTAAAACAAACAAACAAAAAAAACACCAATACTTCATTTACTTCCACCTCTATTTTGTTCTTCATCTGGCATATTCAAGCTAACAGACCAAACTTGGGTGCATCAAGTCACCACCAATGTCTTCAGCGATGGCTGACCCCTGACCGTGTCGATAATTTGCGTTTGGTCAATGAACATAACTGGACATGATGAGCGGAATCCCTTCGGGATCGAATGTTGCCAATAAATAAAGGCTGGTGTGTTTGTTTCTCTTCAGATTCCCCCATATGGTGATACCACGAAAACAACAATAATAACAACAGCAACAGTCTTAGTGTGAAGCCCGTCCTCGTCCACAGTCTGGTGTATGTACAGTTGGGCCAGCAGCAGTCAGAGTTGCGAACAGTCTTACTGTATTTATGACTCTGTCCTCTTGCTCTTTATCGAGTAAGAGCTTGGAAAAGTTCAGAACAGCATGACTGCCTTCCTGGTGGTCTTCAACAGCCCTAAAATTCACAAAAGACAAGAAAGGGTGTGGTTGCTTTGGTCCTGGTTGGGTAAAGCTTTGAGTCTGACTGCCAGCGCAGCAATGAGGAGAGAGCAGGAGTCATTCTGTTTCCCTGATGTCGCCAGTTTGGGCCCCTTTCAGTTCAGTCAGTTCGAGGAACAAACTGGGCCCAGGGAAAAGGGAAACAGGGATGAAACATTTACCAGTGTGCTACCCCATGGCAGTACCAACTGGTCCAGATGTGTTCTTATCAGGCAGAGTTTAAGTGCAGGGCTATTAACAGAGGCTGTACTGCAGAGGCAGAAACATCGCTGTCCCAGAGAAGTGTAAGAAATGTATGCATGTAATATATAATGTCATGGTCCTTTCTGCTTGTGTCTCCAGTAGTTCTCTATCAGCTGATGTGTGACTGTTTTTTTTTTTTTTTTATTAATTATTCTTGGGACATTCACAGAAATCCAGGCAGCTTCCTCCTCTTGCGTGGGATTTTGTTGACTCAACCTGTGAACACAACAAATAAATAAAAACCCAACATTAGTGCCATGCTCTGGTTTAGTGTTTCTGAAAGACTGATGCTGGTCTTGATGCGTAAAGTCTGTTGCAGTCAGTCCAGATAGCGTTCAGGGTGAGGCAGTGAAAGCCACTGTGAAGTAAAACTTAACATGCTTTACACTGTAGCAAAAAGTGATGTAATTTAAGACAACCAGTTTCGGTCTTGCTGTAAATGATCAAATTCAGGCTAAATGTGGCTTTAAAAAAAAAAAAGTCCTGAGAAACAATCAGTTTTCAAGGCAATTAAACTAAAGTTTTCTAGCTGTAACCAAATGTTTATATCCTCATGTGACTACTAACTATGTTGACCTTTTCCCAGTAATAAGCTGTATTATTAAATTCATTAAAAATAGTCACCTTTTATCTACTTGTTCAGATGGGAGCTGATCTTCTCTTTTCTGATGATGTTTGCGTAGGGAATCTGAAAAAACAAAACAAAAAAACAAAACAAAGGTTAGAAGCAAAAGTTAGATTAATCCTGAACAGACAAGATTTGGACACGTGTGCACACAACACATACTACAGGTTTTTCTTTATATATGCTGCACAGCACAGAGCAGCACAGTATATGGTCTTGATATGGACCTTGTAGCTGAACAAATGTGACACGTTTCACACCAAATTGTTAGTTTCACTATTTTCACTACAATCATTTGACTGGTTTTCCATGCAAAATGGCTCTATAAAGTAATGTATTATGTGAGTGCGAATACAATTACTTTGTCTCAAAAGCACGTGAAGAGAAGTTATCGTGACTAATATCAAGATTCCATTAAAGTTCTACGTCACAAAGGGAAATTAAAAAGTCTGAGCAGGACGTGCAAAGTTCAGCTGTGATATTCAATCAAATTCTAAAACATGTTGCAGCAACATAAATCCAAACTTTTGCTGGAGTTCATTTGAATGTCTGTGTGAAATTAATGTGTCATTACTCCCAGACAGATCCATCTGCTGCTTCTAGACACATTTGTCAATTCTGAACGTTCCACGCGTGCGTGTACACTTCAGTGTGCACGCAAATGAGCTTGAATGCCCGTTCAGTCGTCTGATTTTGTGGTTACACGATGCGGCGCGCGCTTGCGTGTGTCTTGGCGCAGCGTTTGCGATCATGTGCACGCAAGCATGCACAGTTGTTGCATGTGTCAGAAAGCGGAGACAAACGCCGTCTGTCAGGCTGTCTGCCAGCTGCTCGGGTGATTGATGTGGACGGAAACAGTCGGCAGACGGCTGCAGAGGAGCCGCTCACCCGTGAAAGACAAACCGGATGATTGGCTCTGTCTTTTGATGGACAAATAAGCAACAGCGGAAGTGTCCAGTTGAATCCTATTGAGGGCTTTATTTATTTTTCTTTTTTTTCCTGTTTTAGTTTGAAGACATGGCTTTGGATTTCATATTCGTGTCTTCAGTCTGCTGTAATTGTGGCTTTAATTGAGTTATTAATGTCACATTTCCTCATGCGACCTATCAAACTGTGTTCCTATATTTTATTAAAATGTGCTTCATAGTTAGTCTTAATTATGTTCTCTCTCAAAATCATGACTAAGACTGGCTTTCAAAGCAAAGAGTGAGGCTTAAAAGGATGTTTTATTTGTCATTTAAAGGCAGAGAAATGATATTTATTTTCCAGCACTGATGGTATCATTAGTAGTCTTACCATCTGTAACTGTTGGACCATCTCTTCTCTGTAGGCGAGCTCTCGTTTCATCTGGTCTTGGAAATTATCTGAAATTAGCGAAACAATCTATGATTAGCCTGAGCAGCATTATCATTTGAGGAAGTGATGGAGAAAGTTAGAAAAGGCAGTTGATGAAGGATGGAGATTTAGGAAAACAGGAGGAGGAGTGAGGTTGGGGGGGCTAGACAGGTACAGAGGAGAAAATAGAAAAGACCTTAAGAAAGACAGAGAAGGGGAAGTCGCCCTTCAGAGTATGAAAAAGGAAAACGAAGTGAGTGGAAAAAAAAAATGACTTACGGAAGACAGGAAATGGTGAGGTGCCCTTCAGAGCGTGAAACTCTTGCTCCAGCCTCCTCCTGAAGTCGATCTGCTCCAGCAGAACCTTCTGGAGCTCCTCTGCGGGGGAAGGAGGACAGATGAAAAAAGGATTGTCCGCTAGAAATAAATGCAGTAAAATACATCTTACTCTGTGAATGTTCACTCACAACCTGCGTGACTCAAATGAACAATCTTTACCCTTCTCCATGTTCTCCACGTCCTTCTTCAGCGGCACAGGAGAGGCGGCCCCTTGGCTTTGATCACCTGAAAACATGGAGAGGTATGCCGTACTTAGAGACAGAGACAGCTACAGCACAGAGAGGCGTCATTCCACTCTATTCTACCACTACATCAGACAGGATATTTCGTATGCAACACATATCTGAGGCACATAATCACACTCCCAGTCTTGTCTGACTGTATCTGTATGTATCCTCTCTTTAATTTTGCACCTCTCCATCTTCATCAGTCTTCAGAGGAGCGCTGTGATTCAGTCTTTGGCCTCAAGGTGTCAGTATAAGTTTGTGGTAACAATTTGACAGCGCTGTAGATGGAGACTTTTATTGCACTCAGTCTTTGACATGTTCTTTAAGTGTCAGACCATATTGTTTTCTTACGCCTTGCATTCAGAAATAATAGAAAATTGATTTTTTTTAGCTCTTAAAATTGAAGTGAAGGTTCACTATGCTGGAAATTAAATGTTCTAATTCCACCAATTTTCCTCAAAAACGACAGGCTTTCACGTTACTGTGCTCTCAAATTTCTTATGTTTTGGCAGGAGAATTGTTTTGACTGATACCGCTGGCTGCATGAGGATAGAACAGGCATAAATTCATGGAAAACAGTGTTATCAAAGCTTCATTTCATCGTGCTTTGTTACTGCTGGAGGAAGCTGGAATCTACTTGTTGCTTTAAAACTTCCCTCATCTTCCATCTTTCTTTTTTTTATTCATCTTCATCACATGCCGTTTTCAAATTTACCAGTGGGAAAGTTTCTATATTGTTCTGCGTTTATGAATGTGTTTGTGCTGGCGCCTGACTTGTGACAATGAGGCATCGTACGCCTTAAATGAAGCGATCCAGCAAACTCGATATGTATATTCTCCTCCAGTCATTTCACATCCTGGCTCCTTAAGCCTCCCTATGCTTCCCTCTCTCTCTCATTTAGAGCAGAGAGAGCTCTCCTCTCCTCTCTCTCCTTTCCTCTCCTCTCTCTGTCTCATTTGACAAGCAAATTTGCAGACAGTGCCCGAGGATAACAACCTCGTTTGACAGTCAATTAACCGTGAATAGTCAAAGCCAAGGCGGTTTGCATTACATAAATGGAAAATTAGATTATTTTTTCTCCCTAGAAACAGAGGGAGAGTTTAAAGACAGTGGAGGGGGGTTGGTGGGACTCGGAGGAATCGGGCCTTCTAATCACGTAGAGCTTCCCACCGCCCAGGGAGACGTTTGGCAATCAGGGGAAAGGTGGTCTCATTTAATTTGTTTCGTGTAATTTTTCGAAATACATTATACATTATGCGCAGGGATCATTACGGTGTGTGTGTGTGTGTAGGGGTTGAGGGAGCGGGGAGGGGGGGGGGTGAGATATAAATGTTGGCACAGATGTCATAAAGCACTTTTAATGTCTTCCTGACAGATATAAAAAGGCAATAAGCTGTGATCTTTTTCAAACAGGAAAGGGTTTTTTTGCGCTGAGGAAGGGGAAAAAAAAAAGAGGCAATTATGTCGACGGCGATATGGGTCTAGGATGGAGATTGCTAGCGCGGCTGCTTATCTCTGAGCTGATGTTTTCTTGTTGAACTATAACGGCCCCCCTAAGAGTAACAGCCCTGGCGACAGCGCCGCTAAAGAGAGCAGCCGCGGCAGAGTGGCGGCAGAGGCGGGTTTCCACTGCTGTTTCATCTCTGTGTATTTATATGAATCCCTTAACTCGCTGTCTGAGAGGAGGAGGAGGAGGAGGATGAAGCTGAAGACTGAGGAGCTTTAAGTATTCCGAGTCTCATTTGTGTAATAAGAAAAGATGCCACTGTAGCTTGTGTGTATAAAGTCATATTATTTTCCAAATGAGAGTTTTTTTGTTTTTTTTTGTAATCAGCACTGTTTGTTTTATGCATGAAAATCTTTACTTAGTATTTTCATCCACACCGTGTGTGCTGAATTACAGCAGGGAAGGCCAAACGTAGCTTTTCAATCCTTTATATGATACAAATTCTATGAAATAATGAGTTATTTTTTGACTTACTTTTCAACATTGATGATTCTTTCAATTCCAGACTGCAAACAAATTACATTTCTGCTTTGTGGATGAATTATCAGAGATTCTAACTTGTCTTGGTAAGTATTAATTGTGTTTAGTTTCCTGATGTAAACGTTTGATCATGATTCAATCAATAGATTCATACAGACCTCACATGTGCTCTGCGATGTGAGATTCAAATTACACTGGAGTAAAACCAAATGAAGAAATTGAATTAACCTTGCCATTCTAATGATTGTACATTTGGGAGCACCTTACATGGCATTTTAAAATTTCGCTGTCTTCTCTTCATTGATTAAGCTGTTGTTTAGCGTCTACAGCTCCTCCACAACCACAAAAAAACCCAAGCGAGTGTTTGTACCTGAGCTTTCCCTCCAGTAGTCGGGCGCTGATGTCTCACTCTCTGGTACAAAGAAACTATTCTGCTCTTTGTTTTCATCTGCGAGAAAATGAGACAGAGAGACAGACAGCATGGGAGTTTCAGTAAGGCCCATTGGTTGAGCTGGTTATCCAGGCACATGGAGATAACTAAGTGTGTGCATGGTGTGTGTCCTTTGCGTGGATGTGTGTGTTTGTGAGACATTTTCTTCAGCGAAAGGGTCAGAGCTGGAGATGAGAGGAGCAAATGAAACGTCACAGGAATATGAGCCTCGCAGGGACACAGAGACACTATAAAACCACTCACTCAGACACTAAATGAAACAAATATGCTATAATACAACTGACTCAGACGTCTGATGAAACAGATAGTGTGTAACAGTTTGCTGAAATAGGTTGTGTAATGCTGTTTGATGAAATGGTGTAAAAAAACCCGTTCAAACATTTGATGAAACCAAGACGTAGTAAAACAACTGCAGGGTGAAAGATGGCGTGTCAAACAAGCCGTGCAAACAGTGCAGCAAGCAAAGCGATTTCTCTATGATACAAATGAAAGAGAAAATGTCTTTTGATTTTGCAAATGCTAAATAGTGTATGATGCAAGAGAATAATATTTTACAGTGTAAAAAAGAGGGGAATTTCACAAAATTGTACTTTTGATACGAGCCACGGTATCGTGTTAACTATACTTAACCTGTGTGTCAGAAAATATGGATTAAAAAAAAATGTTTAAATATAAAATTAAAATGTCTCTGCTCACCAGAAACGCTGGAGTTGTCTTTGGTCGCGTAAGCAGGGAGTCCTTCGTCTCTATTTTTGTGAACCTGCAAACAACACATACCCAGTTAGGAACCCGTGCCTGTTATGCACTGTACAGTTCAGTTACAATAGATCAGAACATACGCCCTATAGGGCAGAGCAACAGCTGTGTGATTTGGATTCTTTAATTTGACGGCTATTCTTTTAAATCAGCATTGCATTTCTTTTTTATTTCAAGCACCTGCCACATTTTCTAATTCATCTGACTTTTTTTTTTGGTGCAAAATGGAACTAATTATTTGGCAAATGTAATCTCTCTTTTTTAGCAGCCAACAGCAGCATCACTGTGCTATGATCTAATTTGAAAGATATGGTTAAACCCTTCTCCTCTGAGATGTATTTATAGCATGTTACTCAATCAATGATTTAACTTGTTCTGGTTTAAAAAGGCTGCTCATAACTCTACCTCCTTCCTCCTCCTTCTCCTCCTCCTCCTCTCTCAGAGGCCTGGTTAATGTGGGAGTCGACAGGTTAAAGATTAGACTTGCCCTAACAGGCTGAGGTGACAGAGGGAGAACAAACACACCGTGGCCATTAAACAATCCACACCTGGGCCTATTAGCCAGGATCAGAGTGGGGTGACTGTTTCAATTTCTACAGGGAGGAACCAGCCTATCAATCTGCTTATGCAGATCACATCACTGCCTGACTGCAGCACCATTTAAATAATAATTAGCTAAAGTGGCCTGGGGGGATATTTACGTTTTTGTAAGCTGGGTCCTCTCGGTGGGGTGGGGTGGAGCCGGAGAGAGGCAGGCTGGCGGGAGGGGAGGCGGGCAGGCTGGGGGACTCCTGCTGGATGAGGTTCGAGGAGGAGGGAGGGGAGGTGCTGTTAAACGCGGTGCCACTCCCTCTCTCCTTCCCCCTCTCCTCTCCAGGATTGTCGCTCAGCGCAGAGAGGTACAGGTTGGTTTGAGTCTGTGACGGCCTGTTTGTGAAGCTTGCGTCCTCCTCCTCATCCTCCTGCTTCGACGACTCCACATCCACCTCCCCCTCCTCCTCACTCTCCACTCCCTCTGCCTCTCCATCGCCTCCGCTTTCGCTTCCGTAGCTACAGCTGCTGCTGGGCGATAGCCGCTGGTGGCGGTCTGACCTGGTGACCACAACCCCAAAATCCTCATCCATAGCCCCAGAGACTCCTCCACCATTGCTGTGGAGCTTGGCGATGCTTTCAGCATCCTTAATGACGGGGCGGAAGGCCGAACCATAGCTTGGCTTTCTGGTTTGGATGGATGGGGTGTCCAGAAGTTTGAGCCAGCCCTCCGATGTCACAGGGCGAAGGTCAGGGGTTACTGTTGTGCACTCTGGGTCAAACAACGCAGATCTGGGTGTGGTGGTCCCACTGCCAGGGGCCATGGTTGAACTAACACTGTTTCCATTGCCAGCCACAGCTCCTGGCTCGCTGGGGTCTGAAAGATCCAAAAACGCCTGCCTAAGAGAGGGGTTGTCTGCCAGGGAGGAGAGGGTGCTGGGCTGAGGCTGGAGGTAGGTGGGGACAGGGATTCCTCCTGCCGCTCTTGGTGGCCAAAACATGCAGAAAGGAGGATAAAAAGTGTCTTTACGCCCAGGCCATAATAGACCCGACAACCCTGCTCCTTTCTGCCCGCCTGAAACATCGCTGTCGTCTTTTTTCTGCTGGCAGAGGCCGAATGCTGGGAAGGGGTAAGGTGAGGGGAAGAGCGACGTGGGAGGGAACTTCTGCAGCATGCTGAAGCCTTTGCTCGGGACAGGGATGACAGGGTAGCTGCGAGGTGTCTTACGGGGAGACAGACTGCCTCCGTCCAGGTCATCCTCGTCTTCATAGCGGGCTCTTTTCTGAGCACCCAGGTCAGGTCCCATCATGTGAGGCACCACCGAACCTGGGAGAGTCTTCATCGAGCCCATGGAGGAACAGTGGGCTGAAGAGGGCAGCGCTCTCTTCCGGCTTCCTCCATTGAACATAGCTTTGACGTCTTCCCATGCGTAAACTAACTCTTCGGCTGGGATTTTGTCAGAGAGTTTGAGGTGCCGTCGCCAAGAGTTAAAGTTGGCAGCGTCAGGCTGGGTGTATTTGGCATCTGGCGTGCGGTGGGAATGGAAAATAAACTTATTCGGGGAGAAGTACATGTTGCAGAAGGAGCACTTGATGCATTTGGCCCTGGAGCTGTTGTAGCGTGCCGGGATGAAGTTACCACGGCAACCCCAGGCGCACTCATGCGTCACATCGAAGGCAAAGTTGTCGGGCAGTTTGGGCGGTGAGTTCTCTCCCAGGAAGGACTTGCAGAGGCGCTCGGCTTCACGCTTGGTGATCATGCCACAGCGGCGTGATGAGATGGGCATGGCGCCGGCCCGACGAAGAATCTCCAATTGAACTGGAGTGCACTGGACACAGGTGATACCCAGCGCCACGCGACGATTATGGATCTCATTATAACTGTAGTTCTTGAGGAGCGTGTTGGAAATCTGTGCCAGACAAAGTCTCTCATTGTTGTCAATGACCAGCGATACAATGGGAACGCCATACAGGATGACCTGGCCAACCTGGTTGGGCTTGAGCGGCGAGGAGGAAGAGGACGGAGAAGGGGAGGATAGTGAAGAGGATGAGGAGTGGAGATGGCTGGGTCTGGGTGGAGTCAGGGGTTCCTGCTGGTAGGGGACTGTTGAACTCGTCATTATGATGTCATTGGAGCTCGAAAGATGGGTCTTGTCCATACTTGGGGGAAAACTGCTTGTAGAATGACCTGAAGGGAAGAAAGAGAAATCCAGACGTATTGATTTATATTAATCTTAAAAAAAATCCTTCATGTTGAAGTTTACACACACACACACACACACACACACACACACACACACACCCTTTTCTCTCTGTATTACAGTATAATAATAATAATAATAATAATAATAAATAGTAATTATCTGACAATTTCATATTATGTATTCTAATTTAATTCAATCACATAATTGTGCCCAAAAACTACTTGGAAAAAGAAAAAAGAAATATCAATTTAAATCAAATGCATTTAAATTAAATGCATCTGACTCCCAATTTATGACATGTACGGCTAAATTTGGAAATACAACACATCACAAGAGAAGTTAAAAAAAAAAAGTCCAACATGCATTTGCTGTTATTTTGAACTTCTCTTACAAAATTACAGAGGGTGCAGAAAAATGTTATGCTTAAGTTTTATTGTTCTGTGATAGTAAGTGTTTGGTTAACAGCAAATACCAATACAAGAGTTGCTTTTTCCATGCAGCTCCTCTGCATTTAAAAAACATTACATCAGGAAAGTCAGTCAATTCGTTTATTTTTGCTAAGACGAAAGCATTTTATAGCTCTCCGTTCATAGCTCTGAAGTAATGAGTGTGTTCGCGTGTGTGTGTGTGTTTTCAACGGCAGCTGACCACTTATCTAACTGTGAAAGAGGAAAATAACACACTCCTCTAAAATAATTCACAATGGATGTGCAGTATTATTCAGATTTCTATAGAGGCACAAATTAATGTTTTAATTGTGAGTTTTGATATGATAAAATGTCCTTTACATCTAGAAAATGGTGTAACCTGCAAAGTTCATCCCACCAGTTCTCAATAAAACATGGGTCAAAATGTGGCAAATTTTGGCAACAATCAGACAATTTTATGACTATTATGTCAATTTTCTTATTAAGTTTAAATCCTGTATCCCTTCATCTTTTTAAAAGTCTTCCTATTTATTTCCATACATTATCAAAAGCATCGCCATGAATTCACTGTGAAGAGAAAGTATTTTTAACTACATTTTCATGTGCCGGGTGACATTTATCGTGCTGTTATTTCCACAAGTTAATTCCACAAACGTAATGCTTTGAATTTACAATATAAAGCAATTGTTTTACTTGTTTTGTTTGTTTGAACAGTCTGCTTAGTGGTGAATATATTATATTACATAAAAATGAAAACTTCTAAAATTTACATTTTAGAAATTTTCATTTTACCTGCAGCACAACAATATCAAATCTTTTTTTATACATTGCATTTGTGAAATGTTTTCAGAACAAAAAAACAAAAAACAATCGAAAAAAAAGAAACTGCTTTCAAATTATTTTCAGTAATTTCAGGAAATGTTTGTTTTAAGAAATATATTCCCCATGCAATTACTTTCACATTAGAGCTAGTCAATAAAACTATACTAACTAACTATACTACTATAGGCCCAACTGCAACATATAACAGAGAATTAGAAGAATTTTATTAATTTATGTACCTATTTTATAAACACACAGGTGTGTTTTGAGCTGGAACAGAACAATATGGACTAATATGGTCAAACAAATTGACTGAGGAGGAGCAGTGTGCAAAAACCAGTCAGCCAATTCAACAACTTTCACTCCAACTCGTGTGCGTTCAGAGTTTGGCTTCAAATTACGGTATACATGAAATTATTTACATTTTTTATCATTTCAGTACAGCCAGAGTTTAATTTCTGGCAAAGTAAAAGTATAGGCCGTAATTAAACTGCTGCTGCCAGTTTAGTCGGACATCATGTTCAACTTACAGGGAGAACTATTAAAGAGGAGGGTTTTGCTTATCAAGGAACAAGAGATAGGCCCGATAATAATAATAATAATAATAATAATAATAATAATAATAATAATAATAATAATAATAGCTAGTGTGTCATTCTAAATTACGGTTAATGCAACGGAATGTGAACTATTCACACACATCTTTCCAAGCATTTTCTTCCTTAAATCGTTGTTGGAAGTCTGGTTTCTATCCCACGCACTTTTCGTTGAGAGGATATATTTTTTAGCAACATGTTAGCCAACTTTACCGCAGTAACACTGAAGCAGTCCTTACCTCTGACTCTGGGGTATAATCCCAAAACGGTCACAGCGTAAAAAAAATAAAAAAAATAAAAAATATCCCCGTCACGAGAGGAATCGATTTATCCTACACATTACTTTAAAACTCATTTTTATCACGTAAATTAACCGGTTTCACTGAATTATATCCGGGGAACGCATAGAAGCGGCACCAGCTTTTGTCTCCAAGTGTCGAGTGAGCCGCTCGTGAGAGGTGAGTAAACTGCGCCGCTCGCGCCGGCTTTATTCGCTTTTCAGAGACACCACGCGCCCTCCTAATCCGTCTCTCTCTCTCTCTCTCTCTCTCTCTCTCTCTCTCTCTCTCTCTCTCTCTCGACCACGCACCTGCCTTGCGTTTGATTGGCGTGTAGCGCGAGCTCAGCCCACCATGCAGGACACACACACACACACACACACGCACACACATATACACGCACGCACACTTTATTACTTTATTTCTCCTCTCATTCACGCGCCGTACTGCCCTGTCCAGCGCGCTAAAATGACGTCTTGCTAACTGCCATTCAAACGCAGTAAAAGTCAAACTAAGAGCACGAATGGACGGAAGGAAGGAACGGCGCACGAGTCTGGACTGTGCATACACTGCGCGTGCACGAAATGACCCTCCTGAAGTCTCAGAGGATGAAACACCAAATAGCCTCCAACACTATGCTAATGACAACACAGTAGACTCATCCCAGAATTTATGATTAGCAATATTTTAGCTAATTTACTCACCATATTAGTGACTTAATGAATATTCATTTTAAATTAATTTGACACTGCACACAGCTCCACCACCAGCCATAACTACAGTAGGAGCTGTCGCCATCAGATGGCTGTCTGGTGGGTGACTGTAAGTGCTCTGGGTGAGGGGGTGTCTTTGACATTTAACAGTTTGGGAAATCCTGGAATGAACAACAAAGGAGTGTGACTTTTGATGCACAACCCCTGAGCTGCAAATTAATTACCAACAAACTGATAAAAGCCATGCTGGCAGCAGACGCAGGCAGCGGAAGAGCTCGGCATTTGAAATGTGGCTTTTAAACACTGACCCAGTGTGGAGTCAAACATGAGCCTGACCGTGGGGGCCAAAAGGAAGAAAAAGCAGAAGCTGAGACAGCAGACAGACAGACAGGCAGGCAGGCAGTCTGGGGATCAGAATAATGTCTGTCAGGACAGCTGATTCCCACATTCAACGCTGGGAAGCTTTGCCAAATATGACTCTCCGTGCATGTGCAGGTCGCTCCCTGGAGATGAAAGGCAGCAGGAAGTATACTGTAGCCTGTATCATCTGTTATAATTGAGGGTCAGAGAAGCTCTCAGCCAGCGCCCAGTGCTGTAAAAGGCAGTTATGGGCCTAAAAAAAATTGCACTTTAAGATTATTTCAGTGAACAAAATGGGGTGTCCGGATCAGTATCCTCTCAAGGGGCCCAGGAATTCTGAGCTGCACCCCTGCTCCGAGCTCTCAAACCAGGCATGTTGCTCCTGCTGCTCAATTACTTCTTCCACTAAAAATATGTCGGCAAATTACAGATATGAAGGCACAGACCTAAATATGAAGTCTATAACCCAGATATTAGCTGCCTCACAGTCATCAGCAAATGGCTGAAGGATGCGAGAAAGGATCTCATTTGACTCTGCACGGGGACGCGGTTGAAGCGGTGTCCCGAATCCTGTGTCCTTGTTAATTAAAACAACTTAATGAAGTTGTTTTCAGGACAAATTCTTCCGTGGCCCGTGTTTCATGTCTGGGGTGGAAAAAGGAGAACTTTACTCCTGCAGTGGTTGTTTCAGATGAGATGCTGGTTTCACAGTGCAAATGCATGCTTGTCAAACATGACTCAGGTGTATTTGTGTCAGTTTCTGACTGGATTCTAAAGAAGGGGATTGTTGGACACTTCTCAGAAAAGTCTGCTCTTTGATGACACATGAATGCATTTTTCTCCACAGGGCTGAGGTTGGAATAACTTTGCATGAAGCATATTCGTCATTGCTGTTTCAAGGCCTGCGTGCATTCAGATTGGAGATTAAATAATTACCACAGGGTCACAACAAGCAGGGATCCAACGAGGCAGCTGGCATGACTAATGAAAGTTTATTTCTGTTGCACAGTCTGAAATAAACTGCCCTGCATAACAATTTAAGGATTTTTTTCATAAAGCTGCTGTCTGCAATGTTACTTTAATTTGTCTGTCTTATTATTATTATTATTAATTTTTTTTTTTTTTTTTTTTTTTACTTTTGTGAGCAATTTGGTAAGACTTTAAAAAAGCAGATAGACACAGGTTAGAGTGAATGAACCCCAGCCATTCATTTAAGGGTGTCAGAAGTTCCTTTTCTAATTGTTTTAGACTCTCAAACAGGAAACTCATCTTAGATCATCTACAAAAGTTATTGAAACTCACAAAAACACTGAAAGTTGAGAGAAAAAAATTTGATCCAACTTTAAAAAAAAAAAATCTAAATGTATCTGTTTAACCAGTTCTCAGTCAGGTTAAAAGGTTGTTGGATATGAAACTGGTTATATTTTATTCTCACCCAATCTTGTCTCCAAAGCATCTTGATGAACATGACTGGGTCACTTTTGCGCTCAGTCTTAAATCTGTGCGTAATGTGTGCGAGCAGCTCGTGTGTGTGTGTGTGTGTGTGTGTGTGTGTGTGTGTGTGTGTGTGTGTGTGTGTGCGTAAAAGAGCACGAGCCCCATCTGCTCCGTTTCAAACCAATTTAGGTTGTCAGCGCGCGTGCTTTTGTCTCGCGGACGGACGCCACGGGAACAACTGGCTGCGATGGGACAAGGGGGAGGCGCGACGGGCGCGAGCCACGCACGGGCCGCAGCTATTGAAACGGGTGACGTCACAATAGAGCAAGGAGAGGAGATGATAATAGGATCTTAAAAAAAGAGGTAAAATAGCTTTAAGAGATAATAAATAATTATTTTTCCGGACCGACAAAATCAATGTCGACACATATTTCTATGATACAGCCGATAAAGACTCCAGTGATGAGTTTATAGCCATAAAATAACTGTTTTTATAACAGTAACTCAGAGTTTTGTGAGGTTCAGCCTTCAGGCGCAGATGTTTCTTAAAGTTTTTAGTCCACATTTGGAAATTTGATGCAGAGTCAACCTGTGTGTAAAATATGTTTTGTTCTGTTTTTTCATTTTTTTATGAATGTGTTTTATTAATTTGTTTATTCCTTCGTTGCAAGCTTTGATACTCTCGCCGAGCCATGCGCTTTTTCAGGTACAATAATAAGAAAGAATGAACTGGGTTTATGGCTACACCGACATCTCCAATAAAATCTCAATTAGTTGACCGGCGAATTCCCTGCTTTTAAACCACCATAATGAAGCCGCTTTTGTAAAGGGCCTAATGATGCACAACTTTCTCTCTCCCCCTGAGAAAGACGCCTCTGACATGTTATCAAAAGCGGAGCATGTCTAAACCATGTGAAGCAGGAAAAGGCTTATAGGAATACAATAGCGCTATTAGCCCCTTTGGAATACATTTCACTTTTTTCATAATGCATTAGCCGCTCGCCCTGCTGAGAAATTAATCATGCGTTTAAAAAAAGAATTGCTTGCGTGACCTCGAAGGGTCAAACCAGGGAGAAAGAAGGAGAGAGACATAATAAATGAAGAGCTACAACACTAAGTGAGCTTGAGACATTTAACAGCAAATCTGTCAATAGATGAAACACGCCCCAGGTGAGTGATTACCATGCTCAAATGCATCGCCTCCTTTTCTCAAAACGCACTGGAGCAAGCCTGAATCACCACACAGCATCGATTTGATTTTTAGAACTGAACTATTTTCCAAAAATGAAAATTTCCCCCAACAATTTAATCATATGATAACGGTCTTTTACTGATAGTCTTTCCAGCCGCATTTCAAATTGTTCAAATATATTCCAAATATACGACAATCGGTATTTAACCATATGCCAAGGGACATATTCCAGCCCATCCTGTAACAACCCACCAGTGCTTTTATTAATCTTTTGTGGATTTAAAGGCAGATGTGGGCTACAGTATGGTTAACAGTCGCCCCGCTCGCCCCAGTTTTAATCCTTACTTAATGCCGCGCGTCTTTTACTGAATAAGAGTCCTCCGTTCATCTGCAGCGAAGAATCTACTGTGCATTACAATTAACACGCGTCTCGTAAACACTGGAGGCAATGACGAGTATGGACGTCGGTTTTAAGTCAATTCCTCTTGATGAGGGGGGAAAAAAAACATATTGTGGATTTGGAGAGGAGTGCGCGCCCCGCTGTGCCACCATGCGCGCGGGTCATCATCATTCTCTATCTGTTTTATTCCACTATTAATGTGTTGATTATAGCTTTTTTTTTAAAATTATCATTCTAACATTTTGGTCAATTTTTGTTTTATTTATAGTATTATTTCAAAAGTTCCAAGCACGTGCGTCAGATGCGTAATATTCCTAAGGTGGGCATGTGCACCCATCTGTTCTAATTTCGCTTTTATTTGTCATCTTTCTATTTTTACATGTTCCCACAGACAGACGCAGCCCTGTGGAGGATGCTGTCCTCAGTTGGTTGGATGTGTGTTCGCCTGGGGCGGTTGTACCAATTAGCACGGCAGACCAACCACTAAAGATTCCCGTATTTCATCGAAGATCTGGAACATTAGCCAGAGTGAATTATTGGAAAATTATTCTAAAAAACGCATGCAATGTTCACAGAAGCTGAGTGTTTTTTATCAACCATAACTGCACTATGGGCCTTTAATCGTTTCTAATTGAATGTCTAGGCCCCATAGGATATTATTCATTCATTTACTTTTTTTTTATATTGTTTATTATTCAAGATAAAGTAATGAGCTTTTTTCTCAGGTTTCTCCATAGTAATTAATTTGACCATAATGTACTGGAGGCAAGCTATGGAGGGAGGTCAAAGATTAAAGTGCATTTTGATTTTTAATCCCTCAAATTACTTTAAAATCCAGACGTCAGATCAGATTTTTTGGCTGGGGGGCTCATTGGTGTGTGCGTGCATGTGTGTGTGTGTGTGTGTGTGTGTGTGTTTCCTCCCCAACTATAAAAATGGTGTAGTTGCTGCATAAAAACATCATTAGATGAAAAAAATAAATAAATAAATACAGGAAAAAAACGTGTTGTGACAAATATGAAATAATAAAACTGGAGCAGTTTAGAAAGACAATTAATCGTGACAGAAATATAAAAAAGAATATTATAAGAACCCTTCAGCTCCCTTCAGGAATATTTCAGAAATCCCATCATGACTCTAGACTCAGGTGGTTGCAGGTTCATGTGAGAGTAGGTTAACAGCACTGTGGGTTTCACCTGCTCCAAATCTGTACCTCCAGAGATGTCAGTCAGAGACTCTCCCTGACAGTTTGGTTATGGAAGCCTGTCTGTTCCAAAATACCCCTGCAGTGTTTTGAAAAGTGAAAAAACAAAGCCCATCCGCCTTAATTTAATTAACCTGTTCCACTTCAGCACAGGCAAATCTTCCTCTGAGATGACAACTGGTGATCTAGTCTGTCTCTGCACACACTGTCAGCAGAGCAGACCAGTAAAACACAGAGTGGGAGCCACAGGAAGAAAATTAATGTTTGTCATTAGTCGTTTAATGACATGTGGACCCTTTCCCCATCCACCACGGGCTCGCTGTGTTTGTGTTTCACGAGTGATTTTGAACAGGACTGAGTCAGGATACTGTACATTCAGAGCTGCTGGGAGATGCAACTTTACTTACTGAACAATCCGGGTTCGTAATTAAAGGCTTGCTTGACTTTTAATGACCCCTGAACACAAGCAAACTTGTGGAAGTTATTCTAAGTGGAATGAGTAATGAGACGTTAACAGTGAACACTGAGCTGAAGCCAATTAGCTCCGGTGCAGACAGACTGCTGGGCGCTACAGTGCGCTTTAAAGGCAAGCCGAGAGCCTGCAAGGTCAGAGGGGGTGGGCTACAGTGTGTGTGTGTGTGTGTGTGTGTGTGTGTGTGTGAAGAGGGAGCACACTACATGCCTGAACTTGTTTGGACTATACAAACGTTCCATATTAAGGCTATTTTCACTGTGTTTCTTATGAAGTGTTGAAGTTTTGAATCAAGCCTTCACGTGCTTCATTCTGATGTGTGAGAGCACAGATTTGTTTAAATTGGCCGAATGTGTGGAACAGATTTGTCACAGCAGGACGGACAAGCCGATCCACATTTCACAATTTCCCCCACGCGGATGGACAAGTTCACTCCGAAAACACAACAGATAGCGGCTCTGAAAGATGCTCGACATGGTAAATCCATCCCGGCGAGTATCTAGTTGGCTTTATTTTCATTCACATTAAGTTTCACTATCGTCTCTTCATAATGGACTCGAAGTGTTTTGACAACACTTTCTCGTTTCCATGTTCAAGTGCTTGTGGGAAAGCTCTGATATCAATCTAAGCCAGGAAATCTATTAAAAACTTTATGGTACGCTATAGAAAATTGGTGGCAATAATGTAACGTACACCATACAATTTGAGGTTAATGGGCTAAAACATGTTAACCCACTGGTCCGGTTCTTTAAATGTTTTATCGCTGTAATGCAGCTCGGATTGATGTTTCGAGAAAGACTGCGCTGCTTTTGAAATAGTAATAAGTCTGTAGAACTAATTGTACATTTCTGCTGTTTGTGTGTGTCGTATGTGTTTATAAAAAATAATCTCTTATTTCATCAGAAGAGGATTTAGCAATGCAATGCCCAAGTTGATCATTACATTGTGCAGATTTACCTGCTGCTGTTAAGCAGAGCAACCTGAAACTAGAAAGTAAATAAAGAGGCAGCTGGGAAGACTTCTTCCGACCTAAATCCAGTCAGCTTGTTATTACAGGACGTTCACACTGCTTCATGAGTGTCTTTGTGACTCAAACTTGGTAAAAGTTGCTCAAACACTCATAGAT
Source organism: Chaetodon auriga (assembly GCF_051107435.1). Taxonomy (NCBI): domain Eukaryota; kingdom Metazoa; phylum Chordata; class Actinopteri; order Chaetodontiformes; family Chaetodontidae; genus Chaetodon; species Chaetodon auriga. Next base: position 8,835,686 of record NC_135092.1, read on the forward strand.
AAAACACTGTTTGTCTTCTGTCAGCCGCTGTACGCCTAATTACGGTTAACAGCATTATACAACACTGAACATACAACTTATTTTTGTTGGATCAGGTTTGTAAAGAGAGGCAGAGAGAGAGAGAGAGAGAGATCATAGGCAAGCCACACTCTGTATAAGACTATTATCTCTCGTCCAAGAGAATCATTCAGTTCTCCGCGGGGTGTCAAGGCGACACATCTCGGCGGGGAGAAGATAACTAACCGAGATGATCTCACAGTATCACGGCTTAATTTTCTTTACTGGGGAATATTTGGCGGTAATGTAACTTAAATAGGCCATTGTGGAGGAAACTGCATCGTTTTATATGGGACATAAAATCATGGAAACTCACCAAAAAGGAAGATTGGCACTTAGGCCTGCACAATGCGTTAAAATGGATTCTGAATGAATTACCACAAATGTCGTCCCATAAGGCCTGTACTCAGTATTGTCTCGCTCTGTATGTGTGTGCGCGTGTGTGTGTGAAAGCTTGTTTTTCAACAAAAAACTTCAGCTCCTCATTGTCACGTCCTAAATGATATGAGCGCATTCGAAAAGATCAGTGCCAGTGAAAGAAAGTGTCCCATGTTTGGACATTCACAGCTTATTGGAGCTCACATGCAGCGACTGACAGGTGAGGATTGAGTGTGTTACTCATGGACACATCAGCAAGGCAAAATCTGGCAACTGCTGGGACTCTAACTCGCAACCTGTTGGTTCCAGCAGCAGCTTGAATCTGATCAACATACCACATATGGCCAAAAGCACACACGCGCCCCTGTTCAGCCCTGAAAATCTCAGCGCTATGACATGAGGTCATTTTAGTGCACTTCCAGCTCCCCATGCAGAAAGCGAGGTCAATTAGGCAAATTGTTTTCAGAGTTTGGTGTGGATGAATTTGACTGGTATCCTGGTATCCCCACCCAACACCTACAGGAAGTCAAACGATTCAACAATCCCGTGTTGGTGTCATGTTCTTATGTCCACATACTTTTGGCCATGTCCTTTATATCCATTGTGCTGCACGTGATGCATCTATGCGTCTCGCCTTTCCCTGTTTCTGACTTGTCTGTCCATCTGCCCAAGTAAACAAGAGCTATGTTAATGTGAACGTTAAGGGCTCTATTAGTGCTGCAGACAGGAAGCGGAACAACCGGGGCTTTTTCTATTCGTCCATTATTAATGAAGACTGGAGGTTAATCTACCGCTTAATCACCAGGCTGCATAGAGAGTGGCGAGGAGACACAAGGAAGGAGGAGGTGAATAAAAAGGAGAGTGGAGAGAGTTTGGTTTCCCACAGAAATCAAACGTGGGGGGGGGGGGGGCAAGAGAGGAGAAGAGGAAGATGGCCATCGGTGACCTCATCAACTATGATGTCAATCAGCAGGTGTCTCTTTGCAAATGTGGATGTGTAAACGCTGCTGTTATTGTCCCAGTGAGATCTGTTAAAACATGAGATCATCACATTAGAGCACCGTTTCTGTCCCGTCCTTTAGTTAAAACGATCTTCATACTTTCCTGCTTGTCTTCATTCAGCTGTCTTCCTCCAAGGAAAACTTCCAAAACTCTTCCTGGTTAGCAAAACAGCTTTCGCTAACCAGGAATTTTGCGTTCCGTTATACTGGTTGTTCTCTTGTTGTTCCTTTATGCACTGGTCATTCAGAATGGAATCACAGTATCCCCACACAAGCTTTAATTGTGTAATCCTGCGATCTGCCTTGTAATCCCCTCAAACATACAGAACAATATCACAGATCTCTGACAGATTATACCATTGTAGAGGTGATCTCTGTTTATTGTTTATATGCTGTTAAAAAATAGAGAAAAATCTAATTTCAACAGTTCACTGACACTGACAAAATAAAGCAAATCATAAAATGATGCATTAGGTTCTTCCAATTTGCTGTATTTTTCATTAGCTATGAAGTGCAAAAGAGGTTACACTAGGTTAAGCAACAATTTAGAGACAACAATGATGTACCAGCAGTGACAACGTGAGCAGTTTTACCAGTCCAGCAGTGGAGCACCATAATCTATTACCATGGATGAGGTTTTTGGAAATTTGGCACATTTTGTTCCAACTGAAATATGCTTCTGTTTGGACAAAATAACTCCAAGCAATCACTCCATGTCATTGTACAACATGAATTCAGAAGCAAAATATGGAAAAATTGGAGATCTGACACCAAACCCAACCAAAGAAGGGTCTTCTGGGAATGAGCGGCTCGCACGTTTCACTGGCAATTAATGTTAAAACACACACACGCACACACACAAAAAGCAGCACTTTTATTTTTCAATTATTTCATTTTTAATTATTTGATATTTGTCTTAAATGCAGTTCTGCTCAAGGGCTCGCCATTATAGATAGAGGCTGGCTTTTAAAGAGGGGCCACCGGGCAAAATGGTAAACAACGGAATTAAATGGTAATAATTATTGTTCCAGAAAATAATTATTGTTCAGCCGCCTATCTGCTCTGGTGTTTAAATAACAACAAGTATTAGCTCTCTTTTTTTTTTTCTTCTGTGTGTGTGTGTGTGAGGATGAGGTGGCTTAAGTCGAATCACATATGCAGGACACAGATAGGCGCTCGTACAAGAGGCAAGCACAGCGACACACACGCAGCTGGGGATTCAAACAACACAGCAGGTTTTGCAGATAACAAATAACATATACGGCATGTTATTTTGTCAAATATGTAATCATTTTCATGGCCAAATGAATGACTCAAGCTCTAAAATTACATGTTTTGATTACTTTCAGTTATTTTCTGACTAGTTTGCCATGTGTTTATGGCATAAAAGCACACGGAAAAACTTGACGAAATTTGGGAAATTTCTTGGTTTGTTTATGTAAATGACATTTTGCATTTCTCACAGTCGTTTTTTTTCCACTGACGTACGTCTCCAAATGGATCCCTGATGACTTCTCGCAAACAAAACATACCGTCTTTGACACAACAACTTCCAAACAGGATCATGCGCCCGCACATACGGGTGGATTTTACATGTGTATTGTTTTTTGATGTGCTAATCCTCCACATTAAAACTCGCCATCAAAACAGCTTTTATCATTATTATTGTTATTATTATTCTGCCTGATCTCTCGCTGAATTATCGCTGATCCACTGACGCGTAAATACCCTTCTACAACGGTGTGTGAACTGCAGGATTAGCAACAGGGTTGAAACGCGCGGCATACATGACACTGATCTGACCGTGCTAATGATGACAGAAATGTGCTCGCTTGACATAAGTACATACAAAAACACACTGGGCTTTTTTAATACACGCACAAATATGAGATGCTGCAAGATGTTTTTCACGTCTATGTTAGGTGGATTAACTGAACATTAATGTAATCTATTTTTCACAGCCTAATGACAGATGTTATGAATGATGGAGGGAAGAAAAACATATTCATGCCAACATTGGACATCTACTGATGCTCGTATATTATCCTTATATAATTACTAGACTTATTTTGGAGTTTGATCACATTTTAGACTGATAATCATGGCAGTTAAATGTCTTCTGTACAGTAACTGTGATCATCAGTTGCACACTGGTGTTGGCTTTAAATTTTGAGTAACTTGACTGAATGACTTCACTTGACTTCACATACAACAAAACATCTTGCCGACTTGGCTGCCATTTAAATTGTCTGCGAATTAACACATATGATGACAATATTCTGACACACTGTGACCTAAAGTCAAATCAGTCTTTTTTATTTTACCAGAAATCATAAACAATCAACAATCATTCATGGTCCCCAGAAGATAAACTCTAATGATTTGGTGATCCTCTGAATTTCACTGTATTGGTGAAATAGCTTGACAGCTACTTGATAGCTTCACAAAAAATTGGTCATTGATGGAAAAGCATTTAAAGACTTGACTTTTCTACCAGCATGACCAGCAGCAGCACACCTTCATCTGGTCAAAATTTCAGTTTGTCCAGTATTTTGGTACATGAACAGGGGTGCTCTTTGAAGTGAATCCTCAGATTCTGATCGGGAAAAATCAGGACAGCCCGAGTTTCTAATGTTCAAGCCACAGTAGAACTTATATGTGGTTGTAAGGAGGAACTGGACGCTTCACACGCAACACGGAGAGAAAAACTGTTAATTTTAGTTCCAGTTGTCCTGAACTGGCCTTGCTGCCCTGCATTTGTCCCTTAAAATACTCTTCCTTTGCCAGTTTTCACTCTAAAACGTGGATTAAAAATCATAGCTGAGAGCATAAATATGTTTGTGGCTTTGCCGTGTGTATTTGGTTTTTATCAAATCCCCACAGCATATTACACGTACAGGGGCTCTGTGCGCTAAGTAAGAATCACAGAGTGTAAAACTGACAGATGGGGCTATTTGGGTTTCCTTAAGTGCTCAGGGACACTCACACACTTTGGGTGGGTCTCTTGTCATCAGTAGTGATTTACTTATTTTAAGAGTAAATCCCCCCCCCTCACCACCCTCACTCACCCTCTCTTCCTCTCTGAGATGAAATTAAGAGCAACATGTTGACTTCTAAATCTAAACATTAAAAACATATGCGGTCCATTAGCATAGTCCCCAGATGTTGCAGCGGTAATCCCAAGCCTTCTGCTGTTCTGATTGGCCCAGAAGTTTAATCATGAGAATGTTAATGCTGGGCATTACAAACAATGAAAGTGCTCTGTGTGCAGGGAAAAGGAAGTGACACGCAAATACAGATGTTTAAAAAAAACAGATTAACATAAAAAGTGGTACAGGTCGATACAGGATACAGCATACATTAAATGGCCAAAAGTATGTGGACAAAACTATGTCTCATTTCCTACTACTCTCTTGTGGTGTTCCCCAAGGTCCCATCCTGGGTCCTGTTCTGTTTGCCGTGTTCATGAGTCCCCTTGGGGAGATAATTTTGAAGCTACTTCTTATCATTGTTCTGTTCAACTACACACCTTGCTCAAGCCTCAAAATGTAGCATATGTAACTGTCCATGAAACATAACTGCATAATCTCTATAAAAACTAGATGGCAGATCAATTCTTACAGCTCATAGCTGGCAAACAAGTTCTTCTGCCTAAGGGCCGGAGCATGTTCTGAACAAGTTTGTGAGATGTGTTGTCTGATCAGGTCAGAAGTCATGTAGTCTGATCAGCCATTCATGGTGTTGCACTCAGTTGTTCACATGATGAGTGACAGAAATAGTAGTGTCAAGAATGAAATGAAGGCAGCCAGATAGAGAAGTTCAAACCCTGGTTCCTTTCTTTCCTCCCCATAGCTGTCCAATCACAGCACGACGTAAGTGTGAATGTCGGATTGTCGATCTCGGACAGTTAAAGAAATGGTCAGACACAACCCCCTCTAATCCGACATTGGAAATGGGGTGGGGCAGGGCAGCTGACAGCATCTGAAAGCAGTTCTAACCATCTAACTCCTTGAGCCACTTTGTGGTTTTCTTTTACTCCTCTGTTAAATCACCTTTCAAAATCTTAGAGTTGTTATAGACTAAGCACTGACTTTTGAGGCCAAGTCTAAGTCCAATCATGCCTTTTTCTGGCTGAGGAACACAGGCCCAGTGTGTCTTAAACTAATGTAGAGATGATTATTCAGTTTTATTTCATCCCATTTAGACCATTGTAACTCCCACTCTCCTTAACATTACATCCATGGATTGCTTAGAAGTGCAGAGAAAACAACAAAACTTTCAAGTCCTCTGCAATGTCTGAAACGTCAGAGCCAGACCATGCTGATGCTTTCAAGGCTGCATGGGAGCAACCAAAAACAGCAAAGTTCCAAATTATGGTGGAAAACCTCCCCCGGATGGAGGAGGCTGTTATAGTGCTCATGGTTTTGGAACGAGAGATACGTGTTTAACAGTTGGGTGTCCTCATACTTTTGGCCACATAGTATGCTCCTGCATATAGTATCAATGCTTGCTTGAACATGCGTACATGTACATGCAACACACCCGAGCACGAAAACAGGAGAGAAATGCAAGGTCATGTGGTGCAAAAAAGGCGATTTAAAATGGTTATTTTTCAGACACAGTTTTAAGATGATCCTCTGAGTGTCTGATCTCTAAATGAACGCTAAGGTTTAAATCTCTCTCTCTCTCTCTCCCCTCACTCTCTCTGATCCCAACCTTCTGGTAAACCTCTGAGTTGTATTTGAAACCCAGAGGCCATGAACAAGATATTTAAGAGAAAGTACATATTTAAATGTTCTGTCTGCTGGCCGCTCTGAGCCCTTTGGATGATGCATGCTGTAGATTTGAAGCTGTGAAGGGAAGCAGCTGACAATTAAAGAGGATTTTAATACCACCTCTACTACCATCACTCTCTCTTTCTCTAATGTTCTTGTGTAAGATCAATTTATGTGCGAGCACTCCACTGACAAAAGGAGGAAGTGTTGGCATGGACCTGAAAAGATTTCTTATTAGCAACAATGTGAACAGCAAATGATGGAAAAGAAGTCATCCTATCATGAAAGATACCTAGTGGACAGGAACTTTTAGGTGCACTGTAAGAGGCTGCCAGGCTGTGAATCATACATTCCAGAGATGAGGGATTAGTATACGGCTTTCATCTCTGCAGCTGGTGCAGGTCACAGTTTTATAAGCCTCTGAGATGTATTTGAAACATAAAGTTCATCCTCGGCCAAAGGCTGCACATATTCCAGAAAAACCTGAGCTTTATTTCACATTTGCACATGTTTGGGTGTATACACTGTCCATCATGTACAGTGTACTGTGGAAATGTAGACTGACATGTAATGTTAGCACACCTCATCTCTTGAAATCTTGAATCTAGTTAATGTGTTGTTCCTGGATGGTGACGTTCGCTGCATTAATCAAAGCCTCGTTAATTAAATGACAAAGATTTCAATCCTGATTATTTCTTAGTTGATTAATATATCTGAGAGTGAAATACTGTCTCATTAATAGATATGTATGTGTTTCCCTCAAAGCTTCGACCCCAATTACCAATCCCAGTTTATAAACACACACACACACACACACGCACACACACACACACACACACACACACACACACACACACACACACGTTCATCTTTGCACATGCACATATGCTGAACCTCTGAATCCTACTAAAAGAGGTAATTCAAAAGTTGTCATATTCACGTTGTGTGTTATTAGCTGGCTTGCTAATGTTAGCCACAGGTACGCCCACAGTACATACACCTTTGTTCAGAGATGGAGGGTGTGTGAATCGTGCCGCTGAGGTCAAGACTTCTCAAGAGCATGCGCACAGTCACCAGGTAATGTGTAATTAGTAACTGATGACAGATTTCATGTAACTTGCCCAACACTCTACACAACCAAGCAATACACAAACAACACACACACACACACACACACACACATACAGTCGGGTGAAACATAGCTACAGACATATGGAAGTCCAAATTTCAATTTTTGAGTACGAAAAATGCCAACTTTGGAGATACAAGCAAGAGACAAGAGGTAGCTGGAGACACATGGCGTTTCATAGTGATACTGTTCATATAGGTCAAATAGGCATCAAACTGCTTAGCTGCTGTACAGGGTGATCTGTGATCGCTGCGTATTTAGTAAGTATATCGCATCACTCTCTTTCTGTCTCCGTACATTAAGACTGTTTGGTATTTACAGCAGCTTTAACTCAGAATGTGACATCTGCATGGTAAAGTAATCGAGAGTTATAATAGGATCAGAGGTTAGGCCAGCGGCAGATTTCCGTGCAAAGGGTTAAGGGTAAGTATTCCTTGACCTTTTGAGATGTAAATAATCTCAGTTGAAGAGATTTTCTGTTTCTGTAATGGCAGACACCTTGTTTTACATTTAAAATCAAGTGTATGGTATGGTGGTCCCTGTTGATGGTCCCATTAAACAACAAAATAAAACAAAAAAATATATATATATCATAAATGATAAGCTTTGGTCTGTGATGTTTGATTTTCCATGTTAAAGTAACACAAGTATGGATTTGAGTACTGGAGATTTATCATTCATAAACACACGCAAGGATGCACAAATGTAAAGATTAATTTGCGTGTCCACAGCTAACAAATGTAAGTTCACTCTCTAAATGTAAGTAGAAAGAGATGGGAATTATTGGCCCCAGATGTTTCCATTATGGTCTAACTGTTGTGTGACATAGGTTTTCAGGATTAGGATTAAAAACATATGTTTGTACACTAAAGTTTGCAAATGCAGATTTCCACACGTTTGACAAACAATGAGTTATTTGTCCCTTACACTTAAAATACTATATCTTTAATTCATTGTTAATAAAGTTTAGAGTAGGGAGTCTTAAAAGCTACAGAGTCAATCACAGACACTTTGACTCTTGTATTTCAGCACCCTGGACAGAGACACACTGCAGAGTATTCAGAGAAAGGTATTTGTGAACATATGAACATCATGAAAAAGCCCAGATTTTCCTGCAAAAGGATTTAACAGCATACACACTGTGATTACCCCAGCTCAGCCAACATATGGCTCATTGCTTATCTGGGTCTGAGTAGGAACAGCTGCAGGGTAAACCAGGTAGCCTAGACCACCTTCTCCCCAGCCGTGTTCTCCAGCTCTGCCCAACTGAGGCATTCCCAGGCCCAGGCTGAGCATCAGGACTCTTATTCTAACCAGAGCTCAACTGGCTTCTTTAAAAGCAAAGGAACAACAGCACTACTTCAAGTCAGTTCTGGATGTCTGATGTCTGATCTCTGTCTCTGAGGTTGAAAGGAAAACCATGATCTTTTCTGACAACTACCCAAGTCGTTTTGGTGCCTGAACCTAAGCAAACTGCGGCCATTTCACAGCATTAACAGCACGATGATGAAGACATTTGGTTCCACTGCATAGAGGTGAGCTTAACTATGTAGCTGGAACTGCTCCATCTCATGCACCAGCTCCAGCTCCTTCTTTGCCAGGGAGGTTCCATTCCACATGCCAAGGAACATTTCAAAAGCCACAAGTCAGCACTTCAAGGCCCCTGCCACATATCTGACAATGCACCAACTCCTAGACCGAACATCACAGGTGGTGGGCCCTCATCACATCCACCTTTGTCTTAGGGAACCTCATCCAGGGTCACCAGGACACACAAACCCCTCCACCACAATAAAGTACAGTATTTCAGTGTGCTTCAAAAACCACTGGCCAGAGTATTTGGTGTTATTGTCACAGAATGACACTAAATTTACTTACTTACTTCAAGTGTTTGGCTAAAATGTGCCTGTGGAAGAATAAAGCATGAGGGGGTATAGTAAGATAAGAAGCAAAGCATGGATTATTAAACTTTTAATGGTCAGGCAACATAAGTAGTAAATCCAGCGTCTCACCATGGGATGTAATGTCATTATAAAATACAACTAGTTATGTCACAGGCGGAGAGGGGGTGGAGGTGGTGGCAGAAAGAGGCCCGTGACCCACTTTAGATCTCATTGGAAAAGGATTATAAAAGGAGTCACATAGCCGGTCTTCACTAATTCCTATAGGTCAATTATGAAATTACCTATTTTACAGCAACCTTTAAGAAAACCCTGGATGGTTCCGTTTCGAGTCTGTCACTCCTTCCATCTGTGTCACTGGGCGTTCCTCCTGAACCCTTGGAGAGGACTTGACTGATGTGTGACATCACTTTCTCTCCCCCCGCCGGTTCCTTCTCTTCTTTCCCTCCCTCACTCCCCCCCCCCCCCCCCCGGTCCTTCCTCCGTCACGTCACACAGCGTGTCCTGCGGGATCCGGGAAATGATTAAGGAAGACAGTTTCAAATACCTTTCAAGTGTCTCCCTGATGGCATCGCAAAGTAGGTGGGCATGGAGAAGGTGGGAGCTGGCAAGAGGAGAATGCCAAGCTGCACGGTAAAGACACGAGATCGGGTGAATATTTGGGTGGATGTGTGCTGGTGGGTGGGTGTGTCATCTGTGCGTACATGAGTTTGACCGTCAAACCTGCATGTGGATGTGCGCATGCAGGGGGGAGGAATTGCTGCTGGTGTTCTGTTAGTAAGATGTAAGTGTGTGTAGGTGTGTGTTCAGGTTCGTCCACGTCTTTGTAGGCAGGTGCGGATAAGAGAGAAGCACAACAGAGATGCAGACGAACAGTGAAAGAACAAGTTTGGCCTTTTGAGCTGCCGTACCAGAATATATTATCTCCTTTAAACGAGTAATATACTTCACACGACGAGTGTCTTGTTCACGGTGACACACATACAGAGTCCCTCTTTGTGACATGCTACTCACTGTGCCATGACAGGGCGTGTGCATGTGTGAATATATATCTGTGTGTACAGTATGTGCCTATGTATGTGTGCGCATGGGTCTATGAGAGGGAGAGATAATGAGATCTTGTTCAGCTGAGGCCTGGTCTTGATCCCCAGAAGCCCTGGACTCATTTCAGTGAGGAACCTCTGAACGGAGTGAATATGAGACTGAACACCTCTGGCAGAAACACAAACCTGGTCTCACGTAGAGTGATCCGAGTGCACTATGAGTCCGTTATGCACCGTAAGCGGATGTAAGCCCGGGATGATAGCCTTTGTTCTTCTTGGAAAGGGGAGCCTTTCTTTTGACATTCCTCAATTTCCTTTTTCCAAGGAATACTTTTCCCTCCTCTTCTGCTTCACTGTACTCAGTTGAGCTGCTTTCTAGAGTCTGCAGGGGTTTTCTTTGTGCCCATGGAGAAACTGTCTTTTCTGAGCTGCCTCCCTTTTCCTTACCTTGGCCTGTGCAGCAGAAAGAACGGGTACTAAAATTTATTTGATGGCCCAAGTGCTAAGATCTCAATGCCACTGCAACAACATTTCGTATTTTGCAGCAGTTAAACATAACAGTGACCTCTGTAAATTTGGTTCAGTATCACTTTGACTAATTCTCACTTTTTATGAGTAAACTACAAAGAGTTACCTTTCAGAAGGGACCAGGATCCTGACTGGAATCAAAAGGGGTCAAGAATAGTAAACTTTTGGTACTGAGATCCATTGTCCAGTCATGTACTTATACTTCTCCACCAGCAGGAGGCAAGAGGTCAGTCTATTGACGTACAGATGAACATGAACGCTGATCATGTCTGCAGAGATAACTTGCCATTGTTTAAACTCCCATCTCAGTGGCGTTACAGATGTCTTTCTTTCTGTCTGTCTCCCTTCATTTCTCACTCCTCCCTCATCCACCCTCCTGCCCCTCTTCATGCCTGTCAGCTAGCTTCACCATGTGAGTTAGCCAAAGCTATCACTGTTCCCTTTTCTATTTGGCATTGTTCAAACTAAATGGAAACAAGGTAATTAGCTTGTTACAATTAAAGCGAGACGAGCGGATGAATTGTAATCACCCGCAATGGAGTTCCTGCTTTCTCCCCTGCAGCTTCCAACAGGCCAGCTGAGCTATCCTCATTTGCATAATTAAAATATACAAATGATAATGGATTTTGTAGTCAATGTCCAGAGGCTGCAGAGGCAGGGATGAGAAGAAAATATGAAATCACAATAACAACCACGCTGGCTTTGCCTAAAGGGGAGGGGAGGGACAAGGGAGGAGGAAAAGGAAATGGGAAGAAAAGGAGGATGTGGGGCTACTGAAAGGGATGGAAAGAGAAAGAAGGATGTGAAGATAATGGAGGATGAAAGAGAGAAGAGAGAAAAGACAGCCTGAGCAGCAGGGAGAGCGGAATAAAGGTGGACCAATTACATTTGCAAATAGCACATGCCTGGCCCTGGCCTGCATTGCCCTCCCTCTAGGGAAGTCTTTTGCCTGATTACATGAAATTGGGATAGAATTAAACATCTAAGAGTTGTCCTAAGACAAACCGAAATGAAATTAGAACCCGACTTCTTTTTTACCTTGGAGCGCCACAGAGCCACACGACGGGGAGGGAAAGGAGAGACGGAGGGATTTTTGCAATTAGGCGAGGGACAATGTCGGTGAAATTAGGCCTCAGAGCTGAGTTCTCCCTCCCTCTGCTCCCCCCCTCCCCTCCTCCTGGCTTTCCGTATAGTTTTCTCTCTTTTTGCCGTCAGAAAGTTCGGAGGCAAAGCAGCTGTGATCTCTTGATGCTGATGTGGTAATGGGTTTCAGACACACTCATACACACACACACACAGACACAACCCCACTACACCAAAATACATTTAGACACACACACTTGTGCCCCGGTGATTTGGCCTGTATGGCAGCTCAGTGCACAAAGAGCGTGGCATTACAGCGCTGTGTGCCGTGAGCACTGGGCACAGCCTCAAAACAACAACTGAACAGCTCTCCAGTCACCAAACAAACTTGCTTCCTCTCTACAGTAAAGGTTTGAGGGAGGGGGTACTTATGCAGTGAGGGGCCTCCTTAAAACCCAAGTGTTACTTTCCTTGTCAAAGAGGAGAAAAAAATATGCTTGCTGAGGGGTTGACTGAGATCCTCTCTGCCTCTCCTCCAATTTAATTCTGCGCTTTCTTTTGTTTCGGGATTTTCTGTTCCACATCCACATGTTTAGATCGAAACCTTTACGCAGGAAGACGTCAAGGTAAAGAGAGATTTGTTGTTATTATGACAATCAGACAATCTCTCCTCATTTTATCAGCATCATTTCCCACTAAAGTGACAAAACAGCTCATTTGTTAACTAATATGAGCGTTTTCTGCTCGGGCACATGCATGTGGCCATTGGCGAAACTGATATAACCTGAGTGGGAAAGTCCATCTTGAGCAGCTTGATAATGTTAATATTAATAAGTGGACCTTGAAGTCATATTATTTTATCAAGGTGCTGCTCACTGATGACTGTCAGATGCAGCTGAAAGCACAGAAAAAAGCTAAGTACACCTTGAAATTTTCAGAAATGCATTGTTAGCAACTAAGTTAGCAAAAAAAAAATTTACCGCTTGTTTATGAGCAATGTTGTTGTTATTTCTGGGGAGGATAACCTGTTCCTCACTGTCATTTTCTTTACACTCCCTTCCACCTTTCTTCAACCCCCCCATGCTGCAGCTCTCTGAGTCTTTGCCTGTTTTGCTCTCTTCCTCTTCTTTATCCACTTTTCCCCCCCCCCATCCACTCCTCTTTGCATTTCCCCCCATGATGACTCAAATGCTCATTTGTTGCTCTCTCTCCCTGTGTTTGATCCCATTCCCCCAAAAAACTGTATTGCCAGCATGTGTGCAATGAAATGAAATGTTCACGGTGGTGTTTGACGGTTCCCTCCGTCTCTCTATTTAAATAGCCATTTTCTCTCTTCTTCACCCCTTTTGTTTTCGCTCTCTCCTTTCCTTCCCACTGACACACACACACACACACACACACACACACACACACACACACACACACACACACACACACTTTTAACTCTTGTCTCCTCCTCTTCTTGTCTTTCTCTGCATCACTTTTCTTTGTGCTTTCGTCTTTTCTAGCTCTATACGCAAATGTGTCGTTTTACTATTTAGCCTTTATTACTTACACTTTGTGCTTTTGTTAAGTCCATCTTCCTCAGTCTTAATATGTGTTTGTATATCACTATATGTGTTTCCCTGTTTGTACCCCCCACCCCTTCTGTGTGTGTGTGTGTGTGTGTGTGTGTGTGTGTGTGTGTGTGTGTGAGTGAAAGCAATAACAGTAGCAGAGCTGTAAGTAAATAATGAGGAGTAATCAAAGTTAATGGAACCCAATGGGAGCCACAGCTTCTGTGTGTGGCAATAATCTCATTTAGAGAGAGAGGCAGATTTAGTGGATAATTGGGGCCTAAGTACCCACTGATTCCCCTGCTAACTAACTAACTAACTGAGCTGCCGATGCTCGTTTTGTTTGCAATCATGCCGACACAGATGGAGCACAAACAAAGAAGAGGCTTTCGCTGCACTCCCTCATCTTGGCCCGTCTTCTTGTTCCGCTTTCCTTTTTTCTTCATTGTGCTGGTTTTTTTCTATTTCCTTTCTTCTCTCGCCGTTTTCACTCCTGTTCTGCGTTCACTGCTTTAGATCTCCTCTCCTTTCTCCATCTTTCATGCTTCTTTCCTTTCCTCTCTTCTCATTTCATTCTCTTGTTTCCTTTCCTTTCTTTCTCTCCTTTCATCTTGCCTGATCTCATACTTCTGTTTCTTCTTACTTTTTTGGTCTCCTTTCCTTTCTTCCTTTCCTTCTCTTCTTCTTTCCTCTCTTCACCTCACATCTCATTTTCCCCTTTCCTCTCCTCTTTTCTCTTTGTCCTTCATCTCACCTCCTCCTTTTCTTTCATCTACTGTCTTGTTTTGCTGTTTCTTGCTTCTCTATCCAGTTTCATTCTACTGTTCACGTCTTCTCTCCTTACTCCTTTTCTTACATCCTTCATTTTTTGTCATCTTATTTCCTTTCATCTCATTTCCTTTCCTCTCTTTGTCCCTCTCTCTCCTTGAATTTCCTTTCTCCTCCTCCTCTTCCTCCTCCTCTCCACTCATTTCTTTCTTTTCTTTCAGTTGTTTTGTCTCCTATTTTCTCCTTCCTTCTTCCCTCAAATTTATTCTTTTTAGTTTTTTCCCGTATTCCTTTCTCCTCCTTCCCCTCCTTTCTTTTTTCTCCTCTTCTTCCTTTCCCTCTTAATTTCCTCTCCACAAACCATTTTCCTGTCTTTCATCTTTTCTCATCCCTTTCCAGTCTTTCCTGTTTTCCCTTCACTTTTAATTTCTTCTTTCATCCTCTCTTCTTATTGTCTTTATTCTTGCATCCTTTCCTTCCTTAGTTTTTAGTCCCTCCCTTCTCTAATTGTACTATCTTGTTTTTTATGCCTTCTCCTCTCCTTTGTCCTTCTTTCCTTGCATCTCCCCTTCTTCTCATCTCATCTCCGTTCCTTTCTTCTCCTCTCCTGTGTTTCTTTTCTTCATCTTGTCTCATCTCCTTTCCTTCTATGTCATCTCCTCCTCTCACCCCCTTTCTGTTGTTCCTCTCCTCTCCATTTCTTCTTGCCTTTCCTCTCGTCTCTTTCACTCCAGACATCTCCTCTCCTCTCCTGTGTGTGTGTGTGTGTGTGTGTGTGTGTGTCTATGACATAAAGAGAGACAGACACGGACATGTATGTGTGTATTTGTGTGTTATGGAGTTAATGGACGATGCTCTCAGTCACACAGCGGGGTTCCACTCGCTTTTTGGAAAGACCAGCATGCTTTGCTCCAGGTGTGTGTGTATGCATGTTTTTATGTGCAACGACCCCTGACGCCAGATATCATGACGGAACAATGATGTGCGTGTGCTGCTTTTCTCTGTGGCTATAGCTACTGTAAAATCGAGGCCTTAACCCTCAATTTGATAAGAGACACTCAACGTGATGACTGGACCACTGCCAAAATCTCCCTCTCCATCCCTCCACTCATCCCTCTGATTCTCCTCCATTCTTCTCCTGTATGTCACTCTAATTATCTTTTTCTTTCTTAATCTTACTCATTTTCCCTCAACTTCTCCTGCTTCCTCCATCCCTCCCATTCAGTGTTTTTATTGACACGAATCTCAGATGAACAGTATTCACAAAGCATCTAAATACAAAAGGAAATTAACAAGAGAAATAATTAACAAACAGATAAAACATAAGCCATCTGATTTCCCATCTGTCTCTTTCCTTTGTTTACGCACTTCTATAGTCTTTTATTTGCTTTCTTACCTTCTTTGCCTCCTCCTCCCCCTTCTTCATTTTCTTTCCATCCTTATTCATTTACGCAGTATGATTAAAATATGATGAAGTATTATTGATCCCTTCAGTTTTAGATCACTCAAAACAACAAACTTCATTAGCATTTCACCACAAACTGCATCAGAACAGACTGATGGATCAACCTGTGACATTATCAAACCAAAGTAAGAGTCTAACTTCTGGTCCCGGTGGCAATTAAATCTGCAACTCTGCCGATACAGTGAGTCATTACACTAACAGCAGAATTCGATCATTCAATGGTTTTACGTACTCATCAAGCAGAGTAATTTTTCAGGGGTGCCAGAAGGCCTCACAGGTCAGGTCACATATTTAAAAGTGCAATTTGCAAAGCCTCCTGGCGACATTTAATATTTTTAAGTACGGTTATGCCACTGTGATTGTAAGTATATATAGTGTTGGGTGGTGGTGGTGTCTGTGGATGTGTGCATACATGAATGTTTTGTGCGTGTGTGTGTGTGTGTGAACAGCTTAAAGCAGCACAGCCGGCCAAAGCTATACTGTAAAAGATGTGTTTAATCTGAAGATATTAGACTCAGGTTATTTTTACTTACCATCGCTCGGTATTAAAAAGCACAGTTACAGTTATTGTGCGGTCAGGAGGTAGTTACGCTTATTGGAGGGGATCTTGGGAAAGCAGGAAGCGGCTGAGATTAAAGGGGCTGTTTAATCAAGGAGTGTGCGCCCACACAAACGTGCACGCTGGAAACACACATTGAAAAGTCACTGGTTTACGGAGTGCATAGAAAATACACGATGCACAATTACACTTTCAGATATATATACACAAATTGTACATGTGCAAACACACACACACACACACACACACACACACACACACACACACACACACACAGGCTTGTGCAAATACATCTAAGGGTTCAAGAAGCTTATGAACACAGTGTTTTAGTTAAGTCCCCCATTACATAAATGAGCAGGATAAAATGCTTAGACATTATTTACACAAGGGGAAAGAGGGGATTGGGATGGACCCCCGTCAGTCTCTCCTCCTTCTGTTTAATTTCATTTCACCTCATCTCCTTTCCTTTGTTTTCTATGTACTTCTTTGCTCTTTTACACTGGTTTTCATTGGTTTCTCTTTTTCCTCTTAACCTAAGCTCAAAAAACGTGCTGACACAAACCTGAATTTCAAATGGTTTTTTTTTTTCAATACTCTATGGTGTACATATCCGCTAAGTATACAATATGTTCGGTAAAATACTGTTGGTCAAATAGTACCACAACAGTATCACCGAGTGAGTCAGAGAGTAAAGCGACCTCTGAGTCTGAACGCTAACTGGAGCGACTAGTCATCCTGTCACAAGTCCTGATTGGCTCATTTAAATACCGCTCAGGTGTAATTGGCTGGGAAATTAAACTGTCATTATTGGACAGGCGAAGAGGGAAAAAAGCACAGGGGAGTGACAGGACAAAATGGCCGCCTTTCTCTCATGGGAAAACTCCGGGAAATAAGGGGAGACAGACATATACGCACGGAGAGACACACACTCAAGAGACCTCATTCTAAAGCACATATGATGCATGAACTCACTCAGACATGCATAAACACACACAGGCCATCTGAGTTTCTGCAAAGACACAAAGTGCACATAGGAAGTGCATTAGTGTATTTACGTTACTAGAACCTTCCTTTATGACTACAATTTTCTGAGACTTTAGCTTTAACTGTCTTAAGAGTCTCCACTTTTTTTCCAACTCAGCAGTCTGTTTCTATCTGGCACCTCTCGTCCACTCTCTGCTTTGACATGGTTCAGTAATAAAACTGATGGATGGATGGTGACCAGAGCTTTTCCAGGTGAACCCTGACCTCCCAAGTGTGTGTGTGTGTGTGTGTGTGTGTGTGTGTGTGACTATGGCCCATCTGTGTGGGCCATTGAGAGCCCCTCTCTCTTTGCCCTCTTATTCTGACCCACATCCTCAACGGTCAACACTGAGAGCACAAAGGCCCCGGGGAGTGTGTCTTTCTGTGTGTGTGTGTGTGTGTATTTATGAGTGTCAGTACATGCAGGAGTCTTAGGAGGGCAAACATACATACACACACACAGTTTTTCATGATCTCATCAATGGATTGTGAATACAGTATTAACGATGGCTGGGCGGCCCCTGGCCACTACTTACTGAATCAGATATGTGACATCTGATATGGCTTCAATTTGAAATCCATTTGTAATGCAATATAGCAGTGTACTTTATGTGAAGGTCAGGACCCAAAGTTGGGTCACTGAAAGATCATAATTATTTTAAAGGAAGCCAACGTCCTCCAAAGCAGTGCTGTATTTTCTCAACTTTAAATAAAGTTACTTGTTTGAAAGTCAAACTTTGTATGTGTAGCCCGCATAAGATATAAAGTACTTTCTTGATGGTCAAAAACAGGCAAAAATATTTAATAAGGTATTTTTAATTAACACTACAGCTGCAGCTGCTGTATCAATAAGCCAATTGTTTTCCCACGGACAATAAAACAGACAAAAGCAGCAGCAAATTCAAACATCTGAGAAGCTGGAAGCGGAGAATGTTTGGCATAGTTAGCATAAACCTAACCCTGAAGGAAACACAGTCCACTAGACATTTGTTGCATGACTTTTTTGGCAGGGACTGTTAGGCATCATGACTGATCATGACTGCAAGCATACAAAGAAGTAAAGCCCTGCTGCATCTTTTTCTATTTTCTAACAGCTGAAAGTTAGGTTTACTTTGATGGACATTAGCTGTCATGATGTATGTACTGATATTTACAACCTGAAAGGCAAATTCCAAAAAAAATTAAAAAAAAAAAAAGAAGACAAATGCCCTCACAGCTTGAGACACATTACATTTTCTCTAATCTACTACAATTAGATCGACTTCCAGACTCCGGTACTCTTGGCAATAGTGGTCATTGCTCAAGGATGGCCACTGTACATGATGCTGTTGAGGAAGTGGTTTCCCTAAAGAGATGTTCCAGGTCACAAACCTGACTGATTGAGCTCTAGGCTACAGTTCGGTAGCTGTGTTATTACTATATGCAAAGAACACAAAATTGAACTTTTAAGGTTTAAGTAGGAAATTAAAAATGTTTGTGTCCGACTGTTGTGCAGTAATTACACGGCTTTTACTGCTACACCTGCTCTTACTAGACAATAGATACAGAGCCGAGGGTTTCAGCAGGGAGCAGAGCATGTTTGGCCTCATGCTATCATACTATTAATATCTGGTATTTAATATGACATTGTAAGGGCCAACTGTATTCTGCTAATGACATGGTCCAGTGAACCATCTGTCTGGGGAACAAGAGGACAGCAGACATTAGATCGACTGTCAGAGGTGATACACACACATACACACACACTCAAGATACCCTGTGTGTGCATAGACACACACACATGAGCACACAGGGTGCCATTAAGTGCTATTTAGGATGGAAAGCCTTTGTTTGGTGTGTGTTTCAGTGTGTGTTTTTGATGCACAAAGCTCCGACAAATGGATTCAATCCCTCGACGAACTGTGCGCGCGTGTGTGTGTGTGTGAGTGTGTGCCTCAAAGCCCCGTGCCCCTGTTGTGACATCATCTATGAATGTCATAATTGAGGGTCGGTAAATTGCCGCTTTTCCCCGCTCAGCGTCGCCCCATGTGTCAATACCGAGGTTCAAGGTGACGGAGTGGATCAATACGCAGAGACAGGAGCCATCCGCTGAATTTACAGCCCAGTAACAAGAGAGCAACGAAACGACGCTGCTGTAGCCTTCAGCGAGCTGCTGGACGACACCGCGGCGCTGCCAGCGAGCATTTGTCAAAACACGCACACCAGTGATTCTCCGAGGAATTTTGTGCTCTTGTTGTTTTGGGGGATCATTCTGGTTTGTGTTTTGCATCAGTCACAGCTGTGGGTTGTGTTTTGGTCGGAGCCGTGAAAGAGTTTTCATTTTGGGTGAAGAATAGGCCTTTGGAACGGAAGATATCTGGACTTGTCACAGAGGGAACAGTACAGGTGAAACTAATAACATTAGCAATATTTCTGTTCCATTTTCGACGTCGCAGCGAGTCGAGCCTGCGAGGAGGCGAGCACAATCGCAGGCCCTGAAACAGCTGAATGAAATACAGATGTTAATCACTATTCCTTACACCTGCGCTTCAGTGATGAAAAGTAACAAAGTACATTTACTCAAGCACTGTGCTTAAAGGACGGGTCTATGGGAGCTTTCATCCCAGCAACAAACCTGATTTGGTCCCCTATTTCTGATAGTTCGGTCATACTGCTGGTATGGAGAGCATGAATGATGACAGTGACCAACACCTCTTTAAAAGCACATGTGGTAGATATGTGAGTCTTGTGTTAAGACAGACTGTGAGTCCATTCTTTAGGTTAAGATTTGAATGCACGATCTTTTACATTCATGTTAGCGTACGAGCATGGATGGATTTCTGAAGGGGCCTACCAGGCACTGGCCCAGGGGATCGAGGGGTCAGGGGCCCCTGCAGCCATAGCCTCTGAAGTCACTTATTAGCATTTTTTGCTAGAATCTCTTTGATGGGTGTTCTGATTCGGTTTGTTGCTGCTGTTGTTTGTTTTTGTCCTGAGTAGCCAATAAATAGATACATTTGTTCTCCTTTTTATTATTTTTTTCAAACATTTCAAGCTTTTTTGCATTTCTTTGGCCTTGCGCATGAATTCGCATCCATGCGTGGGTGTGTATGCGCATGTGTGTATTTATGAATTCATCACAGCAGCCACAGCGTCCAGCAGGCATGGATGTTACAATGATAGTAGGTGAGCTGTGAAGGTGATGGTGCCTGCCGTGTGTGAGTGTGTGCGTGCGCACGCGTGTATGTGTGTTCCAGGTGATGGATTAGCTTCATTTCCAGCGTAAGCCGTCTGTTGTGAGTGAGTGAGAGTGTGAGAGTGTGTATGCTTGAACCCAAGTGGTAGGAGGGAGTGGGTAAGTGATGCGTGTGTCTGCTGGACCATGCAGGTGTGAGTATGTGTTTCTGTCACATTGCGTCTATTTATATGTGTCTTTACCTGCACGCGTGTGTCTGTGGGAGAGTGTGTGCGTGCGCGCGTCTGTGTGGCAGTGGCTGAGTGATGGGTCCAGTATAGCGGACAAACGCTGGGTTTCTATCCCCGGGGGCAACTGCGAGGTGTGTGTACAATCAAACGTGTGTTGACAGGCGCGATGGACATCACACGGTTATGATGACCTCAACTTGCTGCAGGTGACACGCCGCCACCACAAACACACACAGACACACACACATAAAAACTGAATCACTGTTAGTATGTCCCTCACTTTTGAACTTGTTGTAGAAAAAGGCATTTGAAGAAACAGTCCACCCTAAAATATTTATATTCTGTATATATAAGTGCTTCCATGTCTTACACTCACAACGCCTCCATTATATCTCTCCACAGACATGTCATAAAAGCAACAGGTTGAGTCCTCTGGATCTTTCGAAACGCTTTGAACAAGAAAAGTAATTTGATGTTTGTAGTCGATATTTGGAGTTATTCAGGGAGCGAGTGAGATTAAAGGAGAATTCACTGAAGTAATTGAGGTCGAAGAACACAACGTCATTACTTCAACAGAGTCTGGATGGGCGAAAAGTGGTCAAACAATCAGGTTAGTTTTCCAAACTTTTGTTGAGGAAAGGACAGTCTGACTCCTTGTATTAACAGTCAGACAGATGCAATAAGTCCAATCAAATTTGGAAAGAGCTATGTTATTAAAGTACATGCTACAGGGAGCCAGCAGGAAATCATTGGGCCAGAGGACGCGTAAAAACTTTACTCTAGCCTATTTTTTCTCTTCCAAATAATTTCTCCTAACCTGGGGCTTTGTTGGAAACCTGTATGATTGGCTTCTGTTTCTTTTAAGCAAGTGATGACACCAGTGATGCTACCAGCTCAAAGGCAGATAATTGAAATGATGTCAGGAACAAGTGAAATACAGTGAGAGCTTATTTCAGAAATGCAGTGAGAGACAAGAGGCGCAATCCACGCTCATATTCTCTGTCTAAATTAGAGAATGTGGCCTCAACACGAGAGGCGGCAGATAAACTTTGTGCAGCACGGATGATGTGCTAAAACCTTCAAAACAGTCTCGAGAAGAAGTTTTATCATCAGGAGAATCAATGCCGTTAAAGAGAAGGCAGAATTCGGTAGGGGTGCCTATACTAGAGTGAATAAAACAAATGATTCCAACAATTCTGCACGTCTGTCTTTATGTGTGTGTCTGCTGGTGTCTATATGTATATATGTGCTCCATCCGTGTGCGCACACTTGCTTTGTATGTGTTTGTGTGTCTTCCTTTAGTCTCCCTGCGAGCCCAAAACAAGGTAAACGTATAATAATAACATCTTCAGAATGTATCTCCCCATCTTTCTCCCTTGAGCAAAACAACACACACCATACACGCCTCCTCCACACCTCCTCCCCCCCCAGCGGTGCGAGGAGCGTCCGGGTGTGAAATGTAAAAGGGAGAACGCTGTCGTTCAAACTGTCCCAACCACCAGTGTCTCCCCCTCTCTCCCCCCTCATGCGCTCGCTTTCTTCCAGCGACTCTTCCTCATGTTTCCTCTCTTTCTCTCTCCCCATCCTCTCTTCTCTTTCTCTCCCTCTTCCCTCCCTCCCTCCCTCCCTCCCTCCCTCTCAGGTGGGCTGGCTGCTGCAGGTTGCAGGTGCGCGGGACCCCTCAGCCAATGAAAAATGAGTGCCGTCGCGCGCTGTGACTTTGATGAACCTCGCCGTACGTCGGCCTATCACTCTTCTCCATTTGGCTTCCCCTGGAAAAACCGCCCTGCGACACACACACACACACACTCACAGTCTCACACACACACACACACACACACACACACACACGTAGTGCGCACATGCACACACAAAAGTGGCAAACGCTCTGGACCAAATATTTGTCTTGTTGAAGGAAGAGGCTGCGCTCGGGTAAATACGCGGTCAAGAGGGCCTTTTTGTCTGTGTGTGCGTGCCTGTGTGTGTGTGTGTGTGTGTGTGTGTGTGTGTGTGTACTCACATAATGCCCAAGATGTGGAGTGTTTTTGAGATTATTTTTAGACACATCTGTTTGAGCGATTCGACTTTGAAGATGAAAAGTTGACTGAAGGTTAATAAAGTGATCTTCAGCGATATGTAGACACTTGACACGGGAAGACAAAACACTGTCCAGAGGTCAATGTGCGTGTGTGTGTGTGTGTGTCAGAGGCATTGTGTGTCTGGTATCTGCTATGTGAGCATCTATGGGAGTCGGGGGCTAATCCCCCCCAGTTGGTCCCTAATCCGGTTCTAATCCCTTTAAAACTCTCAATCAGCCTCTCAGGACCTCGGATGGGTTAAATCATGTCAAGTCACACAGCAGAAACATTGTCACACACACACACACACACACACACACACACACACACACACACACACACACACAATGGCCCTGCTGTTGGTCAAGTGTTAAGTGTCATTTCTGGTGAGTGAAACAAGCTTCTCTCCACTTCTTAAATGCGATTAAGTTTTCCCCCAGCAGGTCGAAGGTGAACGAGCCTTTGCGTCATCTCTCCTTCATTTCTGTCTGTTAACTCACTCAAACTCCATCTCGTTCACTTTGATCTGCCTTTTTCTGTTTGCCTCCAAAAAATGAGACAAATGCAAGGCGGCAACATAGTAGATGTGTTCACTTTCTGATATTGAACAACAAAAATTCTTTACAGTGCAGTTACAGGATTTGCATATCAATTGTGTTTGCAGAGATCTTTAAAGTATTATATTCTAAACAATTATAGTCTGTCTTAGTCTTAATTTTAAGGTCTGCAAAACGCAAAAAAACCCCCCACTTTCATTATACAAACATACACAGACACACACACACTCCTTATAATCCCATGGTCCCCGCCCCCGCCACTTCCCAAACAGACAAATGCATTATACAAATGAAAAACAAGTGAGAGGCTGGAGGAGAGGCAGGGAGGGGGGGGAGGGAAGGGGAGGGGGGGGTGAGATTTTATTTAAGTGTTCTTGTAAGCCATCTAAGATATTAATGTTGCAAAGCTACTTATCAATATTTAAGAACATAAAAGGAGTGTGAGGGCGGAGGTGGAGTGTTGTGTGTGGGGAGGGCAAACCAGGAGGGACGTGCACTCTCAAGGTGTGTGTGTGTGTGTGTGTGTGTGTGTGTGTGTGTGTGTGTTTGGCGGGACCGCAGAACAACAATAAGAGACGAGATGAGGTCTCTCTGACAGTTAGGGAAGAGATATTGCTCGGTCTCTGTCCCACTAAAAGCTTTAACACAGCCGCAAACATGTGCATGCACACACACAAACACACGCACACACATGCGGACAGTGAGCGCTGTTAAGTGATGGTCAGGATGGTAAATACAACTGCTAATGCCCCGTAACCACAACGCACTTCTTTTATGTTGTGGTTAAAATGCACTGATTTATGTTAATGTATTTATGCATTTACCTATGGAAGCATGTATACGTGTATATGCTCGTGTGCACACGGACAGATGTGTTTTGTGTGTCGAGCCTCTCTGCGCTGTTTGCATCGACGTATCTTTTGTCTCGTATCTGTTAGATGTATGCAGGTAACCTCAAGCCAAAATGAGTGACTGAGTTCAGTTTGCTTTACTGTGTGGGTGTGGGTTGAAATTTACGAAAAATATAATATTTCAAACATTTAAATCACACATATAAATATCACTTGCACATGGCCTCAAAGTCTAATGATTAAAAACTTGTCAGAATCAACGTTCTTCATGCTTTTTTTTTTACCATTTAAGATGACAGAAAAATGAACAAAACATTTATTTATTATTAACCCAGTCAGATTTGATTTAGTGTGATTAGCCTGCATGTCATGTGACAGGGGTCCTCCACTAAATTTGTCCAAGGGCCAGAATTTCTAAGCAGATACTGTAGGGGCCAGATGAAAAAAAAAAATTATGTAGGCCTAATTTGCCTTTTACAATATTTCATTTTATTTTTTGTTTTACAAAATGAGCATCATTTTTATTAGCCATATTAGTATAAACAGACTCCTAAAAAAACATGAAAAAAAAAAAAAAAACTCTGTTTGAGACTCAATGCAACAGCTGGCCCATGAAAATTAACCCAAGAGACGCCCCTTGCATCTAATAAACAAGCTTAGCGAAACAACAGGAGTTACCTCCCATATCCCACCAGTGTGCTGCAGTCAGCAGCCCAGTGGTTTGACGGTCGCTCCACAGAGTAGAGCTCGAGAATAATTTGATTCTGTAGAATGGGTGAGCCATGAATGACTTTTTGGCTCGTTCTAAGTTAATTGCCGATCACTCTCAGGACGGACTGGGCCTCTTTCAGTGGTGAGTAACCTTCATTAATATTCTGTGTGCCGGATGGGGAAACTTTTGTGGGCTGGATGTGGCATGTGGGCCACCAGTTGATCATCACTGTCATATACAGTTGACCCACATGAACCATTGGCTTGTCATAGCTAGCACAGCGATACGAAAGCAGAGGTTGTGTGTTTTTAATTTTTGTTAACAAAAACTTAATTTACATGTCCAAAGAATAAGATCAAGGTGTGTTTTTTCTCCTTTTCCCTCCTCCTCCCCCTGCTCCAACAATGCAGGAGAGGGAGGTGGTGGTGGAGGTTAGTTAATACCAAGGCGTGATCCATCCACACAGGTGTTTTCACTTACCTGATGAGACCTCTTAATCACCCTGACTCTCCTGTTAGCTTTGTTGCGTCTGTTAAGGGGGGACGTCTCACACCTTTATCATGAAAGATGTCTAATCAGACAAGAATGAAAACACCTGTGTGAGTCCAGGGCTTTTAAGCAGCTTAAGGTGGAAAAAAATGTTTCCGACGCTTACACAGAGTGACATTTTCAGACCCAGAACTCCATGTTTCACACAGCTGCACATTTCTTTCAAATGGAGATTTCCCCTGAATTAAGCCAAACATATGAAAATGGGAGTATGCAAAATATTTGGCTGCCCACCATGAGATTGTACAGACTAAATAAACTAATAAACTAGTGTTATTATCAGCATGTCTTTACATAAAGACACCTGCCGTTGCACTCTTTTCTTACCTCTCTGCTGTATTCCCTGCATCCTGCCGTCTCTCCATCCATCCAAACCTCCATCTTCTCTGTGCTTCAGTCCCTCCCTAAACATTAGAAATCATCAGGGAGGGTGACGAGAGGTCTGCTCGCAGGAAGAGGCTAAAGTACTGCAACCTCTCTGGAGAGGGCGGAGGAGAGAGAGAGAGAGAGAGAGATGGAGAGGGAGAGAGAGTGTGTTACACAACAGAAATCCTTTTCAATTCTCCTCTCATCAAATGAAAAATAAACCAGCAAAAAGCTCCTTTGTCTAAAAAACTTGAGTCCTGCATTTAGCGTGTTGATGTGTATGTGTGTGTTAGTATACGGGGGGCAAAGACATTAAGGGGTGAGCAGCATGAGCAGCACTCCGCAGGTGTTTGCCACCTCTGTAGCTCGAATACATTAAAGTTGCACACACGCACACGCACACACACAGACACACACACACAGTGACCTCTGGACAGTGTTCTGTCTTCCTGTGTCTTCCCGTGTCATCTCTAGTGTTACACATCCAAAACACTTTCTGAACACAAACCAGTAAATGATGGCTGCAGGGTGGAAGAGGTGTGTGTGTGTGTGTGCTAAGAGAGAGAGAGAGAGAGAGAGAGAGAGAGAGAGAGAGAGAGGAAACAGAAAGAGAAGGAGAGAGATTTTGTGGGCGAGAGAATGAGAGAAACTGCGTCTGTGTGTGTGTATTATGACCGTAGGCAGGGCGAGATGGATGGGTGTTCTGACCTCCCTACAGGGGTGCAGGCACGCTTATTTACACAAAGCACCCTTAGGTGTGTAGGTGTGTGTGTGTGTGTGTGTGTGTGTGTGTGTGTGTGTGTGTGTGTGTGTGCGTGTGTGTGCGATACAAGCCTCCAAACTTTGTCTTACAGACAGCAACATCCATAAATACGAAAAGAATATATATTTGGCTTAACTTACTTATCACTCACCTCTCTGCCTCATTTAGGGTACATTTATAAAACGGAGGTGGAAAATAAGTTAAAATCTCCCAGCGGCTCAATATCTGATGGGAATTTAGAACATTTTAAACAAAGATCATGCATCTCAAATTAATGCTGCGGATGGGAACAATAATGTACCTCCATGGAGATACACAGGAAATTGAACTGATAACTCTGGCAGTATCAGTGCCTTGTTCAACACTGGGCTGCAGGTTCAAAATAAGTGAATCTTATTTTTGACATCTGTGTGCTTTCAACTGAGTGACAACAGTTTGTAGAAAACTGTTTCAACATAAAAACACCACCATGCAAACTAAAGACAGCCTCATCACCAAACACCAGTGGTCAACCTCACTGGTGCTTTGCAGCTGGCTGCAGGGATTCAGCTTCTAAAATCACGAGGAGCACCAGCCCAGAAGGGTGGAGGCTTCTCCAGCAGCAGATTAATGCCAATGACGCTCAACAATCACACCTGGGCAATCCCAACCCCACCTATGGGAATATACTGTAAACTCATCATCTGCATATTACAGGCTCATCCTTGCGTAGTGATAAAAAGCTCCTCTTTAGCTACAAGATCTGAATTTGAAATCGCTCTCCCTTGGTCCTGTTGAGCAGTTGAGACACTGATGTTTGCCTCTAAAAAAATGTTCAGAGACTAACACGTCTTGTAAATGGCAAATTTGTACAAATACAACACAAAAATAATCAGCTCCACACACACACACTGTGATGTTTCTGTGATGATCTCTCTGGACAAACATTGTGCTACTGTGTTCTCTTTGTAGCTTCCATGTTAAATATTCATCTGTGCACACTGTTACCATTTTACATTGTTATTTAATGTTTATCTTCAATTTTCTTGTTTGTTGGCTTAAGTTAAAGTAAGAAGCTGGATTGCGCATTGAGCCACCATATGGGTCTGCTTTGAAATGAGTAAATCATTTTAAGACTCTTTTTGAGATGCAAATAAAAACACTGTAGTAACTCTCTGGTGGGTTTTGGACCATGCGTGCTTATTTTTTTGTTGTTTTAACTTAATTAAGGCTTCCATCTGATTGGTACTCAGAATGGAGTCAATCAGCTGTTGCCGGCTGGGTAAATAAATCTGACTCCCTGATAATGTTTTTCAACTCACCAGCAGCTTTTCTCCAGGTTTAGCGCATGCCTGAATAACAACCCTGTCTGTTTTCACACTGTATGTGAGAGAAGTCTGTTCAGCGTCCACTGAATCACATTGATTCGAGTTTAAAAAGGTGAATAAATTGTGTATGTATTTTATGGAAACAGAAAAATCCATGCCGCTGTTTACAATGCTTGCTGTTTCTGTAAATCAGAAGGCGATCGATGTGGGTATTGACGCATCCATCTCCTTGGTGTGAGTATATATCTTGTGTATGCGAATCCATGCTAGCAGTGGTTGTGTATTTGAGGACATTGTGTATGAGCAGTGTGTCAGTTTGCATGTTTAAATTTTGTTTATGAAGCAACTTTTGCATCTTTTCAGTGCATGTGCACGGGCTCACCTGCAGGTGTTTACGCGTCTGTGTGTGTGTGTGCGTGTTATGGAATGAGTGCAAACATTCATGCATTGTATGTGCCCTGTATATTAGTGTTGCATGTGTTTGTGTGTGTCTTTTCAGCCCTCCAGCGGGGTCATTTCTGTATTGACAAACTGCTTGTCCCTGTCATACAGAGAACATGAGTAGAAAGGCCATTCTCATTTAGCCTGATAAAGCGCCCGTAGCATCATAACGACCTCTAGCCATTTATAAATCATACTTTAACATGAGGGAGACGGACCTCTAACCACTGACTGATTGCAGAATTGATCAGAATTACTCATTCATGAATCAAGCATTTTTGCAGCGCGCTGGGCACAATCACACAGCCATTTAAAAGGTGAGATGCTCTGGTGGGAAATAACACGGTGGTTATGGTACAATAAATATTCTAATACTTATACTTTGGCTGAGCTTTTGCTTCACATTGTTACGACTTTCTTCCGCTGCATACGTCTGAAAGTTGTTACTTGACATTCTTTTGCTTCTTCCTTTCTTCAGTCTTTCTCCATCTCTGTCTCTCTCCTTCCTCCTTCTTTCCAACCACCTCCCCCCTTCATATTAATCTGCATAGGAACAATCAGCAGCTCATGTTTACTGATTCGCCCAATCAGGTATCAGTTCTCCCTTGAGGTTCAAGGTCCCCATTGAGTGTGTGCATGCAAGCGTGTGTTTGTAACGCGTGTGTGTGTGTGTTGTGGACAAAGGAGGAAGATCCCTGGGAGAGTCGAGCAGAACGCGTTGATCGATCCTCTGCAATTACCAGCCAATCGAAATGTGATTTATTTCCCATGGAATCGTGTGTGTGTGTGTGTGTGTGTGTGTGTGTGTGTGTTGAGGGAGACCCTTGTCAATAAACTCCCACTTACTCCTCTATTCTTCTTCTTCCTGTATCCCTCCATTTACCCCCCCATCCCATCCATCTCTACATTTTCTGCCTGCTCTTTCTTCCTCTGTTTTTTCTCTCTTCCTCTCACACTCCCTCATCCTTCCTCTCCACCCACAACTCCATGTGTCCCTCCCTAACTTTGTCTGTCCCTCCCTCACCCTTTTATCGGGCTTCTTCCCCCTTTATTCTCATCCTGTCCCATCCATACCTCCCCAAATCTTACCTGTCTGTCTCCTCCCTGTCCCTGATTCTCCCCTATATTCCTCCCCTTTTCCTCCACTGCCCCTTCCTTTCCTCCCTCTCCCTCCATCCAGCCCTCCCCCCGTCCCTCCATCCCTCCCTCTCTTTCTGACTGCTCCCCTGTGAGGCTATCATTCTGAGGCCTTGTCAATATGACCAGTCAACCAAACAAAAAGACCAACTGACCAATTGAGGTATTTTGACTCTTAATCCCCCCTCACCCCTCCTTACCCTCCTCCTTCCCTCTTTTTCCCCGCCGTCTTCTCCCCTCCTCTCTCCCTGTCCCTTTTTTTTGCACTTAATTAAGTCACCAAGTGGCTGTCAGGAATAATTTTTTGCTGCAGCACGGGGCCGAGGGCCGCGGTGGACTTGACATTTGATAATATTGCGTCTCCACGTTGATTGAAATTGATTTTAGGGGGGAGAGAGGCCCCCTGCTCGCCGCCGCCGTGATCGTTTGACAACTCCCAGCCAATCAGCCCCAAGGACAGCCCGTGGACCCCCGTCTTTGGCGTGGCAACTCATATTCCTACGAGTGATGGCTGGGCGCCTGCTTGTGCGCGTTTGTGTGTGTGAGAGAGAGTGTGTGTGAGTGTGTGTGTGTGTGTGTGTGTGTCGGGGTACCAAGGGTCGGACATGGAGTACCGTCGCAGGGTCATGGAACTGGCAGTCACATTTCCCATAAATCAGCTGGGCAGTGCAAAGGGAAAATGTCTGAGCTTGTGCACAAGACTGCCCGTTCCCTTATGTGTGTGTTTGCAAGGCCAGTTTTGTGTATGCAGAAGCACACACACACACACACACACACACACACACACACACACACACTCGCGCACACACAAATTTTGTGTTGTGTCTCTACTCAGCAACCTCTGCCCCCTTCAGCTACGTTCTCCCCTCGCTAGCTAATAGAGGGTATAATGTTAGATGCAAATGACTGTTTTAATTGTTGCCTTATTAGCGGGGAGTGGGGGTATTAACTAAAGAACATCATGATGAAATGCCACTCAAAAGCAAGCTGCAGTCGGAATCAATCAGGGCAATTAATTACAAACAAGAACACCATAATCAGTGTTTCCGTAATGTTTACAATCAAACTCTGCAGTGCTCTCACGTCACTCCTCTCTCGGGCTCTGCAGGCCCGACACCTGAAACAAGCAGCGAGGCCTCGTTTCGTGCAGAGGTCCGCATGTTTACTGCTATCTTTCATACGAATGGTTGTCCCAGGGCAAAACTTAATTGTTATTTTTGTTGTTTTAAAAGATA
Source organism: Chaetodon auriga (assembly GCF_051107435.1). NCBI lineage: Eukaryota > Metazoa > Chordata > Actinopteri > Chaetodontiformes > Chaetodontidae > Chaetodon > Chaetodon auriga. Next base: position 8,866,353 of record NC_135092.1, read on the forward strand.
AAGTGTTTTGGAGCGACCAGCCTAAGGAGCATAGACTGGCACAGCAGTGCTTTAAATTACTTGAAAAGCTGATTTAATTAGTTTTGACCAATTCTATTCTCAGTGTGCTGGATGTATTCTTTTGTTTTCAATTACAATTATATCTGGCAGGGACTTTTTTTTTTTTTTTTTTTTTTACAGTTTATCTTACTGACACTTATTTATTGTTATTTTAATGAAAAATTCAGATAAGCAGAACTGCATCAAGCAGCAGCATCAAGTTATTAATGTGATTGTTTATTGAACCAAAACTTTGAAAAGTATATTAAAAATGTAATTTTTTTGTCATGAAATGTGTCAAATGCTACCACTTGAATTAGTTTTTTCTTGCACAGTATGAAATATTCATAATCCACCATCCACCTAATCTCATGTAAATGTTAGTATCATTGAATATAAGGCTAATATTCAATGAAACACATCTTTTTAATTATGTACACGATCAACAGACACTGAAATATTCATCATCTTTTGTGATTATTAGGCCTGATTTCATCTGTGAACATTCACAGGAAATTGTGATACCCTGACACACTTAGTCAAATAGGTAACTGGATCCAGCTGACCCAGTTGACTTTGACCCAGTACTTTTAGATCTACCTGACTTACTACATGTCATACCTGATGTACCATAAGACGGGTGCCAGATTAAAGAAAAAACCTGAATGAATGAGTGGAGAAACATGAAAGATGCAGAAGATTTGACACAGGACATGAAAATGAAAATGCATATAGTCATTGTTGATTAATGTCACAAAAGTGTGAAAACTGCTCAAAAACAGCAGCAAACCCTGACATTCAGGATAACGGAACTAGCAAATATTTGACATTTATTATGAAAAAAAACCCCCAAAACAATAATTAATCGATTATCAAAATAGCTTTTGATCAGTTTTCTTTCTATTGACTAATCGTTCGTAATGCGAAACCCATCAGTGACACCTGAATCTCCAGGAATGACGACTGTCCCTCAGCACCCTTTGCTCTGCACATCTATTTGCATGTAAGTACACAGCCAATACCCTTTCAGTCTTTTGCATTCTCATTTGCTCCCGTTTTAATTGGGTTATGGGTGTCACTTGGTGTGTCTCTGTCTGTCTCGGAGAGCCGTTCCATATTCCTGATGAGGTTCTGTCTTCTAACCCCCTTTTTCAGGCGCTCTAATCGCCTCTCACCGCTCCAGGCAACAGACAAACTGTACCAGACGCACACAGAAGGGAAATTGCTTTTATTTTGGAGGGGGCCTGTCTAAATTAATTGTGATTTTTTATTCACCAGCGGTTAACTACAATGTTTGCTCTGGTAACATGGCCTACATTAAGATACTATCAACGACAGCACGGGAGTGAACAGAAGTGCTTTCACAACTATGGTCAACTTTTCTCCCGTGACAGGTGAAGGCCTGACCAGCCTGTGGTGGCATGCTCACTGCGCTCGAGAATGCATGCTGGGATCAGCTCCAGTAAACAACTTGGTTAAGGTTTGCTTAAATGTTAACCATCGGGAGACCCAGAAAGCGGTCATTAAGGTCGTTTGGGAAGGCAGTGACTTCTTGAAAAGACTTGTTGGGATGGATCAACAGTGGCTCGTTGTCTTTTTTATCTATGCTCATCGAACCCAACTTCTTGAAATCTCTGAAGGCTAAAAGTGCTGAGAAACATTTCAATCGTTTCTTCTTCCTCCTCATCTTTTCTGCCCCCCCCCCCCCCCATCCTCCATTTTCTCTGCCATCTGTGCCCGCACCCGTCCTTCTCCTCCTCTTCTTTGCTCTATCCTCCCTCCATCCTCATTCATCCTGCCTTCTGCTCCACTCTCTCTGAACCCTTCCACATCCCTCTCCCCTGCTCAGCCTTCTTGTCCGACAACTCGGCTATTAACCTCTGGCCTCGTGTCTCTCCTCCCATCACCGCTGCAGTAATTAGGAGGTCAATCCTACCCTCCCCTAGCATTTACCCTGACACACGCGCACACTAACACACACACACACACACACAAACAATTTCTTCACAATCTTTTCTCTGACAGATTCATTGTGTCCTCAGTGCTGCCTCAAACACACACACACACACACACACAGTAATATGCACATGCTCAAAGACACACGCCCACACTTAAAACACATATATGTCAATACTAATTTCAAATTCTTGACGCTCAATTACAAACTCATTCCTGATCTTAAAGTAAAACTGATTATTGGTCACCTTTAATGGCGGTAGTCAACTTGTTAGGGTCAGGAGATCATTATTCAATATGATAATAAGGAGTCCATCCATACAATCATGTCACACTGAAACAAAAAACTAGGAACATGTGCTTGACTCGCACTCATCTGCCTGTGCCTATTTACAATTCAGCATATTCAAGCAAAATCAGCAAAAAATGTTTCCTTATCCCGGTGATGCAAAGACTCATCCATCAATCCTACACGCGTGTTCTTACATGTGCTTCAAAAATATAAATAAAAGTTGAAAAAAGGGGGAATTCAATGTAAAGTGATGTTCACATTTTACCATGTTACGTGAATAGTTCAGTAAATATAACATATCAATACAGCCATAATCATCACAATAGCAGTTTCCAGTGTCCACACTGCCCTATCAGTACTTACTATATGTCATTCAATGGTTACACTTGATTTTAGAATTGTTAATATAAATGAATGAAAACTTCCATATGGTAATCTGATGCATAATTTTAACATGTGTTATTAGCTAATCACGCATTGTAGAATATGTTCATCTCCACACCCTCCCCACACACACACGCACGCACACACACACACACACACACACACACAGCACGGTTGACAGGACTGGGCAATGAGCTGTCAGACCAGTCTCTCTGCATCACACAGGTCATTGGCTGATCCCTGTCTGTCTCTTCCCGTCTTCCTCTTTCCTTTCTTTCCATCTCTCTCTCCCCCCCTCACCCCTACCTCCCTGCCTCCTCTGCGTCTCATTAACACAACATACAATTAAAGTGTGTGTATCAGTGTCAGACCCCTGCTATTAGCACCTCAGCCTAAATGGCACTTGGCAGGGAGCTGAATCGCGGCTTCCTCCTCCCAGTCAAACAATTAAAGGCCTCACGCACACGATCGATGCCAAAACACGTTAACACCTAATTAGGTTGACACAGCAGTACATGTATAGGAGTGTGACAGCGTCTGTAGGTGGACTGACACTGTTCAGCTCCTCGCACCTCTGTTGGCACACAATCATTTAATCAGCTCATTTGAATTGCTTTTCATTGTTTCGCTTGCGAAATTTTGCGTTTTATGAGAGTTTCTAAGCAATCGAGAACTGAAGATTACCTCCTCGCGGCTTCTTGGGTTACACTTGCACTGCCATGTTTAAAGCAAAGTCAGCATATTTAAAGCAGTCAAACCAAGTCAAACTGAACTCGCAAGCGGGTGCAATGGTTGATTCAGAGGGGAAACATGCGTGAATTTATCATTTAATTCATTTAGAAATAAATCAATTTAGCTCACGCTAAACTACAACAAAGCTCAAACAGCAGCACGGACTGCAGATGCAGGAGCTCGAGGGAAAAAATGATTTTTTAAAAATCCCTTCAAAGGTCTCATGACTGCAGTGATTCTCACTCATAGAGACGCTATCTATCCCTCACACACTCACTCACACACACACACACACACACGTACCACACCTACTCCCACACTGCAGCAGTAAATATCTGAGATCTAAATCCTCTTCACAGCTTTGCCTAATTACTCCCAACAACATGGTAGCTGATTAACTTGTAATTGCTGCTCTGAACGCAGCCTGTCCCTCTCTCCTCGTTAGGGTTATTACTGACTATAATTACCGCTAATGTGCAGAGAGGAACACACACTCAAACACACACGCGCACATAACCTTGCACGTACGCAAACAAGACATGCAGGTGGACGCTGACACGCAAGCACTTGAACGCACGCATTCTCCCTCACAACGCGCTCGTGTACACACCTCGACAGGAGGATACTTATTTTCTTGGAAACTGTGACTGGCACACAAAGCAATAACAGTGAAATTTAGGCAACTAAATTCATTTTCCGCGTGTTGCCTCATTTAAGCAGCGCGACTCACAGCAGCCAAAATCCGGTAATGGTCTTCATATGTCACTTCGTGTCTTGCTGGTGTCCTTTAAACCTCATCGCATGCTATAAATCTGACATTTTTCGTCCCATGAGCCTGTGGGAGAGGCCTGTCACACGGCACTAGTTGAATTCCCAGAAACTTAAAAAACATTTTTAGAGAGTAATAACAAAGGAAGGAGCTCCTCGGATAAATCATTAGACCAAGCCAATCCTTCAACACATAATACAACAAAAATAAGTATGTATTCATGTGTTTATGGCATCAAAAACTCACATTCCTGTTCTTGAACTAATCATCCAAAAACAATCTCTAGCAAACAAACGATTACAAAAATGTATTTTCCGCATTTTTTTGGGGGGGTGGGGGTGGGGTGTTTTAAGTATATCCTGTCATCACGGAGATCATATCCCAAATTGTTTTGATATCCTGCAGGAAATCAGATAAGTAGCGACATATGTTTTGCATTTCCATAAAAGCAACATTTGTAGAATTAACTATCTGCTTGGAAAACCCAAACAGGGAATTTAGAAGCGCTCATCTGTTTATGAACCTCCTCACTGGCCTCCTGTGAACTGCAGAGAGAATGAAAACACAAGTAATCCTGACATTACTTTTATGAACACACATACTGAAACCTACTAGCCTTTTCTGAGGCAGATTCCAGCACTGTTATTCAAGAAAATACAAAAGCGCGGTGCCACCGTTGCTCGCCTTTCTACACTCGCTCTGCGATACAAGGGACGTCTCTTCTCCCCTTCTGCCACCTCTGTTAAAAAAGGCATTCGCATGAATCTAAATCCGGCTCAATCGTAATTCTCCAACTAAACTTGCTGTGGAGAAAGCTACGAGCGCAAAGCTCCTTTTAAGTTCATAATCACTTTCTCCTTTAGCCGGGGATAATGGTACTACTTGTGGGAGATTTAGCCCACGTCCGACTCACTCCCTCTCTCTCTCTCCCGCCCGCCTGCCCACCCGCCCCCTCTGTCTCTCTCCGTTTCCCCCAAACACTATCTCTCTTTCTTCGGACCATTAGTGATATTGCCGGGCCGCAGACCTCTGTGTTAAGTCACTTAATCAAAAGCAATGGGTTGAAAATCTTGTTTGGCCTCTTACGTCTGATTCATTCCTGCAGACAAGAGCGGCAGAGAGACAGAGAGAGGGCCGGGGGGAAATAAATGGAGAGCGAGACAGATAAGTAGAGGGAAGGGAGAGAAAGTAAGCGAGCGAGTGTTGATAGTGAAGTGAGATGGCGAGAGAGGAAGAGGAGAGAGGACATTAGGTGGTGGTACTATGTGTTATCAGCTAAGCAGCAGCAGAAAGGCTATCATTGACTCTTTCACCCTCTGGGGATGAGGAGGCCACTGTTCCTCTAACCACTTCTGACCACCTCTCATCCACACACACACACACACACACACACACACACACACACACACACACACACACACACGCACACACACGCACACACACCGTTTTTCTCTCCAGTTTTTTCTTTCCTTGCTCTTCATCTGACTTCTCCGTCAGTATAATTCATACATTCGCACAAACCCTTTTCCTCTTCTGTGCTCTCGTACAAAAGCAGCAGAGCACACGCCTTCCAGGTAAAATCTCCCTGAATAGATTTTGAAAATAAGATGACCAAGAAAAGGACGTGGGTTAGTGTTAGGAAAAGATCATGGCATGGCTTCATGCTACTTTAGGACTGCTTTAGGGTTAGGTGACCTTTGTCATCATGCACAACAATTGCTTAAGGTCAGGAATCAACCACAGTCATACTTAAAAGAAGCAAACTTAAAGTATTGGTGGGAAAAGGGAAATGCACAGCGGCCTTTTTCTTAAGCCATTCATCTACCTCAACCTCCTTATTCTGCAGACTCTGGAGATGGAACGGTGACAACAAACTGAATATGTGGACTAGTGAGAAAGCCAGGCAGTGTGAGTGGACCAACAGTGTGCTCCTTGGATTAGGAGAAGAGACAGCGCTATGTCGATGAAGGTCCTCACAAGTACAGAAGCACAAACATTCATTGCGTTTAATGAATGCATTGTGTGTGTATGTGTGTGTGCACAGGGGATGATGGGTGATGGAGGGGCTCTGTGCTCCACAGGGGGGCAAATGGGACATATGGAGCACCAGACCTCTCCTACTGTTGTACTGCAAACACACACACACAAGGATGTGCACGTGCATGCGCGCGCACACACACACACACACGCATGCTGACTTTATTTTCTTTTATTAAATCAAAAGAAGAGAAGTTTATTTCCCCTCCTCAGTGCAGCTGACGGGTTTAAATAATCGAGCATTCGTCTTGTGGAGGAAGTGCGACGTGAGAAGGAGGACACACAAAAGGAAATAGTCCTCATGCACTTGCATTCATCAGTGAATCTATCCATGAAATAAACTTCAGTGATACCACCGCTTATACCATAGAAACAGGGAAATACCAGCGACAGTGAAGATTCAGAATTTCTCAAAAGTCGCATCTACAAAATCTAGAACTTCCATTTCAGCATCAGTCTGATTCCCCCGTGGTTGAGGCCAGACCTTATACCGTTAATGCACAAGCTTTTAGCGTCAATGCACTCTGCGACTTTGTCTTAGTTGTACAAGTTAAATCGGCAAAGCGTCTCTCTCCAAAAGTAGAGACCTGCGCTAAGCTGAAGATCTGTAAGATGGTTTAAAAGTCATAAGTGAATTGAATTTTCTTAATTATGGTAAAAGTCAAAAAGTTGGGTATTTTCCTGTGAATTACCCTATAATGCACATCGGGGTCAGAAAGTAATCTCTGAACTCTTAAGACGATCGTCGTTTTCATTTCCTAATTGAGCGAGAGAGATGGATTGAGGGATAGATGGAGAGATGGGCCAGTGGAACTGGTGTGATGCTCTCATCCCTCATCTCTCTGTTAATAGCATGTCATTTCATGTTTCGTCTTTCCCCTCATTTCCCCCCCCCCCCGCCCCTTATGTATGAGTGTTCAAAGTCTCCTGGATTTGGGACATCGCATTGTGGGATAGCGCTGTTAGCGGCCCTACTTAGGCGAGTCAAGCCCCTTTTAAAACACCCCCGAAAAGCGACAGAAAATCCCTCTCAGCCCAAATCTTCTAAAACGCTCCACATGCCTTTCTTTGGGAAATGCAAAGTTAAAGAAAAAAAAAGAAAAAAGAAAAATAAAAAACACAGAATTTAATCTGCTTTTTTGCTTGATGGGGTGAGAGGGAGAAATTGGAGGTATAGAAGAAAAAGAAGGGCTAGAAAAAAATGAAACAATAATTAGATCGCAGACTGTTGACTGTTCCAGACTGTAACGGACTCAGTCGGATCATTCATCACGCACAAATCTTATTTATTTATTGCCCGACATTGACCTTAAGTCTTTAGGTCAACAATTTTGCATAAATAGATTTGTCTGCAGAGCAAGGGGGCACAACAGAGCTGGAGCCTGGAAATATTGATTGAAGAAACCGATAAACTATTTCAGAACTGCAATCGTGCAATTTTGCTAACTTAATTGTCAGATACCTTGATTGAGAAATCACCTTTCACAATTCCTTCCACTATTTTATGCGCTCATGGCTCCTCCAACCCTTATTATCTATATTGATTTCATCTGTTTATCGTGATTTAAAAAATTTTGGAGAATTTTCTGAGAAAAAGTGGGATTTTCTTATGTTCCTGTTCATCTTGGGGAACAAAAAATGAGAGTGCTTATGCTTCCCTTCCCTCCTCTTGTGTGTTTGTGACAAAGCATGTGTTGCTGATCCTCGGGAGGTGTGGATACTTCACATCAAACACGCTCCAGCACCTGTACACACAATCAACCTCCTTCTCGCTGCCACAGGTGTGCTGTAAGAACACGGCGTGTTACGCACACCTCTCAGACCTTTAAGAGCACACGAGTCAATTAACAGGGAGACGCATGCACACGTTGAAACGCGCTCAAACCCACCCATCCACCTACCAACCAATCACCCCATACACAGATTACAGCACACACGTACACAAACGAGCGCGCGCACACACACTCAAAGTTGAGATTCAATCCTGCTGCAGATGCTTCTCAATTCAATTAAGACACACTGAAATAACTTCTTTTGATCTCAGTATTGGATATCAGGCACACACACCTGAGGCTAGCGGCACTAGTGGCCGCAGCCTTTAGGAGCATTGTGTCGCAGACAATGCTAACATCATCTGGCTAGAGGTAACAACAGTTTTCAGGCAATAGTGATATTTTCAAAGCTACAACAGAAGAGTATGTAGTGAATTCAATTATGTAGCTTTGTGTGTGTGTGTGTGTGTGTGCGCGCGCCATGTGTATGCCGGTGTTTTCATGCACATGGTAAGTGTATACATGTGTGTTGCCTATGTGTATGCAAGTGCTGTTTCCGTTTGATAATGAGCTTTCGCCATGTTTCAGAATTCATATAGCAATATTGTTAGCACGCCCTATAGTGGGGTCCTGTTCTATTATAAGATTAAGAACTGTAAGTGCATTTAAAGGTGTGATACTTTTGTCTTCTGTCTTCTTTTTTGTACTGAAAAAAACATATAAGTCTAGAGTAAGAGGTGTCTTTTCTCAGGTAGATGCAGTAAAATGCATTCATGCAGTTCAGTTCGACTGACATCATCCGATTACAAGCAAATCAGGGTTTCGAGGAAAGTCAGTTGAAGTCAGCAGCAGCTTGTTTATCAAGAAGAGTTTTGGCAGTCTCTGCTTCTCCTTGTCTTTTAGCGTAATGCAAACTGACGACACAAAATGGCTCTCAATCTTGTTCCTCTTCTTTAAGAGATGGAGAGGAGGGGAAGAGAGTCCTGATGAGTGACTGGGAGGAACCGAGTGGGCTCTCACTGTCTTTGCACTTGTGTGTGTGTGTGAGAGAAAGAGTATGTGAACATGCAAGTTTGAGACTTTTAGAGAGGAATAGAAATGTTGAGAGAGGAAAGTTTAACCCGGTTTGACATGCAAATACCCTGATCAGGGACCATTTCACCCATGTAACACTCACACACACTGCTACTCAGGGTGGGAATCTTTGGGAATCGCACCTTTCAATTTAATTCTTGCGTCAGTATTTGAATCAGGATCAATCGTCCTTCTTATGAAACATAAGTTAATGTTTAAAAATGCGTCGAAGATTTTCAAGCATGTGGCATCTTGTACGTATCTTAAATGTAGAAGGAGTGATGGGAAAGTTTTACCCATTTTCCATGATGGACATGCAGCATTTTGAAATGAAATCCCAGATATAATCAAATAATTTGAAAGAAAAATATAGATATTTACAAGAATGAGCAAAAAAGCACACATTACTATTAATCCTTCTTGTAATCTTTTCATCATGTATTTGATTTTATCTATTTATACTGGTGATGAAAGTTTGCACCAGGAGGAGCGAGAGCGCCTTGGTCTCGGCAGATGGAAGTCAGGGTGTCTCGTTGGCAGGGAAATGACATTTTTGATTGTAGCCTCTGTTTTGTGTCTCTCTACATGAATACACAGCGCCGGATTTTGCATATGTAAGGTTAAAGTGGCGAAGCTCATCCCGCTGTATTCAATCCTTAAAAAAGACATTTCCTCTTTTCCCCGGAGGCTGTGTGTGGGGGGTAGGTTGAGGTAATAGATGGGAAAGGGGGGGGGGGCATATGGGGGCAAAATGGCATATGTGTGTATCTGTGCATGTATATGTGCACACTAAAGCATGTGCATGCTAAATCATTTGTGTGCATATGTGTGTGCATTGCTCCCTGTTCATCTGAATGGGGATTCATTGGGCAGCCATTTGAAAATTAAATGCTTTTGGTCAGGTAGATTGCTTTACGTCTCTGTCATGTTGCTGTGAATGGGATGCAGCCTTTGATGGATATGAGGACTGACAGGAGAGCCCCCCTACATACACACACACACACACACCACTTTATTCATCCTCACCCTCATTCCCTCCATCACTCTCTCCTCCAGCTCCACTCCTTTACCTCGTGTCTTTTGTCCCTCCACAGTGTGCATGTCCATCTTTTTTTTTTTAGATGATTTTAGGGTACTGAAAACAAAAATGCAACGAATGAACAAAACACCACATGTTCTGGATGTCGACAGACTGTAGACAGACTCTAGTTTGTTCTTAATTTGTCAGTTGTCCAAAATTCATTTTTTAAAATATTTTCTTTGTTTCTTCCTTTTTTGTCTCCTTTCATTAATTTTCAGTCTGTTTCAATGACTTTGCCTCTACTAAAATCAAGTTTCCACAAAGTTTCAAGCCTTACTCCCTCATTGAGACATATGCTCGACGCACACACGCACACACACACACACTGCTTAGTCCGGAACTACCGGCACTACTGTAGTAAGAGATCTACAGATGGTCTTCTCAAATATCCTGCACACATTTCCTTTCCCAAAAACAACTTATACGGAGTTGGTTTAAGGACAATATGCAATACTTCCAGACATAAGCATTTGCTTGTGTGTGTGTGTGTGTGTGTGTGTGTGTGTGTGTGTGTGTCAGTTATAACTAAACACAATCAGTCCTGTCAGTCTGTGAATTTCCTGCTTGGTGACAGTCTGCATCTGCCTTCTTGGTACACGTCATCTGTCTGCCCTGCACGCACACGCAGAGACGCACACAAATACACACACGCACGCCTTCATTTCCTACAAGAAATATCATTCTTAACTGTGGGGAAACTGATCTCAGAGCTACGTTGAGGACATCACTTCATTCTCTGATGGTGCATGAGGCTTCAGAGCACTGCGGCTGATGACGAGTGTTGCTAAACTCACACTAGTTTATCTTAACAGCTATATTTGGAGTCTTCACAAGCTGTTCTTTGGGTACCTATTATGTTCATGCGCTATGTTATCCACACTTATAAAAGTCCAAGTCACTAAAAATTAACATCCTATAGCACCTACACAGTTAGATTTGGTCCCATCTGGTGTGTTTACTGTGCGTCCTTTTGTATAAAGGTGAAGTGTGCTCAACTTTCTCAGATCTCTGAGTTACTAAGATCTCTATCTATATGATACGAACAATCTAATTCTGATATAAATGATGAAACATGCTTCCCATGTTTACCAACCCCTTTGGTTCTCCTGAAGTCTCAATTCACCCTTCACAGTTTCCCACCTGAAATGTTAAAATTTCAACATGTACCCATCCACTATATTTATTAGAAATAAAATCACAGCTGTTTATCATCCTGTTTTTTAAATGACATACTTATTGCACACACAAACACAAGCAGACAGTGACAAAGAGAGAATCACTTGTTGACATCGAGAAATGCACCGCTGGTGTAAACAACCAGGCTACCGCTTGCACGAGAACTGACATATGGTGGCATTTCCTGTGCTATCTGTCTGAACCCGTCCTAATGCTGCTCAGGTGCCCAACAAAGACATTTTATCAATGAAATTGGTATGTAACTCTAAAATATTTGCTTTCAGGCTGCACTCACCAGCACAAGCCTGCAGAAAAGTATTGTATTTTGTCATAAAACTCTATTTGAGTTCCTGTCACACACTCTCTCTCTATGGCTCCACATCTATCTGTACCTTTAGTTGTGCATTTCTGTGTATCAGTGTGCACGTTGCACCGCGTCTCATTCGCCTCAGATGCGAGGACTTCTCACTCGTTGAGCAGATGAAAGCCACTGAGAGGTAATGGTGGCTCTGCTGAGACGAGCCAGCCAATCTGCAGCTCACCAAAATACATTTCACTCAAACACGCACACACACACACACACACACACACACACACACACACACACAAACATCTACCAAATACATTTGCATCTGGAGTGCTGTGGCAGCTAGCTAGCTAGTGAGACAATTCGAGTTACCATTCAAATGGAGGCAGCGTTTGTGCGAGCCCTGGAGAGAGAAAAAAAAGGAGAAAGAGGTTTTTTAGGAATATGCAAATACTGCTCTGCATGGGAAATCTATCTTGAAATGAGCTTTCTATTTGGGGAGCTTAAATCAAGAATCACTTTGGTACACTGATGTGAATTGAATACATTTTGCTTGTCCTGATGTTTACATGTATAACCTGGCCGTCGGGGCTTAAAGAGAGAGAAATAAAGGGAAAGCAAACCTGCACGGAGCAAGACTTAAATGTGGCCCCTGCTTTCAGTCTTGATGCTAAGCTAAGCTAACCACTTGTTTAAATTCACATTTAATAGGCAGGCACATTTAATAGGCAGGCATGACAGTGGTATGGATCTTCTCACCTAACTCTGAGTAAGAGAGCAAATGTGCATCCTTTCTATTTGTCTTTCCACAAATTTCAAAACTTAACTAAACAATCGGTTCACATGTGACCACAACCACATGTGCAGGTGCTGCAGACTGAAGCACTTTGGCCACTTTAACTTCCCACTTTACAACAACACTAATGTAACAGTGCTGGCATGGATTTGGACAAACACTTGAGACCCTCGCTGTGGACCAGATGGACAACGAGAGACTTGGGAATGTTGTGGAGCGCAGCTCTGAACAACCTCATCTGCACAAACACCAATGTGAATTTAAAACATAGTTAAAATGTCATCTGGAATATGAGATATTTTTAAATTCTCCGCTGTAAGCTCATTCTGAATCAACATGATACTTAGCACTATAATTCTGTCACACTGCTCTGTTTCCAGAGAGAAAGTTATTACAATGATTTGTTCATGGCGGAGCCCTCCACAGTTGCCTGTATTGATGTAGTCTGACTGTGGATGTGTGTGTGTGTGTGTGTGTGTGTATGCGTGGATCTGAGACATTAATGTATACAGTACTTGTACTCTTGCATGTACACAGTCTGGTTTGTCCATATGTTAATGATTGGGTACAACAAGACATGTGCATTCATGTATTCATGTACATGTGTGTCTGTGTGTGTGTGAGTGTGTGTCTTCATTCTGTACTAAATGGATCATAAAGCACACCTAAAAGGCTGACAGGGTCGATGGAAAGGGGCGACAGCCCTCTGTGTAAAACTTACAGCTCTCAGATAAACTACTGGAGAGAGGAGAGAGTGTGAGACAACACGGCGCAGTAGATCACATGCAGATGCGTTCACCATAACACCACTCTATCCCTCCAATCCCTCATCGTAAAAGTTACTTATGACTGTTTTTAATTCTCCCCGCTGTGAAAAGACCCCGGCCGACAGTTAACTAACTAATGGCGTCAAGGAGCAGGACAGAGATTAGCCTGATCCGATGGAACGATCCCGAGATGAGACCAAGCAGCAGCATTGTAAAACAGCACCACTGGAGTGTTATGTACCGGGTGAGAAAAGAAGTCAAAATGCAACTGAAGGAAGGAAAGAAAGGGAAATTTGAAGCTTTTAGAATACATTTGTGCTGCGATGTTTCCATCACGCTGCTGCAACTTTCTCTTTGTCAGGGCTGCTAACAGGCACATATCGTCTCCAAAAAAGTGCCTCACACACTTCTGTCGTTGTGTGTTGGGTTTTCAAGCAAAGCAAGACTAGACAGAAAGCGGGAGTACCAGAGGACAGGGTGCAGAAAAAGACAGAGGGATGTAGAAGTAAGCACATGGATGAAAGGAGTGGAAAAAAAAAAAAGAAGAATGAAAAAGAAGACTCGAGTGCCAGCTTCCTATTTAGATGATGATTAAAATTCATAGGCTCCCCACCTCTAACATCCCTTTACCCCCTCCATCCAACCCCCCCATCCATCCATCCATCCACCCCCCCTCCCCCTTTGATGCTGAAGCAATCTTGCAGCAGTCACAGCCTTCTCTCCCAGCAAAATTAATTTGACAGGTTTGCATTAAGGCACCTGATCAATACCCACTTAAAGCCGTGAGGGCTAAAGCCAAGAAAAATAACGCACCGGCCTCCCCTCCTCTCCCTCTGTACCAGATGAGAAAAAATGAATCTTGGACACTTTTTTCACCCCTCCTCATTCGCTCGGCGGTCCTAAGCCCCGCTCTCTATCAGACGGACACACACGCGCGCACACAAACACTCACGTAGGCACATGAAAACACACAAATGAACACAGACGGACATATACATGCAGCTCCAAGCTTCTCTATCACCAGCCTGACCTCCTGCCATTGATCGGCAGCCGTTAAGTTGACAGAGGGCCTGGGAGGTGTATGTGTGTGTGTGTATTGTGTGTGCCCGCTTTGTGAATTTCACTGGGCACTTAACCAGGGAACGATCAACTATACAACCTTGATAAAGTCAAGACTGTGTGTTTGTGATAGAGAGGCCGAAAAGAGAATAATTTGTGTCGAGCTGAAATGAAAGACGGAGTCTGAGTTTGACACAACCTCACAGGCTGTGCATCTAAAGGAGCAGAGGAGGACACAGAAATATGAAAAACAGGGTCAACAACAGATAAACCAAGAACATTTAACAATCAGTGGTTCCATGTGTGAGTAGTTAAATGAGTTAACAGCTGCTGCATTCACTTACAGCTTGTTCCCAGCGCTCTCTTATGGCTGACAGTTCTGTTGGCAGCAGAGAATCGAACAAACCTTTAATTTCTCTTGGTCCTTAAAAATAAATAAATTTCATTTGTCATTAAGTAATCGCAGCCAAGCGTGATACTATCACCTGTTACCAATGAGCCTGTCTACCTGTGGAATCTTCCAAACAGGTGTTTTTGGAGCATTCCACAACTTTCCCAGTCTTTAGTTGCTCCTGTCCCAACTTGTTTGAAACAGATCGTATTCAGAATAAGCAGATATTTATAAAAAAATCAATGAAGTTGATGAGGTGATGAGGTAAAGCATTAAATATAATGTGCTTATTTTTTGATATGTAACATTTAAACTCACTGGATTTCTCTGTCACGTTGGCTGCCATATTTTGTTTTCTGCCTGTCATGTCCTTCCATGGAGGTTTAACCAATAAAAGGTGGATGAGAAATCTGCTAAAATACAAGGTAGCCCTAAAATGAATTTCTACAAATGTTTGCTGAATGAGTGAAATTAAATTTACTGGAGTTACTACTATTTTTAAAGACAACTGGATGAGAAAAACCACAGCAGTGTCTTTGATATAGTGTTTGTGTGAAGAAAAAAGTGAGTTTTCTAGTTAATTGTAGTTTTCTCTTATATTTTACTAGAAACTGATATTAAAAACATGTACTTTGTAGTTTAAAAAATGAAATTAAAACCTACAATATGTTTTCAATATTTATTCTAAACAGGAACCAACAACAGGGGTCAAGGCAAAGTTAACATTTTGAGACAATTGACGCAGCCTCAGTGCTGGGACAAGAGCTACACTCCTCCACTTATCCCTGCGTTCCTCCTCATCCATCCGTCACTGAGTCTTCCAGGGCTATCCCATCTCATCCAGGCAGAAATCAATACCTGGCCCCTGAGACAGGCCCTCAATAAACAGTGGAGGGAGAAACATGGGCCAGCCTCCAGAGCTAAAGCTCCCCCCTCACCTCCCGTTCTCTGCACAACACAAAGTAAATGAACTCACTACTTTTCCTCTAACTTCATCCAACCAACAGCGGAGACCTCCATCCGATGTTTCAGCCCTCAAGGTCGCAGTGATGTTTCAATCCCAGCCATGATTCACTCAAATGGACACCCTCACACTCGTGTAAGAGTTTGCGGGCTGATGGGTGCAGGTATGAATGTGTGTGCGCGTGGTTACAAGGATGGGATCGATGCACAGGCATCGAAATGCGCACGCAAGAAATAAATGTTCTCCTTCTCATTTGCAGAGGTTTTCTTCTACCCGATTCTTGCAAAAAAAAAAAAAAAAAAAACCCTAAAATCTAATTGACTGATATAAAGTAGTGCTGAAACAATTGATTTGTCAATCAACTGTGTTAGATACATCAGAGCTGGGCTGCAGCCTCCTGTACGCCTGCAGGAGGTGAATGTTTGATACTGAAACAATAGGTTATGAGACACAAAACAAGACCAGTACATGAAACTGGGATCACTGGATCCATATGTTTGTAGATCCCGATGCTACAAAATAACAAGAAAACTGAGATGGAGGATATCACTGAATGGGATGTGGCTTCTTGCAGCAGCAGCTACAACAGAGCAGCTAACTTCAGCGAGACTGACGAACACTATACAAACGCTCCTCCAGTGACTGTTCATGTTCCTTTTGCTCCGCAGATGAAGAGCTGGGGAGGCCTGAGACTGGCCTGAGATTGAGCCTAGAGAGGGTTTCTGCTCCCGTCTCATGTTCCAGTCGGCCTCACCAGGCCACCCCCATGTGCTTTCATGCACTGCGGACACAGCCAGTCCACAGCTAAGAGACTCTTAGCTACCAAGAGTTAGCTGATAAGACCCAGTGAAAGCTATGTATCATGCATGTTTCTGGTGTACTTTTGCAAATCCAAATTAGCAGTGAACAGAGAAAATACACTTCAGGAGCTAAACCTACTGCCTCACTTAACGTGGACCCCAAACTAAGAAGACGTTGTGTTAGCACTCCATAGCCGCTGTGTTTTGGGCCTATAAGAACTAGCGCTCATTTCACAAAATTTCAATCACTCCACCGCTTCTTCACCAAATGCTTTACTATTGAACCTTTCATCTTTGGGACGTTGGGAGACTTAAATGCTCCCAAATAGCTTTGCGTTAAATCAGACTTGTATATTTCCCCATCCACTAACAGGGTGCGCTCCAGGGAAAGCGAGAAACACGATAAGAAACTGCTTTGTTTTGCCGCTGAACTTTAAAAAGATTCTTGAGCTGCTTGTCAAGGATATTACCCAGAATCTTCTCACTTACTTGGCTCAGTGCCTTACGCGATCGCTCGTGTGAGTGTATGTGTGTTTCCTCTCTTCCTTACTTGATAGTTTGTTCGTCTGTGAATTACTATACATGTGCCTGCGTATGCTTTCCCCTGCTCTTTCCTCTCCTTTAGTTGAGAGCGGGAGTTGAAAAAGAAAAGACAGCGGTGGGATTTTGCTTGATTTTACGAGCCGGGCCCCGTGCACGCTGAGCTGCCACGATGCAATTTCACCGCCGCGTTGCCACTTTCAGGCCTATTCATCCCTCCCTGCTGAGCCCCATTAGAGAAGACGGGCAGGTGAACAAGTGCACATGGAAAACAAGTTCCTCTAGGCGCTGCGGAAGCACCAGCCTTCCCCCCCCGAACCCTTCGCCTCCACCTACACACACACACACTCGCACAGAGCACGGTCCTCCTTAGCCAGATGTAGATTGGAACAGACATCAATAAATAATTTAGAGGTCTTGAGACTTTTAAGTAGGAATCTATGCAGTGTGAAACGGCGTTTAATCGAGTAACTTCTGATGCCATATCAATCAAAGCAGGTTAAAAGCTGCTAACGTCGGCAGAAAAAAGAAGAAGCGGGAGTCTTTTTCCTTTTACCTTCTCTCTCATTCTCTCTGTCTTCACCACTTTTTTTGTCCTGTTGATGGGACATTAGGTGACATTTGTATTCATCAATTGACCCAGATCCACCAGGTCAACAGAGAGAAAGAGGCAAAAAATCCCTGTGGTGCAATGCAGCTCATGCTAATGCAACAGAAAAACAGGCTGATCAAGAGGCAACGTGTTTGGGGGGGAAAATGCATTTGAAGATGGGTTTCAAATAAGCCTCTCGACTTAACTCAGCAGACACTTGAACAGAGCCAATTTTTTGATAAGGGAAGAAAATGTAATGAAATGTCAGAAAACGTTTCTACTACTAATTCTCACAGGTACGAGGATGCACTGATATGATAAAACACAAAAGAGGCCTGTATGCAAAATGAGCAGCATCAGACTTGGGCACAGATGGAGTGATTTGAGCAATATTTCCCCATTTTTCGCCGCTTCGTGCTGCACCTCGCATATTTGCTGTTCATTTCACGATTCACATATTCAAATGTTTTACATTTTGATAGCAATAACTCCCTTGATAGATCAAAGCTTGCTCCTCCAAGACAAAAAAAAAGCATAAACAAATTGTGTGCCATATATATTATGTGTATATATTTTTATCAGTTGCTTTACCACAGCTGAGCAATTTGCCTGCAAGAACACAGTTGTCAAATTATAATAATGTTGGAGGCAGACAAGCAGATGTACTGTACATGCACACACAAATGAAGGTGCGTTTGAGATCAAGCACACACACACACACACTCACACACACACAATGCTCAATTCCCTGGTGTCATCAGCAGATGTGTACATACCCTCGTCTCAATACAATACAGATGAGCTAATAGCCTCAGAGGCTCCCAGCCTGCCTCTGATCTCCATAATATCCCTACGCACACTGAGGGGGTGGGGAGGGTGGGGTGGTGGGTGGGTGGGGTGGTCGGGGGGAGTGTTGCTGTACCTGCACAAATCCCATAATATCTTCATACCTGCTTGTCTGTGGGGAATCAAATAGACCTGGTTTACATTCAGCAACATTCAGAGGACAAATATGATCACTTAGAGACACATTGAGAGACACACACGTATGTGCATGGGCAAGTACACATATGCATGCATACACACAAACAAACACACATACACACATACACACACACACACACACACACAAACACACACACACACACAAATGTAATATTATATAGATCCAACTGTTTTAGCACTATTACAGGTTTAAAAGCTCACATGCACAAACACACACCTGCATTTCTTAG
The DNA here is from genome assembly GCF_051107435.1 of Chaetodon auriga. Lineage (NCBI taxonomy): Eukaryota > Metazoa > Chordata > Actinopteri > Chaetodontiformes > Chaetodontidae > Chaetodon > Chaetodon auriga. The sequence continues at coordinate 8,885,116 of NC_135092.1, forward strand.
TATTTGTCTATCTTTAAATGTAGGCATTTAGCTCGTTGAGGACAGAGACTATTTAAAAGCATCAATAACGACATCACAGCAGTGATAGCAACAGTGACAATGTCCTGGATGTTGTGACTGCAGTTCTTTATGTCGCTGCTTGACTGTGAGTGAGAGCAGAGGTTACAGAGGAGGGAGCCATACTGTGAAGTATTTCCATGTGAAGTGACATCCAGTGAGTCAAAAGAATCTGAATTTCATGAACTGCTTCAGTAATTTTCTTATTGAAACTAGCTGAGTGATTGAAGGATTCAGCCTCAACATGCAAACACTTGAAATATCTTGAAACAAGTAAAGTTGCTTTGCAAAGCATCAAAACATAACTGTTCTAATCTAATTTTAAAGATGCATCAGTTGTAATACTCAATATGAGAATATGTCATATTTTTGTACTGTGGGAGTCTGAATGTGTGTACATGTGTGTCTTAGCTCTCTTTACACACCTGTCATCAGGCCTTCCATAGCCAGTAAATAAAAAGCAAAGTGAATTCCACTTCAGTGTGAGGCTTCAAGAGGATCTGAGGGGATCTGATAATCACCACAGGGACTTAAGTGTGTGTTTGTGTCTGTGCATGCATGCACAGACACAGTGTGTGCGTGTGTGTGTGTGTGTGTTCGTGCAGTGTGCTGTTTGATCTCCAGCAGTGAGAAGAGGCACCGCAGGGACACTCCAGCCAGAGGAGCTCAATAACACCTAATTTCACAACACACACTACACATACTACAGAAATGATTTTAGACATGCTAACATGCATGCCTACACACACACACACACACACACACACACACACACACACACACACACACAATAATATACAACCACCAGAGTGCTATCGTCCAGTAATAATTGTGTAATATCCCGTGTGTCATATATAGAGAGCTGATTTTTTAAATCAAACAGTGAATATGAGACCTTGCATTACCGCGCAACAACAAGGACAATTTATCAAGGTAAGAACACAACTGGGGCAGAGTAATGACACAAACATTAAATATATCGCTGCGGAAAATCACATCTAACTTAAACTGTGGACAAAAACAAATAAGCTGACGCTCAGAATACATGATTGCAAATAAATTACAATTCATCTGCATTTACATCTACGAAAGTTTAGCCTCCATCACGGCCGTCTTTGGAGAGCCGTCGGAGATATTGATATTTCTCACAGGTGGACAGTTTTCTTCTGTCGCCCTGAATATTGAACACATTTCAAGTAGAACAGAATAAAAAAAAACTTTAGAGTTACTGCAGGTGTAATAAATATTTAAAAATGTAAAATAAATAAACAAAAAAAAAGAACCCAGGAAGCAATAAATAAAGACCAATATAAGAATATATGTAACAGGAGACAGCTGACAGTCATGACTGAACCAATCAATACACAGTTCCTTTACTTCCCTCTGGCTGCTGTGTAAGAGCCAAAATCTGTCAGTTAACACACACACACACACACACACACACACACACACACACACACCAGCAGATAACATATCCATACACACAGAAGTTCACATGTACACATCTGTGTACACACACACACACACACACACACACACACACACACACACACACACCGTCTGACAGCCAAAGGGCAATAACCTCCTATGAAGCGTTGTGGTTTGGATCAGCAGTATTGACAGCTTTCACATTAGACCTATTGAAATGCATTGTTGTTCCCGACACATACACACATACACACGCGCGCGCACACACACTCCGCAGCTCTCAGGCATGCAACAACAATCAATCTAACGCCACAATCACATTCTTTCCACCTGCTTAAACGGAGAAAAAGAGGCGGGCGGGTCTCGCGACTCTTCGGTGTCACCAAGCTGACCCCCAACCTTGACCTCTGACCCGGAGAGGTCGTGGTCAAGGGTTCAAGACAGGGGAGGGGAGGAGAGGAGAGGGTGAGGATGAGAGAGACCAGGGGGATCGATAGTTATGTCCTGACGGTCACGCCTGCTTCAGGAGCATGAAAGGCATTATAGATCAATTAGGCCTGACATCTATTTAGTTACGTATCTGTTTGCTTCTGGGTGAGAGAAGTTATTTCTGGAAGAAATTAAATAATGCTGTAACATTTAACTGCTTAATTAATTCATTCATGTAAATCATTTTAGCATAATTTCTTTAATCAAATACTTCATGCATAAATTGTAAAACCAATTCAGAGCTGTTTATGGGTCTTATGAGAAACCGAAGAAGGAAAGCAAAGATGCAAAGGAAGAAGACGAAAACAAGGACTGAATCAAGGAGCCAGTAAAAAAAGGAGGGTCGACAGCTTGGTCTGCAAAATGTCAGGGAGAAGAAGAAAAGACCGGTGTGCGGCATAAAGGGCGAGGGAAGGAGGGAAGGAGGGTAGGAGGAAAAGAAGGAAGGCATGCTAATGGTAGTGAAGGATGTGGCAAATGCAGCAACAAAAGGGGAGAAAAGAAAAACTGTTGTGAACTGTTGAGACTAACAAAAGTACTTTAACGTTTTAAATCTCTTTCTCTGAAGCACATTAGTGAACAGGTGTTTTTAAAACTGCCATTTTACTCTAATGGACTCTGAAGTTTTATGGATTCATCTTGTATTCCGTTTTTCTTTGTAGGTCCCATAAATATGCACATTAACTGTCGACTGTTTGCAGCCTAACTGATGTCGACCTTGGGTTTGCACTCCATGGCCCTTTGCCTTCCTCGTGCCTTGTTGTTCGTTGCTGTTACTGTTCGCGTCACTAACATATAGGAACGATCGGAAGCGTACGGCGTGGATAAACTCGATTCATTTATCAGTCATGCTGCTCGCTGTCAGTCACGGTCATGTCGCTGCACTCCCCTCCTCCTCCCCAGAGGCATTTTGTCAACCATCCAAAGACTTATTAGCATAACGCCACCCCCGAAACACACACACCTCAGGACACTCATGAATAAACGAGCCCGCGTAAAGGATTAGAACACAACAGAATTGATTATCACGACACAAGACTAGATCAAGCTGATTACTCAATTATTTGAGATACTTGAGGACAGAGTAGGTGTGTTCATATTGAAAAGATGAGCAGAAAAAAATGGTTTCATCCATAAGTTACCCATCTTGTCCCTATCTACCACACGTCATCCTCAAAGCTTCAAAGTAAAGTTTGATTTTTTTCGACCTGGCTCTTCCTCAGCTTCTGCTCCTGGAAACATGCTCTGATAAATGAGTCCCACTGTGTCTGTGCTCCATCTGCTTAACAACACACACACACACGCACACATATATATATATGTACACACATACACACATCGATGAGGGGTGTCTTATGCCACAATAAAAACATCTCCCCTTCTCTCCTCTGTCTTTCTTTTATTGTATTGTATTATATCCAATTCCCAGAGGACTGTGGGGTAGAAGCCTTCTCCCTCACACTCTCCGCCGGCAGCTCTGCACATCAGTGTGTGTGTGTGTGTGTGTGTGTATGTGTGTGCGCGCATGTGTCATCGTGTTGTCAGAGGGGTAAACGGGGAGTTAAACAGATATATCCAAGCGTAAAATCTAAAAAGGCTCCCCGGCGGGCGCCGGAGGGGGTTGTTGGGAATCAAGCACATATCAATTGAGAAGCACAGAGAGACCAAGTACTGTTGAGAAGAAGAGGGGAAAAGAAATGGAGACAGTGCCCCTCATACGGTGAATTCTGCTCCTCTGACAACTAGAAATGACGGACGTTTTCTTTCTCCTTTTCCCATTTTCCACCTGCGCCTCTTTTCTTCTCCTCTTCTTTCCCCGGCTTACTTCCTTGGTCTCTTCACACTTCTGTACTCTTCACCTTCCTCACTCTTCCACTCCAGTTATTTTCCTTAATTTGCTTTCCCTGAAGATGTAAAGCAGAATTTGCAGCACAGAGAACTGATGGTGAAACAGAGATTTTTCTCTTTTTCTTCTCCCTGTGTGTTTTGTGCACACTGGTAAGTTCACCGAACACAGAGAAACATGCAGGCTTACGCAATATGACGGAGGGCATTTAGCAGAATGGCATGCATTGTGTATTTTGTGCATAAAAAAGGAATATGCAGCTATGACACAGGTACACACACACACACACACACACACACACACACACACACACACACACACACACACACACACAGCCCAGCACTGTGCGGTGTAATGCTCTACTTGATTATCTCATTGTTGTCTGTAAGTACAAGACCAGATTGAATCAGCCTGTGCTCCATTGTCTCTTTGCAGCTGGTGTGTGTTTGTGTGTGTGTGTGTGTGTGTGTGTGTGTGTGTGTGTGTAGGGCTGGTAATGAATGGCCAATCTAGTCTATCTAGAGAAAACCCTCTCATCACAGCGCTCCCATAATTACTAGCTCTCTGTGAAAACTGCGCACTGCTTTATTACTTTACAATGCAGTGCAGTGAAAGCTCAGGACTGAGGGGGATGAGATAAACACACAAAGTGTCCATTTTATATTTCAGTCATTTACTGCAGCTGATCTTCGCAGCCAGTGAAAGTTGAGTGATTTACAATGAGCGCACACCCTCGGTGCTGGGACCATCGACATAAACGAATGGTGTCGGCACATAGACTCTTTAAAAAACTGTATGTATGATGCCTCCACCATTGAAAAGCTATTCATTCTTAACATTTGGCCAGCATTAGATTATGCAGGTTTACTTTCCTTCATTACAGCAATGACTGCAGCACAAAAGGTGAAAACCAGCCGCTTGTATATATTTTTTCTATTCAACTCATAAATAAAATTCTGATTAATGTGAAGGTGTTTGTCTCGGCTTAATGGCTGAGCTTAAAAAACCTCTACAAACAGCTGTTTTTTTGGAATTGAAACATGTAAACTGTATTACCCACAGCAGTCCTGTGACTACAACATCTTATTATGTAGCTTTCTGTGTGTTCCAAGTACTCCTGCATCCTGAGTCCTCCCTCCTGCTGGGAGCCATCAGACCAAGGGACCAGCCCGAGGCATCTGGGAACCATGAAAGGAGGCAGAGGAGACGGAGTGAGAAACAGAGGGTTGGAGACACAGAGAAAAAGAGGATCGGAAAAAAAGAGAGTGAATAAGGGATGTCCAAGTTGTGGAACAGACACTTAATAAAAAAAATAAAAAAAAAAGCAAAAGGAGACAAAAAGGTGGTGTGAAAGCTGAGTTTGGCCCCTGAGGCCTACAGGCCTCTCCTTCACACTCACCATATCCCCACCCTCCATCACCCTCAGACCTGCTGTAAATCATGTGTGCTGAATTAACAGCATGTGACGTGGTCCTGTGTGAGACAGGTGAGCCATGGTAATGCAGAAAATGTCTCAGAAAAAGTAACATTCATTATTGTGCTGCAATTCTGTCGAACAGTGTTTTTGTTTGTTTGTCTGTCTGTACATTTTAATTCCAGACATTTTAAGTGAAGTAAGAATGCTAGAGATATTTCCATCTTTACCACTGAAACAGGCTGCTTGTTCGCTCAGATGATATTAATAAAAATTACATTTTGACTTAAAAATTAAGTTGAAAATCATATTTGAGAAGAATCAGTTATTAATGTATACGGTTGTAAATCAGTTTAAACCGATCTGCTCCTTTCAGAAAATCCACATATTTGGGGGGAAAAGCCTGTAAAAAAACCCTAAAAACTAAAAAATAACAAGCCTATCCAGGATCAGTCTATTAGGGGCCGCTGAGGTGCACTGATATGGCTGTAATACTAGTGATTAGTAGAAACTCAGTCGGCCACAGAAGATGACAAATGGCACATGAGACAGAGCATGATTAGAAGCGTTTATATGGGCAGAGACAGTATCAGCACAGAGTATGATGGATGACGCCTGGAGCACAGTCAGAGCTGGCTCATAATTAGACCTTGATGGCATTAGTTGCATTTCCTAGTGGGTATGTCACGATAAATGTGCCAGAGTTGTTAAAAAGGGACACCTTGACATTTTGAATTTGTGCCGGTTGTTTTTATTCTGCAGGCGATTGTCACAGCGCGGGACGAAAAGGCTGGTTACAATTATGAATGATTATTACAGAAATTAATGCGTCTTTTATCAAATCACTAATAGACCTCTTCTTCTATGTATGTCACCCTGCTTCCCTTTAGAAATATGACGGAAAAAAAAAAAGCCTTGGGTTCACAGATGAACACTCGCCTGTGCTGCTGTAAAGGGCACCACTGCACAGGTGATCGTCATCTGACCTCTCAATGTGTCTGTGTGAGCTGAGGTAATTATTAAGAGAGGTTACACTGTGTGAAGGTAAGGTAACAGAGTGGAAGGTAATAGTATGTATGTGAGGTGGCTCGGGTGATGTGTTTTCGGGTGTGTGTTTCACCTGTCTGGCCGTGTACCTGAGAAGCAAGTGAAAGTCAACTTGCTCACACTACAATCGCAATGTGACCAAGCTGACTTTGAACACATCTAGTTCATGATAATCAGCTAACGACAGCTGTCTGTTAGACTCGGCTGTGCTGCCTCTCGTTCTCCCAGACATCTCAAATCTGTCACCCTGCACAGGCCTGCATGGGATGTTAAAGAGGGAAGAGCAAATGATGACAAGGGAACCTCCAGACAGCCAATAACCACAACACTGCCAGTATTTCTAACTGCAAAAAGTGATAGAATTACTTAACAAGAGTAGTTCTTATTGAAGTAGCAGTAGTAGTGATAGTAGTACTAACAGCTGTACAGAAGTAACAGTGATAGCAGCACTCCTGGTAACATTAGAAGAAAACTCTAGTAGTACCAGAGCAGCAGAATTACAGTAGGAGCAGTATTGTGTGTGTGTGTGTGTTATTTGTTTGTATTAAAGTGATACTGAAGGAGAGACGGTGTTGTGGTCACATTTCAAACTCATTAGTGCCACTCAAACTCTCCCCTGTGTCTGTGTTTACTCTCTCTCTTCTTCTTCACTTCTCTTCTCTTGGCCAGTGAATCTCTCTCATTCAACCTCACCCACCCACCTTTTCCCACGCGCTCCCACACGAGTACACACCAAACTGTGGTGGAAAACTCAAGTGTCATGAGCCCGTCTAATTTTGTGAGCCCTGCCACACACACACACACACACACACACACACACACACACACACACAGAGGAAGCATCCTATCTGCCCTTGTGAGTCTGGCTGCTGAATTAGTCAGTCATGGCGCTCAGCCCCGGTCAGGCTGGGATCACGTTGCCGGTCTAGTCGTAGCGCAGTCAGGTCAGACAGGTCAAATACCTGTTCAGGTAACACACTGTGACCTGTTACTGTTATTTTACCTCAGCTAACCGACAAAGGCAACTCTCACCTCTCACTACCTGCTGGATCTGAATACCTTGTGTCCACAGTACTTTTTCTTTTAAACAACACAGATAAATGCACCAAAACGGCGTCTTACAGATTTCACCCTCCTCTGCAAAAAACAGAGCATGCTGAATTTTGAATATCTGTATGCTATTTTTTAATAAACAAATTTGTGTTAACTGATAAATAAATCCCTGCAGGCAGATTTGATAATGTAGTGTACTACAAATACATGATTGTGCTGCTGTTGGGCAAGAATCTGATCATCTAATAAGTAACATCTGGTGAGGTTGTGGCCGCCACTGCAAAGAGGCTTTCGACTCACTGAAGCCGAACGCTGTCAACTCATTCAATCACAGAATGGGCTGTATCAAACATGTAGTGTGCGACAAAGACAGAGACTATCATCATGAGAATATGTTATTTGATTATTAACATGATCTCAGATTTTGATCTTTTGCATTAAAACCAGAGCTCAGAGTTGAAATCTCTCTAACTCCTACACGATCAGCGCTTTTGGATGAACGTTTGAGTAATTGTTTTCTTGGTAAAGAGGCTTTATGTTTCATTTCATACTACAACAAATTGACAGGAAGAGGTACTTTGCTTTACTGATTATTTTACTTCTTAATTCTGAAATGAGAAAAAATGATCACCCCGTCATCTGCTGTGTGTGTGTGGCCTTAGAAACCAGAGACAGAGAGACGTGACAAGGAATGGAAAGAGGTGACAAAGAGACTTAAAAGAGAAAGACAGTGAGTCAAGTGTGCCACAGTTTACACTTGATGTGGTACAGTAAAGTGTGTGTGTGTGTGTGTGTGTGTGTGTGTGTGTGTGTGTGTGTGCGCGCGTGTGTGACCTCTCAAGACCAATGACAAACACCCTCACGTGGTAATTAATTTGGTGGCTTCTGATTGCCAGGGTTGCTTACTGGTTATAGAAGCCAGATCAGGGGTGTCACCTACCAGATTGACTCTGCAAGGTTACATGCAAAACACACACACACAACACACACAAACAACACACACGTGAACACTCCCCATCTGACAGAGAGGAGTGGAAATTAGAGAGAGAAGGAAAGAAACAGACATACGGGAATGGTGAGAGAGAGAGAGAGAGAGAGAGAGAGAGAGAGAGAGAGAGAGAGAGAGAGAGAGAGGGAAAGGCCTCGGTTCACTCTCTTCCTCCCTGTCTCAGTCACACACACACACACACAGATGTGGGCTGAGTGACAGGGCCTTATTGCAGGTGTAAATTGAGACTGTGAGGTGTGTGTGTTGTTCATTAAAGCAGAGTGAATCTCTATTGGTTTTCATTAAGGGGCCTGACCACACCGACTAGATGGTTAATCTAGACAGCTACGCTCCTCCGCTCACCCCCGTCTCTATTTCTCTCTCTCGCAAACCCACATAAATGAACACACACTTTAAACATATCCTCCTGCACACGCACGCACACACAAAACCAGATTCTTATTTATTAAGCAGAGGTGACAGGTACTGAATAAGTTGTTTTCTGGAACAGTGTGTGTGTGTGTGTGTGTGTGTGTGTGTGTGTCTGAGTGTTTGTCTAGAAATGTTTATGAGAGTGTGTGTGTGTGCGTCTACTGTACAGGGGTTTCTCTGTAATAATATCATTAGCATATCAACAGCATTTATATGTGCATGTCCACATTTGTTTGTGTACCACTGTCGATCCATTACGCGGAATTGCGTGGAATTTTCTCCGCATAGATGTGTCCGCGTGTGCGTCTGTGTGTGTAGGAGGACAATTGGCGTCTGTGGTTATGAGTTAAGTCTAATTTCCAGGAGGCCTGTCCTGCCTAAACAGAGCTGACACAGTGCTGCTCTGACCAGTTATCTGTCACTGGGAATTAGACACTAACACACACACTGAGAGATGAGCTTGGGAACACACACACACATATACACACACACACACACACACACACACACACACACACACAGATTACTGTTTTTCTCTTTCTGCCTTACATATGTGTACATACAAAGATGTACTCCACCTGAGCAAACGCGTGTGGACACCCAAACACTGCACAGCTGAACATCTCTCTACACACCTGAGGGAATGGATATGCTGCCACATGATCATGGATTGGTCAGCCTCCTATGGTGTGGAGATTGTTGATAGTGAACACAATATCAAGCAAGTTCAAGAAAGTAATCATCATCATATCGACTGCACCGCACACCTGAGTACTTTAGGGTTTTCCCCCCAGAGTATTTCTACACTTCCCAGTTCATAAGGTGCAACACCTCACAGCAGATCACTAAAGTAGAAGTAAAGACTCAGCTCAAATGGACACAGAGGATAATTTAACATGTCTGGGGGGGGGGGTGTGTGGGAACTGTGGAGTGTTTACAAGTGTCTAGTCTTGTCAGTTGTGCACCAGGAAATACAGCTTGTCTTATCTTTCCATCTCACTATTCCCTCTTTCATTCCCTGCCTCACACACAGGGGACCTTTTAAAAAAGTATGTAAGGTTTATGGAGTGTTCACAAGTATCCGGCAGTGCAGATGGGATCGTGGTAATACAGCGTCTGATCTCGCTGTCTCATTATTCTGCTTCAGACACTCGACCTCTTCAAGTGGTCTTGCTGCACTTTTAGCCAAGCCTCAATCCAATCATCTCTATCTATTGTGCGCTTTGAGAGGCCATCCTGTCACTCTCTCTAAGGCTTTGAACATGTGCAGCACCATCCATGTACATCCCGACAATGCTGGAGAATATAAAATTACATCTACAGAAGTCTCGGCCGTGGTCTTTGGACCATGTAAAAATGGGAAAGTGAAGAGTTTCAAAAATAATATGAAAGATATTGAATGTTGTAGAGTGACGCAAAAAAAGGAAAAAAGGAAAAAAAAAAACGAGATTATAGGGATGGCAAGTAAAAGTGGTGGTATTCATTAAAGGACTTCAGAAAGCAATCTTTTAGTCAAAAATCGCTTGTGTAACCTCAACTGAGTGGATATCTCTTGAAATGAAAACCTTTAGTTCAAAGCTTTCATCTTCAGATCCTCTCCGATGTACGGAGCTGCAAGTGCTGTGAGGGAAAATCTGCTTTTGTTGTTTCCATTTCTGACAATATAGCACATGAATTAAATGTGGTTTAGCAGACATGTTTGAGTCTTAACTGTCACAGTTGCTCATCAGCACATGAATTTAAAATCCTTCAGCGGAAATCTAAAATGTGATTCATCTCAATTTCTCAAACTTGTACGTGTCTGACATTCAGGTTTAGAGAAAGTGCAGAGAAGCACGTGAATGAATTGATTTCTGATGCATCTACAAGATTTCACACAACACTCTGTTTGTGCCTGAGTGCTTCAAGGAGCTTTGCATCGATAGGAAGTTACAGGTTAGATGTGCATGATGTATGCTGCTTTTAAATGTGGGTCGTTTCATTTTGAAAAGAAATTCATCAGAGTTTTACCTTTAAATCTAAAGGTATATCCTTTAACCAATCACAGCACAGTGTTCACAGCCCAAACAGTGGGGGGGGGGGAATGACTTGTAAACTGTAGATCACAAGTCTAAGTCCTGCGAGGGCCTTTACGCTCTAGATAAAAACTTCACCTATGTATATAAAATGCAAAAAAAAAAAAAGAAAGAAAAATAAAGAAAACGGTTTATCTTATTTCGTTTGCAGAGTTGAGCTACTGTAGGAACACTGACATAAAACAACACAAAAAGACTGTTCATGCAGGTATTACATGTATTTTCATTTAAAAATACTGCTTCTGTTTTATGAATCAAAGTAACACATTAGACAGAGATTGAACTGGGCTGAGGCTACTCGGAAAGAGGGATTTAGGAGTGAGTGTGTGTGCGCGTGTGTGTATGTGTGTGTGTATTCCCAGGGCCTGGACAGGCTATCAAGCATCTATCCATCCTTTGTAACGATCAATATTTATAAACCCCCGAGGACCTGTGGTATGAAGCATATAAACAAGCAATGGAGTAGCACAGGACAGACCACCAAGCGTGCGTGCACATGCACACGTACACACACACACAAACATATATCTATGAGCAGTAACATATTAAAGTGCACGTGCAATCAAGCACAAATATAAAAAAAGACAGAAAGAGAGAGAGAGGACGGAGGGTGACACAGAATGAGTAAAGAGGTTCAGCAGGTTGTCAATATTTGTCAGAAAATTTCATAATCACATAAACAATATTGTAATCAGTTTCTCAGAATAGCTCCCTGTGTGATTTGGCAATTTATTGTATGTGAAATCAGGTGAAACAATGACTATTGATTATCACTGCAATTCTGCATTTTATTACTGGCTCCATGATGTGGTGGTGCTTGTCGAATACAATATAAACAATCTCAAGAGCTGTTTGCACATGATTACCTATGTTTTTTTATGTCACTTAATAACAATTTAACAGTTGGATGACTGACAAAAGGGTTGCCATTGTGGGGTTCCATTTTTTTTAAGTTTACTTCAGAAAATATAAAAAATTTAAACTGAAATCCAGAGAACACTGAAGTCATTTGTGGCCATCAACAACTTTTTTCTTTAACTTTCACAGTTGACTTTCAGTTCCTGCATTTGTAACTGTGTTTAACCATCAATCCATCACGGTTTTAAATATGTCCTCGCGTGAAAAGGGGTGGGTGGGTGACTTCATGCATGTGTCAGACAACAATGACACTTGAATATGAAAACACTCGTCTGCAAAAACATGCAAAAAGATAACAGAGAGAGAGAGCACATGTACAGGTAAACCAATTTACTGTTCGTGTATGAATGGCGAGGAAGAGCAAGCAAATCTGCAAACCTCCAAAAACAATGACTGCAATGAGTAATTTAAAATTATCAGCAAAAAACAAATAAAGAAAAATATAAAATGTAGCTTCATGTGATGCAACTCTCAGTGACTGCTGGCTGTCTGCAGCTCTGTCTAAACACTTAAACGCACACACACCCAAGCTCAGACATCCCATACTCACCCTGGCATATACACAGTTTCTCTGTCAACTGCGCGATAATCTCACGCACGTGCACGCACACACACACATACTCACAGACACAGAACACCTTTTAATGTGCGTGTTGAGTCATCAGAGCAGGTGGAGGCACGGTGTGTAATTAACACGTCATAATCAATGTGGGGGAGTTTGACACCTCGTAATCACTGTGTGGAGATTAGCACCCATCGCCCCAGGACACACACACACACACATTTGGAGGAAGACATCATAAACAGGCGCAAAACAGCCAAACAAACATGCGCGCGCACACAGGCACAAACAGGACGTCGTGCACAAACACGTAGGCCCCGCATGTGCACCTGGCTGCTCAACCGCTCGGGCTTGCGTACACACCAGGAACACACACATAGCACGCACAGAGGGACGTTTAATATCATTTACATAATGAGGGAGCAGCCACAGTAATAGCTTTTCCTTTCTCTTATTATCATAATTTCACCCTGGGCGCCAAATGACAGAAAAAGAGACGGAGAAAGGGAGAGAGGAACACAGTCGCAGTGTCTCGTCCTTGTTAGCCTGAAACAACTCTGGCTCAAAGTCAAGGCCAACTACCCCTCCGCCGTTCTCTTTCTCTCCGTCTCTGTGTTTGTCTTCACGTCCCTTTGGCTTTTTTTTATTACAGCTGATGATCCTGACATTCACTTGCATACTGGTCAATTATACCAATGTAACAGTATGTTTGAGTACTAGCAGAAAACATTTACTATACGTTAGTATGAGAGCTTTCACCATAGAGCTGGGTGATGTGGTTAAAATCAATATCAAGATTTTAACAGCTGTTGCCCCAATACAGAAGATATACGCACAAATCGCATAATACAGAACAAAAGACATCAAACTGATTGTTTCATATCAGATAAAACCCGTAGCACATGTAATAGAAAACTTCTGAAACTTTTTTAATAGTGCTGCCATAAAAAGACAGTAAAGACAGTGTGACTCCATAAAAAAGTCATTCAATAATAAACTAAGGTTATTAAACCTTGTTAAGGTGATTCATTTCAGGAAAGTGATTTAAGCTAATTTAATTTTCAAATGAAGAACATTTCTGGCTATTACTATATATAAAACCAAACACACACACACACACACACACACACACACACACACACACACACACACACACACATCTTCTAATATCACCGGCAAATTGAGTTAGTGCTGAAATTCGCCAACTGTAATTCAGTGAGTATGGATCGCTGACACATTGATCACAGCCGTATCTATTTTATTGAATGTATTTCTACAGCAATGCAACAAGGTAAGATCATCCCCCAAATACAAAGTGTCCCAGTTCTAAATAACATTTGTGCTTTTTGAAAAAAGTTAGACAATTAAATCAGTCTCCCTGCGTGGAAGTAACACCACTGAATAATGGATTCAAAGAGGAAGAGGACTGGAGATATAATCAAAGGTAAATGGTCACTGTGTTTTCCTGCATGTATATGCTCTACTGGCAAAGTCCTTCCTGCCCGTTTGGCTTCAGACTCTTTCTATCTCGTGTCTTATGTAACTGTACACCGCAAACCCACACACCGCAATCTCAAAACGCAGGTACATTTTTAAAATCAATGTGTGAATGTCCGTGAACTCTATGAAGCCCCGGGAGGAACGAGGGGTCGTGTTCTACTGAAATCTAACGAGTAAAAGACATATCGGACTCCTGTGTCCGCGAGTGTCTGCAGAATGTCATTGATTTCTGACAGAAATAAGATGGAAAAGGCCGTGTTTCATCCGTAAAAGAGGGATCGAGTGTTGGATACTGAAAGGAGAAAAGCAGAGGAAAAGAAGAGGAGGTGGGAGGAAGAAGAGGGAGGAGAGGAGAAGGATGCATCGGTATCACCCATTTGCTCATCTTCTCCCTTTTTATTATCTCCTGCATCTCCTTTATTCTTCTCGTCACTATCAGTCTCATCTCTGGCCTTTTCTCCTCCTTTCCATCACTTTCTCCTTTTGTCAGGTTTTTCCCACTCTATCCTATCCATCCTCTCTTTCTCTTCATCATCTCTCATGGTTTTCTCTTTTCTTATTTCCTCCAATCATCTCCCTAGCTGCCCTTCTCTCTCTATCTCTGTTCCTCCATCTCTTATCTCGGCTTTTTTCCTCTAATCACCAGTCTCAATCTTTCTCTTCTTTTCTCCCTTTACTAACTTTTGCTCTTTTCTTCTTGTCTGTCTTTCCTCTGCTCCTGTTTTTCTGCCTTCCATCCCTTTCATGCTTCCCCTTACACATCGCTTGTTGTCCCTTCTTTTTTATCCTTCATGTATTCCGCCTCCTTCTCTTTCCTCCCTTCTTTCAGAGTTGCTTTCCATGCCTTTCTTCCTACTTCTCTCCCCTTTTCTCCCTTTATACTTCCCTGTTCCGTTCCCTTCCTCTTTCCCTTCCTTTCCCATTTTCACACTTTTTCCCCTCACCTGCTTTTTGCTCCTTCTCTTCCCTTCCCTTCATCTCTTCCACCAATCTCTCACTCATCCTGCTTTCTGCTTTTTTATCTCCTCTCCCTCTTCCTATTATCTCCACCCCTGTCATTACTTTTCTCATTCTTTCAATCCACATCTTAAGTTCTTTCCCCTTCTCTCTCTCTCCTCTCTTCTTCTTCATCATGTCTTCTCATCTTCTTTCCTCCCACCCATCATTTCCCTCCTCCTCTCCTCCTCCCTATTGACAGAACAGACATGCATTTTGCTAAAACATTGGCTAATGAATCATTGATGTTGCTGTTGAGGTTTCAGTGGCGCAGGGGCAGCCGGATGTAAATAAGTGAGGACTAGGTACGGGGTATAGCTAGCTGATATTCAGCCCTCCCTCTGAAACATTGATGAGATATGCTTGTGCGTGTGTGTGTATGTGTATGTGTGTGTGCACTGCAACTGTGAAGGCTATTTAAGAAGGCCAGATATGACAGTTGTTTACAACTGGGGCCAGACACTGGAGAACTAAGGGAGGGCTACAGACAGAAGGGGATGAGGGATGGATGAATGTTACAAAACTGGGGACAAGGGAAGGTAAGGAGGGAGGAGGGAGGAAGTAAGGAAGCAAGAAAGGAAGAAATAAAGGGAGAAAGAGAAAATGGGGGTAGAAAGAGAGCTCTATATAATGTTACTCGTCTAGGGGACAAATACAATGACATAAAGCAGACAGACATGTCAGGATAACAGACAGAGTGATACACACACACACACACACACACACACGCACACGCACACAATACACATGCCCACACTCACTCAAACCTGCTCCCTATGCGACATACACCTAAACAAAGGTTAATACAAGAAGCATGGAAGAAAACATTTGTAAGTTGTACGAGGCGTTAAGTAACTAGAACACAGGAAGGTATTTAAAGGCACTGAAGCTAGAGGGACAACAGTAAACACATAAAACACAAATGTTTTGTTGTCCACTCTCTGAGACATTAAAACCCTTGGAAAACATCCATGTGGCTCTTAGCTCTTAACACAAATGTAGGTTCAAACAAAAGGCACAAAGTACTGTACTAAGATATACTTTTGTAGGGTAGCTGATTAGCTCTAAGAGCTAACCGCCATTGTTATCACATTGTTATCAAACCCACAGTAATTTCTGGCCACTCTGATAATGTAAGTGCCATAGTGTTTGACTAATCTCTGTGTTAGGCGACTGACACCATGCCAAGTAATGGATGATGATCCTAAAATGTCAAACAGCATATCAATGGAAAAACTGTTCACAAAAATGTAAAAGATTCCAATTATGCCTTTGTTACCAATATGATACAACTAGTGAAGTCAAATCAGGCATTGTGCTTTTGACACTTGGCAATGCAGTATTTTCCTTTAAAGAAGTCCTGGGAATCCTTAAAAAATGTCCTCTCTTCTCGACATTTGGCCCTCACAAGTACAGAAATTCCAAAACTCACGCAGACATATGCACACACTCACCCTATCGCAGTCAATCACTGTTCCACACCTTCATTTAAAGCACTTTTCAGCCTCTTAGTTCCTCCCTTCCTCTCTACATTCAGCACCATTAATACAGTCATTTAGTCCACTAATACATCAGTGTGGTCAGTGCTGTTACATTATGTATCAGCTGGGGTCGGTGCATGCTGAACTGTGCTGGTCTCGACTCTAACCACACATTGTAAAGACATTATGTTTTCCCACAGAAAACAACACCAGTGCAACGGTGAGTGATTTAAGAAGACATATGCATAGATGTGCCAGTACATGCTCTGCGCTTGCACACACGCACACACACAGAATTGGGCGTTGAAATTGATGAATGACAGCATGTACAACTGTATAATACACAGAATACCAGTATATACAGTATAACTGTTACACAAGCATTAAATAAATTCAAGTCAATTCATTTGTAAGGAAATCAAAATGGAAGACTATAATGTCTTTTAACTAGAATATTCAGTTCAGATTGAGCTCTTTGAGGCACAAATTCAGTTTATGAAAAGCAAATGAGTGCAGATTGAATGCAAAAGTGCTGACAGCATCAATATTAGAGTAGACAAGACACTTGTCCATTTGGGATTGGACAATTTAAAACACATTGCCTTAACTTCAAACAGCTCATACAAATAATAGAGCCAAGGTGTCAAACTGCTTTGGGGGGGGGGGGACAGATAGACAGATCACAGATACTTACCCTCAGGTTTCTACTGAGGACTGCGTGACCACTTAAAACAACATCAAACCATGGTGACAACAAGTGTGTGAGATAGTCTTTACCAGAGATGTACTGAACTTTTTGTGAGTTGGTGAATGACACAATTCCATCCTGCCTGGTCAAGAGATGTGTCTGAAATCATTCCCTACAGCATATAGTGCACTCTCTTTACCCCCCACAATGAAATGCAAAAAGTAGTGAATATGTTGTGCACACAACTTCCTGGAAACAGTCCAACAATGAAACGCTCCACATTTTACAGATGCAAGAAACACTGAGTGCCTCTATACTTAATTGCTCACTACTAAATAAACCCCTGAGTGTCCCTTGTACAGGGAGTAGTGAATGAGTGAATGAAGGAGATATTTAGTGAACAGCAGTTGTTCAGGGGGGCAAGAGCATATCCCAACGTGCACTGGGAGAGGGACAGGAAAACACCCTGAGCAGGTCACTAGCATGTCATACACACAGACAGATGAACACATGGATCAGAGGACGCAAACTTACAAATGATTCCCTTTTCAAGACAAGACAGGACGCTTATTTAGTGATCACAAATTTATTATTTGCAGGCATTACGTAATAAGCTGAGCAGCCAATGCATATTCATGACATTGAATCCACAGCAGACATTTCATATGATGCCTGACAAATTCACTTAACAAATCCATTTATTCACACCTGTTATGAGCATGCAAGTTTTTAATTTCTGCATTTCAAATGAAATCACTGCATCACTGCTGGCACTGATCTCTTAGTATGTAACACACACACACACACACACACACACACGCGCGCCTTAACCACACAGTAAAACCCCATTATCTTTTAACCACAGACAACAACAGCGCCTTAAGGTTAAAAAACCAAACTCTCTGAAGCCCATTAGCTATTCACCACAGAGCAGAGCACTTTAGACTGGTGTTTTACAGTTAACCACTGTTTCTAAAGCACATTACCTACTTACCACAGTGTGTGTGTGTACTCAAATGTGCATGTGTGTCTGTCTTGTACAGTTTGTGTCTGTTTCTTGATGTCTGACCGTGTGTATGTGCATCTGAACATCTGCTTGAGTTACAGAGTATGCAAGTGTGATTGTGTGTTACTGTTTCCTTGCTGTGTGTCTGTCTGTGTGCGCACATGTAATATGACACTTTAATGAAAGGAAGAGAAAGACTGGGGTGAAAGACACAGAGGCCCAAGAGGAGGAGACAACAGAGAAGAACAATATTGAGCGACGTAAGAGGGGAAAAAAAAAAAAAAAAACGCAGAGTAAGAAGACACATAGACACACAGCACACGTGGACATCAATACTGTCAACCCACAAAGTCACATCAGACACACGATACAATGCCCAGACTGTGTTACAGTGAGTGACAGAGGGATCAAAAAATGGAGAAACGCAGGGAGAGTGGAACATACACAGAGATAGAGATTGTGCAAAGAAGAAATACAGAGATGTTGTGATGGAAGAATGAAAGGAAGTAAGACAGAAAGGACAGAGGAAAAGGGAGAAAGAGATGCTACGTAGGGATATGGAATTTTTACTACACGGTGATAACAGACAGAAAAACAATAGAGATCACAGAAGGAGAAACAGCAGAGACCAGTGTGAAAATAGAAGTATACTAGGAGTGTCTATCATGTTGTTGTCTTTTCTATTATTCTTTACTCTATTTCCTCATTCATATATATTTCTGTCTTTATTACAGCTTTGAACAATTGCTGAATGTACGGTGAGGAGGAAAGAGAAGAGCGAAATTCAAAGACAAATGAAAAGAGACACAGGGAGGGAGACAAAGACAGAGAAAGAGACAAAGAGTGAGAAAGAGAAAGAGAAAGAGAGAGAGAGAAGTGAAAGAGAGGGAGTTAACAGTGAAATTCAAAGAGAGAGACTGCGACGAGGCGGCAGCAGTACATCTTGATCAACAGATGACTGATCATATCAGCGCTGGCCATCTTTCACCAGCCGCCGTTTGACGACACAACGTGACCCCCTGTACACACACACAAGCGTGCACAAGCACACTCTCACACACACGCATGCATCCATTTCCCCCGACGTACCCCGAGGCGGGAGCATCAATAACGTATGGCCTGGCCAGGGGCCTCCATTCTCACACACACACACACACACACACACACACACACTCATTCATTCACTCATTCATTCACACAAATGCACACAAGCATGTGCACAAATACACCCCCATATGTGACACTTTCACATATTCATGCATTCATTCGAACACACGCACGACGCACGTGCACACACACACACACACACACACACACACATCCCCACAAAAGGTGGTCAGGCTAGAGGAGAACACAGGAACAATATGGCTATGTGCCCTCAGGCCCGAGGTCTTACCCCCACCCCCGGACCCCATGTCTTCCTGCTGCTGTGCTGCAGCGCCTCTATGTTTAGTGACAACCAAAATGAGGAAATAAGAGGTGACTTAATAGGAAATATAGTGGTTTCTGTAAAGGGCAACGTGAAATGGAGAGATGATGAGGGGGAAATGGTAAGAACAGGTGGAGGGGGAAACAAGAAAAATAGAAATAAGGAGGGTAACAAAGAAGGGAAATAGAGAATAAAGAAGCTCGAGTGCATGCTGCTTCAAATTTTGCACAAATTTTGGAAATGTAAATCAGTTGCTGGCTAATATCTTTCTTAAATGAAGGAAACAACATGCATCAGACAAAACATCAATAAAAAATATGTATGAACTAATTTTTTCTCTATAAGTGACTGTTTTTTAGTGTTAACTACGGAATACTGGATGTCAGTCTTTCATCAGTGGGCTGGGTACAATCTAATTTTAGATTACAGCAAGGTTGTATCATGATGTATACGTTCACCCATCACAATTCCAATACACCGTAACTTGTCCAGTCCAGTCTGTGACACCTGCATTGTGTTTTTTAGTTTTAAAGCTACTCATGTTGGACCTGTAGCATTGTCTGCCATCATTCATTTACCCAAATGTGTGAATAAGATTGATTAACGACGACAACATGAAGGCCATAATAAGAAAACATGAACAGACTGACGGTGTTAACGGTTTCCTAGTTTGCATCTCAACGGCCCCCAGAGAAGAGCTGTGAAGTTGTTACAGTCAGGTGTGGACGATGTCCTGATGTAAAGCACAAGCGATAGCACAGTGAGAAGTAAAAGAGTCACCCTCTAAACACAAACAGACACACACACACACACGTACAATTGTGCTTGATATATTTAAACGTCTGCACTGTGACACCACTCCTTGCTACAGTGGACATGATTCATATATTACACAATGCCACTGTCCATTTAGCATCAGCAGTAAGAGTGACAGTGAGAATTTATTCTAATTACTTCTAGTGAATATATGAAACAGACAAAGAGGACTGCAAAAGGGAACATGGGGAAGTGAGGGCTGAAAGGGGATTAAAAAAAAAAAAAAAGACAAGAGGAGCTAATGAAAGAGCATGAAATGAGATGAGCAGAGCAGAGGAGGTCAGGAGGTGGGAAGACGGTGGCTCTGTGTCTCCTGCCTTGTGTCTGACAACTTTTAAGTGTAATGGGAGTGTACTTCAACACCTGAGTCCACCACACGCAGGCACACACGCGCTCATGTGAGGTCTTTCACTGTTCAGTCGCTCTCTTTCATCTTTTAGTTAGATTACAGTCTCTTTTGTTTGCTTCTCCTTGTTTCCTCTTCCTTTGACATCGCTCAACAAACACACCTGGTGACTCGTCCACTTGAGGCCACACATGGGTTCCGTTCTCTTCAAACACGAGAACGGAACATCAGTTCTCCACGGCACACATCCAATCATCTAAAATGTCTCTCTTCTTACCTCTGTGTAGTCGGTCTCCTCGCTCAGCGTTTCTCCAGGCCTACTTCACTTGCGTTGTAATTACTATAACTGTTGTTCAGCATGCTGTGCAATCAAAAGGCCCGTAGAAAAGGGAACAGAATCAAAGGAAAGAAGTTAAACTCACAGTTAAAGCACAAGCCAAGATTTTTACTTGGAAAACAGAGTTCACCAACATAAACAGATATACTGTCAGGTAGTCACTCTCACAAATGTCTTTTTCCAGGCATTCTAAACACCACAGGGCAGAGCAAGCAACGTACAGTAATACACACGAACTCACCCGTCACACAGGTGGTTACGATCTTGCATAATTAAAAATCAATCAGTTTCCAGACCGGACCTATAGGGCTTCTCACAGCAGACACTGTGACTTGTCATAACAGGGAGAGCGCAGGTGAAAATGATTCTGTTAACGATGGCTCCATTAAGCAGCTGAATGACACTGAGCCACCATCAATTTTATCATTTACACCTGTTCTTTTCCTACTATCTGTGATTTATCTGTGAAAAAAGGCCTATCAGAGCAGTGCTGAACGACTAATCTGATACTCCCTGAGAGGAGAGAGCCAGTCTCTGTTACAAACTGTAAAACAGAGAGTAAACAGAACATGAAAGAATGACTGTACCAAACATATACTGAAATAAGGACACTTCACGAGGCACATAAATTACCCAGAAGGAAAGCAGTGAGGGTACTTTCACGTCTGTCACTCGACACTCGAATGCCATGTGGCTTGATGAATATCCCCTCGGTGCACAGCAGCCAAGTGTAGAAGCGATCATGTGCAGAGGGTGACCCAGCACCGCTGAACACGATGTGCATGTAACCATTTGTATTGCTGTTTATCGAATTCATCACAGATACAGACCCAAATTAAACTGATCTACAGTAGGTGAGGTCCAGCCCCCTCTGGGAAGCATGGCCCACCCATAACTATTTAATAATAGATACAAATCTGCTGCACATAAAGCAGCCTGTGCTTCTTAATTGGACTCTTTAGTTATTCCTCTTAATGTTAAATACTGGCAGAGAGGGTTTAAAGACTCATTAACACACACAGACACACACTTACACACACCTTAAGGTTGTACGGCTGGGTGAACTATGCACACAGATACACACAAAAATGATGTTGTGTAGGTGTAGGAGTTACCACACACACACGCGCACGCACGCACGCACACACACACACACACACACACACACACACACACACACAGAGGATAATTATTACCTTCATATGCAAACGCCTGCAGTGCCCGCCTGGCAGCCTGACGTTTTTTAAAGTGTGTACTTTTCTTATTTAATTAATTAAAACAATCGTCAATGAACTTTAAATTAGTCCAGCATAAAATAATCATTTCCGCTCGGTGTGTGTGTGTGTGTGTGTGTGTGTGTACTGTACGTGTGTGAGGTGGGTGTGTGCATGCATGTGTGTGTTAATAATTAGCAGGCAGTAAAGCGGCTGTGTTAATTGCATTTAGGATCCTGCCTGGGGAGAGAGAGGGGGGGAGGAACAGAGCGAGAGAGGGAATGAGGGAGAGAGAGGAAGAGAAAGAGAGGATGAGAACAAGAGAAAGAGAAAAAGAGGAAGAGAGAGCGAGAGAGAGAGACTATCTCTCATCTCTTGTTCCTGAAATAGAGAATTCCCATGTATTCTGAGATATAAAATGGAGCGTGGAGCCCTCAGGAGCAGGAAAACACACACATACTGTCTCTCTTACACACTCTCTTTCTTTCTCTCTCTCACACACACTCTCACACACACACACTAACACACACACACACACACATACAGCCCCTGGGAGGATGGAGCTAACCTTAATTAGCCTAACACTGTGGTGAAATTGATTGAAATGCAGAACATCAATTATTAAGCCTAACTGTTTTCATAACCCCGCACACACCCCGGCATGTAGCACATGTAGAAGGAGGGAGGGAACGGATAATAGGGGGGTGGAGGTGTGCGTGATGATAAGAAAGGAAAGGTGTGAATATGTGTGTGTGTGTGTGCATACTACAGTATCTCATTGCAAAGAAGAGTAAAAAGGTAAGGCGTGGAAACACAGTGTAGATTTCACACACAGTGTAATGACAGATGGACAAGAACAGACAAGTGACACGCACACACGGGCGTACTCCATGTGTGAACCACAAAAATAACTGCAACTACTCACATCTTCACCTCACCTTTGGAACTCAGGCAGAGGGATGAATGTGAAGGGATGAAAAGGAAACTACTACACCTGACAGAGCATGTACAGTAGATATTCACCATCTTCGTTTAGCATGTCAGAATGCTAACATTTGATAACTGGCACTAAGTAAAGCTAAGGCTGATAGAATGTCATCAATCTTACAGATACTAGGTAATAAATCAAAGTACTGGACAAGCATTTTGACCGAATAATAGCTCTAGATGAAAAGTCAGGACCAAATTGGTGGCCCGACTGACAGCCAAGCATTGCCATCCCTTGAGCCACGCCCCTAGCATGGCTTCAAAATAATGTATTCATATAATTTCTATCAATAAGCAGTAATAAAGGAAGGAGTACTACTTCCCAACTTGCTGATCTATGGCTTTTAGCCTTGAGCGAATGACTACAGCCCACCGGTGCCAATAAAGCACAGCATAGCATGAGCATTAAGTCTTATACAACTTTTTCATGGAAGACATTTTGACATTTCGGTGCAGGAAAAGCACAGGTATAATTAATAACATTAACAATGGCTGCCTTCCATTTAGGCCCTGGTGCTGCGTTTGCTGGCTGCCTGGCATAGTTTATTGAGATATCATTGCTCTTATTAGTTATACCTGTGCTTTTACTCCAATAACAACTGCTCACACCACAGTAAACTTGACATGTATGATTATATTGGAAGAACTATGATTTAAAAAAAAAAGTATTACGATTTTGCAAGGAAAGGTATTTCCATATTTCCAGCATATTTTCCAGCTATTTTCTATCTACATACTGAGCTGACATAAAGTACAAACTGAATACTGTATGACCTCATTCATGGCCCACTGACCTTCTCTGTGACCTCACCTCCCCAAGAATCACTGCTGTTATCCAGTGACCTTTTGAACCCAACCTGAGTGCAGGTCACGAACTGGTAACGGTGATGTTACTTCAACCACAAACACACTTCCTGCTGGTTGATCTTAATGGCTTGTGGTTGGCTGAATCTTTTTTGGGATAATGTAGAATTCACAGGTGACCAGTAAGAATAAAAAAAGGGCCATTAGTGTCCCAGGTTTGAGGATAGTTGATTAGTCCCATTTGGGACTGTAGTCCAGGTGAATGGTACTGAAGTGGATTAGTTGTGGTTTACTTAATAGCTTTAACAGTAACACCTCCAGGCTTAAGGCATTGAGTATGGTCCTTTAATATTTTATGTTGAGGCTCATGACATGATTTGCAAGTAAAGACACAGGCTTGTTTTTAGCTACACAGATGTGCATTTTTCAGTTTGCCTAGTGCATTGGGCAAACAGGCCCAAGGGTCAATGATCTTTCCCGATCCAAGGGGCAGCAAGCCCCAGCCCTGCATGTCGTATTGAGGTGTTTTTCATCAGCTAAGCACAATATTCTGTCTATCAAATGTGTCGTTAATGACACAGAGAGAGACTATGGAAATGACGGGGGCAGGTTTTCCCTTTCGACACATATTTTGGCATTTTTCTGGCTTTCTTTTGTGTTCTATCAGTTCAAATTTGGCTGAACCTGACTTTTCATAATGAAGTGACACCGAATGTAACACTGTCCAGTGTAACCCAACAGCAGTAATGCCAACACTCTGTGCTCTTTGCTACTGTGAGACAAACCTCATTCGCAATGCAGCACTGATCTGCTTTATAGTTATAATTACCACAGCTGGAACACATACACCAGAGTTAACCCTATATGCATTCAACAGCAGTGCAGCGCCACTGCTATATGAAAATCTCCCCGAATGCAATAAACTCGCTAGCTCTACTTTAAGTAGCTGAAGTTGGGGAGGAGCGAAGATTATAAATCAAATGCCCCCAGACAATGCCACTGTTTAGCAGTATGTAATTGTTCCCTCTTTGTCTTTATGGAAAGTCTGTTATTTAGCTAACTGCATAATCAGAAAGACAGGACTTACATATCAAAAGGATCAGATATCTTAGACTACTTAAGGACCAGTAAACTCTATTATCCCAAAACATTAACTCACACACACCAACAGCGATGAGTTTGCCATAATGTTACTTCAGTTTGCTGTCAAAACTTCCCATTAGGCACATCAATAATCTCCACCAATTTCCCCCCAAGCATGACTTTTCCTGTCATTACTGTTGTTTAGGGGGAGACGGATCAGACGGTTCAGAAAAACTGAAACTACCAAACTGACTTCTATGTTTAGCCGCGGAGCTGAGTGGGGATCTAGATGCGGAGCAGCCTTTGGTTTGCCCTAATCTCACCTGATTGGCTTGTGAGCATTGCGTTCATTCACAGAATATTAAATCTCTCCCGAACTTTTCTCATTTCCGCGCAAGTCATTGTTCTCTTCCCACTGAAAATGAATGTCACCCTCGATCGTGTCAGTAATTTCAACACACGTTTATTAAAAATCTAACTGAAATTGAAATATATTTCACCTTGTGAACTTATTGTGGAAAAATATTTGATCATCAACGACAGTAGCTCAGGTGAGACAAAGAAATATGGAAATACAGATACAGGTGAGAAGCAGACACGCAACCAACTACAGGACACGGGCTGTCTGCGTAGGTCTTCAAGCATTTTTTTTTTTTAATGTTAGTTGGCATCAATATGTGTCCAAAGGACTTCAAGTGTCAGATGCACCAAACATCTTCTGGTGGTGCAAACTAAAACTCACACACTTCAACACTGCTGCTGGAAAAATTCCTAAGAGAAAGACTGTATACACGCATGCACGCACGCACGCACGCACGCACGCACGCACGCACGCACGCACGCACGCACGCACACTACTCTAGTTTCAGCCTCTGCTCCCCAGTGTACATACAAAAAGCACCTTGTACTGTATGAATCTGGGAAAAAATCTTAAGGAATCCAACAGTTCCCACTGTGGGTATTTTGAATTGACATCAATGATGGGGAGAGAAACTATCAAGTACACTGTGCAGATGCGCATCACACAGATTTTAACAGTTGGATGAACCAATTGCATTACAGAGATTCCACAAAGACTGAATACAATAGAAACTAATACAATCCAGGTTTTGGGGTGGGTGACATCATCTTGACGACTTCACAAAATACTTGCAAATATTTTTGGTCTAGAACTCACAACTGCTGTTGAGCTCTCCTCACAGATTAGTACTCAGCCAGGTGTTTGTGGTTGTTGTTGCAGTCATGTTGCGCTTCTTCGGTAGCAATGTTGCTTTGATTTTCAGCCATGCTTGTTGTTGCTGTGCCTAACAGTATGATGCCATTACATCAACAAGTTGGAAAAACGATGCCAATATTATCATGAGCGATATGATACGGCACACCCCTAATGTTCACACAGTCCTGAGGAGAAGCCTAACCAGCTACAATAAGTGAAATTACTTGCGTGGGTGCACCATGGCCTTTAAAAGAATTATGGGAACCTTTTCTCCTCCTAGTGAAGATGGCAAGATGGATGCTTTATTCACTTGAAGTCTTTCTTTGTACAGCTCTAAAGGAGCAATAGTAATAAAACCGGTGTTGTGTATTTCCCCTGAAAAACCTTGATCTAAGGAGGCATACAGTTCCAGCATCCCTGACTCGCCCCCTCTCTTGACTACAGCAGCGCCCCGTCTCCCTGACTCGATGACTCCCTGACCTCCAGTCTATCTTTGTCCCAGCGCTGCATCGCCTCAACCCACTGAGTCAGTGGAAAACTCATTTAGGCCTAATTACATGGCCTAGGCTTCTGCCTCTCTTACTTTCTTTCACAGAAGAGGCACTTTCTTTCTTTCACCCCTTCTCTTTTCTCCTTCACTCTCTCGCCGTCCTTTTCTCTTCGCTCTCTCGTTTCTTCTCTCCTCGTGCTCCAGTTACCAGACCAAGGTAGCCCTGCACTACTAGCCAGCCAGA
This sequence comes from Chaetodon auriga, assembly GCF_051107435.1. Taxonomy (NCBI): domain Eukaryota; kingdom Metazoa; phylum Chordata; class Actinopteri; order Chaetodontiformes; family Chaetodontidae; genus Chaetodon; species Chaetodon auriga. Next base: position 8,912,062 of record NC_135092.1, read on the forward strand.
ACACACACACACACACACACACACACACACACACACATCCAAGACATCCAACACTCTAGTGTGGCCAAGAGGCCACAGGTACACTGGTACAAAGGCTTTTAGATGGTGCATTGTTATTTCCCTGGGGTCAGCCATAGGTTAGGGCCCAGTCTTAATTAGCTGACATAACTTATACATGATTACCCCTCTTCAGGTCCTATGGCCCCAAAACAAACACACACGCACATACACACAAAATGTCTTTCAAAGACCCAAAGCCAAGAAGTAAAAAGGGTTTGTCCAGGAAAGAAACAGAGCACACGCGCGCACGCGCGCAGACACACACACACACACACACACACTGTCTAAGGTTTAGAATCGAGGGGTCAGGTAGGTGAAATGTAAGGAAGCCTGGGAGGAACCTTACCCCAGGACGTCAGACGGCACAAAAACAACGTCAGAAACAAAAGTCATGTTAATGATAGATGACAGTCTGGGGTCAGTGCTTCGGTCGGATGTCAGGACCTACACTGCTGTGTCACCAGGAATCAAAAATGGCACACAGGGAAAGTTAAACTTTCTTTTTTTTAAATCCTCCCTGTGTGTGACAGGCACAGTTTTACTTTTTAGACAGCAGCATAAAGACAGACAGAGAGATGGATAACAGATAACAGGCACCAACACATTACAAGTCAGGCAAAGAGTCTATGTCTGTACTGAAATGTGTATTTAAAATGAGCAGTGCAGCTTAGCAAAAAATCTCTAACTTTTCCGTATGTGCGTGTGTTTGACGGTATCACGGCACAGCAATCCCAAGAACGTATCTTCCAGAATTGTTGCGCTCTCATTTCTTTAACACAGAGACCAATGAAAGCCCATAACTACACTCTAATAATCTACTCTTAATGTGATATGATATTGACAGAAAAATTCCCTTGTTCAGGAGCGGATGCTTACCAGCAAAGAAATCTGAACCTGCCATCACTCTCCTGGACCAGCCAACCTCACGTTCATATGAAATCCATAATACACTGCAGACTCACAGGCTGGTGTAAGCTCGCTGTTGCTGCTGAGTGTAATTTACCAACCTGAATTACTCTCATAGTTATTGGAAAGCATTTTGCATTTGCAGCCGCTGCACGAGACAGCGTGGTTACAGCACGTCCGATCGATATCCAGCCCATAAAGCAGACGCCACAGTCACAGGAATGAGCGCGCTTGTGTCTATAAACCATTCAGAAACATAAACATAAACTGAAATCCGTTCTGCAACCACAAGAGATAAAAATGACTGCCACCATTACCAGTCTATATTACACTTCCAGAAAGTTTAGGTACACTCAGGATATGGTATTAATTTGTTTGGGAAATGCTTACTGCTCTGTACTGTAATAGGGCTCTGGGGAACGAATGAGATCCAAGGCCAAACCATAAGGAAGGAGGGCGAGCATCAACAACAACAGCTTAATGATGCTCTGGTAATGGAGCACATGCGGGTCACTTAGAAAGAGTACTCACTCTGGCAGGCAAAAACACACTTTGCATACACATGCACTATGCACACTGACACAAATGCAGATGGGAAAATTCAGTAGATGTGGACATTCAAATAAAATGTATATGCCTAAAATATGGAAATGCAGGACTACAAGCTGACAGATAAGGAGAATGACACACATACCAATTGATCCATGCAGATGGAAATGAGCCATTTTACTAAATTCAGTACATTACCACCATAATAAGGTCATCTATCGGGCTCGTTCCTGATAACTAAAGTAAATATGAGCTACTCTCAGAGACTGGTCACTCCAGCTCCAGCAAAGCTTTTAACTCCAAAGGTTTTTAATGTGTTTTAATGTCTCTGGGATGTTTAACTCTAAGGCCGTCATTTCGCTAAGTGGCATGCTGCACCATGCAGGGAGGGGTTAGAGGTTTCACTCGCTGACAGTAAACAAATCTAAATAATTCAGAGGGAGAAATTAACATTTTATTTATTTGTTATTTATCAATTACTGTTTCAGGGTTGTGATGCAGTGTGTTTGTGTGTGTGTGTGTGTGTGTGTGTGTGTGTGTGTGTGTGGAGGAGGAAAATGGAAAAACAACTGTGAATCTTATGACATCAAGACTAGATTCATCAGACTCCAAGCGTTTGTCTTTGCTGAATGTGCTTTGAAATTCAATTTCTGCTTTTTATCAAAAAAGATACTTTAAAAACTTAACCTGTTCAGGTGTTGACCAACCAAAAAAACTTAAAAACTGACTGAAAATGCAGGCTATGATGTCTCTGGTGTGTCAGCCTCAGAACTAAAGAAACTTGATGCAAAAGGAGATATACGTCTTTAGGAAAAACAAAAAATGATATCACATTCAACAAAAATGGGTATGACAAAAATAACCAAAAGACTAGGATAACAATCAATGTGGAGAGCTGACACTGACAACACTCCTTTACGTGTATTCTGAAGGGTTCAAAGTTATTTTTCGACACACCTGAGTAACCCGATGTCACACAGATGAGACACATGCTAACATATGAATTATGTGTTGACTGACGTGCTGTTTTCCATTTAACTGCGTGTTCTTCGTTAAAACACAGAACTAAATGATCGTGTAGCCTATACAGGGCTTCTTATTCAGAGATCTTCATTAATGTGCCTCTACCTCCCTCTACTGGCTCCTAACGTGTATTACACCTAGTACCACCACTACAGTCCACCCACACGGTTATCCTACTTCAACATGAATGTTGTCTTTTTTTTTTGGTATAAAACAAATGAACTAACTCGGAGTATAGTGCACGTTTTTAACCGTTAAATTAAAAGCGTTTAAAACTGTTTTATATCTGCTGTTTCAGTAGACTGAAGAGTTGTGGAGGACGTCAGAGTGGGAAAAGTTTGGCCAACAGGGTTGTTTACAGCTTACCTCAACAATTTTCCTGCAAGCAGTCAGCCCAAAGGTGTGTTCCCTCAAGTTTTCCTGTTGAACTCTGTCTGAAAACGAATACAATCTTCAGATAATCGGCTTAACAAACGGGTTTTTCAGGCTCCCACCAGCTAGCTTAACTCAAACGTCGCTTGACACTGCCCTCGAAAATTACGCTACCGTTTCACAGCCACACCTGGATCCTTGTCCAATTAAGTGATAAGCCCCGCCCTCAGCAGGGCCGCCATTGGTCGATTAAACACAAGATTAACAGTGACAAAGACACGTTTACATGAGGATATATACCGACCAGTTCACCTTTGAGCTGTGTTTTGGGTTATGGGCTTCATGAGGGCTAAGTAATTCATGATTCAGACGAGCAACAACAAGACGCACTTTTCAGTTGAATTAAAACAGCTTTATTAGTGTACACTGTAAGAAGTTGTCTGTATATGTAGAATAGTTGGAAAGCCTATGAAGATCATCATCAGTGTTTGAAGAAGACAGAAATCCTAACAGCTTGTTGTCTAATGGAATATGCTCTGTTGATAGCAAGAAAAAGGAACAGCATGTATGGTAAAATAAAAGTACAACTATACAATAACATCACTAGTGACATGTAGAAGCTTCACTTTATCCAAAAAGCCACCTTCTTCAGGAATTCTTCAGAAAGAGGCATATTTGGGGATACACAATTGTCATCACAATGATTAAAAAAAAAAAAAAAAATACAATATGTAATCTGTAAATAGGAATGTGGACCCTCAAAATGTGTAGATGGAGCCTACATAAAACCTCATTTGGTCTCATCTTCCATCCCCAAAACTGACTTCTCAGGAAGTGAGAAAAGCTGGTTGGTTTTGGGGGGGTACAGTGTTGGGTGGCACTCGTTTAAAGAAAAAAAAAAAAAAGTAGATACAAAGGCTTTTACTGGACTGGAGAACAGCATGTCTAACCATCATGGGGAAATGTTTTTGAGTGTGCAGTCCAAACGACTTGATGTCACTGTATAGAACGGACATGTGGGTTAGCAATGATGCACAACCTACCATAGTTTAGCATGTGTACTGGCCTCAGCAAAGTCAGCTTTTTCCCTACTAAATGAAAAAAAAAAGACCAGCAAAAAAGACAGGACAGACAGGTGGACAGACACAGACAGACAGACAATCACTGCGTTTGGCTGGTTCTAGTCAGGTTACAAGTGAGCATCATAAACATTTGACCCAGGCAAATGTTCGATGACTGACGGAACTGCTAAAAAAGTACAGCTTGTGAGTTGTAGGGGTCTGCAGGAGCATCATTTTGCTTTGTCAATCTTTTGGTTTGGTCCAGGCATTAAAAGTACATTGTCCTGTAGGAGAGGATGTTCTCTATCAAGTGTGTATCAAATCCTCAATTCTAAAGTTGCTACAGGATGTTGACAATATGCGATTAAACATCAGGATTTCTGGACCTCTTGTCTCAGCCATTAGAAAATATCCATTAATCCTACGCTTGGTTTTTTTCCCCCCACATGCTGCAGTGTGAGCCATCAAACCGAACACGTGAATGTGTTTACATGCACACTGGTGTCGCTGTGCACAAAGTTAAGACAACTGTCAGGTTTTGGTCACAGTTTGCAGAAAACAAGCCTCCTGGAATGTGACAGTATGAGCCAAGATCGCGAGGCAAGCACACACCTCGACATATATTTACACGTCCCACTTACAATCCCATTTTTTGTGGTAATATTCTTGAGGAACACACTTGGGAGATAACGTCATGTGCATGTAAACACACCAACTGTAAATGAACGCTGTGCACACAAGGAGACATGAGAATGAAACGTCTGCAGAGCTGAAACTGGCAGCACAATTTACACCGCCGACTGGAATGTCCTTCAAACACACAATTCAACAAATCCACCTTTCACATTCAGAGCATTTCAAATGAATACCAACTGCTTTGATGCGGAAAAATAATACTGTATTGCCCGGCTGCTGGTTTAAATCCTAATATCTGCAAAAAATAAGAATCATACCTATTTAAACAGATGATAGATTCAAACATTCACCGGCCTGTTTTACCATTTTAGCAGCCAAATTAGGGTTTGAAAAAAAAGGAGGGCAATTATGGTGACTTGTCCTGTCAGTCATCAAGCGCACAATTTGAACCAAAGGACTGTTTTCAGCAGTAAATCCAGTGGAAACGTTACATCCTATGCTACATACTTCTTGAATCATCGTCGAGCTGTTCTCATTTCAGAGGGCGTATTCTAAAAAAATACTGAATTCTAATAAAAAGGAAGAAAGCTTTGACGGTTTTTAAATATATTCATATAGAAAAAATACATGGAAATACAAAAAGGTAGCTAAAAGAACGTGTAAAGAAAATAATAGCTGTGTCATATAACGAGCTTGTCAAATACTTAAAGCTTAAACACTTTGAGTTGAAAAGATTTGGACTCTAAAATACCGACAGGTAGGTAACAGCTGGCTTTGAAATCAGGGCAAGAAATCTCATTCGAATCGAACGGATGCTCTTTAAGAAGCCAATTCAAGACCATATAAGGGAAAAAAAAAATCTTCATAGTGAACATTAATTATATTTTTTGTAATTGTCTTGACTGAAATTGGGCTTTTCAACATTCCTGTCTGTACATTTCAAAGCATATCTTGCTGTATTTTACATCAAAGGCAACTTTCTCGTAGCGATATCAAGGGTGCATAATTTGGGGCAGTGCAAGTCGGTTAAGGAAGCGTCTTATCTTTGTCTTCCTATCGATAAAATGGCAATAATAGGAAAACCGTGCATCAGGTCAAGCATATCATGAAGAGACTTGCAGTGAAACATTAGTGACGGGTGTTTTGATTTTTGTCTGTGAGACAGCAGGGGGCGACACTGAGGCTTGGACTCTTCAATTGCATTTATATGAGACCTAATCCTGTACACCTCCTACACACAACTCGGAGGGGGGGGGGCAGAGACAGTGCAAATTGCTGGGCAAACTGTTAACTGTGGCGCACTCCTTAAGCGTTTGTTACTGTCTGAAAACAAACTTGTGTGAGGTTCCAGTGGGGGTGACATGTCCTATGCTGTGCTGGTTAGCCACTGCTCACACTTCTAAATAAAAACTCCTCACAGAAGAACAAAGGACACACTTCGGATCCAAACATCTGCCCCCTGCACGCTCGTGGCCTAATGGGACCAATCGACTTTAAACACCACAGAGGAAATTATTTGCCGCTATGTCAAAGCAAAGGTGTTAGAATAGTGAGTTAAGTGGTGCATGAACCGCGCAGCTTTGTGTTACAGTATACGTGTGTGTGCAAGTGAACGTGTGAAGACGGGGTGCGTAATATTAATTACAGACATCGGCTTGATCCTCCAGCGGTCACCCCTTTAAGGGCTGAACACTGTCAGTCCAGCGTAGTCAGGCCTGCGATCACCACAACACAGGGCTGACTCGGAAAAAGCCGGAAAAGTGGAAATCTCGGATAAAAATGGAAGTTTGGTCACCAAAACCAAGAAAGAAATTCATGTCCAGGCGTGAAGCTGACTTTGGTTGAGCATGAGCCTGGAGTGGCAGTACTACTGTTGGCCAGCCTGTGTGTAAACTGAAATCCTGACGCGGAATCGAAGTTGTGCTGCGGTAGGTAGGTAGTGAAGCGGCGAGGTGGTCTAGTGGTTGGAGCGACTGCCCTGTTACGACATGGTCACGCGCTCAATCCCCGGAACAGCTGTTCTTGAGTCACTGAGCGGGACAGTAAAGCTCTGTCCTGCTTTGTGTGTCTGGGTCACCTCGCCTCAAATACCAGACTGGTGCACTGTGACATCACCAGCTCTTGTCGTTTTGATATTGCAGGGTGATTTCAATTAGTAGGTCCGTGATGACTGGAATGTCAACGTTAATCCAACAGAGCCTGAGGTGCTCAGGCCCACTCTGACATCACTGTTAACATTCCACTATTGTCCATCAGTGATGTCATTCCCTCATCCTCCAGGTCCATTGTGTAATCCTCTTTTTTTTTTCTTTGTTTTTGTTGTGTTTTCATAATGTTGTTAGTACATCAGTTTAAGACTGCACGGTGGTCTCCCATAGGACATTGTGAACTGTCAGTCTGACTTTGCATCAGCAGTAGCGGAACCTTGTTTAGGACATACTGGAGCAGCGCACTGATGGTGAACCCATCTGGGTCAGCACCTTGTCCAACCACTGGAGGGGGCCGTTGAGATGCAGCTCAATCCAGCAGGGAGTGCTGGTTACTGTCTGACGTCTGTAGGGGGAAAATACAGAAGAAGGGTGAGGAAGTTCTTATCTGAATGTTTTGCAAAGATGAACACTCTAATTTGAATCATCACATATCAATAAAATGCATAATGGAAACAGTAGCAGCCTAACAGGAGAAGCAGTAGTAGGACGGTATTCTTAAAAGTGATTTACAGCAAATAAATGAAAAGTGAATGGGAGCTTGCGCTGCCAAGGTCCGACCAGATGATCAAACACAGCTGACTACTCTGTGATCCTGGCAGGCTTGGCCAGGGCTCTGCAGACAGCGGAGACACTGACTGTTAACCAGCAGGCTACACCGCGGCTTAACCCTGGCCAGTGAGGACAAGCCAAAACACCCCCACAAACGCTGCTGTCTGGCTCCTGGGAGGGTACAACACAAAGCAGAGCCAGGAGCAGAACAGATGTTTGCTAGATGGATGGTTGGAGGGCCACAGAGACAGAGAGATACAGACAAATGCCGGCTAATCTCTGACATTTTACAACAAAGGGGGGAATATAATAGAGATTATATGCATGCAGTGCAGATGAGAGCAAGCACAAACCTTTTACCGTTCAAACACTTGTTTACATAATGGACATTGTCACTCCCTAGATTTTTATGTGAAGTTACACAAATATTTATTTACCTTCATTACAAATTTGTGTGAATGAAGTCCCATACATTTTCCCTATTTCCCATATGAAATGGTGTCAGGTTTTTTCATGTCATGTCATGTTTTTAGACCATACAACCTGTCAGTAACAGTCCCAGGTCTGGATTTTGATTGAGTCTCTTTTTAAGAATAGATTGCAGTGCAACTATTGACACATATTTTAGCTTTAAGCAGCCTGTTTCTCAAAAGATACTGCTACGACATTTGCAGTTTTACTTAAGTTCAGCCCATTAAGCCGAGGGCACACGACATCAGCTTGTGAGTCAGTGCTCAGGGCAGATGGTACAGTTGCTGCAGCATTTGGAGACTCTGCAGGCTTTGCGGGGCTCTAACTGGACCAACGTGACCTCAGCCAGTCCACGCTTAAATATTTGGGTGAAAGTTTTAAAATGTATTGAATTCTGCTCTGCCAAATGGAAAGCATCGTGAACAAAGCTGTCCTGTTTGTAGCCACTAAACTAGACAACCCACATCAGCCACTGCACAGCCTGCAAGTACTCACTTAGCTTGACCTCTTTCACGAGGACGCACAAATGAACTTCACTGTGCCAGACACCTACGACCCTCCTTTCATCACGGATATTAGTAAAAGGGAGGACGATGAGCTTGAGAGCCAAGCGTACCTGTACTCTGCTCCCCAGCCCTTGACGAAGCTCATCCTGATGGTGCACATCCTGGTAAGTTGGTAGACCGCCTCAAAACCCTGATTGACAGACTGGGCCAGCAGTGCAGCAAATTCCTGGTTGTTAAAAATCTTCAGATTACAGCCTAAAAGAAAATAAAAGTAAAAATAGGTGTGAGGCACAGGCTGGTCATCACTATCACTTCTTGTCAGATGAGTTTTACATATACGTTCAATAAACCCAAAAGTTAACTATGAACTACTTTACAACAACGTGTGTTTTCAAGAACTTCAAAACATGTGATTCTACTTCACCGTGTCTCTGAACACAACTTAAAAGCACCAAGCAGAGGCACTGTGAGGTGTGGGTGTTTTGTATGTTAGTGATTATTCTCCACGGGGCTGACAAGTCCGACCCCTGAATTTCTACAGGATCCTTATTTCCTTTCTGTACAATTCTGTGCCTCGGTAATGATACTGTTCACACTGCTCATTTGGCCAGGAATGAAATGTTCAAAGTTACATGGGTACAGATGAGTCAGTGCGCGTGGGCGGGAGTCGCAGAAAAACTGTCACATTGTGGAGGGCATTAGCGCTCTTCCTCAGGCTTCCTTTTATCAATATCAGGTAAAAAAAACAAAAGGTAATGTTCAGTCAGGAGTATTCTCATCATGAAAGTTTGACAGTTTTGTTTGGTGTTACTGATTTGTGATCCGTCTATGGATTCAAGCTGCCAGCTCAAAGTTTGAAAAGGAGCTCAATCCATTGTATGACACCAAATATCAATGCTGTAAATACATCTATTAGCAAACCAGAGAGGAAGCTTTTTGACAGCTGTACAGAATCCATTTGGCTCAAGAGTCAAAAGGGAGAAACATTATTCAGGTGTATAAACCTGGTGGTATCTTGCAGACTGTGGCCGGGTGCCAGCCGTATCGCTGGTTGCAGTTGGGGCTCTGGACAAAAATGGCACTGTCGCTGAGGCACTCTGCGAACACCTCTCCTCCGATGTAGTACAACCTCACACCACGACCTGCATCGCATGAGAAAATGTGAAGATACAGGGGAGGGAGACAGAAACAAAGACAAAGTCATCAATCTTGTGCTGTAGAAAATAAAGTGTTTACTCATAAGATCCCAGAAGCTTTCTTCATCTTTGCATACACTCATGGCTGAAAGCCTTTGTGTGTGGAAATGCTCGTACCTATATGTCTCCTTGTCATTTCAACAGTTGCATTCCTGTTGACATTGCTGAGAAGCCCTAGACAGAAGCGTTCAGAGTTGGAGGGGTCGGTGAAGCCGTCAACCGTCAGAGATGGCTGAGAGGCGTGGAACGTCTCTCCCACCCGCTGGTTTAGCTCGTAGTAAGCTATCGAGCACCAGAAAGCTGGTTCGCTGTAGGTGACCGGCTGAAGGTCTGAAAAGAAATAAAGTAGAAATACAACAGGGTCATCTTTTAGAATCCTGAACTGCTTCTCTGTTTCTATCACCCAAACTGATTAGCTTGTGTGGACCTCAATTTGAGGCCAAACTTTGGGAACATTATAACTACAGTGACCTGCAAAGGTTTCTGTGCACTTTGATTTGCTGGTCTAGAAATCCGACAAGCCGTTCTCTTGGAAAATTTAAAAAGAAACAGAAAAAAAGCAGTCTTACCCAGGCCATGGCTGACAGGTGACAGGGTGCTTGGAGACATTTCTGCTGGTGAGCCTGGCAGAAAAAACAAAAGACATCACATAACACCTACTTGTAATCTGATTTCATTTGATGTATAGACTGTGTAAACGGTGCTGAGACAGCTTGCAGTGTTTGTGTTCACTGCTACAATGATGCATGTTTGTCAGAAGTATGATTTCCACCAATAACATACACAGCTCTATGTACACAAACAAGCACATCTCTCAACTAGTCTACCTGTTTCCATACTTTGATTCATCTGCTGGTCACTGGTCTCTCCATCTTCACTGATGTAGCCAGGCGGAGGAGTTTCTGTGAAAACACACAACAGTACAAACATGAAGAAGAATGCATTTTAAACGGCACACTGCTGCGCAAAATGACAGAGGCCGAGGTCTTTGTGTGGGAAAAATGAAAACAAGCTCCTGCCCTGCATACACACCTGGTATATAGTTATTAGGAGGGTCTATGCCAGCAGGGAAGTTGGTGTTTTCAGGGATGGAGTTGGTAAAGTCATCTAGAGGTGGAAGCTCTGTCAGAATCTCTGTGTGGCGTGGCACCAACACTGGAGGTAGCACTGGAGAGGAAAGGAAGTGTCACCGACAGAGGCAAATATGATTTCCTATACTTATGATAATCATAAAATTAAATGCCCTTTTTCTAATCAACTGTGCTCCCATAAAATAAATCCTTCAACACATCTAGACGACACAAACTGCAAAACTACAACTGATAATAAAGCTAAATCTTATCATTTTAGACTTATTACCGACTTATTAGAGGACACCATGAAGATCACTGCCATCAGCACCCAGAGTAAAAACTGCCACAGAAACACACACACTTCATTCTCAAGGATCATTACCAGGCGTCTCCACTCTCTGGTAATGGTAGGGATTGACACACACTTCATCCTTTTTGAGGTTGAAGGCATACTGGCAGGCATCAATGGCTCTCAGTTCATGGTGGCTGTGAAGGTCGGGCCATCTCCAAAGGCGGCAGTAGATGACGTGGGGCAGACCCTTACGATGGGACACCTGGAGACGGCCGTCCAGTGACCTGAGAGGGTTGGGTGAGAGGATAGCGAACAGCTCAGTGATGTGTCCAAGTCCTGACAGGGGATTAAAAACTGGCAGGGATTCTCAAAGAGGTTTCTCCTATTTGTAGTTTTTTGTTTGGTAGTGTGTACCAAAGCAACATCCAAATAAAAACAAACAGGAGTAAACAATGAAAGGACACCAACACACCGACCAGTGGAGTTCAGGAGGCTGGTTATGTTTTATGGCTAAACCTTATTTTATGAGACTCATTAGCACAGCTGGGAAGAGCCATTGCACAGTCAGAGTGATCTCTGAAACTGCTGCTCTGAAACTAGCGCCTGGCAAAAACAAAGTAACACATTCATCTTTGTAAAGTGAGCCCATAACTGTCAAACCTCATTTTACACAAATGACGATGAAGTCATGAAACTCAATCTTTATTCATGTGTTTTGATGAGTAATCAATGCTACTGCTTGAAGTGTGCTAAATGGAACAGATTTCAACTACTGCAACTCTACTTGTTAGATACACATTTTCATTAATACTGTAAAACATTAAAGCAACATGTGGTGACATTTTTCCTGCATAACGTCTGCAGAAATGAAGAGATTTACAGCAATTGTTGACTCGTGGTGTGTTTGAGTGCATGTGGGTATATTCACCTGCTGTGGTCAGGGTATCCGTACATGCCTGAAGAGTCCCACTGCTCTATCGTGTGGCCTGAGCCTAGACCCCATAGATCTGAGCAATTACTACAGACACACAAACACACACACAGGACAAGTGCAAAAAGGATAAAAAATAAAAGCAAACAGATGGTAAACATGAGGCGTTTCATTCCAAATTAGTAGGATGAAATCACAAACATGTCCAGTTTGTCTCTTATTGGCTCAAAGGAGGGAAACAATAAGATCCTCCGTCATGATTTTTCTCAATAAGAGACACTAACTGGATGATACGTGATCATGTGACAAATCCAAACTGGACTGACAGTGATGTGGTGCAAACAGGTGATGCAGGGGGTAGACAGGATTGAGTTGTGGCTGCCTGTTCAAACTTTAAGATGAGGGGTGACACCAGATTAATTCATCTTCTGATTTACATTATGTGCTCATACTCACACTGCAGAACATGAAAAAGAACACACGTCTGATCACAGTGATTTAAAAGGCTTTGAAAGGTTTAATACACCTCCCCCAATGCCTGATTGCACATAAAATCTGAAAAACACACACACCATTCACATTTCTGCATATTATTTCTAAGACATGAAGAAGTGTGATGTGGAGCAAACAGGAAATATATGCAACAATGACACGTGAATGAGGAAATAAAGAAATTCAAGAGAGTACACAACATGTGTCAAGACGTGACAACAGAAAAGAATACAACACAACAGGGGTTCGAGGAATAATTGATGTAGTCGAAGAACACTGATGACCAAATCAGTGGCTGGATGATGAAGACTGGTCTTGGTAAGTTAGTTAGCTAGTCAGACCTGCTGTCTGATCAGAGAAAATTAATTGCCATTTCCATTGCCATCTCAATACCTCTTCAAAGAGCTCTACAAGTACAAGCCCCATGTAGACTATCTCCAGACATAGCTATTGTCTTGCCTTCTTCCCTTCTCACTTAAAGGTCACCAGTACAGTCCCAGGAGTGCCTGTCTGTCAAAACACTCTCGATCTAATCCACTCACCTACAAGTCCTTCTAGATCAAAGCTCAAAAGATAGACATGAAAAAGGTCCAGGAATCGGTTAAACTGAATGATTTGCAAAACACTGTGAGGACATTTTCAGCCAGAGCAGATACATACCCTTTTTTAAAAACATGAAACCTTTACCTCTTTCTAAGGTTGTCCACATTTCCATCGATACTCATCCTAAATCTATAAAGGCCTACACTTGCTATCTCTGGACAACCAGACACCACTCTGACATAACAAAAAAACTGCAACAGCCTCAGCAATTTATCTTGGACTTTATCAACCTTACTGCACTGTGTTCAAAGGGAGGTTAGCTATGCATCAAAGGCATGAAGTGCTATCTACTACTTAGCATCGTCAAGTAGTGCATCTGGACCTAAGATCTGATGGCATGGTTGCCCTCAAAATGTACCTATTTCAACCAAGCCATGGTCAGTATGATACATAAGAAGCAATGCAAAAGAAGCGGGTGATATGACTGAATGTAGAGAAAACCTGAAATAGAAAAATCCAAATCTATTCTTCCAAGATTGAAGACAGAAGCAGTACTCAAGTAAATCTCCAACAAGAGCCCCCATCACCTTATCAGTACCACTTCAGAAGCTACTATCTAGCCTAAATTCCTCCGAGTGAAGAAACAGAGACAGACCTGGCATCACACATGTTACTCTCACATGGTTCTACTTCTGAACTTTTTCTCCATTTTTCTTTCCCCTTTTGACCCACATCTTGCATTCACAGCACTTACTTCCTTCTGTTTGCTCAACAATGAGACTACTTTCAGATATAACTGGCCAGCATACAGTATAACCACATAAATGTGGTGACATATGCTGCAGTCATCTTGGATCAAGGTCCACTTTATGGTTGTGTTCAAAATTGCATACTAATGTATTTCCTCCGACATACTCAATTAGCATGTACTGCATGCTGTCTACTAAATGAAGTGTGCCATTACCAGCAGACTGTTCACACTTAAGTGTACTCAAGCAGGTCACATGATGGACGGTCGCTCTCACCCAGCCAGAGGCTGCCTCGCATAGCAAATTTGCATTTGGATAAAGTGACCACACACTGCGATTCTATATGGTTACTTTCGCACTTGAAAAAAACAAAACATTAAAACCTAATTAAGTGATATATTATCAGCTTTTAGCCTGGATCAAAATCTCCAACATTGTGTAGTCTGAAGAGACTCAAGGCACTGTGGGGCAGCTGAGTATCATTTTTCACGTACTGTGCAATTGACACCACATATTCAATTTGACATCCTAATTAGTATGAATAGTCCATTAGTATGTGATTCCAAACACAGCATATGTTATTATTTACTCATTTGAGCTTTTGTGTTATTCTAGCAATGCCCCGCTTCACACTTTGCTTATTGAACTTCACCACACAGCTCCTCCGATGAGAAGCTCCACTGAGCTGCGCTGACCCGAGCCAGTGCTGATGCCGACACAGGTTCAGTTCTGTAACGATAACTATATTAAGACATATAAGTCGATGCAAGGTGTAGATCTCAGCGAGCATTAAGGCTGCAATGTGAGTAGCTCTGCCTGACGTCAGCCAGCGATCCGCACACAGTGGCACTGCTGAGAAACTATCCACCCACCTGGAGCATCACCATCTGATATTACTAGAGTCATAGAAGATGAACCCTTCCCTGATAAAAGATAAAGTAAACACACACCGTACACCAGCACCGCTGCTAACCCGACCATGTTTATTTTTCTTGCCACCCCTACAGCTTCTCACCTGGAAGTCAATGCAATGCTGTAAACGCATATACACTTAACTGATTGTTGTCGAGCCAAATGCAGAGCAAATTTACCCAGATTGCATTGTAACACCTAGTATAAATTAAGTCATGGTCTGACAAAAATTATCCTGAGGAAGCAGTGCAGTGATGAGGAATAGTGTTCTCCAGAGAAGGACCCAAGTTTATGATACAACGAGAAAGAGCAGAGAGGCTATACTGCACAGAAAATTTGAGAAGGGAAGCTCATAAAATCTTCACAGAGCAGCGAAGTTATCTGTCCTTTCTGCTGATGCTCAGAGGTTTGATTGACGTTAATCACATGCCTCTCATGGGGCTCCCCTGACTTTGCCACCTTTGTCATGATAAGGTTTCACCTGGTCTGGTGACTTGGCTCGCGTGCCTCGTCATGCGACACAGGAGAAATCTATACTAAAAGACACATGACCTGTAACCGTTCAGTATCTACTGTACTAGCAGGTTTGGGTGCACAGGAGTTCTCTCAGAAAGAAAATACATTCATACAAACTAAATCTATTTTCAAGTCTATCGAATGTCTTTCTCCAGGGGAAAAATATGAAGGAATTTCAGGTCGTGGTGTTCTGTTTTCAGAGAGAGATGTGCAGATACAATAGAAAGTTGTTCTTTGTTTTTGTTTTGTTTTTCCCACTGTGGCTTTGTTTCTTGACAACCTTTGCAAAGACTGAGGCGATGAGAAGACACTCTTCACATTAAACAGTTTGCTGTACATGCTTGTTATATAGATTTGTCTGAGGTCTTAAACCTCTCCTCTCCAATCTTCATCATATATCAAGCAGTCTGTGTGACTGACGGGACTAAAATATTACCTCTATAAAACTGTAAGCCTGCTGATAAATGCAGGCTTCCCAGTTCTTTGTAGATTTTATTTCCAAGTAGAGCGGTTTTCTTTTGAACTGATTCAGGCACCAAGTACGTTATTAAGTGGAGCAACCAATGTCAAGTACCGATCCAAACACATTCATGCTGTTATCAGGAGGTGCTGAAATGTGTGCCAACAGTTAGACACTCCAGCATCTGCTGCAAGTTACAATCTGCATTTTCCATAGCGTGGTAGATGTTTATTATGCCAAAAACCACAGCATCTAAACAAACTTCATTTGCAGAAAGACACAGATACTGATGATATGCTAACCTCTCTAATCAATGTGATGAGATAAATAGCAATACTGGAACCAGGCCTGGAGGTTAAGAATTCTGTAGCACAGCTGCGATCACAGCCTGTCACGCTCGCAGCGATCGATAAACATCGTACACAATTTGGAACACGGATAAGTTTTCTGTATATAGTTCAGAATCCTGACGAGGCTTATCGCAAAGTTTGGTTGCCGTCATGTGTTGGACATCTGTTTCCTCCAATCAGGTTTCACTTCTGCTGCTTTGCTAACCTATGGAACAACACAAGGGGGAAGTGGGCCTGTTGTTGCACAACAGAGACTTTTCTTTCTGCAAGCCTGTGGGTGCCTGTTACCCTCCTTTTTCTTTCATGTGTGTTGACACACCTCACCGTGCTGATCTGTATTGGCGGTATTGCGGTGCACCAGTGCACTGAGACTGCAGATGCGTTTCTGTATGAATATGAGCACGACTTCAAGTGTATTTGTGCTGAAACAATGTGTCAATGAGTCATTCATTCTATGATGACAAACTTACTAGCTATATACGTGTGTTTATGTGTGCACTATATCCAGGACAATGTGTGCCACGAGTGGGTGAGACCGTGTGTGTTTTGTTACTATCCCCTGTGACAATAACCATGTTGTGTAGGCATCTACAAGACAAGAGTCAGACAGACAGAGAAAAACAGGATATGTGTGTCCTTATCTCACCTGGGTATGGTGACACACTTTGTGTTGCTGTTCTGCGTGCTGATGGCTTTCTCCAGCTCATCCAGCTGCCCGGTCTTCTTCAGCTTCTTCACCAAGCTCTTCACAGCCTTTTCGCACCATTTCTCCTCCTGTCCACCACCGTTCTGCTCCCCTACTCCTCCAATTCCTCCCCCTGCTCCTCCACTCCCGGCAGGACTCTTCTTCCACCCCAGGAGGCGTTTCACTACCGGGGGAGTGAAGGGAAGGATGGAGGACATGGTGGCCTGCGTGTGTATGCGTGTATTCGCGTGCCCTGTGTGTGTTTTAACACCCTTGTAATCTAAACTAAAGTGAAAAGGGGAGAGGGGAAGAAGGGCGGTGCGGGCGATGGGTTGTTGTATGAATTCCTAATGGAAAAAAAAAAACAAAACTAAAATATATGTATGTGTTTCTTAATTAATGTCCAGTCAGAACTAAGGCATTGGTCTTGAGCAGTCTTGGGGAAATATCAGATGGAAAGCACACAACATAGGGAGCAGAGAGGAGCGCGTCCAAAGAAACCTACGAAACAAGAGGGAAAGCACACGTCAACACTTTAAACAGAGTAAGACCATTCAGAAGATGAAAAGTCTGATGAACAACTCATTGCATAACCCTTTCTCCTGAAATTGTGACATCAATTATGCCCACACATACAGATACACAACGAGTTTTTCTATCATATCTATCATAAACCCCTGCTGCTAATTCTCCCACCATGTACAGTACTGAACGTATGAGCCAGACTGGGAGTCACTGCACTACACGCCCAGCACAACTGATTCTGTTTCATATTTAGCATTTGTATCTCTGTTGGTCGACCTCTGACGAAGGCTGCTGGTGCACACTTTGCTATGCACTTGTGCAATTCTGTTTACTGGTTTTTGATTATGATCACAAAATTAAGCTCTTGCACAAACAGGTTTGCCATCTCGCAAAACCACTTTAACTCATTTATGTCCTGCGGGGTGCTTGATGTATTCATCAGCAATTTTTTACATTCAATACGGACAAAATTAAACATGATGGCGTATCAAGTGAGCAGATCTATCCTTTATTTACAAAAACTTGTTTGTACAAGTGGCAACAGACAGGTCAGGTACTTGACTTCATAGACGATGTTCCGACATAATTGCATAATTATTCCAAACGACGAAGGTGTGGATGATCCTGCGTCACCAACACATGGGTCTTTTGGTCAACCTTTAAACACTCATTTAAGACAACTGGGAATTTATAGTCACAAGCTTCTTTTTTTACTGTGAACAGATGCTAATCCTAAAGTAAACCTATCCTATTATCGAAACCAGCATTCACCCACTCATACAAAAGCTGAGCAGTGTGTTAAACCCTGCTCGGGAGCAAGGTCTTAAAGTCTTGTCAGATAAATCGTGCTGACCTAGCCACACCAACTGCAAGCCTTTCAGTTTCACAGAGCTCAGACTGTCCAACCAGTCCAGCAGGTGACAAATTCACTGGTGAAAATTCATGATCGGACAGGAAAGTCGCTGCAAGCTGGCGAAATGTGGAACTCAATGGCCACAACACACACATCAGTTAGTTCTTTGCATTGACATGAGCTCTAACTTGCACATGTAACCTTCTCCTCCCAAATCACAGCTCTCACTTTACTGCCAGGATCCGTTCTCCAGCCTACAAAGGCAGCACACATGCTCAGACGGAGCAAATCCAGAAAACATCCACAGAGAATACTCTAATTTATTATTAAACCAAATCTGAACACCGATCTCTTTCTGTGGACCCAGTCCTCTCAGAAGAGAGAGATACGCTTCGGTTGTGTGAAGATTAGTGCAGCGGATTATTGATCAATGATACTTCAATAAATACAGGTAAAACCGCTCAGGGTTGCAGATTTCTCCATTCAGCCGCCAGGGAGGAAGGGATCACTGTCCTCGGCGTATTACTCTGAAAGTCCAAGCTCCTTCTAAGAATTAATTTCACAGGCTTAACCCTTGGACTGATTACTAATAGTATAAGAGTATGAATGGCTTTCAGACGGAGGCGTACCATTCCTGAATATAATTAACTACCTTCTTAATCTGACTACCTGCAGTTGCTCGATACCGTCAAAACATGCAGGCATGCTATTAGGGCCAGCACACACGACATAAATAACTGCTTCAGAGAGCAGGCGATGATGGCAAAATAACAGAAGGCTGGGAAAAACCTAGTGTGCAAGAAAAAGAAAAGGTAGGTTGGTCCATGACCATGATTGTGGTCACTGAGAAGTGATTATTTAGCAAAATTAAGGATCACTTAAAGTCAGGATTGTGGTTATTCCCTGAGGATGCACAAAGGAAGGGGGATAAACTCCTACAACAAAAAACCTTTGCTGACTCGGGGTGTGGAGGACTCCAGGACGAAGACCTTGTCGTATGTGTGAGCCTTTCAAACTGCACAGAAAGTCTTAATGTAAGGAACAAAAAGCACAAAACGTGCTGATGTGGCCACAATGTATACGTCTACTCGAAACGCTGACCACGGTTATCAGGGGCCTTGTGGGACATATAAGCAACCTTATTTTGTCTACAAGGTCTCGTCTTTTCTTTCTGTGATAAACTGTCTGTTTGGGTTTACTTGTTCTCCGAAACCACACACGTAACACACACACACACACACACACACACACACACACACACACACACGGTTTGAAGAATAAGCTAACGCTACAAACGGTAATTCAGACCAAACAGCCGGTGGGTTTAACAGTTAGACTCCGACTAGCCACAAAAAGAGAGTTGGTTTCACTGCTGGGTGTCATTCGCTGTGATGTACACTTACAGTGAAAACATTCAGGTTTCTTTTGTCTCGAAATGACTGATAATAACCCCCCTCTCCCCTCCTCCCCTCGCCTCCAAAAAAAAAAAAGAAAAAAAAAAAAGAGTACGAAAAAATCCGCTAGCAAGCTTGCTACTTTGTGTCACAGACAAATAAACAGGTCCGTTGCATGTTTTGTCGCTAACAATTCAAAGCAGTTTCATTGCTAAAAAACACACTTACCCGACGGGGAGAGGGAAGGACGCTGAACGGTCACTCGGGTGTCTATCCGGAAAGCCTGTTTGTTCATTTAAAATGCATCCAGGGCGACTTTTGACTGTATTTTCCACCTCCGAGCAGCCGGGATGATGGCCCCTCATTCAAAGCTCAACCAAACGTGTATAGCTTCATGCAAAACATAAACAGCAACGCGACGCCGCCATGCCCCGCCTCCTCTCTATTTCTATTGGCTGGATCCCGGGGTTCAGCCGATAACCTGTTGCCAGGCGTGTGTTCTATTGGCTTCAAGTCGTGTCCGTCATATGTTGTTACGTACGAAGGTATGTCAGTGATGCTTATCAGTGAGTACCTGTATTGTCCCTTTGCAATTGCATAATGCTATAGTTCGTCAATTAGAATAGAATAGAAGACAATAGACAAATCTTATACACAAAAGAGTAAAGCAGAACAACCACTAATTTTTACAATGCTTTCCTTTTCAAAACTAACACTCTATGCGCTCACACGTGTGTGATAAGTGAATTTTGAAATATCGTAAAAGCGTATGACATTTAAGATATGGTGCCGTTACGATGCTATGTAAGATCAACATAAACTCTTTAAGCCTATGCAAATATTACAGTGATGGCATTCATTTATATGTACATACATGCCATATGTGATAGTAGATATAAAGTATAGTACTATACTATATATAAGTATGCTAGCAGTAATTCCGTTATTTATTCATTCATTCAAAACTACAGATGTGTAAAATGACAATGCTGCCTTTCTCAGTGCATGGCATGGATTATATTAAACCATGATGACCTTCATAAATGACTAGGCAGTTGCAGACGGGCCAACCTTTCCTTCCAGGCATTTGACCACATTATGCAAATGCTCAGGCATCCGCACCTGCAGCACCTGCATGCAAATCAAAACGTCTCTCTATGGAGATATCAAAGCCGTATGAAGTTGCTCCCTGAGCGCAAAACAGCGCGTCAGCACAGGTCGTACGTCAAACCTGAGCGTATTTTCCTCGTCGAGCCAAAGTGGCGCATGCTCTATGCGCACAGTCACCTGGGACCTGTTGCTCAGCTGCGGCTGTTACTGCATTGTGAGAACGCCTGCTTCAGATTTAAGGAATGCTTCTCTTTTTCCTTCATCGTTATGGACATAAATGATGCGCTCCAGACGTGCCACGTTATGACCATCTTATAACGGAGCCGGATGAAAACACTAAAACAAAAAGCGGAGAGCGCAAGTCACTTTAATCTCAGTCGGCTTAACCAACCAACACACCTGTAAGTAACTTCATGCTTTGTCTTTCACCCATTGCTTAAATTAGTTAGGCTTTGGCAGACAATTATAAGAATGACTGTATAGCAGACTCTATAGCAAAATATTATAAGTTCATGCTGTTTGGGCTACATATGGCTATTAGGCAGTTTCCCAGATGTAACAGTCAATACTTTGCATGAAGTGGAATTGGATCATTAAAAGCTGAATAAAAAATCAGTGATGCTGTCAGAAGAAAAGAAAAAGAATTGATATGGATCGTCCAATGCCCTGATCGAATACTCTATTGAATCCGAGGGCAAAATAACAGGGCTGTGTTTACCTGACTTTTAGCTAAGGACAGAGGGAGCAAATGCACTTTGTTGCATATTAGATGTTCCAACCTGTGTCTACAGGGGCCGTGTGCCTACTGGCAGGTAGGTACTGGATGATGCTCTGAGTGTGTAGACAAGCACAGATAATAACCCTCACTGGACCATCACCAAGGAGACAGAAACTCCAGAGGGCTGCCTGCAGTGTTAGCTATATCTAAATATATCAAAAAAAATCTACTAGCTAGACCAACACCGCTGCAGTGGTCTAAGGTCTGCCGGGGGGGAGGTGGAATGGGGCAGGATTTTTTTCTCCGTTCTGATTATCTAAGCAAACAAGTCATTTCTCCTTTATGTATTGTTTTTTTTAGGCGTTTCTGACTTGTACACAACAGGCAATGGGCAGATGCTGCAAATGCAACGGGAGACTGCTGTGCATGTGCCTGCTGCCTTGCATGATGACCGGCCACCTTCTGATTTATGTCATGGTGTCCATATTCGTCACCATCTCCTACACCCCTCCGAAAATAATCATCCACTATATCGCTCCGGGGAGTTCTGTTAACTCGTCCGTATTGGCCTCTCATCCACTTAGCCCTTTCTGGAACCTTCGTCTGGAGGACAGCGCACTGTGGAACCAGCTGCAGCATGCTTGGGACCGTCAGCACAATCCGATACTGCGAGGAAACAAGACGGGGATACTGGGGAATACAAAAATTAAGCTTTTAACAGAAATTGAAGATGAATGCCTTTCTGACTGCATGTCAGGCAAGTGTTCAGTCCCTCGTATGCATGATTTAAACAGCTTGCCGGAACAAATGAAGACATTTGTCTGGTCAATGCACTGCAGGGAGTATCCCCTTCTTATCAATCAGCCTGGTATGTGTAGGAGGAACAATGGTAGCTTTGGTCTGGATTCTCCCATGCTCCTCATGGCCATCAAGTCTCAAGTGGGGAACTTTGAAAACAGGCAGGCTATCCGTGAAACGTGGGGACGCAGTGGGCTGATGAGGGGGGAATTCAATAAGAAAGGTGGATTAGTGCGCACAGTGTTCCTACTTGGAAGACAGGACTCCAGCACAGGTCCTCACCCAGACCTCAAAAATCTCCTGGAGCTTGAGAACCAAAAATACGGGGACATCCTGCAGTGGGATTTCAGAGACACTTTCTTTAACTTAACCCTAAAGGACCTGCTGTTCTGGCAGTGGCTCCAGCAATACTGCCCCACTGCTCTCTTTGTGTTCAAAGGGGATGATGATGTCTTTGTTCGAACAGGTGCCCTGCTGGATTACCTGCACAGGCAGTGGGAGGAGCACAACCTGTGGAGAGCCTACACAAATGAATCTGACATGGATTTCAATTTGTTTGTGGGGGATGTGATTAGTAACGCGATGCCAAACCGTGAGCCATCCACTAAATACTACATACCAGAACGTTTCTACAAAGGCGGCTACCCACCGTACGCTGGTGGAGGAGGGGTTGTGTATTCAGGCTCACTTGCATTACGGTTGAAAGAGGTGTCTGAGAGGGTGCGCCTCTTCCCAATAGACGATGTGTATCTGGGCATGTGCCTGCACAGACTCGGGCTCTCTCCAAGCCACCACCCAGGTTTTTTAACATTTGATCTCCCAGGGACAGACAGGAGCAATCCCTGTTCTTACAAGTCTGTCCTGCTCGTTCACAGACGGAGTCCCAAAGAGATGCTGACACTATGGAAGCAGCTCCAGAATCTGCCAGGTCAATGCTGAGGCTCATTTGCCTGCCAAATAGGATTCATGGAGTACCACCACACTCATTTGGAAAACATGTGCATCTTTGTGACTGCGTCTTCATGTTAAGCTGGCAGTGCCCGATGACGGTCACATGCAATGCACTGTACCTCCCTCCAAAGCTCCAAAGAGTTACCTAACACTGAGGAGGAGACTGATCTACCTCAAAGGGTACTGTTATTATGAGGGCATTACACAGTAAGGGCACGTGCATTGTACTTTTTATGGCTATGTATTTGTACCCTTTCAATGTAAAAGTTTTATTTTACTACATTTGAAAGAAAATATGATATCTTGCATGTTGTTTTCTAATGTTGGAAGAGAGTGCTTTAGGTATGATGGTGATGCGTTCACTGGGGAACATTCATTCTGCTCTCTCTTGTTTTTTTAAGTCAGCAGATCAGACTAAGAATACATATTTAATGTCTCACAACTCCAAAATGTAACTGATCCTGATGAAATTGGTAGTTCTCATGCACAGTCTTTCATTACTTAAATAATGATGATTATTCATAGCAGCGCTTGACTTTTACAGTGGTTATCATTTAGCCATTAGGGTGCAGGGTACGGAGGTATGTCTGATTTTGGAACAATAAAAGTGAAATCATTTTTTAATGTAGAACATGTTGCTGTTTTAAAAAGGGGGGCTGAGATATTACATTTCTTTTCCTTGTTGTTACTGAAGTCAAAACTCTGCAATGATTGATTTTTGTCTTATCTATTATAGATTTTAAGTCATGAGTCTGGTTGGCAGGTAGCTGCGTCATGCTACAGTACACCAACGAAATCCACAGGTGTATATGTAGCATTAAAAAAAAGAGTGTTTGATACTCTACAGTCATTTTTGGAGGCGAAGGTTGCTCAGGAAATTATTAATTGTGTTACCATTAACAAGGCAACAATTTCTATATTAACTATATTTACCAGAAATAAAAGAAAATGATGAAATGAATGTGCTTTGCGTCTGTTGTAGCCAGACAAAGTTACAATGAAACAATGGAAACCGCAAGAAGCAGACAGACCAGGAGGAGGAGGGAAATGAGACCCCAGGAGATGATTCCCCTCCAGGGAGAAGGAAACTCTTGCAGAAGGTGCCACTGTGTCCACACTGAGGACTTTTAAACAAAACAGTAATTCTTAAATTACAAAGGTGAAATATATTGAGAAAACAAGTACTTCTCTTCTCTTCTCTTCTCTTCTCTTCTCTTCTCTTCTCTTCTCTTCTCTTCTCTTCTCTTCTCTTCTCTTCTCTTGATTGTGTTAAAGTCTGTTCTTGTCTGGTCTCTGTCATTGATCTTTGGTACTAATAGGGAGACAGTGGTTTCAGAGTAATGCGGTTGCAGAAGAAGATTAGCTAAGGACCATAAGCTGAGCTGCTGGGCACTAATAAGGAAATGGGGAGATGGAGATAAGGTGAACTAAATTTTGATGTAATTTTAATTGAATTTAACGGCAAACCACATGCCAGAGCTGCTTTGAACAGTACTACTAATAGTGGCGGTACTGCTACAGCTTTGAGTTTTCCTCATACTAAAGGTAGTGTTTCTCTCTTTGTACCTGGATGAAATGGTCGAATAAAATCCCAACTAGCATCAAGTAAAGGGAGATAACACTGGATGTAAGTCAATATGATTACAGAAATTGGGTTAAATGGGCCCTTTAATTTAATGAATTTGAATGACATCTAGTGTTAAACTGCTGCAAATGCAGGAGAGTTCCTGAAAACACCAGAAGGGCCAAGTGACGTCAGTTCGCCATAATAACAGCTCCACCCAGTGGAGAGTTGTGGTAACGACAGGAAAGTTCCTGAAGATTCTGGCCCTCCTCCACTTAGAATATAAAAGCTGGGCCAGTCCCACCGCTGAGACAGAAAGCAACACAAGCAACACAGAAGAGAACAGACACTTTAACAGTGTTTCATCCCACAACAAGAGGACTCGACACTGAACACGCGCTGAAGATGCTGTGCTCTCGTGGATTCCAGCCTGCCCTCAGTCCATTCATGGACGTCCACGGGCCTGTACGCACACTGTGGCCAGAGGTCAAACCTCTGCTCTACCAGCAGGATCTACTGCAGAGAAACCTGCAGGAGCTGTGCAGCAGTCTGGAGCTGATGAACAAACTTCAGCACAGGATCCTGGAGGAGACGGAGCCTTTCCAAAGCAGCGAGGCCGGACGACCGCTCTCCTACCAGCTGGAGAAACAGGGAGAGCCCTTTGGCCTGACCCTGAACGCCCAAGGCTTTTCCCCAGAGGAGCTGTCTGTCAGGCAGGTGGGCAGGAAGCTGAGAGTCAGCGGGAAGACAGAGAAGAAGCAGGAGGACGAGAAAGGCCTCTACTCATACAGACGGCAGGAGTTCAGACGGGAGTTTGATCTGCCTGAAGGGCTGAACCCTGAAGACGTCGCCTGCTACCTGGCTCCAGACGGGAAGCTCCACATCCAGGAGGCCAAAGCTCCACGTGTCGAGGAGGCTGAGAGAGAGCTGACTGTCGAGAGGAGCTCGGAGGAGAAAACACAGCAGCAGAGTGTGTGTTCACAGACGGAGGACAGCAGCACAGAGACAGACAGCAGCACACAGGACACACCTGAAAACATGGACTCTGCTTCTGACAATGTATTTTAATGTCATTTATACAAGTGTTAAATGAAGATCATATGTGCTTTTTGTGTGGCTGAATATGATAAATAAATATGTTATAAATTGAAAATATGTTTTTCTGTCATTTTTAAAAATTGATATTCTTTTAGCTCATATTTTGGTTTGGAAAAAAATTCAAACACACACTCAAAAGGTGCTATAAATAACTTTACAGGTCCAACACGACTTCTAGTTTTGGCTATTTGTGAAAGTTTGTCACAGCTCTCCGCTGATCGGTGACGTCACCAGACTGATCCTGTTTGTTCACGATGTGCGTGTTTCAAAGAGCCGGAAGAAAAAATTGTAGCTACAGAAAAAAAGACAGTTTGCAAAACTGGAGTGAAATCAGTGTGTGATTAAAATTCACAAAGGTGACAAATCCCAGAACTACTAAAGATATCCCTCACGTACGCACTAATGTTGGCAGTTTCAGGTTTTATGCACCTTTAAATGAACAGCAAACTGTCATCAGACTCAAGTCCTGTATCCCCCCCCCAGCTTCACTATCTGATGAATCTTGTGATTCTTGCAGCTGTTTTCATTAATTTCTTGTTTATTCTGTAGTTGTGTTGTTCCTGTTTGCTCATTGTGTTCTTGTGCAGAATCTTGGGTCTCTCTTGGAAAATGGAGCTTAACCTCAACCTGATTAAAGATTAAATAAAAACACTGCTGTTAATACAGATGTTGGAATTCAAAACATGACTAATTATCTCAATCATATGAAACTTTGCAGGAAGTAAGGAGAAATATATTACAGTAAATACAAAATTACATCCTATCATGACAGTAAGTACAAAGTTATAGAATAATTGTCTTTTCACCAAAAACATAATATATAATATTATTATATATACAGAATATAATTTAGAATTAATTCTGATTCAAACAACGTTAAAAGGTCAAACACTAAGAAGTTTCCTTTCTGCCATTTATGACCTGATTTATACCTGACAAGACATGTGGCAAAAAATAAATGACAACAAAAAACACTGTATGTTTCAATACATTTATTAATCATTGTTCAACAATTAAAAAAGCTTACATGATCTTCATTTCACACTTGTATGAAACAAATATTTAAAATACATTGTCAGAAGCAGAGTCCATGTTTTCAGGTGTGTCCTGTGTGCTGCTGTCTGTCTCTGTGCTGCTGTCCTCTGTCTGTGAACACACACTCTGCTGCTGTGTTTTCTCCTCCGAGCTCCTCTCGACAGTCAGCTCTCTCTCAGCCTCCTCCACACGTGGAGCTTTGGCCTCCTGGATGTGGAGCTTCCCGTCTGGAGCCAGGTAGCAGGCGACGTCTTCAGGGTTCAGTCCTTCAGGCAGATCGAACTCCCGTCTGAACTCCTGCCGTCTGTATGAGTAGAGGCCTTTCTCGTCCTCCTGCTTCTTCTCTGTCTTCCCGCTGACTCTCAGCTTCCTGCCCACCTGCCTGACAGACAGCTCCTCTGGGGAAAAGCCTTGGGCGTTCAGGGTCAGGCCAAAGGGCTCTCCCTGTTTCTCCAGCTGGTAGGAGAGCGGTCGTCCGGCCTCGCTGCTTTGGAAAGGCTCCGTCTCCTCCAGGATCCTGTGCTGAAGTTTGTCCATCAGCTCCAGACTGCTGCACAGCTCCTGCAGGTTTCTCTGCAGTAGATCCTGCTGGTAGAGCAGAGGTTTGACCTCTGGCCACAGTGTGCGTACAGGCCAGTGGACGTCCATGAATGGACTGAGGGCAGACTGGAATCCATAAGAGCACAGCATCTTCAGCGCGTGTTCAGTGTCGAGTCCTCTTGTTGTGGGATGAAACACTGTTAAAGTGTCTGTTCTCTTCTGTGTTGCTTGTGTTGCTTTCTGTCTCAGCGGTGGGACTGGCCCAGCTTTTATATTCTAAGTGGAGGAGGGCCAGAATCTTCAGGAACTTTGCTGTCGTTACCACAACTCTCCACTGGGTGGAGCTGTTACGGTGGCAAACTGACGTTACCAGAACATTCCTGACTGATCTGGACATTTGCTGTTTGAAATAATGATATGCAAAGAGTCATCAGTACAAATGAAGTGTGTGTGTGTGTGTGTGTGTGTGTGTGTGTGTGTGTGTGTTGGGTTCAAATCAAGCAGTTAAGAAAACACACTTTTTGAAAAATAGGCTTTATGCTATTTCTGTCCAGACTGTCCTCAGGAACTTTTGAATTGGATGATTATTTCTAAAGATCATCTAATCGTGCTGTTTGCTATTCTCCATGTCGTTGTCAGAATCAGCATTACATTGTGTGTTTTTATCTGTGAGTGTGTGTCTCTGTGTTTCTTTTTGTGTAATAAGGTTACATGCCAGAAAAAAATGCACTCTTTCAAAATTGGTTTGAAATGTCAAAGATGGAAGATAAGAAAAGGTTTGTCATTGCTTTCCTGTGACGAGGAGAAAGAACAAAATGGGAATATATGGAATGTAGGAAACAGTAAAACATATCAGTCAAACCATCTTTTTAATAGAGATGTATTTTTTCTTCTTTCTGTTATGACTATGCTGATCAGAACAGACATTTGGTGAATAGCCAGCTACATTCACCCTACCAACAGCTACTAATGAGGGAAAACCTGAATCCATGAGAGGCAGCTCCTTCACTGGATCTTCAGTCTCTTTGACTCCCTTATTATCTTAAGAAATAATAATTCTGCGTGACACTATCTAATGTTCTTCTGCTCTGCACACGGTTTCTTCAACGCTCCACTCTCTTTTACACTTCACTCCACTAGATGGCAGCATTTCCTACCACAAATATTAACCATCAAAATGATCCTTCAAACCTCAGTAACTTTCCTGCTATCTCAGCACATTGCTCCTAGTTATCGTCCCAGTTTTAAAAAAACAAAACAAAATTAATTTGCAAACACAGATCGAAATAGCTTCACTGTGCATCACTACATCACACTATACAGAATTTTCGACTAATGATGTCACTGTTAATTAATTCCTCAATCCATTATATTTTTGTAACACTGGTTTTATTAGTATTATGCACAAAGTGATGATAATGCACTGACTGTCCACGTTACGCCAACAAACAGCATTATTTTAAAGACCTAATTTGAATGCATGGGTGCAAAACTAAGTT
Source organism: Chaetodon auriga (assembly GCF_051107435.1). Taxonomy (NCBI): domain Eukaryota; kingdom Metazoa; phylum Chordata; class Actinopteri; order Chaetodontiformes; family Chaetodontidae; genus Chaetodon; species Chaetodon auriga. Next base: position 8,940,689 of record NC_135092.1, read on the forward strand.
ACACGACAATAAAATAGCACCTTGTTTATGTTTCAAAAGAGAAATCATTCCCAATGGATTTAACACCAGTCTTGTAATATTATCTGCTAATAATGTACTGTAACTATGACGGAACTGAATTTTATTTATTCACTTGTTAATAGTAGTTTTTGCCTTTCCTCTGACAGTTTTATGTATTTATTTACCCAGAGAGTGCACAGAAGAGATTGATATGGGAGGCTGTGCTGAGAAGTAGGGCACCAACAACAACACAGAGGGCTGGATTTAAACCCAAAGTCTTCTTTTCAACATATTCTATCTTTCAAAAAAAAAAAAAAAAAGACGACAAAGACGGATGATGAAACCTGGACTGGCAAACACGGTGCTTTGCTGCTCGGGGATATTGTGTCAAGGCTGGTGTCAATATTTTTGACACATAAAGAGAATATGTGAGTTTTTGGAGGGGGGAGAGATCCATTTTTTTTTTGTCAGGCGTTCACCTTTGGATGAACTCCCCAAACTGAAGGCAAGATAGAAGTGAGGAGGAGGAGGAGAACGAAAGGTAAGGAAGGATGAGGGGGAGGATGAGGAGGAGAAAGCAAGACTCAGCTTCATGTAAATCATCCGCATTGTTCCCCTAATGCTGCTTGCATGCACAAACACACACACACACATATATATATATATATATATAGATGCTGCCGGGACAGCATCAAACACACACACTCAAACACACACAAAGAGAATCTCGGGCACAAAGTCCCACTTCCTTGTTCCTGTCTTAGTTTGTCTCTCATAGAGATGGTTTTTAATGCGCCATAATCCCCCTCTTTCCCCTGAACACATAAAAGAGATATCCTTCTATCTGTGTAAGTGGTTCTGACGGCCACCGGCTCACCACAAACACACACATAGACACACACACACACACACTGAGCCGCCAGCTCATCAACATGCAGTTATTCCTTTGGCTCTGGATCGCAGGCTGTTAATTGGCTGCCAAGCAGAATGTGTGTGCTTCGGCGTGTGTGTTTGTGTCTGTACTGCAGAGCCGGGGTTGCTTAGAAATTCCCGTCACGTCTCCGAGCCTCGATTAAGACGTTGCTCCAGTTTCGAACAGACAGACATGTGGGGAGGAGGGGAAGAGAGGTGGAGAGGGGGAGAGGATGCAGCAGGGGGGAGAAAGATGAGAGAACGCCAGAGGAGTGGGAAGAGAGAAAGAGAGGTGATGAGGCGGGACTCGGCAAAGGAGGAAAAAAGAAGTGAAGGGCGAGTGGGAGAGAGGTAGCGGAATGCTGCAGTGGTCCTGCAACTGATAACTCTCCTGTACTGCCTTCCTTATCTCTGTTATAGAGTTGCAAAAGAGGAGGTGTTATTCCAGGCATCTACTGTGGCGTCCCAGCAGCAAAAGTCCTGTTCGTTTTCTGCATAGACGACGTTAGCTGACTGGCATTGGTGCACTTCTGAGGCTTGACAAGCTATGAAACTCTCATGGTTCAATGTTCAGTACAAAAAAAAGGAACAAATGAGTTAGAAAATATCTGATTATTTGATAAAAAGTCAGCATTGAAAGTGTGGCCACATGAAACGTGCACCACTGACATTTGGAAATGTAATAAATTAGTTTCAATCAGTTCACTCTCAGATGGTGGTTTTGGATGATGAAACGTGTTGCTTCTGACCTCTCAAAACTGTTTTCCCTCTCTGCGCAATGCTGCCAGATCTCTACTCTGCATCAGTTTTGGCTGAATTCAGCAACTGTGGCGCAGTCAGTGTTTTGATTTTAATTGCAAAAATGAAGCATTCTGAATTTGTTGTCAGTCTGATTCTCTCCCCTGAGCTTTTTCTCCAAAGCAATGGTGACATAAAGGGCAGCGCACACTGCCGGCATATGACAAATAAATTCCCAAATCTACTGTACGTCCTGTATGTTTAAGCGACAAGGCCCTCTAGCAGCCATAGGAAGTATGAGCCATGTCTGTTGGGCGCTAAGGAGGAAGTGCTGCGGTGTTTTAGAGCCACAGAGGGAGGAAACCATGTGGATGAAAGGACTTCAGACTTTAACTCGTGAAACCACTGTTCCAGTTTCCTACCCACAGCTAATGCTGGTTTCTTTTAACCATGACTGTGGCCGTTATTATTGTAACAATGACGGCGAAGGTCTCCTAACCTTAATGAAGACGTCATTTTAGTCCAAACCACAATGTTTCCATAACATTGACCAAGTTGTTTTGTGCCCAAACCCAAACATCAGATCATAAATACTTTTCATATGTAGTGTTTTGTCCTTTAATTTGGAGGACCTGTTGCGTATGACAGATTTCCAGACACCGGCAGCCATTGTTTTCTGTAAGGCTGCACAGTGGTGATGTCAAAACATGTGCCAGCACGTGTCAGAGTGCATCCCTGTCTAATTTCCAAGTGTCAGCATGTGCCAACTCTCAATAAAAAGCTGCACATTGACAGGACTCAGTCCCCAGCTGCCTGTATTGGATGTTTGTGTGTGCAACAGGTGTCAAATGATGCAATGGCTGTTGCATTTTAGACTTGTCCATATTGTAGCATCATCATGTTCCATAAAAATAATAATTAAGAACTTAAAACAGATGCCCTATATTTAAAGTATGCAGTAGACCCTTGTGTTTCTGTGTTAGGAAAAAAAAAAACTTTTTAAATGGGAATTCCAACAGCTTCCAACAGCTCCTCCAACCACGCTACTCTATAAGGGAGAACGACGAAAAGAAAAAAGTTAGCGGAGAGAGTGATGAAGAAAACCACGAGAGGCTTGGTATGACAATTTATGAACAAATAAGACAAAGTGAGCAAAACAACAACACACACACACTCAAAAAAAAAAGACACACACAGTGGCGGGGAGCGAGTGCGATGATAATTTGAAGGTTACAGATTGTGAACTTTCAGTTTATGCCTTAATGAAGCCATGAGAGACTATTCGACGTTTCTAGGTCACACATGTGCAGTGAGGCTCACGATACACAAACCTGCTCTCAGCGGCATGCTGTACACACACATACACAACACAGACGGATTTCACTGCAGATCTTCTGTTATGTAATCATGCCAGAAAGAGCGAGTGAGTGAGTGAGTGAGTGAGAGAGAAGACAGACACCCCAGCCTAATCAGACACACACACACACACACACACACACTTCTCACAGCTGTCTGTCAGACAGTCACTGCGGCCATGTTACTCTTTCCCAGCTGCAGCATCCAAACGACTTGTTGCTGGCAAGTCATCATCAGTATAAATATTGTGATTTCAACCAGAAAGTCTTTATTATTTATGCCTAGTCAGATGGTGACTACAGAAAACAACTGCTCAGTTGCTTTGTAGCACACATAAGGCTTAACGCCTCATGGTACTTGAGCTGACACTCAGCGGCATGAGATCAGCACATGTCTGCAATTCCTTAACCAATGATGTTAAAGCTGGCTATGGGATGAAATGAGAGAAATCAAACAATGCTGTCTTCCCTGACTGGAATCATGTCTTCCATTTTTTACTTTCTGTTCTGCACACCTTCATCGCCCCTGTTACTACAGCAGGCTGTTAGGAGTCTTGTGCTGAAGTGAACAGACCCAAACGGTGTAACTCAGACTCAGAGATGGAGGATATGTAAAAACGGTCAGAGGCGTGCTCAGGAGGGGAAGAAGGCCGGACCAGACCTGCCAGCCACGGCCTGCAGTTAAACACACGATGGACAGGGGACAGGCAGACAGGAGACAGAGGGGAAGGTTTGCCCAAAGGAGGGGAAACTGCAGATCCTGACTCAGGCAGACATACCCCTCATCCCTCCCACAGGGGGTTTGAGGTGGCGAACGCCCAAAGACACACTGACGGACCATGCTGTCACTGGCTAGCTAACTAAGGAATCTTACCTCTGTGTTGCTAAAAACTAAAGATTGATTAATGGTTAGATGTCATGATAGTATTGGTTGAAACTGGTTGGAGTAAGCTTATGTAAGAACATGTCATAGTTCGTTTTACAGGGATTGGATTTTGATACAAGAATACAAAGAGACGGATTTTTTTTCTTTCGCGTTTATTGTTAGAGAGGTGCACAATCTGACCCACTGATGTGATCTAAAAGGGTTAAAAGGACTTTTTTCATTTCAGCTCAACTTTAAAGGTCAGAGAACAGGGTTAATTAAAGAACCTGCTGCTTTCTTTGCTCTTTTGTGAATGCATTCGTGTTCTTTCTCTGATTTGGTGACCTTGATTCTCTCTTATTTTCTATGATAGTAAAAAAGAAAAGTGACACTGCACTTTTGTGTACTCTCTCTCTCTCTGTCTCTGTGAAAGGTTGTGTGTGTCTTACAGTGTGTGTTTATGTGAAGGACCTCGGTCTTAAGTGACCTCAAGGTGCTATCGTGTTTGTTTGATGGAGCATAATTAAATAGGTAAAAGAAACCAGTCTGCTCTCATCGCTATTGATTTGCAGCACACATGCACACACACACACACACACACACACACACACACACACACACACACACACACACACACACACACACACACACGTGCGTACACATGCACACACACACTCACACAAATACCCTAAAGCCCCTGGTCTCTACGAGGAGATGACTGATACTCCCACACCAGCGATCAACAACCTTTCATGTTATAATGGGTTTGTTTAACCTAATCCACATTAGCTCCCGTCCTTCAGCCCCACACCCACAAATTCTTCAGTGTAGCCGTCCAGATCCATACACCAAGCCCTTCACTGCAAAGTGTTTGTTTGATGAAAATCAAACAAATAATCCAACAAAAGGCCCATCCTCCATCCCAAGTGTCTCTTGATCCATGGATCTGAAGCAAAGCCAAACCACAGAGGTGATCTAAACCCGAGGCGAGGATTAATCTTGAAATCACATGAAGAATTTTGCCACAAATTACACTATGACAAGGACTCTAAATAACAAGACGGTCGCAGACAATTTAGCTGAACTGAGCCCTTACTGATTTTGTTCGAATGTTGAGCAGCAGCGCCAAAGTACCTTTCAAGATGCTTAAAAAAAAACATGCTTTTTTACCCATAGTTTAGCGAGGAAGTATCCCTGAATACACATACAAACATATTTATCACATTCACATCTTCCATACCATTTGCATGCAGCATCTGTTTCAGTGGCTTAAAATAAAGCCTGTTGTGATCTTCTTTTCAAAGTGCAGCGTTTCATTTAACAAGAGCGTCACAAACCGCAGCATGTTACTCTGCTCCATGCGTGCCTTTGTTCGCTACATGCATGTGCCTTTGTTCTCCGTAATGTGTTTTGTTTGTCCATGTATCTGTATGACAATGATTAGCTGTGATGGATGCTAGTGACCCAATAATTGTGACAAGGACACAACATTAACACTGAAGCAGGGACAAAGGCTGTGCAGCTGCATAGCCACTGCATTATTCAGGCAGGATGGATGGATGAAGAAAGGGGGAACTAGGGGAGAAAATGGGGAGTGGGCACAAGAGGGGGACAGGAAGGAAGAATGAGATGAGGGAGGGAAAGTGGGGATGGGAGTGGGGCTATGTATGGAGCGATTTATGAATAGAGCTGTGGAGGGAGTGCAGATGGATATACAGTACAGATGGATGGTTGGGAACAGGGGAGGAGTGAAGGTGGATTGGGGATGAGCTAACAAAGAGAGAAGTGGATATGCCTGCAAGTGTGGTGCAGCATGTGAGTGGCACCTGGGAGCCCTTACCTAAAGAATTCAACATAGCAAAAGGTGCCATGTAACTGGACACTTCAAGAGCTTTACCTAAAAACGTATGAACTGTGCAGAGGAATTCCCGACATGAAGTTCATCACTCAGTATGTGTAGAATTCATTGTGTACACGTGCTGTACAAACATAGGCTGATAAGTTTATTTCTAATTCTATGAGCATATTTTCACATACATACACCAATGGCTGGCCAGCACACACACACACACACTGCCGACCCTCCACCCTCGCTGGTATAGGAACTATTAGTGGAAACACCATGGGGACGCATAGATAAAGCCTTTAATTGCCAGAGTACTGATCTATAATCATCGCTGTCTTTTAACAAGGAACAAGACAAACTAGGCCCAGAGGACAGTTTTTTTTTTTTGATTCCACAGCAGGATCTGTTCACGCTAGTCTTCGTGGTGTCACGAAAAATGTGAACTTTTTGTAAAATATCATTTTTAGACTTCAATTTCATGGATTTATTCCCCTGTATAAATAGCCAAAAAGAGACTGTATTTACTCAGTATCTAACTACTGTGTCACCATTTGAATAATTAATCAAGTGAAGTCAAACTTGCTCGCAAAATGTTTAAAACTCACTTGTTTGTGCCATTATATGCGAGCTTTTGTTGATAGAGGATCAGGTTAGGAGGGTTTCGGCCGATGAGGTCAGGAGGTTTGAAATTGCAGCCCCTGTATTTGGTCCTATCATGGTCTATTTTAAGTTTTGCTCTGTGTTAAAATTTGTTCCGTCTTGCCTTTGGTGTCAGCGAGCTGATAAAATATGCATGGTTTGGACTTTTCACCTTTCCGATTTTTATTCCTTGTATAAATCAAAGGAAAATGGAGCCTTTTATGGTTGGAGCTCATCCATGTTTGATGTGCAGCCAGGAGGGAGACCTAGATAATAGAAGCTATCAGAGACATACAGCTCTTTGTGTGTGTGTGCGTGCATGTGTGTGTGCGCCCTCTTTTGGATTCTCTTTCATTCCCAGGCATTAATGGACTTGACTGTATTACGACATACACTTTCTGAAGGTCTGACACTGAGCTAAATGGGTTCATGCAAACACACATGCCCATGAACACATGTACATGTCTGTATTTAACAACTGACTGCAGTAAAATGCGACAACATGAACCGGAATCAGCCATAATGAGATCGAGCAGTCAGGATTTTCAGACAGATGTGTAAGCGGACAGACGCTTGAATTGTGTGCTCTAGAATGTACTCATCTTAAACTTATGCATCATTCATCCAGTCCTTATCCATTCAGACAAATCATCCATTCAAAGTATTTCAAACATTCATTGATTTTTCTGTCAGGGAGAGTAGAAAATAAGACGAAAGGACCTCTAGGGCGATGCCACTGAGGGAAAAGCACAAAGTGATCAAAGTATAGTGAAGTGATTCATCATCAGCTGTGGATGATGACTGATCGCCTGCTGGGATTGTCCTTATAGAAACTTCACTCATCTCTCGATCTGGGCATTTTGTTGTAGCCCTCAGCGGCTCAATCTCGCTGTGGGACAAAATCAATAGTCATTGTAGAAACATGACTTAATAATGACTTATTACACACTGTAGTGAGCACCAGTCTTGAAGCAAAGGTCAGACCGAGCAACCATTTCTCTGAGATTTGTGGTCACATGCAACTATTTGTATTAGCCAAATAGGTTTTTGCCACCAGGAGTATTTCGTTTCATCAACATATCAGCCACACCTTCATTATGAACGTACCTGCAAACTGTGAGTGAGTGAATGTTTTTGAGCACAATGCTAAGTCAGTGGAATGCTCTTTAAAAGTTCATGTCCAGTCGTTTATAGTTTAGTGTTTATTTGCACAGGTTTTAAAATATTTAAAAGGAGAATGAAGGTGAATGGAATTTCTGTTGTGTTGCTCAAAGCATTGAAAAATGACATTTAAAGAAACCTCACACCTCAAAGTCAACAATTTATCATAAGGCTATTTCCTCAGTGAGGAGCAACCAAACAAAAAAAACAACAAAAACATCTTAAATAAAATTCCGTTTACCTCCACCTGCCTCTGTGCTGCGTTTCTTTGTTTGTTCTTTGTCTCTTCATCCTCCAACATACCATCACGCATTCCTGTGCTACACGAGTGTCACGCTACTGCGCATTGGCAATTAATGTGCATTGGCCAGTGAAGGGACCATGGTTGAACTGAGAGCAACTTCACATATATGTAAAATACATATATGATACTGAGCAAAGCATTTGCAAAAATACTTGCACACACGCGCACACACACACACACACACACACACACACACACACACACACACACTTTTATTGAAATACAATATCGAGGTGGTGCATCACAGCCATTACAGTGTCTATGCAGAGCACACTGAATATCAAGAAAAATGGCATTCTCAGGCATTCTCACAGTTATTAACTTTAGCTTATACGTACATATCTGAGGAAAACTACAAATTTTCATATCATCTATAACAGAAAGTACTGGCCCGGGTTTTTAAAAACTGCATTTTCATGTAGAAGATACGAGATGCTGCCTTACATTTTTGCGCTCTATTGTGAGTGAAAGAATTTGGATTTTCTCAAATTTTCAAGATGTGAGCCACCTCATGTTGGACCAACACTTCCTGGGATCAAAACATTTGCTGTTTGCTGACTTGATTTGAATTAACCAGAATTACACTGAACTGACTGGAAGGTAATGGACAGAAATCAACCTAATTGCAATCCACGGCCTGCATTTGACTGAACTTATGTACACTAACATGAATTTAATTAATTAAATTTAACAATGTTTATGCTAATTTCAGCCTTCTGAATGACAAAGATCAAAAAATGAACTACATAAACTGTATAAAAGAAAAACTTCTAGCACAGAAAAGTATACTTTTTAGACTTTTGTTAAATGTACATCTGGGGGTTGCTGCTGCTGCTGCATATCTGTATAGAACATGCTTAACCCAGTCACAATTATGAGTAGATACACTGTGCAAGCATCACAGTGAGGGATAACACAACGTCAATAAACAATGTTATGTGGCTTCGCATGTGGAAGCAGCAGGGTTGCGGTGAATCTGATATAAAGAAGAGCAAAAACAGTGCTAATGAAACCTCCAGCCCTGCTAGTTATTGGTGTTTCATTGCATTTGTCTCCTCACGTACAGAAACAGAATATCCTGTATGCAACATAAGACTAACACTGCAATACTGCAGCGCTAACATTGCTGCTTTCATCTGTCTATCTAGACTCCAGACCTGTTTGTACAGTGCACCAAAAATTGAATTGAATCATGCAGCTGTGTAATAGTAAAAAATAAAAAGACTCACAAAAACACGCATTTTGTACTGACAGACAGCGCATGCGCACATTTATGCATGGTGACCATGGAGAATGTATGGCAAGCAGACGCTGTGGAGGATAATTTCCTTCAAGTAGGTAATGTCAAAATAATTATCAGAACAGACAGCTCAGTGGGCAGGCAGCACCTCTTCATTATGGAGCAAGGTTGAGGGGGGCTAACAATCTCCAAATGTGGCAGGGTGCACTCCACGCAAGGTTTGACGTGAAACTCTTCAAATCCTTTTCACAATTATCCTTAGTTTTCACTTCTCTTTGTCAGCGCTTCTCTTCCATGACCCTTTCATGCTCACGAGGGTCATGTCACGGCCGTTTGGCTCTAGCTGTCCATCTTCTCGCGGAGTGAGTTTTTAAGCACATCAAACATCTGCGTATGCAAAAGATGTTGGAGTTTTTTTAGGATTCAGATGTAATTCTTTCAATATATTTGTATTAAGACATCACCCAGGTAAAGATTTATGTTCTTGGCTGACAAAAAATAATATTTACCGACTGGATGATGAAATAGAAATATAATCACTTATGCTGCATTTTCGATTACTGGTGTGACTACAAGATGACCAGGATTTATTGATTTGTTTGACCAGATCTGACATATTAGCAATAACTGTGACGCACTTGTTTTGCATCGCAGCATTTTCAGAAAGTCATTGCACATGATTTCATCACTTCACACGGGGATGGGTTAGGGAGCATTCAAGAGAATCGGGAATGAAATTGCAGCTGATAAAGACGCTCGATTTAGCTTTTATGGAGTACATAGGAACAAAGAGTGTGTTCCCAGCCAAGCCAGTTAAAAATGTGTGTGTTTGTGTTTGTGTGTGTGCCAGACTGACAGACCTCATTAGACCAGAGAAATAGCAACTGTATCTGTGTGTGCAGTGTGTGCAATATACTGTAGTTGTTATAAATATATTACCTCCCTGGTCTCAGGTTCACTCCACTTTCATCTCACCTTGACTGACCTTCCACACACACGCATGGCTGCGCATACACAAACTTAAACACGCGCACAGAGCCATTGCACCAAAGGGACTTCACATTAGGGACATTTCTGCACATATGATTGACTGCTTCGAATGAAGGACCTTGGAAAAACATCTGGGCAAGTGACAAATACGTCCCTCTGGCTGCCGTTGTATGAAGGAGACAGATACTGTGTGAGAGAGAGAGAGAGAGAGAGAGAGAGAGAGAGAGAGAGAGAGAGAGCGCCAGCGTGTGTGTTGAGTTATCTCCAGCGCTACACAAAGGGCTGCCAGACTGCTACCGCTGTCAAGGTTTCTGTGCGAGTGTGTGTGTGTGTGTGTGTGTGTGTGTGTATCTAAATGTGTGTCCTTGCCAGCCACTTGACATCACACAGCCCTCTCATGGCAGGCTTCTCGGATCAGTAGCAGAATGGATAAGGCTATTTACCAGCAGCTTATTTGGTCCGGGTCAGACCTCCTGCTACACTTTAATGGGTGTTGAGGGTGGCTGTTACACGAAGGCGAGCAGCTTTATCTGGCCATTTGCACCTTGTGCTCGCATCTGCATGAGAAGTGATTTTTTAAAAAAAATTACATTTTGACAACTAGGAGGCCATGACCTGACATATGAGGAAAATATGTTTTCTTATTAAATTTTGCAAGTGGAAATCCTCATTTCTATCAATGGGAATATCATCTCCTAAAGCCTGGACTAGAACTCTTTTTAATGCTGGCATATGGCAAGTGGACTTTTCTGAAAATTGGACTATTCTTATCAATATGACACTGAGACGTTTGTTTCATTTTCTCAATCAACTGATTAGATGCCTCAGTGAACATGTTATGCAAGCAATGTCGAAGCATTGCTGGGATTTCAATTTTGAATATGTAAATTATGTAAAATGATTAAATCTTTCCTAATGTTTTGAGTTTTTTTACTCTTCCTAAATTTCTTCATGAGATTGGTTGAAAGTGAAAATATTTCACAGATACAATTGTAATAATGACTTTAATGCAAGGGAATTGTTCTAATTAGTCTTTTTACAGTAATCTACACAATCAACAATCGTGGTCACACTAATAGACGCACACACGAGCAATCACCACTTCATCTCGGAGAATGATTCCTTTCTGGAAGAACCAATATACAGTTAAGTGTAAGGTGACTGTAACCCCACAAAGCTTATAATTTCCCTGCAAGTTTCTGCATTTTTAAAAGGCTAGGTCAAGTCTGCTTCAAAATAGCACCGCCATTTTAAACACCCAACCGACTATAAAATGTGCACCAGCACCAGCTTTTGATTGCAAAGTACACCCTGCAGGACTCTTAAGATAACCTTTTTCAGACAGAAGAATTTGCATAAAATGCCATAAGCAGCCTGCCTAAATCAAACATCAAACACAAAGACAGGTATAGATGCACATAGAGTACAAGCACATACCAGTGAAATGCATTCAAATACCCACAGACATGTCTACATTCTGACATACTTACACCAAAAAACCCATAGATTCACAGACACCCACACAATCACACCTAAACTGACAGCGAAGGTGCTGCTGAAGGTCATTCATAATGATTAAAGAGGCATCTCTGCAATGATTTTCAAATGACCCTCGGGACACCTCGACCACTGACACCTCTTCAACAGAAAATTACTTTATCGCGCCCTGGGATACCTGACTTTAAACTGACACAGTGATGGTCTAGACAGCCAGACAGTTAAGAACGGCACTGGGACAGAGATGCAAAGGCAAACAGAAAGCCAGACAGGAAGCCCTTATAGTCTCAAATTGAATGTGATGCAGATATGGAGATGTACAGCCATGTAGCAGTCAAAACAGTGAGAGGCAGGTATGTGAAGACATGCATACGTACATGGAGACAACAGGGTTTGCCCAAAGCGAGAAACCTGTCCATTCTTTTGAACAATCCCAGTCAGCTCCAGTGGGAATATGGCCCCAACGTGCACGCAAACACACACACACACACACACACACACACACACACACACACACACACACACACACACACTCGCACACACATCCCTGCAGCTCTTTTCTTCAAGCTGCTGATACAGAGGTTTCGGTAATAGCCGCGATGATGGTGTGATGGCTAATTTCACCTTCATATGCTTTATGTGTGTGCGAGTGTAGTAATCACCTTGAGCCGTGCAGGCAATGGATTCCCCCAGAGATCAGGTTTGATTTGACATCATAACACACACACACACACACACACACACACACACACACACACACACACACAGCCATTTGCTGCTGATATTTACATTTAAACTACTGTAGCACAGCGTCACCTTCACACATGATTCAAGGTTATCACCAACATCATGAACAGACGTGAATTAGGGATTGTTTTATGTATTACAAAGGAGATTAAGCGAATCGTGTGCGATTGTAAACCCTGACACAAGGATTTAAAGAAGAAATAACCATTCACCACATGCTGTATATGACTTTGTAAACAAAATCAGATATGCTAGTCTTGTATAATACGCTAATTGTTAGCGAGCCTTTCACACATTTGGCTCTTTTGTAAGAGGGGGATCACACAATATCACGAGCTGCTGACATCAGCAGCTCGGGCGTCTGACAGCCGCACCATTGCCAGGTCTTGCATCATCAGGATTTAAAACACCATGCATTTTACAGAACCTTACAGCTCATTATCACTATAACCCAGTGATGAACTGTATTCTACTGGATTCTGTTGTCAGCCATGATGCATCATTGATGAGAACTTCACCAAATAGCTCAACACATAGACAAGGACCATGTTACTTAGGGTGGCTTTCTTTTTTACAGCTGTGTTTGATTCGCTTCCGAGATCAAAAACTGTCCCTGTGTTCATTTATCCATCGGCCTCAATCTATCCCTCCCCTCCTCCTTCCCTCCCTGTTTCCATCCAGACAAAGCGAAAACACTGCTAACCAGCTCCCTTGTTACCCTGACAATTGGTATCTCAACCAATAAACCATGTCTAATTGCATTGCTGGGAAAACATCTTTCAGCAATTACATTGTTTGGCTAAAACACAGTAGCTCATTACATACATACCAAAAAAGGAAGCAAACACAGACAAAGACAGATCACAAATCATAACAAAGTACGTTACAGCGAAGCTCACAGCCTGGTTGGTCTATTAACTGATGAAAATGAAAGGCAGTAACAGTAAGAAGCTACAATGCGCACGGCTGGATCCATGAATAATTTCACTACTAACTGAAATAGGTGAAATTGGTAAGTGTTTGTATTTCCAACATTTGCCACATAAGGTAAATGCAAAACATGCATTGCTTCATCACATCGGAAAAGAGGACTAAGAATCTCCCTGAGGCTGTACTTACTGTGTTGCTGCTGTAATGCTCACAATGACAGTGTTAACATACTGATGTTTTGCAGGTATACTGTTCACAATGTTTGCCATCTTCATGTATTAGCATGCTAACACTTGCTTATTGCCACCAAACAAAGCACACTGAAAGGAATATTGTTTGTTTGCAGATATTTGGTCACAAACCAAAGTCTATGGCCATCCAATTGTTGAAGTAGATGATGAGATATTTCACTGGATAATTGCATGTTTTGACCTGCTGGTGGCAACACATGAAAAGTCAGCAGATCCCCGAAGTCAGCAGGATTGAGGCTCTGAAGATCATAAATGTCTGCACACATTTGAATGGCAATGCATCTCATAGCTGTTGAGATATTTCAGCTAGCATGGCTAAAAACAGCTAAATATGTGATGCAATGAACATTTTTGTTCAACATGCATTAGTAGAACAATGAACAGATTCTTTTACTGTTAGGTCATCCTGAACCCCGGTAGCACTGCTCACATACACATGTGGTGCCACCTCTGCATGCGTTGTGTCATGCAGTGGCTGTTCGGATATAAGACAATGAAAGCTATGTAGAGATTTTTAAAATGTTTTATTGCAAAAATATAGAATTTGATAACACACTACAAAAACATCAACACGAACATGATACATGACAGTCTCAAAGACAAACCAATAGCACATCAATAGCTAAGTATTTTCACTGTGCTTTCAAAGAATCACAAAACAGTTATTCAGTTGTTTAAACGTTATGTGTGAGTTACTGATAACATGATCGTCGTCTTTGACCTGGGGGAAACATAATAACCGCATACCTGCTTTCTCATGTTGACACTTGGAGTGAAAGCTGCACATTTTTCCCTAAGACCAATGCGTCATGACACAATAAATGTACCTAGTTTCCACTTCCTGAGAAGTTAACTATACAGTTATGAAGTGGGCGGGGCAAATGGTAACAGAAGGATTTTTCCCCACTGCAAATTTGCATTTGAAAGTTTACTGTTAGGAAAAATTTTAATGTTACTCAACACACAAACACTGGAGTCTTCGATGCCCTTATGCCAGTTGTAAATGTTTCCACTCACTCTTGAGAATTTACACAGCCCCGTGCCTTTGACTTCGTATTTGCACAGCTGATGATTCAACTGAAAGAAAGATCATATGGTCTAAGTACTGGATGATGCTCAAACAGCTTGTCAAAAATAGTATAGTCTAAGGAAAGCATTAGGACTGTTACTGTCAGGACCCTGGTCCAGACCACCCCGCCCACTTCTCTGCTTCTTTTCTGAGGTTTTCAGACAGCAACACTATGTTTTCCGTCATTATACACTGTCTTAAAACCATTGTCAGTGCAACCTTCTATGGTTGTTATATCCCCACACATTTGTGTATACAAATGTGATTTTTTTTTTTTTTTTTTGCTATTAATATCAGGTATTGCTTTTGTACATTTGCTAGTATTCAAACTCCTATCCAACGCTTTATGTTGTTCTTTCATTATGGAGCCAATTCCAACAAAGTCAGTGCGAGGTTGTTATGGAAATTTGCGTATATTGACGTGAAATAATGAGATCACCCTCTTCTGGATGTCGATTTCAAATAACAAAGTTGTTGATTCAGATGTTACATCAAGCGTATTATGTAACTTAATTTGACACTAAAAAATTGGCTCCTGCATAAACACTTCACTGCATGGCTGATTGAGTCCCAGCTGACAGTCATTGGAGAGCAACAACACATCAACAAATCTAGTCTCTGCTGGTTTGCTGTGCTTTGTTTTTTTTCCTGCTGAATGAGAATTGCTTGATAAGAGATGGCCAGGAAAGAATCATGCCATTGCAAAAGTGCTGAGAATGAGTCATCTGAATGACCGGCCGTATTTTGCACAGCAACACCTCAGCTGAACTTTTTATTTAGTGTTGCTTGCAGTGACAACAAATCAATACCTGTTTTCCCATTTTTGTACTTAGCAGTGGTAATGCTAAAATGCCACAGACACTCAGACAAAGTGTCTGGCTGAAGTCTGCTGACATCAAGGGCTAGTGCTATTGACCTTTGTACAAAATCATATCATCCCCTCACTGTCCTGAAAGATTTCTGTCAAACCCTGTGCTTACGTTCTGAAGGTGTATTGTTGTGCCATACACAAGAAAATGGTGCTCTATATCAACGATGCTTTAGTTTTCCATATATCTATATATAGAGATTTGAATTGTTTTTAAAAATATTACCAATGCTTTGTGCTTAACTGTCAAATTCTACATCATGGGAAGCATTGAGAATATGAAGTGATATTATCAGCATCAGAAAACACAGTAATTATAGTAATTATATAGTAATAATTAAGAAAAACTTTGATACTAAAAAGTCAGTCACCTATAGACATTTTTAGTCAAACAAAAGGGCAACAGATCGCTTATAAAGTGCAAATTAAATTAGTTCCAACATACACATTGTCTGACATTCTTCTTATTGCCTGTAGATATTGTTGGCAAAAAGTAAATACATAGAAAGCTGGGGCACAATTGGGGCATAGCATTTTGGCGGGGGAGGAAATAATGGTGCTTGGAAGATGAGAGGCACTTATAAGGGTGTACTCTTCACCAATTGTTCATGCCCCTGGCATAGGTTTTAAATTGAAAATCAAGCTGAAAATGATGGTTGTAAAAAGCCAATACCATGTATTTTGGGCGGGACCAAATCGCTGTGAAACTTCATCAAACACTTCTGCTATCCCATATGACTGAGGAAGCTTTAATTGAAAACATGCTGGGTAGCAAATTAAAAGCACCCAGCACAATATACTTTCACTGTACATGCCTTATACTGTCTAATATAAAAGATGCATCATACTATTGATGCATTCCCCCGCTAAATTAAAGATCTGCATAGCCACAATAGTCTACACAAAGTATATACTGTATATTTTACTGAAAGACTTTTGGAGACAAGAATAAGACTTGCTTTAATTCAAAAAAGTACACTGTGACTTAAAAAACGTACAAAACCACAAATTTAATGTTGCTAAATGGCTACTGTTCCCCACCACTGAAGGTACAATGTGTAAGAATAGGCCACGTGTTGAAAGTTTCTCCAAACAAATAGGGGGCAGCATATCACCAGAGTAACCACTAACTCTGGAACTGGGAACCAGGCTCAGCAGCCTCCCAGTGAACACAACTGGATATCAAAAGAGGCCAGTTTGACGACAGGGAAAACAGTGCCAAGATGATTTACAGTGGCTCCGACCAGGACTCTGACTCTGACTTTTGTTTCTGTCGAGTCTGAATGAAGTGTGTTTCATGATGAGTTACTTGGCACCTAAGCTCGTCTGATTTTGGTAAAAGAGAGAATCTTGAATTCCAAAGGTGTACGGTTGTATTTTTCTCTTAAATAAAGAAAATATGTGTAAGAATATTTCCTTTCTTGACAGTTTATTTATTTGTTAGACTAAAAAATGGATGATCTACCTTACACATTGTACCTCTAAAAGTAAAATATAGTATATTAACCTACAAGCTGGAGCCAAAACCTCCAAAGTGACAAATGTAGACTAAAGAGACAATGCAGATGTTTACCTTTCAAGCAAACTATCACTCAGGTATAACATTTCAACTTTTAAAAACACATCAACAAGAGGTACACTTGTGACCATCACCCACTCAGTCTTTCATGAAACCCGTTAACAAGTTTGAGCTTGATCTTGACAGCAGGTGGAAACGCTTAAATGCCACAAGTGAGGTGGTTTTCTCCCACTGAGGCCTTTTACCTTGACTCCTCTTGAACCCAGAGGGACGCTTGAGTGTTTAAAAGCGAAATATGTTTTCTAAAAAGTGAAATACCCCTTTAAAACCTTACATTCTTCTTATGTGCTTCTCTATGCTTTTCATACAGTCAAGTGATACCACCTCTTACAAAACTAACTTTACAATCTCATTTTGTTTCCACTCTTACGCCCGAGCACTAGCAGTACACTGTGTACAACCAAGAAAAATACTAGCATGTCATCTGCAAAGACGATATATATACTGTCAGAACTCAGTTCCTGCTTCGGTGAACACAATGGTGAAAAGGGTCAAGTTTTAGCGATAAAGCACTGAGTAGCAATGTATAACATACCATACCAAAGAGAAGTAAAGCAAGGGCTTGATCATTGACATCATTGTATATCTTTAAACCATACCAGAAGTTCACATATCAATCCCTGTGCACACTTCTCCGTCTTTTAGAGACAACAGAGCACTTATTGCTGTCTCATTTAGGGCCGCTGAAAATATTTCTAGGTCTTGCATTAAAAAACTTGAAATGAAACACAATCACCAACAACATAACATGAATATCTGATAATTCTGCATACCCTTTAGGGCGCCCTACATGGGGACAGATGTGCTGGTTGCCCCCACCTGACAGTGGCCCAGGTCTAAGTAGCAGGAATGCTGATTTAGAATATTTGTCACTATTTACTAATGTGTACTACTCTGAGATGCTTGATCAATACCAAGTTGTCCACATGATGGTAGACAGAAGAACAATGCTCCCTGCTTTAAATATATAATACATTATATACATGAAAGACATGTAGGCAGAGCTGCTCAGTAGTCTAGAGAAAGAGTATTATGATGAAACACAGACTGTCTACATCATTTTTGCTCATTTTTTTTAAACAAGTATAAATAAATAAATGATTATCAAGTTGATCAATATTGCCTCCTTATTTTCAGCAGTCCTGTAAGAGTGAGGTTTATTGTGGTGTGGCAGACATGTGGTGGAGAGAGACTCTGGTGAACTGAATAAACTGCTGAGGGTTTTCTGCGGTACCTGAAGGTCGTTGGTTATAAGTGAAGGCTCCATGACAATCTGTGCACTCTTGAGTGAAGGCTGCTTTGGAATCCCACCGGAGATTCCATTAGAATCTGAGCCCAGGTTCTCTTAGAAGATCATGAAACAGTCCTGCTAGAATCTGGGTGATCCTTTCCATGAGAATCTGAGTGGCAGTTCCATTATGACACGAACGAATGTTCTATTAGCATCTACTGAACTCTCCATGAATTCCCATGAATAAAATTTCCACTGGATTGAATGTTCCAGCTCAATCCTACTGGAAGGGCCTTTGAACATGATGTGACATTTCCATTAGAACCTGTGAGACTGTTCCATCTGAATGTCCAGTGTAGAACTTGCATGAGGGTTCATCAGAATCTGGGTGAAGGATCCATTGGTGTCTGAGCAAAGGTTCCAGTGGAATCTCAGTAAATAGTTCTGCTGCACTGCAGTGAGGCTGTGTGACTGATTCGAACGTGTGATGTTAGATGCTAGAACCTACATGAAGGTCATCACCAAAACATGCGCGTATCCAGTTCTTGAAGCAACTTTCAATGAGAGTCTGCATGGTTCAGGAGTCGATAGCTGAGTGAATTCTGTGGAAGCCCATCGAGATCTCAATGGGGATTCCTACAGGTTTTCAGCGCAAAGATGGCGGAAATGTTGAAGCTCTTACACAATCTAAAGCTTCATTCAGAAGCTGATTTTAAGGACCCGAATGGTTCCACTGCCACATTCGATCCGTATTTGACAGTATTTACATATCAAACATAACAGGTTGATGCTGTAGCTAAGCGTTGTGTTCCGTGTAGTGCTATACATTCAACCAGAGAAACAGATATAGAGTATCCAAATGCCTAAAGCCTTGTACTGTATTTTTTCACAGAAGACCCTTCTGGACAAAGTCAGCTTTGCCACTGACTTTGCTGTATTTTAATTTTCAGCCTCTTCATACCATGAACATCGCAATATGCACTTGCACTGCTTTGGAAGATAATGACATATTTGATGCTGAATATGAGTTTGGACCTTCCGTGAGCTGTACAGCTGGATTACAACTGCGGTCTTGTCACATGGAAGACCTGCCAAAAGGTCAACAACAAAATTCAAAGCACATCAGCATGAAAAAGCAGACTAAAACTAATGAAGATTTCGCTCTTGGTCTATTATTACATGTTTGTCCTGCCTGAGGTGTTCATGGTGTTCAATTCAATTACTTGTGATGGGACTGTAATTCCAGAGAAAATTGCCAGAGAAAAGTCAGTACTGTTCAGATCCACTGGGTTCAGATCACCTGAGACAGGCTGAAAAAGTTCAGTTTGAGCCCACTGCATGAAATTCCTATATTTGTTATACAGCCAAAAAGTGCTGGTTGCTCTCAGAGGCAGATCAGTGTTTCATTTTTGATCTGAGAGAATCCGAACAGTGCACAGAGATATCAGAATCCTCAAGATTCACACCAATGGAATAACTGGAATGAAAGGTCTTCACTTGAGTCCAGTTCAGTTTAGCTCACCATCATCTTCCCTTCATGTAGCACCACTCAGTTCAGCTCAGTTTGGTTTTAGTGCTGCAATGTTAAAGATCCCCAATGACACCACACGCAAAACTCCACACACAAGAACCACAAAAATGTGGATCCATCAGTTTAGATCCATAAAAACTGGCTTTCCTTGTCAGTACAAAGTGCTAAGCCGCTCTAGGTCCAACAGCAAATCTGAGTCTTTTTGTCACAAACTAGGTCCATATACTGTGTGTATGTTTATATGTGTGTATGTGCGTATGTGTGCGTGCCTGTACATATGCATCAGATGTTTACAGTAGAGTTGGTGTTGTTCATATGGACTCTCATCTCCTGAATACTAGTGATGATTTTTTTCTGATGTCCAGCCAGGTTCACTCCCACTCTTCGCAAATCCCTGAAAAACAGTACACAAACAAGATCTTACTTATCAAGCAGTCTGTGAGCAAATCAAGAAAAGTATGATGCAAGTGATTACAAATGACTGTACTTGAAGGTCTCTTTAAATGTTTTTATAAAAGTTTTATTTGCATTGTTTTTTTTTTTTGTTTTTTTTTACTGATGTTGCAGTGCAGTGTTGTCCCTGAGTTATGCTTTCATAAGTCATACTGATTTTCTGTCACCATTTCCATCCTCGCACAAGCTCCCAGCTCTATAAAGGATGCTGGCTTTTTGGAACTTTTTCACAGGTGTGCAACCTCGTAATACAGCCTGCATTCTCGAATCGCTTAGGCCTTCACAGCATCTTGTAACAAATTTCACTGTTTCTCTAACTAAAAAAATATGTAATAATGATGAGATGACCGTGAAGCTTGTGCAATGTTAAGACTAACAAGGAGATTTTGTTGTTGAATTTTATTAATATAATCTTGCACTGCTGTAAACTCCACAAACAACTTAATTTTAGCGCACCTTGGTGGCAGCAGATATCTAACAGACATATCTAAAAACCAAATAAAACCAAAACTATCTGCATGGTTACATGTCCCCGTACTTGTTGATGTTTGGTTGTGCGTAAGTAGTCTTACTCTGATGTCATCTGAGCCACTGTCTCCAGTGAAGAATAACCTCCCTCCATAAAGAGCTCAGTGTAACGACCCATCTTGATGGAGTCCAGCCATTCGCCTACAGTCTGGCTCTGAGTGCTGCAGCCCCCTTCTACACTGGCATGCTCCACTAGCAGGTTGGAAACCCTGGAAGGTAGATGAAGATACAGCAAAGGAAAGGGGAGGACAGTAATCAAATTAAAGCACAACATTATGCATGTACTATTTCAGACAATATCCTTCATCAGGATGTAGATTAAAGGACTTTATCAGCACTGGCTGCATTTCACATCATTTTCAGAAATATTAAGGACTAGACTCACTGTGCACTCAACTACATTTTGAAGCCCAGTGCTGAGCTCAAAAGCCCTGACAGTTACCAGTGAGGCTTCGTAATACTAGTTATGCACCATCACGCCAAGCTGAAAATGATGTCCACTCAAAACTCTTTGTCATTCAGATCACTCCTCATACTAACAAATAGAGCTCTCCATGCTATCAAACAGAAATGTTCATGCTACCTAACAATATTCTCCACGCTGTGGCAAGAACAGGAGCGCCATGTGGAAAAAGAACCGGCATTGTTGGCATCCCTTTAATCTGTCATATGTTATTGCATGGGCTGTTAGATATGGCACTGATTTATTTATGTGTTCCTGTGTGTGTTTGTGAGTGTGTACCTGGAAAAGAGAAAGGAGGGCAAAAAATACATTATTCCATTATCCCTGCAAGAAAATAAGGTAATGGGGTTGTCTGACTAAATGTCTGCTTCAGAGCACTTATAGCTGTTTCATGCCATTATGCACTAATGCAATGCATATACATAGTGGGGAAATACTAATTGAATGTTCAAATGTTACGATAATCAAAAGATACCCCACTGAATACAATTCACACTAATGCGTAGTTTTAAGAAAATCAAGCTACTTTCATTTATTTCTCTCCTCTTCTTTGCCAGCATGCAGCAGTTAGTGACTATGTCCACCCTGATTTAATTATGCAGCTACACGAGACTTCGAGAGAGGGACTGTTTACATTTCATCGGAATGATGATGAGTCTATTAGCTTGCAGCGCTGGGTTTGATTCACTAAATAATGAATAGGTCAATTAAAACACAATGCATTTTCAAGATTAAAAGGCTGGTGGGAGAAAAGGCTTCAAGAGAAGAAAGCGAGATCAGTTTAAGTATAGATTTTCTTCTAAATAAAACAATAATGCATCAAACTTCAAATAGATAGATGTCACTTTTGGTGTGAAATCTTACCTATGCGAGGAGTTGACTAGTTTTTTTAATGAGCTGGGGTTGCGAATGAGTTTGTCTAGTAGACAGACAATCTCATCAAACTTGGGGCGGTTGCTGCGTTCTCGCTGCCAACAGTCCATCATTAGGTGGTACAGAGCCTCAGGGCAGTCCATAGGACCCGGCAACCTATAGCTCTCCTCTACTGCCTTTATCACCTGCAGACAGACGGCGGGGTGGAGAGAGACAGGTAGGCGTTAGTTTTCTGAAAAGCCATGAGGTGATACCACACCTCAGGACAGTCCAACGGATCTGCAAACAAAAAACTTTCCTTCACGCAGAAGTAAAGGCCATCATCATCCCATCCAAGTTGCATCATCATTTTATGGATGACTGATCATCAGCTGACTCATCCCGAGCGTTTAACAGAATAAAACAAAATCAGTTCAACACATTTCGATCCTGCAGTAAGCAACATCGATCAATCTGCTGAGGAAGACTGGGAAATCATCTTTATAACCTTTAAACAGATAGATGACGGTTAGACAAAGAGAGAAGCCTGAAAAAGACAATGAATCGCTGTCCACGTTATGGAAAGGACAGAACTTGTTTGACACCTGAACACATCATAGCAGGACCACAAAAAACTTCAGCCAAAGTAACGTTGCTTCCAATCTGAACCTCCATGAAGTTAGCAAGCAAAAACCAACTCCCTGCAAAGAGCAAAATTGTTTATCTGGTACGCTGCATAGCCCAGTTGATCATTTCCGCAAATGGGGGAGTATATGGGGGGAGTATAGATGAATAATAAATAAATCTGGCTCTCTCCGTTAGACCCTGCAGTGGAAAGCAGGCTGGAGTTCTCAGCCTAGTTCTGCCAGTGCAAGACACTGGAGGGAATTGATTTGTCGAGTTCATGACAGCCTTTACTTGTGTCAAATTCGCACAAAAGACAGACGTGATAGCACTCCAATACACATGCATGCTCAAAAGCACCAAAGCACAAGAGAGGAGCGCAGCATCAAATCCCTGCTTGCGTGCTGAGAGGGAGAAGAACTACACACAGCTGACTGGCAGGGAGGAAAGATCAGAGGGAGAAAATGAGGTGGGAGAAAGAAAGAGAAGGTGGACGAGAGGCAAGAAAGGCTACAGACAGAGATTGCATTTTTGAGAGACAAAGGAGAGGACGAGAGAAAGAAGTGAGGAGGAAAGGGGTAGAATTGGGAAACAGACGGAGAGAAGCTTAAAAAAAAAGAGAGTGTGAGAGCCTGCACTTCCTTGCGCAGATCAGAGAAAATCCAGCATAACGCTTTCAATTAAACATCAAACGTCCTCTCCTCTCCTCTCATCCTCCTCTCCTCTTTCCCTGTCTCTAGACTTCTCTGAGACAGACAGCCTAATAACCAAAAGGAGGAGGGAGGAGTCTGAAGCAGAGGATGAAGAGGTCACTGGAGGGCTGTGCGTGCACATGTTGCCTGTGTGTGTGTGTGCGTCTGTGTGTGTCTGCGGGTGGTAAATGAGTGCATGTGTGCGGTGTCTGCATCAAATGATACATTCTCACTCATCCACATGTGACAAGATTGCACTTATCCTCATTAAAATGAACTCCAGGCTGCACTTTAATGTAGGTGCTACCCTCTCTTTCTCTCTCCACCCCCCTCCTCTTCTCTGACTCGCTTTCTTCCGTCTCCTCTCCGATGAACAAACAGGTCATCCGGGCACTTACTGAGTAGAGCTAACTCATTATACTATTATAGCAGTCCACAGACACTCATTTACGAGTTTTACAATTTCACATTTGATCAAATATTCAAAAAACAAATAATACAGAAATGATGCTTTAATGAGAAAATTAATTGCTGCATTTCCTTCACAAGTTATCTAAAAACCTTAAGAACTAATGGGTGATATATATATCGCCTAAGTGAGTGTACAGCCTGCTGTTTTCTACCACATTTTTCTGCTTAGCAGTGCACCTCACGAGTATTCACCTCATGCTTTTGCTTACGCGCACCTTTCTCTGCGCCACACAATGTCTCTCTCTGTGTTTCCATTAAAGCTATTTATTCTCATTGTACACACTTTGCAGTAATAGATTTATAATAATAGGTTCCCACACAGCCCTCCCTACTTCAACCCACATTCAGCCTCCTGACGTCTCAGCTGCGTGTCTTTCTCTCCCTCGATGTCTCCATTGCTGTCTTTATTATGCACAAATCACAAGTTCCCAAGGAATAATGCAGTCAGCCTTGTGCTAACATTGTCTGCTCCAATGGAAGTTAAACACATTGCACGCAAACTGAACTGACAGACAGAAATATCTCTGATTTTATGCAGCTGTTAACATATAAGTTTATGAAATATTAAACAAATATGAATATACAAGGCTAAGAAAGACTGCCCTTGCTGAGGTTCAAAATTCATTCTTGACATCAGGAAAAGCAGCTAAAAAAAAAAACTAAAACTAAAACACTGTCTCAACCACTCAGGTGCAGTTTCTGAGGTACAACAAAAAAATTGGACATTTTGGAAAATAAATTCACTTTCTGGAGGTTAGATTAGAAGATTGATACCACTCACATCTGTCTGTTAAATATAAAGCTAACATAGGACAGACTGAGGACAGGGGGAAACCGCTAGCTTGGCTCGTTCAAATGGTAACAAATCTGTCTACCAGCACCTCTAAAAGTCATTAAATAACACATTTTATATTTCATTTGTTTATTTTTTGTCTTAAAATGTAAAAACAACATTTTCTTTTTTCAGGGGGGTTTGGGTTGGGCTATTTCTTGGCAACCAGACTCCAGTAATTTAGTTTTGAAGTCCAGCACATAAACCCCCCATAAAATGGCAGGTTGGCAAGTGACAAGTGGGCAAACTCCACCTACAAAGTACACACAGCATGCACGCAAACAATGTGACATCAAACTTACGTCTTGATTGGACATCTCCCAGTACGGCCTCTCTCCGTATGACATCACTTCCCACATGACGATCCCGTAACTCCACACGTCGCTGGCTGAGGTGAACTTCCTGTATGCGATTGCCTCTGGAGCCGTCCAGCGAATAGGAATCTTCCCACCCTGTGACACCATGCAAGAACATTTACCAGATAAAACACATACCTCAGTAGACAAAATGTAACCTCAACTTTCCATCTGTCGCAGTTCTATAATATTATTTACATTGGCAACGGCGTCACACTCGTACAAATGACCTTCCAGTGTATAAATGCAGCTGCAGTCATTCAAAAGTTTTCAGTTTTTTGTTCCACAAAGACGGAAACCATGAACAGACCTTAATTGAGACACTTCTACCGCATGTGGTCCAATCCACAATTTCACTAATGAATACCAATTTAGGAACACGTTCATGACACCAAGTTTCACTTTCCTCTACAAATCCTGACTGTCGGGGGGGGCGAGATTCCTCTACTCGTTTTCCTCATCTTCATTATCGCGCTTTCATTGCAAAGATAGAAAAGTTCACAGGATGACTGCTGAGTTCCAGAGGAAAATGTGTTTTCGGCTGATGAGTAGTGAAATTAGCTTGATGCAGTATTGATGAACACAGCAGCGGGATATCTCAGGGTCTGATTATTTGAA
This sequence comes from Chaetodon auriga, assembly GCF_051107435.1. NCBI lineage: Eukaryota > Metazoa > Chordata > Actinopteri > Chaetodontiformes > Chaetodontidae > Chaetodon > Chaetodon auriga. The sequence goes on from NC_135092.1 coordinate 8,966,331, forward strand.
GGGTGCGAATTACGTTATTCTCACTGCTCTGTCAGGGAAAGAGAGCGAGACGAGCCAGGACGAGGAGAGAGAGAGAGACAGCAAGAAGAGATGTAGCCTGGCAGTGAGAGGTGAGTGACAGGATATTTGGCGTTAAGACAGCAAGACTCACTGCTAATTGAGTGTTGCAGAGACTGAGCTGAGTACTAATTGGCCCTCCTCCTGCAGGAAGCGGCCCGTCTCTGGCTGACAGGACGCCACTCAGCCTGGGACACACAGCTCAATTTAAAACCCGCTGCTGCTGTCCGTGTGTGTGTGTGTGCGTGTGTGTGAATACAAGTATTAAAGTGTGTGTTCGGTTTGAGTGAGACTCTTTTAAGTTCTCGGCTTAATCCGAAGTTTGATATACAACCACAGTTGCTGCAAATGTGCAGGGATACACAACGGATTAAATATACATATCCTCAAAGATACAACTGCGTGTCCTCTAGTTTATTCTTCCTCTTTCACACCAGTGCTGAAACAATTAGCTGATTAATCAATTAGTCCATCAGCAGAAAATTGCCAACAATTGATTAATTGTTGAAGCCAAAAATAAATGCTCTGGAAATTTGCAAACAGCCTTTGAGACTTGATTAAGTGAAAATAACATCTGCCAGATGAACTGACAGTGGCAGTAATAATTAGCTGCAGCCCTATCATACAGACAAAAACATGCACTTTACCCGCGTGGTGTATGCAGCCTCCGGGTCATCCTCCAGGACTCGGGACAGGCCGAAATCAGACACTTTGCAAACAAGGTTACTGTTGACCAGGATGTTACGGGCTGCAAGATCCCGGTGGACGTAGCCCATGTCGGACAGGTATCTGCATTCAACACAGGGGAGAGGATTAAAGCTAAACGCTGGGGCCTGATGATGTGTTCATGAATGCATCGTATGTTTGTGTGGACATGCATGTGTACCTCATGCCAGACGCAATGCCACGCAGCATACCAACCAGCTGGATTACAGTAAACTGACCATCATTTTTCTGAAGAAACGAAGGGACAAACAGGAAAAAGACATTGTTGTGTATATTTGAAAAAAGGAAAGATAATGTCACGTGAAAAAATGTTTAAAATCAGAAAATCCATGGATGGAAAATCATGCTGTAACAAGAAAGACACAACACTACATGTCCAAATTTAACTTGCATTTTATGTCAGTGGAGGATTTTGAAGGGTAGACACATTATTACACCTTACTCTCATTTACAATTAATAACATACCTCTAATGATTACAATGTCCTACATCTCATGACAGTGATGATCCATCATCCTTGCCCTCCCTGTTTGCCATCACTTTTGCACCTTTGTACCTCGGGTTGTTCCTCCCACATGCACCCACATGTGCTCTCTTGCTTTATGGGCAGACCTGAACCAAGATTAAGGATTCCTGTAATCCTGCCCAGAGCTCATTGCTGCCCTGCTGCCCAGAGTCACACCGTGTTTTATGAAATCAGTCTCTGGTGCAGACACCAGCTGAGCCGTGTCTCCCTTGAGCAAGTCACAGCCACTTTTTCTTCAAAGCCCTGACTTCAACTTCTCTCATGAGACCGTCAAATCTCCATACCCCAATATTAATAATTAGGTCTTTCAATGACCGAGGCAAAGAACTTTTTGCCAAGGACAGAATGCGTTTTCTCTCTACCATTGCATGCTGGTCAGGGGGTAGCTCCTTGAAAGAGCCCACAGAGTTAAAAGAGTACTCCACTGATGTAGCATTGCACTCCTGTAACATTGTCGGGGTCATGATGGACCGTTTAAGAAATGTATTCGAATCAATGCAGCAGAGCCAGAGCTATGTTAAGTCTTTTTATTCCACACTCTGTCAAAACCTGGTGTGTTATGCTAGTGGTTACTAATGTAGCCTTGGGCTGCAAGCCTTAAACAGAGATGAGGAGTGGGCTTCTGACATTTGGTAAACTCACTTCTTTCTAAAACCACACCTTGTGATTTTTTTTTCATTTTCAAACTTATCTCAAGCTCCAACGGATGCTGAATCAAGTGACATCACTTGAGTCAATTTATCATCTGGAGTTCGCATATTTTAAGCATATACAGTAGTGTTGTGCAAGACCTGTACACAGACTTCGATGTGTAAAATCTGCAGCACTGTTTTTGTAGTGTATAAACATTTGATACAAGACTAGAATAAATGCCTTGTGGTTATACGCCTCTGCCAACCAATAACATTGCAGTTTACGTCCAGCTAACTTGAGTTATGGCCAAAAACTTGTCTTTTGAGGTCACAGCGACCTTTGACCACCAAATTCTAATCAGTTCATCCTTGCGTCCAAGCGGATGTTTGCCCCATAATTAAGGAAGAAGAGATATCATGTTCACAAGGATGGGTCAGACCGATGAAAACATGCCACCGGCCATGGCTGTGTCCAACACTGAGGCATAAAAATGAACATTTGATTGACTGCTTAATGCTAAAGGAGAAGGGGTTAACTTTCATACATTAGTTAAGATTACTTCCACTAGGCCTCCTCTTGGTTTCTCTCCCAATGACAGCTCTCACTGTAAGTTTAAGCCTCGGCTCCTTCCAATCCAAATGTAAACCGTCTATCTACGGCACAACATCGCACTTACATGTGAAATGAGATGTTAAGCCACAGATGTGAGTTATGAGCCCTACAGTGCATTGTCCATAGCTGTGACACTTAATCCAGGAGCCAGTCCGGCCCCTGCTTCTCTCATGGCCGTGTCATTTATACCGGACTCAGTACACCAGCCATCCATGTAATTACTTCACAGGGTTTTCTGTGCTGCTCCGCCTGCTGGTTCCCCAGCTCCTCTGCCCCCCCCCCCCCCCCCCCTTTGCCATCCAGGATTACTCCCAAAGGCACATAGGGCAGTCACGTCAGCAGTTCCCAGTGACCACAGACCCGTAGCACATCTCCTCCAACCTTCCTGTGCCTTTTGTCTCACAGCATCCTCCCATTTCACACAGTTGGGGTGAGAGAACATCTTGTTCAGGTAAAGGTCTTTTCCTGTCTGCACTGCATTTCGAGCTTGCCTACCGCTCCAAACACCACTGCGATATTCTCACTTTCCCAAATCTCTCCAAAAAATATGCCTTCACCATCTTGCAAATGTATGACCTTACTTCTCTCATCTCTCTATTAGCCATCTGCTGCAGGAGTTTACCCTTTTTTTCAAGTAGGATTAAGGCCTTGTCCGCCAACTGAGCATCTCGTCATTGTAACCAGTGAGTAGACTGAAGTGCACTGGAGAGGGATCACTTAGTTCAGAGATTTGCCAGCCTGCCTCTTCATTATAGTTCACCTTCTCCTCTCAGTCAAGTCCAAATTGTCTAGACAGTGCAGACATGATTCCAGCCCTGAGTGCTCAGAGGCCTTTCATATTTTCCAGCAAAGTGATCCGTCTCACTGTCAGGGCTAGAAAACATTTCAACTTTAAAGCAACTTTAAAATCTGACACACTCAGAACTGGGCTCCTTTCAGAATTATTTATTGTTGCTCTCCTAAATCTTTAATCTTCTGTATTGAGAAATAATACTCACTGCTCTCCCCTTGAAAGATGCCAGTGTAACCACTGCCTCTTTTAAGATTTTACACAAACATTCATAAATATCAAGTATTCTTCTTTAGTGGATTTCTGCTTGAATGTGTAGCATGATGAGGTATTGAAGTGGAATAATGACAGCTTTGGTGGACATATATTCCTATTTCACTCCACCTGATCCTCTTTGCCCACAGTGGTGCATCTCCACTGCAAACAGCTCTCGTAAATGTATTTTCCATTCCAGAAGATTCAATGTCCTTCCACCTTTGTAATAATTGTCCTCATAAATTGGTACATTCGCAAGTTGTGGCACTGCACCCCTGCCTGTTTGTCACTTACTTCAGTACAGTACACTGTTCTAGTCAAGTCACTTTTAATGGATCTCAAATATGCTGCTAATACAACTCCTTTTGATTGAGTCTTGAGACTCAGTGATAGTTTTTCTTACCCTCATCATCTTCTTCGCCACCCCCTTTCTCTTTTACTTCCAATTGTCCTACTTTCCCTCCTCTTTATCTACTGCCTTCTTCCAATAATTTTCATCCCTCTCTTTCTCATACTCTTCCTCCTGATCACATTACAATCCTTCACTTCCTCCTCCCTGGATTCCCCGTGACTCTTCTTTTAAGCATCTTGCCCCCCCCATCCTACCTTGAGGAAAGTGTCCAGTGATCCATTCTCCATATATTCAGTGATGATCATCACTGGCTTGCCTGGAAAGCAAAATATAAGCACATACTTCACTACAAAGACAATAACAGCTAAAAAATTTATAATAATGATAATGAATGTGACTGACATGATGCTGATTGTCTTTCTAGACCCTTCTGTATCAGCTATACACAGCAATATTGGAGCTTTCTGAACTATATTAGATTTCATTTTGCTGTTGTTGTGCCTCTTGATGACATCAGTGCTATGTAGGAGTCAAAAAAGGTCATTTCAAAAGCATGACTGAGCTTGGCAAACCACATTTGAAGCTGTCGGAGCACGTCTGAATCAGACTGATGAAGTACAGCTGAGCGCGATGGATGCTGAACAACCCTGACAAAGTACAGCTCATCAACTGAAGAAATCTGAGCAGAGTCTGACAAGTAAACCTGAACCTGACACGTTGAGCTTCAGATTCCGAAACATCTGGACAACTGCCGTACGAGCAGTCTCAGTAATATACACTGTGACATATAAATCACACAGGGCTCACCACCAAAAAGCAACACAGAGCGTGTCAAATCCGACTAGAGGCAGACACGCTAATGACTTACTCTTGGTGACCACGCCCTCCAGACGGATGATGTTCGGATGGTTAAACTGGCCCATGATTGATGCCTCCCACAGGAAGTCGCGTCTCTGCTGCTCTGTGTAGCCTGCTTTCAAGGTCTTAATGGCAACCTGGATCTCTCGCTTCCCTGGCAGCCTCAGCGGTCCACTGCACACCTCGCCAAACTCCCCTGAGGCAAAGAGACAGAGCTTGACTGTGGCCTCGACATTTCAGCCCACCTTGATCTGCAAAAGTCTCGTCGAAAAGTTGAAACAAACCTTTCATGGTGACCTAAATCTAAAAGTTGACTCTATACTGATGCGTGGCTCTATTGATTAACTACTGCATTCGAAACCAGGCATCAGTTTCAAGACAACAAGCCACATCTGCATCTGGATGTGGAAGTAAATCCAGAGAATAAGAATTAAAGTGCAACATTTATTTTCTGTTTGCCACCAGACAAACACCATTTATAGCTGTTATTTTCTAGCAGTGTTTGGCTTAATTATCTGCACCTAAATGCTTGTCCATACAGTGCGCAGCTATGAATGTGACAGGCTTATGCAGGTTGCAGAGACTATGACGCACAACTGTAGTGCTAATGAGAAAATGCTTCTATACAGCATGATGAAATTATGCAGGACTCATTTCTGTACACTGAGCGTGTTGTTTTCATACAGTATTCTGTGAAATTACACTGTTAGAGAACATTAGACTTAAATTTTACCTGAGCATGCTTGACTGAACAGATTCACAGCAGAATCAACAATAATGTATTCTGTGATTCATTACTCTGGCCAAATCAGCCCCAAACTGATGCTCAGAATAAGAATCAGTCGCACACACACACACACACACACAGACACACAGACACACAGACACACACACAGGCACAGGCACACACAGACACAGGCACACCGAGTTGACTCACCAGCTCCGATGATCCTCTCTATGGAGATGAATGAGACATCAATCTCCTGTGCAAATTCATGCACTGCCTGGTTGGGATCTTCATAGGTAAGGGGATCAATGTAGGTACGCACCCCTGGGAACTTTACTGCAGACACACACACATGGCATCATTACCATTTAGATGTCATTTATTAACATATATGCGGGCTTGCATGGACAACACTTTGCACACATACAAACTCAATGTTTAGTAGTAGCTTGACTCAATTTCTCATGTGAATTTCCACAAAATGTTCTATGAGATAAATACATAAAATAATGTATACTGTGATTTTATTGACACTTCCTACCCCTGTTCTAGCCCCAAATCATTTCTTTATGTTTGCTGTGGTGCGAAATGCAATGACTCATTCCTTTAATTATCCCCAAAATAAGACACTCTGTCAGTCGCTTCTTGCAAGCATGACAGGTAATAAACATTCATTTTAACACATTTACTTTCTTATGAATCAGTATGACAGTTTACCATACACACCGGCACTGTGGCATTTCCCCCTGACTTCTCTAGGTAGGAGCTGATGTACTAATCATCTCCGGCTCTGATGCCGACAGATGGATAGCTGGATACAATGCCAAAAATGTGGCCAAATATATTAAGCTGTCACGGCCTATAAATCATCATAGCTTTGTGTGTCCTCTGCCAGCAATGGCTGCCATGGAGCTGGTTTGCAGCCGTGTCATTCAAAGAATAGCTGCGAGTATGAAACATCAGCTGGACTGGTAACACACACGTGCGTGGGCCTACAGGGATGAACAAACTCATACAGACATGACCGCGGTCTGAACCCTCTACTGTACATGTAGTGTAAACTTTGAATGAACTTGCCCGCTCACTCTCACACACACGCAGACATACAGTTTAAAGAATGATTTGGGGCTTTCTTAACTTACTGTGACCATTGTGGAAGTGCATCTTCTCCTCTTCAGGATCCTGCTTTGCTTTGCTGTAGCCACACCGCCTGGGAGGGATGAGACACATCTGAATCAGTGTCCTGCCACAATATTGCTCCATGCACATGTAAAAACAGTGCTAAGTGTTTTTTGTTATAACAGAAAACATCACAATTACACTCGCATAAATGACATGCAGTAATAATTTAGAGGGAGAAGACAACAATGGAAACGCCTCATGGAAAGGACTTGTAATAAATGTAATAAAACCTGCTAAAAGGTGAGGCCAATTAGCAATATTTTCAGCAGTAACACGGTTCTGGCAATCATCATCCTTATTATCATACTAATTTTTATTTAATGACATATCAGTAAACATTCAGTGTAAGACATAAACTGCATCTGCTGTTCAATTTCAGATGGTTTATTTACAGTAGCCTCATTTAACAATGATTGCACGAAGTGTGTTGACATAATTTTCCAATTTCTAATTCAAGGTGGCACAAAGTATAGTGTGTCCTAATGCATTTTATCTTCTGTTTATCTAAACAAAGAGCAAACAGTGACATTTACACTAAACAAGTAAGGGTAATAGACAGAGATGCCGGTCCAGACACAGAAAAGCTAATCCTGTCCAACAGAGGGCACGATCACAACTGCAACATAAGCTTTTTATTTCCTCGTAGGATCTGCTAACTTACCTTTCAAGCTTTACAAAAATATCGCTGAAGATGCTGAAAACTGCCAGCTTTTCAGACATTAGCAAAGGACTGCAGTTTTAAAATACAATTTTCCAAGAAAGCCCTTTCCAACAACACAACTCTGACTTTTGGCACAGCAGAGTCTCCCAAAAGAATAAGGTCATATAAGAGAAATTCTTTCAGTCTCTGGCTCATAGCTGCATCTATAACATAGCCTTTTCTCTTATGTTAACACGGCAAAGCATGTCTGTGTATCCTGTGACGTACAGGCCAAAACCTGCATTCATTTGGTTGCCATGCGGGTGTGTGTCTGTGTCAGAGATAATCACAGACAACCCAAATTAACTAGGACTCATTCTAACATATGACAAAGACACAAGGAGACACACACGGACACAAGGAGACACTCACGGACACACACACACACACACACACACACACACACACACACACACACACACACACACACCAATTCATGTTTCTTTTTTGTTAGGTAAATGCTTTAATTTGCTTTACTGCATTTGTAAAACCAAGAGTCAACAAAATGTGAGCTTTCCTCATTTTTCCAATCTTGAAGACAAAAAGCTGAAGTGCTTGAACACATCGACAACACACACACACACACACACACACACACACACACACACAGGGGTCATGTCCAACTCATTCCCGTCATGGCTCTCTGTGGGGCAGCCAGGCTTGGCTGGAGGGGTTTGGTATGGGCAGCTGGATAGTCTGGGGGAGGGGAGTCTGTGTGTGTGTGTGTTTTTTACATGTGTGTCTGCCTGAGGGTGTTTAGTTTGCCGGATCTGTTGAGTCAAGGGGTTTGAGCACGCTCAATGCCCAGTCTGCCCTCCAAACTTCCTGCATGTGTGCGTCTGTGAGTGGGTGTGTGTGTGTGCGTGTTAACCCATGCATACGTGCATCAGCGCATATGTGTATGTGTCTGCACATGTGTGCCGTGTCTGGATGTCTATGCATGCGTGTTTAGTCTGGAGGGTCATGCAGGAGGAGGGGAGAGGAGGCTGTATACAGTGTTTGGAGGGGGTTGTGGTGCTTGTGTCCCAAATCCATCACTGGAAAATTTGGCATTCCTCCATCTCTCCTCCCCCACACGAAACCCGAGCGATCCTCGATCCTCATCCCCGTCCGGCTACACCAAAAATCCCCACTGTGTCTTTCTGATTTGCTTTTTAATCCTTGAACATCACCAGTGCCCCCACGCTCCGTTCATCTGATCATTCTGCCATAAGACTGTATATTCACCATCTTTGTGAAAGTAAATGGTGGCTGAAGGGATTGAGGTGTCAATGGATGAAGGCGCAACAGATCCAAGGATTGATGGATGGATCTTAAGATTCACACTTTGAGCCTTGTAACCTTTGTAAAATGGATTTGGACAGATATAGATAGTAATTAACTTCATTAGATACAAATCAGGAACATGTGGTTAAGGATGATGAGTTCAAGGTACTTTTACAGACAAAAGAGTTTGAGGGACTTTTAAGGACATAAAATCACACCAGGACAAGAGGCTGAATGTCTTCTCAAAACCTCTATACAGTATTTCGCTATTTTCTCTCTCCTCTTTGCATGTGCTTGAAAGCTTTGCTTGCTATACACAGTATTTGCATTTGCATGTTGTGTGTGCGTGTGCATGTGCGAAAATTAGATCAGAAAATTGGTTGTTACAATTACAAGAAAAGGTTAAGTGAAGGTCATACGAGCTGGAGGCATGCGGATACAACATTAACACAGTGTGTGTTGGTGTGTATTGTATGGAGCACAGAGTGCTAAAAGCTGATGTGTAACAACGTTGTGTCTCCAGACTTGAGGAGAATCCACTGGCTTGTGTGCATCGGCCCTGAAGCTCTAACCTAAAAAGCAGCCCTTAATGCTGACCTATCGCAAAACCCAAGCCATCTAACAGTATCTAATCCCATAATACCCCTTAACAACACAGAAATATCTGGGTCACAAATGAGATTTGATAGTTGTTAGTCAGCAGTAGGTTGTCCTCTCTAAGCTCACTGCACATTCACACACACAGAGACGAGAGTGCTTCACAAAAACTGTAGAAATAAAAAAAAAAATCTCACACTCTCACACTCCAAGCTGCTTCTTCCTTCAGATTTTCAAGGACAGAATGGTTTTTAAAGAACGCCCTGTCTATGTAAAAATGCAGTTTCTTAATAATGTTTACGCTCATCATCCAATAATACCATTTATTCCAAAGATGAGAGGATGAAGAATGTCACAACAAACTGGGATGATTCTCTCATCAATGTCTGCCGTAAATTCACATCATACAGAGGCAAAGAAATGTGATCGCTAGCGCTCATTCTACACATTTTCTGCCAGCTCAGTGTTTCTGAATATTCCATTTAATGATCCCAATAACATACAACACTTACAATGCAACATGTTTGGTTCCTATATGTATAACTTCAAGTCAGAATGTTTAACTTCTGTCACCACTCTTGCGTGGGCATTCAATATGTTCGTGCATGTGCTTACACCTACACCCGTGTCAATACGTGCTTTCTTGGGTGTGTTTATGTTTCTTCCAGTGCGTATTCAGGTCTTACCGTCCACTGAGCAGGAATCCAGCAACTACTGCCAGCAGGACCAGAGCCAACGTGATGGCCACCACTACTATGGAAGCCTGAGCACGCTCACTGGTAGCCGTCACTGCCGAAGAAAAGAAGCGGGATAAGACACAGGTGGCACTCACAGAAAAACACAAGGGGCATCTGTTACTGATACTGCCTACAAAAAGCAGGTTGGAGTCATGTGCAAGTTGAACCTCTCTCTCTCTCTCTCTCAGGTGTACTCACAGTAAGGGCTGGTCTGGAATTCAAAACGCCGGCTGAATGCGCCGTAGCCTGCTGAGGTCCTGGCTCGCACCTGTGATGCAACATGTCCGAATAAATCACACCTGCAGTACATATCGCATCATATTTTCATGGACTGAATGCATATGTGTTACACATGACTCTGATGCAACCATTCCTTTGTAACTGCTTCTGCACCTACTCATCTCAGTTTACGCTACAGTCCTTTACACCATTCCTAAAGATGTGTATTTTCATTTTCAGCCCACACATTATTATTTATTTATGGTTTTTGGATTTTTCTGAACCCATGTTTGACCTGGAAGATGTAGACTGAAGAGGGCTTCAGGCCTTCCACCACCATCTCAGTCTCCTTGGATTTTATTATAGTGTAACTGGAGTCTTGCTCCTGCAGGAGGAGAAAGGAAGAGGGGGTTATTGTAATTCACTAACGTGCCTTACATGCATTTTTGTAGCCTTGATGATTATTTCAATTGATCCTGTGCATGTGCATCTCGCCCGCACCCTTTTTTTTCCTTATTCCTCCGCACATTTTAAGGCTAAGCCACCTGTGGTATGTGTGTGAGTGCGAGCGCGTGCGTGCATGCGTGGAAGGATCAGTTTCCTAACTGTAACCACATCAGGTTTAAACAAAGCTAAATGCCCCTTCCATTAGCCAGAAGCCATTAGCTAACCACTGACCACAAACCCCGCTCTGCTCTGCTGTGCACCTTTATTCTGACCTTCCCAGAAAAGCAGACATCAGAAGATGAAAGAGGGAAGAGAGAGGAAGGGCACAGGAACAATGATCTGAATACAAGCATCACTTTGCTGTCTCTACCCAAGTTCAACTTAACAAGCGCACACACAGCTTTAGTGCTGTGACATGAAAGAGTTGTTCTAAGGTTAAGGCTTTTTCAGTGGCCACTTCAGTAAAAACAAACACTGAATGTACATTCAGGTGTTTCTGTGGGGGCCAATTTGAACAAAGCTGGTTCTGCAAATGCAAAACATTAAATATGTGAAGCGCAGGGCTGTTATAAGGACAAAATCCTTGATCGGGGTCATTTTAGTGTTATCACATTCTCAAATGCATGAAATACAGCTGTTAAGCAGTTTTAAAAGACATAATTAAAAGTTCACTTCTACAGCCAGGTAACATTGAATATGGTTGGTCCTGTCGTTCTGGTTTTAACACTATGATGTCTGCGACTATGGAATTTGCATCTGGGTGAACATGACATTGACAAAATAACCATTAAATGATTTGAACTTTGAGTCAATATGTGTCAACTTTAAAAGAGGCCTTATAACAAATAGCTTTATGGGCAGCATTTTGTTTAAAGTTATGCGGTAATTCTCCCATCAATTCTCCTCATAAATCACAAAGCTAAATTATCTATAGCTGCTTGTCAATGCATATGATACAGTAGTAGTTCCAAAAATCAAACAAAGGCTCAGCAACATCTGTATAGTGTGAGCTTTAGAGGGGTACTCAGAAGCCACAGGTGGCCCAAGCCCAGTGGACAGAGACACGTAGCTTCATATAAGGAGCAAAAAACAATTTCTAGATTCTTTTACCTTTTCAAAATACTTGATCTCATACTCTAGGATGATGCCGTTGGGGCGATCAGGCTCCGCCCAAGAAAGGCCGATGCTGCTCTTCCCCGTGATGCCTTTTCTCACCACGCTGATTGGAGAGGGTGCTGCACACACACAAAGACATAAAGACATGCAATTTCAAACACATTCATTTGCTTGAGAGGTGAAAGTCCAGCAGTTTAAAATGATGCAGTGCATCCCTTTAATTCCAGCATTTAACACGAGTGACATCCTGGTAAACAGGAATGAAACAGCAGAGAAATTGTGACAAAGTTGTAAAGTCTGTTGAGTTTTTTCTTTGGAATTCAAGTTTGTTAGTTTGCAAAGTTTCTCTGTAGATTATTTGGCGCAGCCCGTCCAGTTTTAACTCAACCAGAAGGATTATTTCTGGTTCCAAAGCAGCTCTGCCTCTGAAAAAATGTTTGCAATTCGGCAATGAGATGCGAGAAAATGAAAAGTCTACAAGTGATATATTAGCCTGTATTTATTTAATTACTCTGGCATATTAAAACTCAAAGAAACAACTGGCATTTCTATGAACTCTGCATCTTCAAATTACCCATACATCAATTATAGTGCTTCACGTCTGAAAAGCTGCAATGCTATCACAAGGGAAAACTTTCTTTGGTCTTAAAATGCGTTTTGTTCTGCTTGTTTTTTGGCTCTTTTCAAATTTTCCTCTTTTCTTGGTGATTGATTCTGTAAGTTCTGAAGTCAAGTGAGTGTGAGTTTGCATCAATCATCAAGCCATCCTGTTGTAACCTGAACTGTTGGTCCATTTCTCAGAGGGACAGTTGGGGAGTCTCTGACACATAAAGAGCTTTTCACCAGGCAAAATGCTCCCTCAGGCAACATCCTGATAGTGTGTGTGTGTGAGCCTCTACTGCAAATGCTAAACACCGTTTAGGTTTCAATAGCCTCAGCAGAACTCCACGGGGAATAAATCATCGCAACAAACACAGTAACTGTATACTGAGTGGATGGTCGCACAGAAGTGTTATCTGCAACATCTTAAAAGCCTGAAACCAGAAACCCAATCACACACACTCAATGCTTAAATGGTATAAATGCTGGGGTGCCATGATGGGAGATAAAGCTTCTTTTCCCAGCAGCTTAATGGGTAACAATACACCAAAACCTAAGTATAAATCCTCCGAAAATGGATGCAGTGTGCCATGCTATATTTAATCAAAAGCTGAATGGAAGGTGTCATATGAGGGTGTACAGAGTGTAAAGCCCTCTGGTGTACATACTTATGATTTTGGGTTATATTAAAAAATTGGATGAGACATTCCACATATAAAATATATATACATTTGAACTAGGGCTGAGGCTGATCTTTATTATTATTATTTATATATATAGATGATTAATCTGTAAAATACTTTTTCCAATTAACTACTATGAACTACAGCAAATGTTGATCTAGTCATCAGATAATTTCTGTCTGGTCCTTCTGGGCCTGGAGTCTTCCCTTTTCACCAATCACCAAAAAACAGCACAGATGCACGGTGCCTATAAATAACACCCAAAGCAGCATTTTAGGCAACAGAAGCACCTTTCAGCACGATGTGACACCTTTTAGTGCCACGACTCAGCGACTGTGACTAAACAAACAAGTGTTTTCAAATCTGACATAACTGAGAAACGTCAATGCAGTGAGAGAATGGGAAGTGATGGAGGAGAGGAAAGGGGTGCCGAAGGAGGGGGGTGGAGGACAAGCAAGGGGGCTGATAAAAAAGAAAAAAAGCGAGAGATGAAATATGAGAGACGTCGAGAGGGAGAGATGGTGAAAGAGTGTCGACAAGGAGCCAGAATCACTTTGATTTTAGCAACAAGGAAGACAGTGGAATCACACTTCCTGGTTTAAACACTTCCAGTGTGTGTGTTGCATCTGCTAATGAGCACCTCCAGTACGGTGACGCAAATGAACATGAACTCCTGGCATTTTGCCCTTAATTCACATCTATGACGCCACTTTCTGTTTTCACATCATTGTGCAGCTGTGAAACATTCGACTTCATGAAGAGAAAGGTTAGAAAAAGGTTGTGAAAGCTATTCAGTGGATGAGTGCAGCCCTCCAGTGTAACAACTCTGGCCTCAGATAAGAGCACCGTTATCACCGTGCAGAACATAAGCCTCCGAGACCACTATCTGTCTGAAGCATCAGCAAAATCAATACAGACCTTCAACTATCTGGTTTATTATCCTTTAACTACCCTCAGAGAATGACAGAGAGCGAGATCCAGCAACAGAATGAAAGAGAGATACCAGACAGAGAGAGAGAGAGGGAAAGAGCGAGAGATGGCTTTCTTATGGTTGTAAAGTAGTTAAGCTGCTCTCATCTAGTCTGTTTTCCAACTTACCCCCCCTCCTCGTCTTCCTGCTTTATCTCATGCCACCTTCGCAACAGTGACAGTCATTTGGCAGCCGAGAACCGATCCGTCATACACATACTGTACTGCAAGCAGTTGAGACCCGTACATTTCAGTCACTCAGGAATTTAAAGTCATAAAAAGAACACTGAAAGCACGAGACGCCTTCCTTCTTGGTCTGAGAGTTTTACGTTGCTGAATGTGAACTGTGTAAAATACAAGATGTTGAATGATTTCTTTCTTTCTTCCTCTCTCTCCCTTTTGCCAATTCTGCTTCTGACCACCAGGGGCAGCATTGAGTGCACTGCTGCTAGCAGTGCTCCAGCTAAGTTTCTTTATGAATTAGAAATGTCTGAGCGATTGAAAAGATTAGGTTCCTTTTGATAGCTATCCAGGACAATGTATGCCATGCCAACAGTTTTCAATCAGGGTTATTGGCATACATACTCTAAATATAAGATGCCTCTTAACCCATTAAATGAAGCCACTGTGCTTCCTGGCTTCATATGACCCATAACCAGCTTCTTTCCAACCTGCTCTCAATCCTCATCTCTGCTGATCTACCAAATGTCTCATCTGACTCCTTTAACCTCTTCCACTCTGACCTTGTTTGGGGGGAAATGACAAATTAAAAAGGCTGCAGCCTCTGAACCAACATCACTATATGCATTAATAAGGTGCTGCTCGAGCAGACGCTCCCTAAAGTGTGTTACAAACATGTCAGAAACACTCTGGTTGATACAGAAACAGAGCAGAAGATCTTTGAAGCTACTTAACCTTGAAAGATTCTTAAATAAAATATGTTAAGATTGAGACTATGGTGCTAAACACACAATACAAAATGAACCTCCATCTCAAATTTCAAGAACACAAAATATGAGAATTCTACAGTGTTTTTGCACAAAAAGGTCCAAATGAACATGCTAGCCTCACAAATGTTACTCTGAGTCACTAAAAGTGTTTTTTCCACTTTACATTTTGATATGTTTTACAAACTAGAGCTAAAATACTCACAATGTTGTTTCTCACTTTTCAATTAGTTTACTATTCCATTTCCACATACTACATGTATGTACCAATACGCATAACTGTGAGATAACCGTGATAAATGCAAAACATTTATGCCTTGTATTGTAAAATCCATCAAAGTGTCCTGGTTCACAGCGGTTAAAATGATTTGTTCGCATGCTGTGTTCAGGCATCTCCGGTGCAGAAATCCATTCAAATGGATGCTGCTTTGTAAACACAAGGTCGCACAGCAATTGTGTTCCATTTCCAGTGAAGGGGTGTGACATAACAAGGCGAAAAAACGAAGGAGAGCCAACAAGAAGAAGACGCTGTGTCTTGGCGGAGCGAATCCTCTGACTCAAGTTCAATTCATTTCAGTTTCAATGCAAACACTCGAGTGAGCCCACTACCTTTACATCTCGGCTTAAAACAAAAGTAAGACACAAGGGCAGAGCACCAGGCTGTGCGCTTATTTATTTATTTATTTATTTATTTTTTTTTACCACCCACAAGGTAATGTATCACGATTCATTTGATTAATAGCCTGTAACAGCAAAACAATGTATGGAGGCATTTAGTGTGTAGTTACCAGACAGCGCTCCCACACTGTGAACAACATGAAAAACAAATGGCCAGAAATAAAGACAAAATAGAGCTGAGCTACAACAGAAACTCACTTAATGTGCATATAAAGCTTATTGGCTTACAAAAGACTGCATTTTCTGTGATTAATTATGATAAACGGCCAATTCGATTTCAAAGCCTGTTTGTTTCTATGATTTGGATGAATGAAGAACACTTTGTCTGCATTAAACAGCACGTTGACTCCTGTCACTCAAGCCTTCACAGTTTTATGCAGAAACCACGACTGCATTTCAAAATGATTACTATTTCGCTGCAAGAATAACTCTATAGTCAGTCTGGTGGTTTATTTTTCTTTTTAAATGGATTTCTACAATTTAATAGCGGCTGCTAGCTCGCTACCTTATCGAAACTATGTGCTGGTGTGAAAGGCAACATCAAAGCAGTGCAAAAATATATGACTTGCATTTTAAAAACTGTTAAGCTGCACCAGACCTCTGAGTGCTTTTGAATGCGTACAAGCAGTTAATGTCCACCCTCTTTACTCCTTTCCCTCCTTTAATTCCCTCTTGCTTTACGGCGATCTGCCCTTTTCTTATCCTCCCCATCGTTTCTCTTCCGCAGTCGTCCCCTCTACCTCCGTCCTGTTGTTCTGTCCTTCTCTTTCCACCTTCCCTCCTGCCTTTCACCTCTCCTCCTCACGAGTACCCAACACTTTATTATTCAGCAGGGCTTCACAGGGACACTGTGAAATCACCTATTTCACGGATCCCTTATCGAGTGTGACACTTCCCACACATCAAACGGCAGATCCTCTGACTCTTTCTCTCTGTCTCTGACTGTCTGAGTTTCCCTGTCGCCCCCGCCTTTTTTTTTTTTTTTTTTTTTAACTTTTGTCTCTGTATCTTGTTTTTGCCTTTTTACCCTCACAAGCAGAAGCACACTCAAAGCCCACACACACAACACAGAGAAAGAAAAAGCAGATGCTTACGATGCTGATCAAAGTGCTCATTGGGTAATTACATCTGCGATACAGAGGCGAGGCAGGATCAGAGGATGCTAAACTGTTCATTACAATTACCTCCGGATTATTGATAAAAACGACTGCTCTGATTACTTCAGGAAATGGCTTGACACAAAGATCTCCAGTGGTTGAATCCTAACCTTACTGCAGTGACATGACGTCACTGTTGGGTGTGGGTAAAAGGTGCAGCAGTCAGTGATGCGGGCATGGTCGAAGAGGGGGACACAACAAACTTCCAACAAGAATAGATCGGTGAATGAATGTTCTTCAGCTCGGTGTGAAGGGACGAATTAAGATTAAATCAATTTAGTCTACCTTAAGTGCCACAGAGCCCTCAACGTTATGCTGTTGCTACTTGTGGCCCCTCATCACATGTTGCATATGAGTGAGTGGTGAGCAGAGTGATTTACCCTTCGACAGCGTGGCTTGTATTTTTTCACTGTGTGAGTCTATAACGTATGTGAGTCTGTATGCAGGTGTGTGTGTGTGGCCATGTATTACTCACATTGTGGGGACATAAATCTGTTTACAAAGTCACATTGTGAGGACTCGCCTTCCTTATGGGGGCAAGGCAAGTAGTAGGCAAGTATCCAAAAGTCCAAAAGTGCTGGAAACCTGACGTGTGTATGTGTGTTCGCGTGTGTTTCATCACGGCAAACTGTCGTCCTGGAGACACCTACTGTAGCAGGACAACCACTGAGGTGACTTTCAGTGGCAGGTGTTTACATGTCTGTCTGTCTGTCTGTCTGTCTGTCTGTCTGTCTGTCTGTCTGTCTGTGTGTCTGTTGACAGTCTGAGGACAGATTTGGTCAACATAACAGTGTCACAGCCTTTTAAGATGCTGTCACACAGCTTCACAGGGGTGTAAGTGAGCTCATAATCAAGGCCAAATTCGTAGATGTAATAATGTAATAATGACTACTGTGTCTCATGGATCAGAACGTCAACATGTTGACGGGCATTGCAGCAAGATGTTTTGTGACCCTTGGAGAGGTCCTGACCCCCCAGGTTGTGAACCACTGACTGTGAAGATGAAAAAGGTTTGGGTGTGATAGTTTGGTGCACTGAGGGGTCTGAGCAATTCCTTGATAATGAATAGAAAAAAATGAGTATATTCACTTAGTATACATCTTACAATCATATGTAAATCTTCTGTACCTTGTGTTAATTGAACTGATGCATTTACTTGGTGGAATATCATATTTGCTGTGGAGTTAACTGATGTTTCATTTGAACACTTCAAGCATTTGCATGTGGGCACACATGTTTGCACATATGTTCTGCAATCTGTATTCCAGATATTTGGGACAGCTAAACAGCGCTATTGGTACAGCTGTTCAAAATCTGTCAACCTTCCAGCGCTTCCAGTTCATTATCCTGTAAATGTTATTGTGCTTAGTGCTGCATTATCTCCTGCAACAATCTGACTTACAAATACGGATCATAACATTGTATTTACCTTATTTCAAGCATTTTTCATTGAAATTTAATCTTAAATCTGAACATATTCTTAGTGCACAAAGTCTGCCACTGTTTCACATGTTTTGATTGACATGTGCTGCCTTACTAGTGTGATTAGTGTATTCATCTACGATCAAAAGAAACAAAAACACATCTTTGCCAAATTCATGCCAAAGAGCAGCACATTTTATCTGTCTGTGACTCTACCAGCTACGTGTAATCTAACGTAATCCCTAATCTCCATTTGGTCCAGTGACTGGCCAACTTTAATCCAGCTACAACTCCAATAGAGTGAATGCGAGTTCTGCAGTCTGGTGTAATCCACTCAGTCTGCTGACAGCCACAGTGACAACACAGTTAGAGGGCTGTCAGTACTTCTGGCTGTCAAGCAACTGTCTATCTCTCTCTCCTACACACACACACACACTGTATCCATCCTACTACTACTACCTACTATTACCAGACTGCCAATGGACCATCTGTTCAGCAAACAGGAACAAACACGCGCCTTCAAAACATTGTTTTTTTCTCTAACCTTCCCAACAGAGGGAAGTCTCGGGAAGGAGAGCATTAAGCTCACATTTTTCTCATTTCATTATGCTGTGAGCTACCCATTTCATTACAAGCAAATAAAATAAGCTACACAAGCACATACCTCCCGTAAACACATAAATGGGCTCCCAGAGCAGAATTTTAATCTCCGTTTAAAAGGAACACCAACAAAGCTTCCGATATTTACAGCTATGGGGAGTAGTTGGATTCTTTCATTGTCCAAAATTACACCGATCTTTTATGTTTGGCCACTGTGCTGCTCACTTTAGTGTTGTTAGTTTAGGGCCTTGCACAGTAATAATTACACAAATGTTTTAAGCTGCTCTGGCAACACAGATAATAAAGTATTCCCAGCAGCTACAAGAGCAAAACATGCTACCAGCTGAAGTTTTTTCTTTGCTCAGAGTTGATCAATAATTGTATTTCCCTGCCTAAATCTAACATGTAAACTTGCAAGTTATCAGCCTGAGTCATCATTGTTGATAGGCATGCAGAATAACACCTGCTACCACACAAGAAACCCAATACACAAACAGCCTGCGAATCAAGAGCTTTTATTATGCCACCGATTCCTGCAAATCATGTTGAGGAAATGTACCGCCTAATTGAGGGGGCCAAGCTGCTTTTTCAATGACAAATCTGGATGCAAAAGCAAAAAAGCAAAAAAAAAAAAAAAAAAAAAGCTTTCCACTGTGCAATGTTCCTTCATTCACTGCAGGGATGGTGCATGAGGGAAAATTAATGCAGCGACAGATTTGTTGGACAAATACTGTGATAATTTGATCATCTGGTGTCTTTGTTATAAAACCCACATATTCACGCCTGGAATCTGACACACAGGTTGGTCTGTGGCAGTCTCAATAAGGAGAAAAGAAAAAAGAGTTATGGCAAAATGGTGATGATTTCTGTTGGGAAATTCAGAGCAAGTTTGAATGCTGTGGAGGACAGCTGTGGCGCTGATTGGAGAACTCATAGGGAGGCTGTGATTGGTAAAAAAGCAAGTATTGACAGATCTGGCGCAACGTACCTGCCTGATTGGTCGTCACATTAAGTGACACATACTGCTTTGCGTGGTCTTTGGCCAGCTCTGACACCCCGTTGACAGCCTCCAGCAGGAAGCTGTAGTTGGTGTGTGACTGCAGGTCTGCCACCATCACAGAGGTGTTTGACAGGCCGACGCGACGTGGCAAAAAGCGTACGTTTGGGCCGCATTCTTCCAAGCCCCTTCCATCAGGCAACACCCGTCTGCACAGGATGTTGTAGAGCACGTCCTTCCTGCCACCTGTTTCCATGGGGACGGACCACTCCAGGAAGACGCTGGTCTCGTTGACATTGGAGATGGCGTTGCGTGGAGCAGACGGAGGGCCTGAGAGAGACGGAAAGAGGTTAAAGGAAGACAAAAAAAATACATGTAGTAATATCATAGAAGAGTTTAACAGTTGACATGATATCCAAGAATAATAATCCTCACGTGTGCAGGCCATATTGGGAGGGTCGGAGTCAATCTTATAGTATCCGTCCTCGCAACTGCAAGCAGTGGCTCCTGTTTGCTTTGCCACACTGTGGGGTGGGCATTTACTGCAGGCCAAAGACTCCAGCAGCGAGCGGTAAAAGCCCACTCTGCAGACTGGGGGTGGAGAGCATGGGGTGTTTGGGGTTGGATAAAGAAGAGATGAGATGATAAGAGGAGACACACAAATGGGAAAGGGAAGGGGATCATGGGGAGAGAAGGGGGGAAAAAACAGGACAGCATGGTTAGTTCCTTTGGAAAGAAAAAAAAAAAGAGGTCAGCATCAAAACAGTAGAGACATTTCCCTGGGTGGCTGTGGCTGTTTTGAGGTTCCTCATCAGAGATACGACTGTAGTCGCACAGTTGAAATTAAAAGAAGCATTTGTCACCGAGTTTCTGTTGTCACATTTGTGTTTTTTCTTTGTTCCTCCTGAGGTCTGATCTCTTCTCATATCCCTCAAGGGGCTTCTTTCATCCAAACGGTGCAACCCTGCTCTCTTCATGCCTTATTATCTGAACCAAAAAAAAATGGGACTTCCCTTCCTATTCATACCGAGAATTCAATTCAGTGATTTGTGACCAGCACTTGATTAAGAATTTGCTCTCGCATCGGCTGCACAGTATTGCACCCACCCGGCCCCATGTGTGAAACATATAGAAACAAATACAACAAGCGCAGACATAATCTCTCTTCCTCCCACACAAACAGTCAGACGGTTGATCTAAGTGGGGCAGGTAGACAGCAGGGTGACACACTCAGAATGTTAACATGCAAGAATACATCAACAACCTCTGTCACCATGGCTGCGCCCCCAAGCCAACCAATCACTGGTTTATCACTGCATGATTCTCTTCCTGATTTCGCTGTTGCACCAAGACAGATACAAACAGACACATGCAATAGAGGGTGAAATACTAATGGGATATTGGAGTTCTGATAAGCAGAGTTCTATAGATTACTGTCTCCACAGATATTGTGGAGTCGATGACAAATTTCAGTTTCATTTATAGTTGAGGAGAGGAGAGAAGAGATGAAGATACAGAGAGGAGTACAGGACAGAAGAGAGGAGATGTTTCACCTGCGTTTGTCCTCTAAGGGCTCTAAGGTTAGCAGCTATTGTTTTCGCCCATTGTTTCTCAATGTGGCTGTTGTGAAGCCCATTCAGGCTGTAACTGTGATTAAGAACTACATAATTAAACTTCAGGTGAGAAGACAGAAAGATAAAGAATATGGGAAGAGGAAATACGGGACGGTAAAAAGGAAGTAAGATAGGAAAAGGGAAGAGAGGAGAGGAGGCAGAGAGCCAAGTTTATGAGGGGAGATGGGAGAGAAAGGAGGAGAGAGGATGAGACAAAGGAGGAGTGTGGGGGGGGGGGTTTGTGTGTGTGTGCATGTGTGTGTGTGTGTGTGTGTGTGTGCGTCAGGCGTTAGGAGGCAGTGGCTCTGATTCCCCTTGACGGAACCTTGGTCCATTGTCATGGAACATTAGGCCTGAAAAATTCTCCCTCTGCCCTGGATCGCTCTTGTGTCTCACCTCTGCCTCACACACATGCACGCAAGCACACACACACACACGCACACACCTTTGTCTTTGTGGTATTGTAAGGACACCAGACCAGAACATGCAAACTGGGCACCACGATTTCTGAGCACTGTACAACACTGAAAACACACACACACACACACACACACACACACACACACACACACACACACACACACACACACACACACACACACAGGGGAAGCTTTTCAGCTTTTCAGAAAATGTATTTGGCATGTTAGATGCCACACATACCCTAATTATGAGTTGAGGTTCACACACATTGCTTTTGAGGTATTCACAAGCTTGGCCTAGTTTTGAATGAGCAGATAGTAATACTGTACAGCTGACAATTCATGCTCAATAGAGCGCAGACGATAACATATGCCTTTATGGTTTCTTTCATTCAGATGTGAGAAGATGGAATATGTTTGCTGTCCTCACATTATGACTTGTTTTGTTCAAAAGAGAACGGTCCATACCTGCTGTGTTGATGCTTACTTATTGACTAAATATACAGTTTGTATTGCTTCTCATCCAGACTTGTGTTGCAGTCTAACGACGTACAACCTTAACGCCTTCTACACGCGTGCGTGAGCGTCATGTGAAGAGGGACGCAGCATTCAGGGCAGTAGGACACACCTGATCCTTTGTCTGCTTCAGCCCGTTGCCACAAACACATTTATGGTTGCATACAGATTTATAGCCATCGTCTGGAGTCTAGCTCTCCTTGACTTCATCCTCCAAACCCCCATGGCCAAATCAATAAAAACAGGGTGGCAGCTCATTTCACATATACAGACGCACAGGCACAGAATGAAGCAGACTGAAGAGCACAGAAGAAGCAGCAAGAAAAAAAAAAAAGTAGTGAAAAATAAAAACCCCTTTGAGCATATTAATAATTTGAGATACTATGTTAAGCTATTATGCCAGTATGACTATGATTATTTCTATTTATTTTTGGCGCTTAGCTCTCACCTCCTGGTGTGTCTGTGCGGCGCTCCCCAAAGATCACCTGTCAATCAAACAGTATGCTGTGGGCACAGTGTGGTACTAAGATGACTCCTTATTTGGATTTCCTGTTGATTGAGTTTTGAGTTTCTGTAGATTTTTTTTTTTTTGTCTCTTGCTCACAGTGGTTGTAAATTTTCACAGCTGAGAATAACTACAGTACTTTGTTTTTCTATGTAGACATCTACATACAGATTGTCAGGCATATCCTGAAAATGTGGTGTCAAAGATTTTACGTGTGTTGATTAAATTTAAATAATGCATTTCCTTTCCCTGAAAGTTGCAAATGATTATGAGGATGATATAAACATTTGCAATTAAAATGTGCAAAGTGGTGTGAAAAAAAAATCCATTGCATGTCACTATAGTGAAAGTCAATTCCAGTTGACTAACAAGCAGCAACAGTGTGCATGTTAAGGTATTTATTATCATTAATTCCAGCTCATTTCCATTTAGGATAAATAGATTATCCATGCGCTACAGGAAAATGCATGTGGAAATTAATTGAAAGCATGTATTGTTAGACACGACTCGACAGATTGAGTGCAAATGACTACATAAATATAAAATGCACAGTTTTCGACTGTTTTTGCTTAATTATGTGTCGAAGGATTTACCTCTCAAAGGGGGCACAAAAAATGTACAATCAATTCAATCGGGGGCATAAAGGTCAGGGCAGACATCTGAAGCCTGAAAGTGGGATAAAGCGATTAAAATGCCACAGAGAGTGAATAAGAACATGTATGTTAAGTGTGTGAAGAACAAAGCCTTTAAGCCCTTAGTGTGGCTGTTAGACAAGCAATTTGACTAAATGTTAAATGGCAACTGGATCAATTTACATGTGACTTAGTGATCACTCCTTTCATTTAAATCGTAATCACTATCTATTATTGCTGACAGAAATGACAGATCTATCTAGCCTTGATCAGTGGCAAAAATGTAAAATGCACGCACAATGATTTGAAGAAACTGGACATTTTGTGCATGAAACAGTTAACACAGGTAATCTTTAGTCTAGGGCCATCATCATGTCTCAAGTTTCATATGTCCAGCGTCTTTGTTCCTGACAGGAAAAGACTGCAAGTAACGACAAAATGACACTCCCTGTACTTTGAGCTTTATTAGCAAATGTTTGCATGCTAACATGCTAAAACAAAGACGTTAATATCATGAACATAACCTGCTAAACATCAACATGATAGCATTGTTACTCTGCGTATGTTAGCATGCTGATGTTAGCATTTATAGCTAAAAACACAAAGTGCAGGGCTAATGGAGCCAGCAGGGTGCCTGCAGACTCTTAGTATGGTTTAAAGATTAAACAATAAGCTGTCACTGTTTCCCCCCAAAAGCATATAATATGGAACAAATATGGTCAAATATGACCTCTTCATGGAGAAATGGATTTTCCCATTTTAAGTCACGTAAACTGTAGTTTTTAGTAAAATGTGAACTGCATTAAAAACGCTTGTAATGAATGTTGTATCCTTAAAATAAAGATCATATTGAAAATAACCAGTGCCATACCTCCACTTTAAAATTTTACCTTATTGATCAGTAGCTTAACACTAACTGTATGTACATTCTTTTGGTGAAATTTTAAAATAATCCATTTTTTGTCCGAGACTATTTTTTTTAATTTAATTGAATCCAACCACCTCTTAATTATTTATCTTGGTCGATGTCCTACAATGAAACATCTCCAGTTGCAAGGACAGGCAGGCTGTTCGATCAGGTGCATTACTTGTTTAATTGTCTTGAGGGGACACACCCACTCATACTCATACATACACATAAACCTTCATATACCAACACACACAGGCACACATACACTTCCTGTGGTGAGATTAGTGATGGTCATGGCTGGCTGACTGAAATGGCTCATTCCTCATTGTGAATGCAATCTGAATAGACTGCGTTGGTGGTATTAGTGTGTGTGAGTGTGTGTGTGTTGCCCTTGGGCAAGCTGTCTTTCTGATGCCACGCAGCTCTTAATGCACAGCACAAAGGGTAATAGGTAATTAATATGCAATACACACTAATGTGCCTGTATGCATTTGTGTGTGTGTGCGCTTGCGTGTGTGAGGTTAATACGTAATTAATATGCATCACACACTGGCATCCCAGGCAATTAAGGATCCAGCGCTGTCCGTTGATGCTTCTTAACGAGCGTCCTCTTTAATTGGAAACATTTCATTGTAAACATGTTGATTTATATGACTGACTGTCATTTGGTGGGATTAGAGGGAGTAAAGTGATGAAGGCAGAGGGAAGGAGACATACTCGAAGGGGGAAGGGGATATAAAACTGAAGTTAAAGTCAAGGGCCCCATACTGTGTATCAGCACTGCAATGGATTTAAATTCATTTCTGTGAGCACAGACACAGTATGGACCCAAATATTAAAATCCATTCCTAAAGCACATGAAAAGTACTCAATATGTATGAATTTTTTATATAATAATATAGTGTGTTATTGCCTTATTACTTATGCCACGTCATGCAAGCAGCATTTTAAAGCTGAAGCTGGTTAAAATGAAAATAATCCGAACTATTATACTGTTGGATAGTCTAAGTGATAGTGCTGTGTCATTTTTTAACATTGTCTTAGGTTGTGTTTTGTACTAAGTGCTGCAGAGATGCCCTGGCCAACAAATCTTGCTCTCCAGATGTAACAAGTAACACGGCATCATGATTTTAAGAGTTTTTTTTCTATGAAAATGAATATAGAGAAGAATAAAATGGTCATTCCCACTAATCGTGAATCAAATCACAATCATAATATCTGTCAAAATAATCACAATGTGGCCTAAAGGTATAATATTTTCATCTGACTGTGGTGGTGTAGATGTACAGTACAAAGCAGCATAAAATGAACATACGGATGAAGACTGCAGGTTCCTCAAAATTGCACTTAATTATACTACTTGAATACTTTTCTTACTTCCACAACAGAATAGCAAACAGAACTTCGCAATGAGGCAAAATAAGAACAAGAAGCCAAATGCTCCCATTATGTGTCGCACGTGACATCCTCTTATATCTCCATCTTTCCTGAAACTCTTCCAACTGTGTCCGCATTCAGCAGGGTTGACATAAAAGTAAACTTTTACACAAGAAACACAAAAATGGTAAGGCTGAACTTCAATACAATGCCTATGTTATTAACAGATACGATTGTGAACTAATAAACCAGGCAAGGAAACACAGTAAATATCCTCTTCCTGTATTTGTCCCACAGCGAGCTACTGGTCTAAGGAACATAAACACAGCATGTGTGTGCCTATTTGTGTGTGTGCAGGAGTATGAGTGTCATACCTCCACAAATCATTATTGTATTACTGTGTTTGTGTGCATGCCTCTGCGTGTGTGCATATGTATGTGGCGAAGCATGATCACTTTTGTGTACGCCTGTGTGTGAACACAAACACAGCCAGATGATAATACCATAATAATATACAATCAAGTCAATGGGGTTTTCCGGTCTGTCGGGTGGCAGAAAAGGTCATTGTTCAGCACCCATTTATTCTCACAATCAGGCCACCAGCAGAAAGCAAGAGGTCCAGCAGGTCACAATAGCTTTAAAACATAAACCAAATTATTGCCCCAGTCAAAGTCCAGTAGGGGAGATCGCAAATTAGCAATCCATCATAATGATAAATCAAGTGTCAAGTTATGCTGACCAGATGTGTTGGGAAATAATTCATCCAACTGAATAACACTGATGCCACACAACACATTACATTACTATTTCAGAATTAAGCTGACACTCATTTACTTGAAAAAAAAAAAAAAAAAAAGGCTCACTAGCAATAGACCAACGACTGAGAACAAAAATTGCAAGCACCCACAGATTAGGGGTACAAGGGTCGGGATCTCAGTGCCATTATAATACTCGTGAGACATGTGATCTCAGCAAAAGGTGGAGGCCTATTGGACCGGACAAACATAAGAAATGCATGTGCATGAATATAACATTTGCTATGGCCTATTTAAATACAAGTGCACAGACTATTTGTAAATGCACTCACCAAATGCATGGTGATGTACGACTGTATTGTATATACTTTGATTCCACTGTCAGAAAAAACTGTTTTGATGTATTTCTTTTTCCAGTCAGCCAGATGGACATTTACAGGTTTTATATTACAATTGTGTTTCCAGTGCTCATCTACATTAGACATGTAGAGCCAGGATCAATGCTCGGATATCTTATACAGTAAGAAAATGTGTATCCGTATAAATGCATAGTTTAACTAATCCCAATATGGACATAATTAAAGATGAGATTGAGCTTCAGAAATTCATCTCCATCCCGCTTTCATCTCATAACATTTACCAGAGTGCATGTGTATCAAATTCAAGTGTAAAGGAAAAAGTGCAAGGAAAAAATATGTAACTGCTGCAAAACTGTAAATGTTTTGTAAACTGTATCATTTGATCAGCTGACCTATATGCATCAGAAGTGTCCACAACTACCAGTCTAACCAGTCCTACAAGCCACTGCTGACTGGGACTCTGGAGACAACCAGGCTTTCATGGAAAGAAGCCGGGACTGCTGAATGAAGCATTTTATGAATATTTCACCAACTGCAGGAATGTGTGTGTCTACGTGTGTGTGTGTACTCTTGTATCGTTCTGAGGACACAGTGGCTGGGCTGCATTTCTTTCAGGAGGTGTTTGAGGGTTTAGATGTGTTTTAGGCGTAAGGTTAGAATTAGGTTTAGGTCAAGGTTAGTAAAAAAGGAGGTTAGGCACATCGTTATGCTAGGCTCCTCACAAGTAGTGAAAAAAAAAAAACATAACATGTGAATGTGTGTGTATGTCAGCAGGGGGAAGGGTAAAAGGGAGGAAGCACTTCTGGGAAAGTCAGTTTACCCAACAAGCACTCAGGAAGCACTTTAGTTGTCATGACAGCATCACCGCGTTGAGATGATGGGGCGATGGAGAGGGGCTGGGCATAAAGATGGAGGAGAGAGAGAGAGTGATGCAGGAGGAGAGCACAGAGTGGAAGTATCGTGAAAGAAGCCTGCTTCCAAATGATCTAAAAAGATGAATGGCGACTTTTCTGCAATATATCCATCGATTCATATTTCAGGAGATGATGGTATCAAAAAGGCTTCCTGCCACTGTCATTCACCCTGCTGTTCTGTCTAACCCAGGAACTTCAATATTTGTACAGGTTTCTGGATGGTGTTTAACTCAAACGATAAGAATTTCAAACAACCAGGGGAGGAAACGTCGGACTTGTGATGCCATCGGATCTTTCAGGTCCAGTGAGTTCTGATCCAAATTTAGCACCCACGAGTTTAGGCAGCACTCAAAAACACACCAAAAACAGATGATAGTTAGATAGGAAGAATGTTTTGACATACGGCCAATCATATTGAAATGGCAGATGCCACCATGATCGTGTGTCTATACGCAAGTGACTGCAAGACCCTTGTCACCGCACCATCAACCACAAGCCCCACGCTGCCAGTGCGAGCCGCTTGGTCGCTATCCCATAAATCCCTTGAGGGAGGAGGCGGAAAGCTTCCTCACATTACTACACCAGTGAGACAGTTTCTGATGGCGGCACCACCGCCATGACCAGATCGAGTTTGACATATGCTGCAGTGACGTGTGACAGGCAGGCAAACACAGAGGAACATCAGGGGAGCCCTGGCACTGAAACAAAGTATTGTCAAGGGAAATCCAGCTCTACCCACGACACACTGACACTCGCTGAATGAAATGGTTTTATTATTCTACCAGCAAGTGGAACTTTATCATTCCATTCGATTCTTTTAATTGATGATACCAACGGCCGTCTCCCTTTTCATTTGTATTCCTCATCTGCTGTCATCCTTTTCCCTCTTCTGTGCCTTCTCCTACCCTCCCCCAACCTCCCCTCCTCTCTCCCCCCGACTTTGGTGCCCATCTCTTACACCTCCAAGTCTTTTTTCTTCCGTCACGTGAATTCTGTGCAGCCTGAATCCGAACATCACAAAGCTGTCACTCTCGGGATCCATTCAGCGTTTATTACATCTTCCCAACGTGCCATTCGGCTCTTATCCTATCATTCCAACGTTCTAGTGAGCCCTTATTCCATCTTTCCGACATCCAATTTAGCCCATATTCCATTATTCCAACATTGAATTCTGTCCTTATTCTATCATTGAGAGTGTCATTGAGCTCTCCGACTATCATCGCAACACTTCACTCAGCTCATGCCATTATTCCATCATTCAAGGAACCTCATTCCATTCAACCTTTCCTCTATCATTTCAACTTTATATTTAGCCCTTATTACACCACAGCAGCATCATTCAACCTCAATTTTGATCATTCAAACAATCTTTTATGCCCTTATTCTACCCTATTCTTTTCTTTTATGTCTCGCATATATATCTGGTTTTGCTGTAATTTTATGGTTGGATGAGCAGTTAATGCTGCAACTTAAGCGCAAACATTGTTGGCTATGTATTTTCCTTGATCATGGAAGAGTAGTTGATGCCAAGGCAACAACTACAATACAATAAGACAATCAATTTCAACATTCCTGTATGACAATAAATGATGTAATCATACTGAAGTTAAATTAAACTTTGGCCTTAGTGCTGTTGTTCTTCTGTCCTGCCCCGGAGCTTTTGAGTTCTTTTAGCGGTGTTTTAGCAACTCCTAGTGGTCATTTTGATTGAACAGGAAGTAACCTGTCTGTACAGGACCTAGTTTTCTCATGACCTGATGGCAGCCATTTTCTCCACTAGCAGACCAGGGAGCAGACACGTATTTTATGTGCTCTCATATTTTCATTTAAGATTTGAAAGCATCATCTGTAAGATCTTTAATCTTGTATTTGGTGATACTTGTGAGGAGGATGCTTTTGGGAATACATGTATATATATATATATACACAACTGGTTTATAACTGGTAAAGAAAAGACAGAAAATTGATTAAGAATAATGTATAAAAGGATATATATATAAAAAACAGGGTTCTCATGTTCCATGTAAATGTCACATACAACCGTCAAATATGATCAAAACCATTCAGCACTCAAGTCAGTTCTTCTTCCATGAACCTAACATTCAGTTCAAACATTATTCCAATTCCAATGTTCAGTTTCTTCTAGCATTCATTCAGCTGAAGTCACATCTGCGGGGCTGAACTCAATCTACAACCCCCCCGCTTCTCATCTATCTCTTCATCCATCTGCCCACTTCTGTCCTCAGTTATCTTTCTTCTATCGCTATCACCACTGAAACAGCACTCATCCATCTCTCTGTCTCTCTGCCCTCACACCCTGTGGTGAGAAATCTTCAATTTATCTTGCATCCCCTTGTTTTGCCATCACTTCTCCTCTCTGTAATCCTTCCGTCTATCCATCTATTCATCTATCCATGGATGTACTCCCCTCCTCTCCTATTCCCTCTTTTCTGTCTTGTTGGGCTGACAGTGCTGCAGGCTATCACCAATTATCTCAGCTTAAGCTGTGCCTGCATCTATACATCTATACATCTTACACAACCACATACAGTATCTTTAGATGTCACCTGACACATTATTTATGACATAACAAGACTGAATCACCACAAGCTTTATCTTAAATAGATTTGCTTTCTGTGTATCCTTCACTCTTGATACGCTGATACACCAACTATGGAAATATGACACGATCATTTAAAAAAAAAAAAAAATGTTACTGTTCAAATATACTGTTGTTGTTGTTGTCCAGCATCCTCCAGGATTTCCCCACTTTGGAAACCCCTTATGCTGCGCTGGTGTACTGAGGCTGAATGTTTTCCATAAATACAGATGTGCTTTTGAGAGGGTTGTGTGTATGTGTGTGTGTCAGTGTGTGTGTGTGTGTGTGTGCATGCGAGTGAGAGGGGGAGGGTAAAAAAAAAGACAGAATTAGATTGTTGATGGAGAAAGACGATCAGATCCTTGAAGAAGGGAGGGAGAGGGAAGTAGAGTGAGAGGCAGTGGTAAGAGTGTAAAAGAGAGAAGAGTGTAAATGAAGGTGGCAGCAATGAAGAGGAAGAGAGAGGAGGGGCAGAGACGCAATGAATGATAGGCAGTCACAGAAAGATAAAGTGAGAGAAAGAAAGAGGAAAAAGGAAGGAAACACAAGAGTGAGAAAGATGGGGGAAATGAGAAACTGACGTTTAGACAGAAAGCAAAGGCTTGAGACATAAAGAACTAGAGATGTGAGAATGAGCAACAAAAGAAGAGGAAGAAAAAGACAGAGAGGAGGAGAAAGAGCTGTCCATAACGAGTTCTGCCCTACATTCACAAAGGCTGCGTTAAATCATGCTCTACTAGGCAGCACACGCTGGCAACACAGCCGGGATCCACACACACTTTAACATTTTCTCTTGTATCCACACAATGTACCTGCAACCCACTAATTCACAGCCTACAGGAAGACAAGCACACTTAAAGCACTAACTGAAAAGGCTGAACAGGTAATAAAATAAAATTTGGTTATTAACAATGCCGCATGTCTTTTTAAACAGCTCTACCCTTTTTGAAAACACATTGACATTCACCGAGAGGGCAAAATAGACATAATAGAGTGGAAATTAAACCACTATACCCAGTGCACGTTCTCAAATCGGATTGGCAGATGTTCAAAACTTCGACATCTGAAAGGCAACCAGAACCCCTCTCCTCAAAAAAGACACTGAATACATATCTCCTCGCAGTATGGAGTCCAGGCACTCTTTCAACATCTCAAAAACAGAATTCAAAACTTCACACACACAAGAGACTGAAACGCACATGAAAAAGTGTTTGCTAAAGCACTGAACACATATGGTAACAAAGCTGAGGGAGAGGAAGCCCTGCCATGTTTCTCTCTGTAGACCGTTTCAAAGGCTGTCAGTCTCATCTGCATATGAAACTGTAAGAAAAAAAAAAAAAAACATAATCTTGTAGCTTCATTAATTACTGGAAGTGCGTTCTACTCTGGCAGCTTACTGTTAAGTTTGTTTACTTCAATTTTTTTTTTTTGCATGTGGACCAAGATCAAAATAAAAAAAAAAACTCAATTTCACTGTGAGCTCTGGTGATGTTTTTATTCTAAAACGTTTAACCAATGGCAAAAATTTGCATATCACACAAATTCATCTTCCTGGAAAGCAAAACACTGAAACTCATTAAAATGAAAATCAATTAAACCTCCTGCAACCTTAAAACATTGTTCTGTTGCAGCAGGCCTTGAGGCGTACCCACAGTTTCTTGCAATACATGGTGGCAGGGTCAGAGTTTATCACTGTGTCATCAAAATAACACCCTCACTTTCCTTTGCGAGTAGCTGCACAAAGAGAAGGCCACTTTTTGGCTGTCTCTTCTAAGCTCAGTCTACACCAGAAAAGACTTAGCTGTGTTTCATGTCTCATAAGACAAAAACACTGTTTTAATCTTCACTGCAGTCCACACCAGCTCCATACAGACACAGACCACTTCTCTGTTACATGCTTAGTGAGTCTTTTCATCTACGGTAAGAGTGGAAACACGTTTCAAATTAACAATACAGGCTTCTAAACCTTGTGAATAACAGTATTCAAATTGTTATCTACTCTCTTCAAATTAAAAAAAAAATGTTTTTCATCAATGTTGCTTCACTTGTAATATAACACATATACGTATGCACAGTATGCAGATGATACTGTCGTTCAAGGGAGAAAACAAAAATATTTTGCTTATAAACTATGCATTTCCTTTCTCTTTTCCCAGTGTAAATTAAGATTGTGTGCTTGATGTCATACTTTTTGAAGTGCTACTACAACATATATTTCTAAAACTGAAGCACAATGTACATAGTATTACATATGCAGCTGACAGGCAGCTGGAGCAATGCAGCTGATGTACGGTAAATAATGTATTACTGTTAGTACCATCAAAGTAGGTCTATGTTCCCTTTACTTCAAAGAATCATACTCCTAAGAATAACAAGACTAAGAGTCTGCAGCCATGCCAGCAGCTCTGTGAGGCTTACAGACCTTATGCACACAGCAGTGCTTTGAACTAAATGCTAACCGCTTAAGCTGACCATGACAATGACAATGACAATAATACAGTAATGGTACCTTGGAGGCATTATCACCTCTTGTGATACTTCAGCATACAAGAGTTATCGTGTGGTTGTTTCTGTGTGCTGACTTTGTGCAGTTGAGTGCGGTATTGAACCCTGTTTTGAGTCTCCCAACTTTTCTGAGTGGCCTTCTACTTGTTTGACGTCAAGCAGACATTACATGTTGTCAGAAGTGTCACAGGTACCTGGACCAGATTAAGTTTATTCCCCCAAAAGAGTTTAAGTTCACGGGTGTGGGAAAATGGTGTAGAGTGCAAGCATTTATGCCATGGGAAGCAAGGTTGAAAAGATACTCAATTCCTTTTTGAAGTTTGAAGAGGAGGGACATAATAAAGACTACAATGCTGTTTTGAAGAGATTTG
The DNA here is from genome assembly GCF_051107435.1 of Chaetodon auriga. Classification (NCBI taxonomy): domain Eukaryota; kingdom Metazoa; phylum Chordata; class Actinopteri; order Chaetodontiformes; family Chaetodontidae; genus Chaetodon; species Chaetodon auriga. Next base: position 8,999,659 of record NC_135092.1, read on the forward strand.
ATGACTGCTTCATTCCAAGACGGAACCTAAAACATGAAAGGGCATGCTTTTATGAGAGGAGCCAGCTAGCCAGTGAGAAAGCAGATGTCTTAGAGCCTAACAGAAATGAGGTCTGGTGCTGTGCAGACCTGAGAAAACTAAATCGTGCAGTGAAACGGGAAAAGTATGTGCTACCCACAATAGACGAAACCAGGCCATTGCTTTCAGAAGCTAAAGTGCTCATGTTGTTAGACGCTGCCAGTGGACTTAACCAGATTCCTCTGCACGAGGATAGCCATAAATTAACCACTTCCATCACTCTCTTTGTGATGCCAGAAAATCTGTCAGCAGAAAATGGCAGAAACCTGACATTGGCTGGAGGGAACAGAAGTCTATATGGATGACATCCTAGTTCATGGGGAAACCAAGGAGATCCATGATAGACGTCTGGAGCAGGTACTGAAAGTGATCGAGGCAGCTGGCCGCAAACTGAACAGAGCTTAATTTAAGTCGCGGAGTCGCCTCCTGTGGCACAACTTTGATCAAAGTAGTGTGAGAACTGACCCAGAGGAAGCGGCTGGGATAGAAAATTTCCCACAACCTCAAAATGTATCTGAGCTCAAGCGGTCCTTGGATGGTCAACCACACCAAAGAGCTGTCTACAGCAGGACAACCAAGAAACAATGGATAGCACCAAGGAGCCATTTCCACTCCCAGATCTTACTTGTTGTGGTGGACACAGCTCAAGGGAGACAGTAAAAATAAACTCAACAGCATCTGTTGAGTGCACCCACAATGCCATCACACACACCTACGTCTAAGGAGCATGTTACTATAGAGGTGATTGAGGTCACACAAACACAGACACCTTGGCTGGACCAGCTGTTAAAAGCCCACAATGGACAGCTACTGTTACTTGTTCAGGTCAAATAAGAAGGGGATTTTTATCACTTGCTGTTAAAAAACTGTTGATATAAAAAAAAAAACTGTTAATAAAATTAAGTGTTAAAGTTGTGTTACAGAATGTTGTGAGTGCATGGAGATAAGACAGCAATGGTACCTTGAAGGCAACAGCACATGCTGGATACTTCAGTGTACGGGAGTTCCTAAGCTGCACAAATTTAGTGCAGAATGAGCTCTCATGTATTACCGCTGAACACCAGAATGATTATTTTCGAGTCTAGTCTGCCACAGATGCGTAACAGTCTGACTGTACAGTCTGCAGCAGTGCCACTCCAGGCAGGCCAGTGGCGTACTGACAGCTACTTCCTAATGATCTCCCCACAGAGACTCCATGTCTTACGAAGTTAAGCTAGAGATGGTGCACACTTTGTTACACAGCTACTTAATGCTAACATTTGATTATAATAAACTGATCATAGCTAAGAGAGATGCTGGTTCTAAAAGGTCAGGGTTTACAGCTGGATCGCCATTGTGTGATGAATTCAATAGAAAACCAGATAAGTGAAGAGCTCCTCGAAACCAGTGCTGCCATGCCCACTAACCAACCACCCTCCTCTTCCATTCAAGCCAGTGCCCATTGTTTGTAGTCATACAAGCTTTGTCTCACAGGACCAACAAAGTATATCTGGTGTAGTGGCACATACACACTAACTCATCGCCTGTGCAAATTCAAAAAGCAAAATGAAGTACATCTCTGCATGTACCGCTCAAGAGTTGGCCGACTGCAGCTGAGCATTTGAGACCAATCTTTCAGTTCATCGTTTGAGACTGACATTTGATCAGTAGGGCATTGTTTGAAGACATGCAACAGTCAAGAGCTACCAAATGATCACACATTTCAGATTTCTCACCCAGCTTCATGCAGCCGTAATAACTGTTCTCTGGAATTTTTTCTGAAATTTCGCCATGCCACTCAGAGCCGCTCTTGGCTGCACGAGGAGAGTCTAGTGTGCAGTCTGAAAATTGGGTAATTTAAAGACAGCACAGAAGAAGATTGGAGAGGAGTGAAGGAGAGAAAAATAGAGAGGCCCTGGGTGCCCGTGGAAATGGCAGTTAAGGTCGGCGAGGGGAATGTTTGGGCTCCAGTCAGAGCAGAACAGTGGCTGTATGAGAGCAGCAAAGTGCTGCAGGGCTCCGGGGAATACCCTCTACTAAGCTCGCGAGAAACAACACACACACACACTCTCCAACAGAAAGAAACACTCTTAGTAGAAGAACAAACAGATCCGTGCACACACTCAAGCACACAACACTTAAAACAAACATGTGCGTGGATATAAAAATAAAGAGGGTGAAGATGCAACCCAGAGGAAAAAGATGCAGGCGCACTCACGAACCAAAGAAGAATGAAAATGTGAACGAATGTTCTCATACGAATTCAGCACTTCTGTTTGATAAATGACTGAGATGACTCACTAATCAGCAATTTATTTCAGCCAAATTTTTAATCAATTCACTGATTAATCGACTAATTGTTTTGGCGCTACTCTGCACACATACTTTCCCGTCTTACCTTGACAGGAACCGTTGATTTCCTCAAATCCAGTCTGGCACACACACTTCCCGATGGGCACCAGCCATTCTCCCTCTGCGCTGCAATGCATCCTGGGAGGCTCATACAGAGGAAGGGAGTTATTGACGCAGCGGCCCACTACCTCCACCAGCTGCGACGCCTCTGAGCCCGGGATGGTGTCTGGGAACTCGGCCAAACTCTTCACCAGAAACGGGCAGCGTTTGTAGAAAACACGCACCGAGACCAAAGCAATACAGGCCCCCAAATCCTGAAATGCCAGGTAGAAGCCTTTTCGGGTCAAGGGTCCTAAATCGCGGACTTCGGTGTTGAGCTTCATCACGCGGTCCCCCAGGTCGAGCTCGGTGAAGCTCTCATCAGCTGCTATGGTGTCAATTTTTATGTATCTGCTCTCTTTCATCACCCTGTCTTCCTCCTCCGTCATCCCGGTTCCATCTCTCATCTCTCCCTCCTCCATTTCCTCCTCGTCCCCGTTCGTTTCATAATAATACATGTTGAACGTCTCCTTGCAGGTCCCGACCCCCCCGGGCAGGCTGTTGCAGTCTCTAAGGGTAAACTTGAGCTCGATGAAGACCCGCTGGGCACCCTCAGTCAGGATCCAGTTGGTGTGGAGCCAGTTGTTCTGGTTCTGCTCCATGACCCGGCACACTTGGTAGGTGTGAATGGGAGCGTAGTCCTCGTCTACTTCCCCGATCTCCTCCCACTGAGGCACAGAAAAGACAAATGAAGAGAGAGCATAAAAGAGGGGAAAGATGATCAGATTTGAATTGTAATGTTGGCAAATATCTTGTACAGCTGCTTGTTTAATATTTAACATAATGCGAACCTGGCTGCTTTTGTTATGGTTCGGTAGAAATACATTACACAGTTTTTGGTAGCAATGCCAAATCTCTGGGATCAAATCTACATTAGTATCAGAATATCTCAAATGATACCCAGATGTACAGAACGTTGAGAACCATGGAAATGTGGTAAGAATGAGCTACAGCAATGCCTCTGAAAGGCTTAACGGTGGAAAGGATATTATAGTGTGTGTGTGTGTGTGTGTGTGTGTGGCTAGGTATAGATAGCAGAGTAATCCTCATCCCTTCCACCTCATTTCCTCCTATTGCAACAGACAGAAAAGAATGAGATAATGTTATAGGGTATATGCTGTATGCATTTACCCTGAATGGGGTTGGAGTTCTTGTCAGCAGAAAAAAGAATTAACGTGCACTTAAAGGTGTGTTCATCTGAGCATACTGTATAGCCATACCTCTGTAATATGTGTGTGTGCGTGTGCGCGCATGCATGTATGTAAATGATCCTGTCAGTGTTCAAATTTGTGTGTGTGAGTGTCTGCATCCATGCCTGTGCGTGTGTGTCAGACAGCAGCATTAATTCCCCATGCAGGTCTCCTGGGACCTGGCTATTATCTGCATCACTACCACTCTCCCATGGCTAATACAGGCGCTTCATCATGTCAACGTAATATGGCCAGAGGGAGCAGACTATGATCTGGTGTTATAGCTTAATAGCCCATATTAATCAATCCTTGCTGTAGCTGTTGTGTACAACCTTCTGTCTTTGTCTTTTCTCTCTCATTTCTCTGTCTTGCTCTCCATCTGTCTTTTTCCCCCATTCCTCCCTGCTTTAGACTGCCTCTGTTGTTTTCTGGGTAGAATATTTCAGTTTCTGAATTGTTTGTGAATGAATAAAGGCATCCCCGTGATTAGACATTATGTGTGTTGTTAAAATGCTTCTGCGTTGATATGCTTCGAGCGTATGCGTGTTTGTATCCTTGTCCTTGTACTGAGAGGACCAAACTTGAGTTTTAGACCTTGAGAGTGAGGACATTGCTGGAAAGTGAGGACATTTTAACCAACATCTGTTCTTCAAAGGGCTGTTTGAGGGTGAATGAGTTAAGGTAACACATAGCTCAGGTTAAGGTTAGGCTTGCAGTAAATGCATCATGTTAACAAGGGTACACTGTAGATGCACAGACAGATCTGTGTGAGCATGTGCGTGACCGTGTCCCTATCTCTCCCAGACTCAAGCCCAGTTGGTCCCAGTGCAGACATTAAGCCTCTTACTGGTTAGATCACACACATTCACCAGCCTGTTCTGAGCCTTACAAAGCTTAACACACACACATAGAACCACACATACACACACCAATCATTATTGGTAACCCAGCAGGGAGTTTAACCGGTGACCTTCTCTAATTTTGTCTGGAACCAAATGGGTTCAGTTTAAAGTGTGTTTGCCATTGTTGCCACTGGAAATCCTCCCACTTTGCAGCTCTACTGTATTAACAGTGTTTGATTACTAATGTAAATGGGACATGACGCTTGCTTTAGCTAAATCTTTAATTTGAATTATCAAACAATGATTTAACATGAACCACTTACAAGTTAATTTCATATGAAATGAGCACTGAAACGCAGACATCCATTAAAGTCAGCAGGCGTTTGACACTTTCAAACTTGCTTTAAAACAGTTCCATGAGAATTACGTCCTTCATGAATTTCTTAATGCTATGTCATGTCCTTTTAAAACAGGATGTTGAGGGGTAGAAATTACACATTTGAAGTATAAAACAAAGGTCTGACATTTGTAGAGAAAAAGACTGGTTCGTTTCAAGTGCCTGTTTCATGGGATCTTGAAGTGAATGTGGTATTAGGTGGATAGGGGCCCCTCAGGTCAAACACAAGGCTCAGTGCAGAGAGCAACATACAAACACCGTGGGGTCAGGACCACCCTTGCTAATGTCAGGCTCTGTAGAAACGAAAACATGCACTAATAGGGTACCTTTTAAAACCTAATAACTGTTTGTATGTTCATGTTACAGTAAGTGTGTTTCTACTTTCGTCTCTCAATGATTCTGTAGAGAAATACAGCGTCCATTTGTTTTAAACGTGATATTCAGTGAATGTACCTCGCTTTGATGCAGTTCACACAACCTCTTCTGGGTCAGTTCAACCAAATTCCAAGAAAAAGACATTTTTCCACTGATCCCTTGTGGTATCTAACCATACCTTTTACTGTTCAGATATGTGGTTCTGGCTGCAGTGGGTAGTTACTGAAATTGTTCATTGCAAAGACTGTGAATTATCCTGAGTAAACAGGGCATGGTTTCTTAATGGAATGTTTCTAATATATTTTTGAGCAACATTTACAAAATTCCATTGCCCACATTATATAAGGGGGCAGCAGAAGTTTCAGAGGCAAATATCTCAACGCCTTGACGCATAAAACCAAAAGCATCTGCATTTATTCAGTGCGATTTGGGTGATTTGATGCTTTAATATGGACGAAAAGTCCCGGTGCTGGTAAATGGTCCCAATAATCACAGCTTCTTAATTTCACTCCTAACGCAGCCCTAACCTCACTTTCACCTCTGCGCAGTCCCTTCTCCACTTTGCTCCCTCCACTGAACTGTCCCTATGGGCATCCTTCTAGCTCCTCATTAGTGTGTATTTGTTTTGTTGACTATTATGTGTGTGGCCGTGCGTGTGTGTCTGCGTGTCACATCCGTCAGCAGACCCCCTGTGGCGGTGGTGAGTGCCCTCCTGGCTCTAAGTCTATAAAGCTGTCTCCAGTTTATTATTACCACCCATTAACGCTGACCATCACGACACTGTAATAGAACTGTCCCTCACATGCCTTAACCATACGAGACCCCCCTCCTGTCCCCCCCCCCTTTCAGCCCCATCATTCTCTCCAACGTTCCCTCTTCTTGTCCGTCTTACTTCTGCCTTTCCATTTTATCCATTTCTATCATCATTTTCCCTCTGTGTCCTCTATTCTTCCTTTAATTATCTAATCTTAAATCTAACCCAGAAATACTGCGCGACCACTTCCCCCCTTCTCCATCTCACCCCACTACACATGCAGCTTCTGACACCTCGTCTTCTTCCTTGTTTCCAATTCCTGCATCTGTCCTTCTTCCCTCGCTCCCATCACACCTTTCCTCAATCTTCACCACTCTTATCTTTCCCTTTCATCCCTTTTACCCCACGTCATCTTCCCTCCTTCATGGCATTGCAATCCTGATTCGAACACAGTTGGGGCGCTGTGTGAAATGTAAATATGAACACAGTACAATCATGTGCAAACAAATCAGCTGACTACGGTTTAACAGTGTTCCTGAGTCCATGTAGTACTATCGTTTATACACTCATGTGTTCACAAAGTGTGAACCTTGCATGAATCTTGCCTGTGAACGACTGAGCCTTTCGAGGATGCCCCTTTCATACCCAATCATTATGCTTTTACCTGTTACAATGAACCTGTTCACCTTCCAAATGATGGATGGATTCCAAACTGTGCTTTTTTTTTAAGCATTCTACAACTTTCCCAGTCTTTTGTTGCTCCTGTTCAACTTCTTTCAAACATGTTGCTGGCATGAAATTCAGACTAAGCACATATTTCCAGAAATCAGTGAAGTTGATGAGGTAAAACATTAAACATGTTGTCTTTGTGCTGTTTTCAACTGAGCATATGTCAAAAAGACCTTTTGGAGTCGGGTTGCATAATATCCTATGGGAAAAAGAGGATGTGCCAAAGAGTGTATGAGCTGCAGCACAACAAATCTCTAAGCAAACAATTGTCAAACTGCTCAAACAGCCTCTCTCCGTCTCCTCATTGGAAACAGACAGTTTAGCACCCTGACACACCAAGCCAACTGTTAGCCATCATTGGGACTCTATTGAGTATTGGTGCTCAGAGATTTGCAGTGCGTTGCCCTCATCTTTGGTCAACTGAGCATGTTGAATCAGCGAAGGCACTCAATGAAAGGGAGCACAATTTTAGTGTGACTTCACTTTATTTTTAGTTTTCTTTTTGTTTTGCGTCTACAAGCATGAGATTGAGGGCAAAGTAAGACTGAATTTTTAGCTGATCATCTCATGTCACTTTCAACTAGGTTGCTTGTAGCTAAGTAGAAGCTGAATAAGAAGGGCCGACAGTTCAACTTTCAAGCACTTGATATCGTTGTTTGAGCTCATCACATGTAAGGCTCTTAATTAGGACCTCCAGTTTTCAGAGGGGTGAAGTTGGGCCTCCTGTCAGTCTGTGTTGCCAACAGCAACATTAGGTTAAGCAGCTTTAAGTGCAGAGCTGTTGACTGTATCATTAGGGGTCATAAGTCCAGTATCATGTTGTTGTTTCAGCTTAGTTTTATTATGCCATAAAACAATTCGGCATAACTCGCTGGGTCACACCCAGCAGTTTGTCATTATTACAATATATGGACAAATATGTAGTTGCTGTCAATGAATATAACATAATGCTTGGTTAAACTACAGGACTTTGCTTTAGGTTATGTTATGCTGGTCAGAGAAAAATCAAAGTTTGAGCTGTAATGATTAGTCAATTAGCTGAATAGAAAATTGATTCATCATTTAAGTCACACTTAAAGCAAAAATACCCAGTATTCTCTGGTTGAAGCTTCTCCAATGTGAGGACTGTAAACCGAAGAATATTTTGGAGTTTTGGACTCAGACAAAACAAGACAACTGTATATGTCATCTGGAAACTGTGATAAATATTTTCTGACATTTTATGGACCAAACAATTAATGGATTCATTTAAAAAATAAGCGGCTGACTAATTAATAATGAAAATAATCATCAGGTTGCAGCTATAATTGCAATGAGATACTCTCCTCAAATCGTTCAGCCTTGGGGAATAGCACAATTAGGCAGAGCAAAACAAAACTTCAGTCACTCTTGCAACCTCTGGTCAGACATGTTCTCAGCTTGCATTCTGAGCATACATGCAGTCCATTTGAACAGATTCACAGTGGTGGGAAAATGGTGCGCTAGAGTGGCTTGTTCGTCTTTGTGCAATGCTTGAATTTGACTCATGAACTCATGAATTTGCCAGACTGATGGAAGGTAATGATGACAGATGGATTTGACAGCAAAATAATTCATGCTGTGGGATCCATCCCTTTATTGGCACCATACTTCCTGACTTTACTTAGTTTATCCTTGTCCCTTCAAGATGCTTGGAGAACCAGCAGCTAAAAGCATCCACCAAATGGCACATGATCGACAGCCTACCCAATGTAAGAACAAGCACTACTCTAATGCTTCATGCTGTGTCCCCCTTTTTGTCCAACACTACATTAATAATAACGTTAAGGAGGAAAACAATCATTAACCAGCAGAAAATTCCAATTATGTTTTAAAATACCAACTAACTACAGCTCAAATGCAGAGCTTCAAGCAACTCTGATCGTCCTAATGATCCCTTTTCCTGTATCTGCAAAATAACCAATGTTATGTCTCTACACAGGAGCTAATTAATTGCATTAACATCTGTCTCCAATTATTTCTTTCAGTTCTTCTGTCTCCATCCCAAACCCTCATCATCTTGATCTGCTCTGCCACAGTGAGGCATGGGAAGGAGACAATTTCACATTACAGGTGCTTTAAGTGCCACAAACGCTGTCCTGTCTTTCTCCAATTCATCAGTCTTCCTGACTGCCATGAGGGCTTGTATCCAGGGCTTGTAATGTCGAGGTCACAGGAAGTCTGGTTTCTTCCATGTTCTCTCTTTGTCTGTCTCAGGCTGTTACCTTCTCACTGTCCTGCAGCTCTCCAATTCTCTCCACCTCTGTCTTACATCAAAGCTCTCTTCACATTGCCAGATTAACCTGCAAGGGGATCCTTGAGGCAAAAATTGCCTTTGGCCTCCTACTAGATGTCAAGAAGTCTTCTAGAAAGACTTCCAAATTAGATTTAAAAAAGGGCACTTCATACAGCCTTTGTAAGTTCACTTTATATCGTGCTTCTGTACAAAGAAAGCTGTGTACGGAGAAGAGAAGAAGCCTCAAATCTTAACACTGAAGTTCAAGCAGCTTGTCACAGATGAGGAGAGACGGGTTCTGAGTGACAGCTTAAGCTCTTCAACCAAAATATTCATGTTTTACAATCTACAGTCTTCACTTTCAAGCTACTGTGTCAATGTCACGCTGTTCATTGAAACGTGTCATAACATTTCAAGGTCATCCATCAAATTTCAAACACTTGTTTTACTCCATCTCCTTTTTGCCTAAACGCATGTTTCAAGAACTTTCAAAGCTCATTGAAGCTTTTGGAAGGGGAGAGCAGTGGAGAGAAGATGGTGCGATAACAAAGACAAGCAGATGACAAGAATAAGAGGAAAATGGGGGATAAGGAGTGGAATGAATGTTCGGGGATGGGAGGGACATAGACGAGAGCTGAGCCCGAAAAAAGTGAAGAATGAGAGGGGAGATGATGATGGGGATGGCGGGGGGTGGAGGAAGGGAAAATGAGGGATGAGACAAGCCATCTGGAACATGAGACTGGAGAAAAAAAAAAAACTTCTGTGCCTCCTCAACATCTTATTTAGCCACGGAAGACTGCTGCTGAATGTGTGTTTGCGTATGCCGCAGACTATACATTCTGAACACGATAAGAATTATAATGGCCAACAACGATAACGTCTACTGTTTTAAATGCCAAACAGAGACTAAATTATTTATTTTGTCAGACGTGTTTGTCATTTCAGCATCAGACAACAAGTCCTAATAGGGAAAAAAAAAGACATTTTAATCACCTTCGACCGAAGCTGAATAAAAACACAACGGCTAATAAAAGAGGATGTCATGATGAGATCTGTACATTGTCTTACCACGTCTTTTATTTCCTCCCCCTCCACCTACCCTGAATGCAGTTATTTATGCAGCGGCATTGTGGAAACCACACACCATAATCACATCTTCATTAATATGATTGCGCATACAGCTGCTTTTGTCAGCACTATCTCTCCCATCTACATACAGCCACGGAGTGGGCCGTGATTTGAATACCCAGAGCTGAGAAAACACTATGGTCAGCACTATCGGTCCGGCGTGAATAGCTGCATATTTGCCAACAGGAGTTGTGAGTATATGAGCGATTTTCCATGTGGATCAAATGGATGAACAAATGAATTCCTGCTTAAACCCAAAACAGCATTATTAATCCCCTGGAGATTGGGGAATTTCATTTTTCCCAAAGAAAGGTGGCAGTCGAGGTGGTGCTGAAACTACAGCATGCAATTATACATTCTTTAAAACATCCTTTCTTTTTTCATTAAAATACACTATATAATACCGTGAAATAACTATTTTCCAACTCTAGTAAGTCATTCTTCAATTAGCCTTCACCGTGGGAATACTTGGAAATGGAAACTCAGTTGCTGGCTTGAGAATGATATATTCCGTGGTGACTTTCAATATCTTATTCATGAATTCAATTTACCCTGATAATGAACTGAGAGTTCTTGGAAATTAAACGACCTTTAACCTTGATTAAACAAATGAAGAGTCTGTACTTCAGGGTAAAAAGTAAGTTACAGGTGTCTTTCTTCATACAAGTGTAAGAGTAAGACTGACTCAGTTTTTGATGTCTGCAAAAATCAACCTACAATTGTCACAGAAAAACTCACCCCATTCTTAGGATAGGCCACCCATCCGAGGTCTCCCATCACAGAGCGAGAATCCAGCAGGTTCACTGTTGAAGGTTGAAAACACAGACAGTGTTAAGTATAGACAAGCAGCCCATCACTTACTCATCCTGTAATTGTCTAATGTTCTCATTGTGTGGTTTCCCTCTAGAAGTGCACTTAAGATCTGCACTGATCAAGTTTTTTTTTTCCATAACTAATGTGACCAGGGCCATTTACAGTCACTATGGGTATTCAGCTAATGAAGGTCAAATTGCTCCAAGTTCATCACAAATTGCTGTGCAGATTCAAATGCGAGCTTTGAGAATTAACACAATCTTAATCACAAACTGAGCATTTAAAAAAGAAAAAAAAAGAGAAAGCTTGATCTATAGAGATGATGTAAATGAATCCAGACCTGTTCCCCAGAATAAATCTCAGGGCAGGTACTACAACATCATTCCTTTCCATTTCTTCTCTGAATTTGTGTGTCTTTCTTATAGATAGACAAATAATTTGTACAATAAATGTAACTGGTATTAAATGAAGTGGTAGACTTTTTGTGCATAATAGCTTAAATACCCAGAGTCACTTGATGAGTCAGAGTTTACATAACACTTGACATGGCCTGAAGTATTGTGATAACTGCTATTATCTATTTACACTCTTTTGTGGAAATGCACTTTTGGGAATCTTGTTAACCACCAGTTACCGCTCAACTCTCTATTCTGCCACTGCGCTCGGCTCAAGCTGATCCGTTAAAATCCTCCTTTCTCAGCTTCTCAGTTGAAAGCTGTCAAGTGCAATTACCTGACCACTGCACTCCTCAAAGCATGTTTCCATCTCCTCTTGTGCAGCACTGCTGCCAGTGTAGCCTTGTGAGTGCTATCTTCCCTATCAGTGTGTCCAAACACCTCCACAACAAAATCACAAAGGTTCTTGTCATGTCGCAACAGAACCACAGAATAAGCAGGTTGTGACAAAGGTAAAAGGTGACGTGATGATATGGCATGGATGAGTCCGACAGTGTTGACGTGGAGCCTGTTCAGTCGGTAGCCTGTTTCATGATAATGTTGATTATGACCAAACAACAACTGGTCCAAAGTATGTTTCAGACATTGAATGACGCTTCTACAGCATGTTATATGAAAACTGACTCAACAGCATTTGCACACACTGGATACAATAAATGACATCAGTGAACATATGGTGCGTCTTGCAACAGCTTCTGAACTTGTCTGACTTTGACATGACATACACCATCATAAACGGCACTCAAGCTCAGTCAGGCCAGAGTTCAGCTGTCTTTATCTCATCTATGATAAGGCTGGGCTTGTTCTGTGTCTGACACAGTGTACTCAATAACAGAGAAAGTCCAAGCGAATGATCCATTGTCAAGGTTGTCATCTCCACGAAAGGAGAGCAGATTAAGAGTTAGACATTTGGGCACAACACAAATAGAAGCAAAACAGGGTCGGTTACGTGCTCACTGGTCTGAGGAATCTCCCTCTCAGAATGTCTCCAGACTACTGAACCATCTGGCCTGACAAGTTGTAGAGATGCAAGACTGACACCTGGGCTTTGGGTCCTGGCTCATACCGACTTCCAATCTGATACCAGTGTTTAATTAATAAATCGTATGCCTCATTGTGTGGAAGATACTGTAATCATTCTACGTGTCAGGCAACATCAGGCTTGACTAATTTTGTAGAACAAAACAGAACAAATAAACACAGAGATATAAAGGCATTGAATTGTTATTCATTAAAAGAGCGGTATCCAATACCAGATTTGCCCATTGACACCGATACCTGATCCACCTATTTGAGTCAGTAACGGACTGATATCCAATATATGTATCGGTATCCCTACTTTTGTCCTTTTCTACCTTTTAGAAGGATATAAATATGAGTGCTTCAGCAAAAATTCAAACCAATCATTAGAACTACATCAGGCGGTGGAGAACGACTGCTGGCTGCTGCTTCAGTATGGCTCACATCATCCACAGTGAACACACCTCACACATGTGATCGGGTCTAACCCTCGTCAGCAACATGTTCAGACAAACTGACTTAATGTCTGATCCATGACAACTGGTGCGGATTTTGGGACTGGATCTTTCAGGTCTTCTCCCACAGGAAGCAACAAATTAAAATTGTGAGTGGGTGCTCAACACAGAGAGTGCTGCTCTCCACATTATTCCACATTTTTCTTCTCTCTTCCCTTGAAATGAAAAACGGATCACAGATCATCCAAGTTGATATAAATTAGAATATCTTGCTGACTTAGCCAAAGATTTCTGGGCACTGAAGTTAAACATGTTCAAAGTATTACTTCTTGCCACTGTTTGAAGCGGCCAAGGGGAGAAGTTTCAAAGTGTAACATAAATAGAGAAAAAACATTACTGCTGTATGTAAGAGCTTCAGTCAATCATAAATTAATCTCATAAATATTATCTATGTCTGAAAACAGCTGTTGAGTACATAACCAGTCACATGCTATCTGATAAGTCATGTTATAAAACAGCTAATCCTCATATGAACCCTGCCCCAACGTCAACAAAAGAACAGGCATCCACAGCAAGAAGGTGGAGTGAGCAGAACATGAAACAAGAGCTAGTTCAATAACTGAGACACACACTCTGCAGACCCCTCCCAACACACACACACACACACACACACACACACACACACACTAGTCTTAGTGTCTCCACTGCTCTGCAGAGAATAATAAAAGATGTCCTTAGGAGGCGATTAGACAACTAATTAGGCCATAAAGAAGAGATAAGTGATGCTGAACTAGATCATAAGGGATACGTTACCTCTTTCTCTCTCCCGCGCGCTCTCTAAGGATCAAACCACCTAACAAGTTAGAGCTCAGGCGTGACAATGATCTACAGAACTTATTATTAAAAGTCATCACCACTGAATGAGTGGAGCGATTTAAAGCCTAGTAGTGACATTACTTCAAGGATACTCCAAGTATTTCATAGAGGTTGAGGAGCAAGTGGAATTTTCAGCATGGGGAATACTGATCAAATTCTCCTTGAAATAACAAGTGAATATTTGATCTGAGAAGCGCGAGGCTGCCAGGGTATTTATTTTCAATTGCATACTTTGCAGGTGATGGGTAAGTGCCAACTTGACCCCTAATGCAATCTTGTCAGAAACAATATCTTACCTTCTGCTTCTGAAATGTGTCAAACTTGTAATTTCCTCGACACATTTACCTCCTCAGTCATTTTTTTTCCCCGCTGTCTGTACATCATGATGTTTCATTGTGGCATTTACATGTTAGCCTGGATTGCTCTGGGCTGAATGGCATGCCTTCTCTCTCTCTCTCTCTCTCTCTCTCTCTCTCTCTCTCTCTCTCTCTCTCTCTCTCTCTCACACACACACACTCTCACACACACACACACACACACACACACACACACACACACAGACACACAAGAGACCAAGCAAACATGCATTTCTTTCAAGCCATTTCCAGTGCTTCAATTAACCCAAATCCACCATCCTCATTTGATCAACACCATTACCAACAAAAAGCAAAGTGACGGGTTTTAAACTCCCTAAAGCGCAGGCTCATGCACCCGAGATCAGCCTCGTTAGTCAGACATTATTATTAATCGAACACAATAACAATCTCTAAAACAGATGTGAGGCATCTGGCTCTGCATCGAGACGTTCTCAGAAACTGAGCAATTTAAATAAGAATGGATTGGCTTCAAGAGAGGAAATTAATCAGTGTGGCACAGTGTGTACAGTTTTCCTCACTATCATTCATCAGTGGTGGAGCCTCACTGCAGGATAACTGTCCTCGCTGCTTGAGAAATGTTAATATAATTAAGGATGCATCAGGACTTTTCTCTGTTCACTTTCTTTCCCCAATCAACTTGAGGTATAAACTTGGCACAGAGATGCAAATGAAAGGTGAACTTCAATTTGAAAAACAGTCTGCTGTGTAATGTTAACATCAGCATGTAGCCAGATTGGATTTTACTCCCATATTAAGACAAAAATTGAGACAGGCAAGTGGCCAGAGTCCCAAATGATTCCTTGAAGATGTCTAAAGCGAGCTGAGCAATGGTTTAATTTTACTTCCCCAATTACAATAAATTAGCCCAATGAGAGAATAGCGGTTACTTTTAATTATGGGCTTCGCCCTCCTCTCAGATTATACATGCGCTTCATGATGATCCACTGCAATGCAAATATGTGGCAAATTAATGTAAAATTTGTGCTGAATGGCAGCCTCTGGCTTCATAAGAGGTGAAGTGTTGAACTGATCTATTTAATGTGTTTTCTCAAGTAGAAGTTTGTGGGTTTCCAGTTGAATGTGACAGAGAGCTCAGATGCAGCAGGTTTTTAACAATGTGCTGCTGCTGAGCACAACAAAGGACAGGTTTGATAAATGAAGACAGCAAGGATAACAAATGCTGACGGGCCTTTGAGGACTTCTCTCTCGCTTCATTCACTGGAGTCCAAACACAAACTTACGATCCAGTCTGCCATTGATTCTCACAGCCTGAAGCTTGGCTTTAACTAGGTTTTGTTTCATTTAATGGGAATTACAGTTTTTTACAACAACAACAAATGCCATAACTAATTATTTTGAATAGACTGAAAAGATTAAGTACCATACTGCTCTCAATTTTGGTCAAATGTTAAACTTTTCACTGTTTTGTGGAACATATGTGCCAGTTTGCACCAGTCCAAATACCCAAACCCCGAGTGAGGTAACTGAATTCAAAAGGACACTGACACAAACTTATGTATTCGAATTATGTTATGTTGCCCAAGGGTTCCCTGCATGTGGCTCCATGACTGTCCCATGGTCACACTTTTATAAATCTAAACTTTGACCAAATAAATCTGCCATGTGAAGAATAAGCAGGTTGATGAATGTCCTCTCTTTCCCGGATAATGCTGTCTAATAGCTCCAAACAATGGCATTCATCCCTGCTGCTCAGCCTGCGGATACTAGCGTGGGAACAATGTCTAACACGATGTTTCACACATTTGACACCTTTTGTTTTTCTTATTTTTAAGCCACAAGGTAAATATCAACATTGGGCTTTCCCCCCCAGGTGAAAATCGATTAGTTAGGATTTTGCAACCCACTGCCCGCATATGGAAATATGCGCCAAATTATGAGTGGTGCCAAACGAAAACGTTATTGTCTGAGAACATATGCAACATTACTGCGAGGGAGTCTAACATGCCTGACTGGCTCTCAGGCATGTTAACAGGACACAGAGGTTAAAAGAATTCAGTCCGCATTTTAAAAGACAGAATGGCGGACCAGACTAACTTAAATAATCTTAAAATGGAATGAAGAGAAACAACGCGGCAAAAGCCCGAAGGTCCCATAGTTATAAGAGATTGGGAAAAAAACTGAGGCCAATTAAAACTCACCACACCATAAAGTCAAGGATGTGGGGATTCCTATGGTGATTTTCTTTTTTAGTCTTTTATTCTAAAATACCATAAAGTGCGTTCAGGTCGATGTCAACTCAACAGTCTGAGCACATTTACACGCTGCACAGGACAACGTTTAAGATCAATACGGTGATTTTTGCAGCGCACTGTGCGTCTGACGGCGCTGTCAAGTCCTCAAAGGACTGGTAATCTGGAGAGACGCATGTTCTGTTCAAAGGGCCTTTATTATTTCAGCTTTTACCATTTCGGAACACACAGTCATCACAGACTGAGGGGACACACATGTCATAAACATTATCAGCTCTAATCAATTTCATAGACGACCTCATTTTTCGGAACCGTGTAGCGACGGTCGGCGGCACCAGAGACGGACCTTTAACCGGTCACACATGTCAGCGCCAATTAAAGGCCAGCCGTGCAGCAAACAGCGGTGCCGTTCACTCCGAAGTGTGTCAGTGCGTGTTTTACCTTCATTTGCAGGGATGCACCACGCTCCGAGCAATGCCACACTCCAAACCCACGTCCATGCCACCAGCCGAATGCCACAACTCCACCAGCGAGATTGCATGGCGCATCCAAAAAAAAAAAAAAAAAAAACCACAAACGACAGCAGGGTGGGGGGGAGATTTTTCCTACACAACAGCAGTTTCGGTCAGCATCGAGCGGGATACCGGAATGAAACCATCTGTATCGTTATGTGTCCGCGCAGAGAGAAGGGAGCTCATAGTGTGCTGCCGGTAGAGGAAGGTACTGAGGAGATGTGTGCGCTCTGGGTTTGGAGAGGCGGGCAGCGCGCCGGTGGGGGGGCGGGGTGAAGCGCAAGTCTCTCCAATCACAGACCCTCCACAGGTAAACCCCCTGCTGCGGGATTCGTTTAATTAATAATCGATTACTCCTCAATTCATTACCACTTCCAAATGTAACGTCATTACTTTATGGTGCTTCTCCCTCTGTGTGACTTTGTAATGATCAGAGAGCTGGTTATATATATACACACACACACATTTAATTATACCTTTGATGCTGCTTTTGACTAATAACAGAATGTCACAAAATGGGCATTTTTACAGTCAGCAACTGTATGACAACTGACATCTGTTTAAAGGAGATTAACCAAATTGTGAACCCGCCACTGATTTTTCTTTGGAGCCCAATATTTCATCAGTAATTGGAACATCACTCAAATGATTCCTCCGTATCCTGATGGAGTGTCACCTCCCAGGAGCATTTTTTGCACGACTGTGAATGCAAAAGTAATTCCCCTGTAGGGAGCAATAACATGTCATATTAGAGATGTTAAGACGCTGAGCAGAAAGAGATGGGAATAGTAGACACGGGTCTAACCGCTATGTAAATAATCATGGCTTTACAGCTGTGATTTGCCATTTAGCAGCAGTGTGCTGTGCTGTGGCCGAGCAGTGCCATATACCAGCAATTAAGGGAAGAGACAGTGAATTGAAGTCATATGAAGCAATAAAAAAAAAGGTTTTTTACTCATACTTCACTTAGCGAGCATGCTTTTCACTGTTTGTTGCAGCTTTTATAGACAAACTATAGGCTGCGCGACAAGTCAAGGTGCGACTCTGAGATGTATGCCTTACTGTGAATTTTTCCATATTGTGCTTTACATCTGATATGCAGACAGGAAACATGGGAAACGTGTTCTGATACAAAAATCACTTTTTTCCTTTGTGTACTTACATTCTTTCACCTGTGACTGGAAACCTGGTTTGGAAAAGTGTTGATCGAAATAAACTTACACACACATGTATTTGTCTGCGGTACTTGTGTCCAATCATCAATAAGAATCTGCAGGTTTTGCAGGATGTGATTTCACTGATTAGTTCCTCCCCTCTGGTTGAAAGACCCCGAGTATTGTGCAGCTAGAGATTACCACCTTAAACAAAGCAATGCCATGCCCTTAGGTCATAGGCTTATCACTCTCAGTTGATTCATTGCACCAGGGCAAACTGGAACAGACAGAAACAGCTAAACAGAAACAGTATTCTCTGACAATAACTGATCCCATAAAGGCCCCTTCATAAGTCGGTGTAGGTGCATGCATCTTTGAAGCGTGAATATGTATTAACTATACACCCCCACCCCCACCCCCAGCACAAACACACACACACACACACATGTTTTTTGCCAACTCTTAACACTGTCGCTGTGAATGACAGTTTGTTCTTTGTCTGCTGCTTCCTGGTTAAACATGTGTTGAAGTAGAACATTCTTGCCACAGATTCTGTCTTTCATGGCTCCTCCTGCACAGTTAAAGCGGCGTTGATCGTCATCAAGATTCCTCAAAGTGTGTTGATTTAATTTTCATGTATAGGGATCATGAAATTGTAAGCCATCGTTTGATAATTTCATAACGGCATCTTGATCTCTCTTTCTCTTCAGCCTCCGTTTCCTCTCATTTATCACCATCTTATGAAGTCTCTTTCACTTTCTCACTGTTACCTATACACATTTAGCACTTCTTTACTTTTCTTTTTCTAATTGGACCAGTTTTTTGCCGCCTGTCTTTCCATGTTTTCTTGCCTGCCTTCACTCTCCATGGTGCAATTAGATTCTTTGATCACCGAGGGATTCAGGGTGATCTTCCTGTGGCTTACCCTGCTGACACCTCCCACGCTCCTTGTGTACACATGCACATAGACTCACATACAATCAGGCACACATACATATGTACATGCATTGTTGAATTCCTCACTCCTCACAAACTACAAACACACATTCGGATCATCAGAGACCCCACTGCAACCTTCTTCAATGACCCCAACAGATGCACAAATCCTCACCTCTATTTTTGTCACGCATTTTAGCGCCTTCAAATCCCAAATGTTGCCTCTTTTACAGTAAACGATGGTTTGCCAAGCACAACCATAACTGTAGGTGTAATGCCAGGGTGGCGATGGTGGCGGTGTATTGTAGACATGTTGGGGTCTGATCAGCACTGACAGCGGGTGTGGAGGTGGTTCTGGGATGCCAGAAACTGTTGTTGTCTCCTGGAGGTGTCGTCGGCTTAATTCTATAATATGTCTGCGGAGGAAAGTGCGAGAAAAATCCACCCCCAAACCTCAAACCAGGCCCTAACAGTCAGCCATCAGCGATGTGTCCTCTTATTTAGCTGTTTGGGGATGGATTTTTCTTGTTCCTTTGGGTGTTTCGTAAATGAGTGGCTGACGTGATGTTACTTTTAGATATTTCCAGAGCTGCTACAATGGAGTTTGACAGTGTGATTTGCAAATTCACTTAGTGGGAAGGTTAGAACAGAAGTTAGGGGGACGGTTGGAAAGACAGGAACTCACTAGGAAGTAGACAGGATGTGGGCAGAGGATACAACAGAAAACCAAACTGAAACATGTAATCTTCTCTAAATGCATTAAACAGGGTGTACAGGCATAGACAATGCTGACACTATTATTATCCTTTTACATTAGAAACCCCATTTCTCACATTTAGGTGCCACTATTTTGTATCAGGGAAACACATATTGGAGGACACAAAATTCTGCGCCGCATCCGTCCATATGTCTGGCAAAATGTCCTCTCCCAACAGGTTTTAGTTTGTTAATCCAACTATATCCTCACGTCGAAACTAAAGCATGTGTGACTAGAAATCCTTGGATAAATCTGAAATGATATGACCACCTTATGGCAAACTAGAGTTGTATGTTTACACATCCAGCACAGAGTGAGCAACACTCACATTCATTGAAATCTGAGTGTTGAGTCCAATATTCACTCTACGTTTTGCTCTGGGTTCGTTTTCACCAACTCAAAATGTCTCGCTCTGTAGCTCAGAGTTCACCAGCTAGTCATTAGCTTTGTCTGTGTACTGTTTGCTGCTGGACAGGTAGCATCCATTCAGGTTATCAGACCTTTTTGGCTGCCTGCTGCAGCCAAAAATGCTCTGGGAACAGTGAGAAGGAACCTAAACAATTGAGCTAAGCTGATCATTTTTATTCTAAAAAATAATAATGGCAAGTTTAAGATTAATTTGTTTTATTGTACCATGTCAATGCATGTGATTTCCAGAGGTTTCCTCAAACACAAAAGTTAATGACATGACATCACTGCAAACTGAAACCCTGATAATATATGATATGTCAAAATGGGCATGTACTTCAAGAGAAATGTGGACCATCTTTCCCTTTTCTTTACTGGTGAAATTTTTCTGTAGGATTTTCTTTTCTTCACAGTAGGAGACAGCACCATATTAAAGCATTTTCCAAAACCAATGGTTTGGTGCAATCAGATGTGATGGTACCTTGGGGGCTGAACAGTCAGCCGTGATTTTGTGTCTGCCCACTCATGACAGTAGGGGAGGCAATGGGAAAGCAAGGTCAGGCTAGGTCAGCAGACACACACACACACACACACACACACACACACACACACACACACACACACACGCACACAACCTTGTACTTCTATTCTTGAGAGGACCCTCGTTGATGTGAAGACATTCGCTACACTTTGCCCTAACCTTAACCATCACAACTACAGTAAATGCCTAACCCTTATGCCAACCAGTTAACCTAAACCCAGTTCTACCCTGACCCTAAAACCAATTCGTAACCTTCAAACGGTTCTATGAAGTCGTGAGGACCAGCCAAAATGTGCTCACTTTCAAAAAATGTCCTCACTCTATTGGTTAAAACCTTGTTTTCGTGTACAAGTACAGACACACACACACACACACACACACACACACACACACACACACACACATTGACCCAGGCTCATGCACGCACACACACACCTACATGTACACACACACACACACACACACACACACACACATACACACCCACACACACACACATTTGTGGCGCCTTGTTGGAAGTAAAGACGCCTTTGTCTGTTGCAGAAGTAGGAAGTCAAAACTGACTCAGTCCTCCAACTGAGAAATTCTCACTTCACATGCAACACGGAAGCACATGCACACACACTCACAGACACACACACACACACACACACACACACACACACACACACACACACAATACAGTATTACTGTTATCCAAGTGTCCAAGTACTTTATTAACAGAAAATAAAACAATATACAAATATTAAAATAATACTGTTTTTCAATAAAATAAGGACAAAAGCAGGTGATTTTACTCAGTCATAATATTGCTGTGATATGTGTTGGCTTTCGGCTCGATGAAATGGTAAAAGTTGGGGGAGTGTGATGGAGAACTGATATTAAAGATAACTGTTTTTGATTGGCCAGACCAAACAACCCTGAGGAGAATCTGAGATATAGTTGAAGAACTCCACCTGCCAATTCACACACACACACACACACACACACACACACATACATACACACACCCACACCCACACAAAAACACACACGGCACCCCCATTCCCAAAATAATCAGCTTTGGGGCTTGACCAGCTGGCCTCTATTGCAAGGAACTCTGGGATTTTCCAGAGTGCCATGGCAATTTCAATCTGGAAAGACTTAAAAGATGAACGATAGAGAATGAGAAAAACTGAAGTAAGATTAATTTTGTTGTGAACAGAAGGAATAGACTTTGATGCTTAGACCCCTGCAGGAAGTAGATCAAAATTGGAAGCAGTCCTAGGCGCTCCCAATGTGATGGAAACTCCCCCTGGAGCCAAGACACTGGTGACGAGGCATGGGGCTTGAGTTTGGGATGACTTAATGAGAGGGAAACTTGTGATTGGGGAGTTTGACTGGAGATAGCCAGACATCCACTGCTGTTGGTGAAAGGGTGGAGGTGGGTCATAAAATCTCCATGGTGCTGACACGCTGCTGAATGACAGCAGGGAGATAGAGAACACATTTTAAGTTTGACAGCTTACAGATGATTGACAAAGGTGAGCGTGTCAGGTTGTGATTGGATGAAGACAAGAATGAGCTGATGGAGCTTAGAGATAACAGGAAACCGTACTTGTGACTTAGGAAGCAAGATAGTTTTCCTGACTAAACTTTTGCTCAGCTTCATATGCGGTGAGACATTGAAACATATTAAACCTCCAGAGAAACTGTATTACTGTAACTCAGATGCTAGAAGGCAGCATGTTTGGGGAGTTTTGGATAAAGTAGCAGGGACATACATAGCGCATTCTGATGCCTTTGTTCCTCAATGAAAGTGGAAGAGCCAGTGTATGTATTATGTGCAAAACGTCCCATTAGCCAGCACTATTTTAGCCACGTCTGCCATTGCACAAAATCAACTCATGTAAACAAACAAAGAAGATAATGGCACACTCTCTGCTGTCAACAGGGAAACCAGAGTTTCTGAATACCTTCACCCTGGAGGGAGTTTTACAAAAGGTCCATTTTCAGTCACCTAAAACTTTATGTGTAGGTGAAAGGCCGCAATGCATAGAAAACCTACGTCTTAAAAAATACCCGCATACGCATTGGACTAGGCATTACATATCCCAGTTCTAGGCCTGTGCTGTTGCAGATGCTGACTCACTGGCATGACTTATACAAGCACTTAAATGAAAAAGAGTTGTGACACTTAAAAATACCTGCCATGACAAACAGAAGTCAGACAGAGATCAAGCGCAGATCGATGCACTGTTAAATCTTACTGGTTGGTCAGGTCGACTTCTCAGTGAGGGGACAAGAGGTGATCGAGGAGATATGGCGTGTACCTTAATGTCATGTTGAACCCCCCCCCGTCAGTTGATCATGACTGTGGCAAGAATGAGAGGCTTTGCAGGATGTTACAGCAAAACACTGGCAGCATGGCAACTAAAAGACACATGTCAGCTTTACATCTCTTCTGTGACCATCGTAAGTGGGCTCCTGTGCAAGCAGAGATGAAGGATTGAACATTCATCTCCGTTCCATCATCTTGCTGCAATTAAAAGGACGTGCATCTACTTTGATAGTTTGCTAAGTACTTGACAAGTTATCGCCCTCTCAAACAAAGTTCTGCATTTCAGATTCTGTGGCCTCCGTTTGACCCCGAAACATGGAGCACTTGTTTTTGGGCTTATAAAGAAGGAAAGCACGCACACGCACACACACACATACACGGGAAAAAATACACACACACATACACACTCACACTGACATGCACATACACACGCATACACAACCCCGTGGGCATCGTTAAGCCCTGCTTAGCAGCTCAGTGAGGCTGGCAGGCAGCGCTGCTGATATTCTCTCTCTATTTTGGCTGCTCCCCTCTGCATGCTGCTCCAAATCCTACTGCTCTCTTTTCACACATTTTATCTCCCAACTCAGGACCTACAGAATATATACTTTATATGAAACAGAGTGTGTAGGGGCTGGGGGATAACTTATTCTAAGTGCAATCCATGGAGAAAAAAAAATGCCTGAGGTTCCAAGATGAGTCATGGCATAAATGCTCAAAAACAGTGCTTTGAATTTGATTTCGTCAATATGCAACAAAGAGAAACACTGACAGTTGGATTATATATGATAGAATATATCTATATTTGACATGTCAGTGATACGCAGGCAAATCACGCCAAAGCAGACAAGGATGTAAGCTTTACCGATGGAAAAAGCATGACCGATAGATCACAGAAGTAAAACTCTAGTTGGGGTTCCATCCAAATGTAACACAAATGAACTAAAATTAGAGAAAATCAGAAAAAGCAAATGCAATTTAATGAGTTTCCATCCACAACTGTTATACCATTATAACATTATACGCAGGTTCGTGGAGATAAACAGCTGGTGGAGCTAATTCTCCAATCGGATGCCATTGAACCTTTGCCGAAGAAGAGGGAATGACAACATGAGGTAATTAAATGAGCGTCAGTCAAACCTCAAATGGCAGAATAAAAATGTAAAAAGCATGACGGAAATTGGCATTTATGTTTGGTTTATGTCCACGGATGGAAACCCGCCTTCTCATTTTGTGATGTCAATCAATTTGCACAGTTGCTTTTTTTGTTTGTTTGTGCTGTTTTTATCTCAATTTCACTTCTAAACATATAACAGTAAAAACAATGTGAGTCTACAGCACAGTGGATTCTGATGCATTAAAAGTACAGGACATTAAGTAAATGGCTGTCAGTCCAGCAGTGCAAACAATTAACTTCCATGGCGGATGTGTGGGCTGAAAACAATGCAGAATGCTGTTTATTCAACTCTAAAAATAACAAAGCATAAATCATGGAAAAAAAGACCACAACAAAACTTTGACCTCCTGAGATGGATTTAAATTGGGACACAAAAAAAAAGAAATCTGATTTTGGACTCAATCCCTCTAGTAGCTGGTGGCTCGTGGTGGTGATGGACAAGTGGGATCAAACTGATCCTATTAGAGATGCTTCTGACCTGCCATCCCTTAATATTTGCTGTGCAGAAATTCCTCGGAGTGAAAATGTTGACTTGTCAGTCGGGCTTTTGTGGCATTTCGGAATGCATAAACAAGGCTTCGGCTTACCCTCAGGTTCAGGCAATTCCATTCACAGGATACAGTTTCTGTGGTTTGATTACACACAAGTCAACCTGGAGGAGAGATGGGGATGCGTCTGAATTCAGACTACTCTGCAATTCAGGGCTGCCATTTTGGAGTTATATAACAAAGCCCCCACCCCTTCCCCCCCACCTTTTCCCCCCAAACACTTTGGCATCTTTTTCTATCGATTGCCTCCATTTCCCACGGGCAAGCCCCGCTCCCCCATCCTTTTTATCTGTTTCATCCTTTTTGTCTTCTCCAATCTACCCACCCACCCTCCCCCTCTTCTCAGCAAGCCCTCCCCCACATCCATCCCTGGACTTTTCTGTCACTTTGCTTTTTTCTCCCTCAGCTTTTTCCTGTAAAAAGACATACAGTATTCTTACCCTCACTCTCTTCTCTGTTTAGCTCCGATGCCAACCTTTCTCATCTGCCCCAAACAGTATATATATTGGATTTGATCACTGGGTTTTTACTTCTTCCTTACCTTACCTACATCTTCTCACTTAGTTACTGTATTGCTTCAAGGATTTCACTGTACAGCTGTGTCAAACCTCTGTGTCTCTGCAAAATGTAATCATTGACAGGAATGATGGCTAAAGCTAACAAAATAACACCCAAGTTACAAGAATTATTACATTTCTTCACCTTTCCGTAACTTGAAGGACTTTCCTCACTGTTTGAGCCTTGTGAGGACATTTTGCCCTCATAAGTATAGAAATGCACCCATCAATTCAAACGCGTACACACACCCACCCTCCCAAGCCCTGTATTTCCTCTTCCTATTAACCTACAACTTCCACATCATGTTGGCTACACACGCACACACACACACACAGACACCCTGGGGGTCCAGGGCAATCCAATCAATTGTTTGTCCAGTTCAGTGGCGTTAGCAAAATGCTGGCATCTCTCTTTCTTTTTCCTATTTCAGTCTGTCTGTTATCCGTCCATCTCACTCTCTGGGCAAAAACAATGACAAGCAAGTCATCAGAATTCTATCTTTTTAATCTGAAAATACTACACACACACCTACGCTTCCCCAGCTTGAGGTCTGCGGGTATAGTGACAACAGAAAACAGCAGATGTGTTCGTGCTGGAACAGTCATACATGCAAACGTCAAAAGTGGATGTGCATTACTGTAAAAGCTGTTTGCAGTTTTCAGTACTCTCATTGTTATTTAAATGATAGCGGAGGCAGAGCGGGAAAGACGCATTGCATGGCACTAGCTCAACAGTAACAACAGCAGCGATACCACATCAAGTGACACAATGATAAGCCAGCGAGATACAGCCAGCAGACCTCTTGATCATTTACACTGCTTTCACCAGCAAGCACAGCAGACTTTTTTTATGGCTGCTAATGTAAGTAATTCACAAGCAGGCGGAACTCCTGAAATTCTCCATAAATTGAAAGACTCCACAGTGTGTAACTGATTATGTACAAAGAGCGGGAACTCATCCAAAAATAAGTTCCTGAAGGGTGAATGAAGAGGAGGATGCAAAACAAAGCCTTGAAGAGACAAACAGATTGTCGTACATCAAAACACTTAAGAGCAAGTTTTTTTTGAAACAGAATATTGATTTAAATAGATTTTCCTGACAAGCTAATTTGGGCTCAGTAGCTTCCTTTATCAGTCAAGTTCAGAATGAGGATGGCAGTCAATCTTCTCCAAGAGGCAATCTGAAAATGCATATGCCAATGAACTGTGCCATCAATGGAGTATACTGCTGACAAATGTGACCATAGAGATGTCTGTAGGTAGCAATAAAATTAGGATAGATTAATATAGTAGTCAAAAAATAGCAACATGAAACAGCTAAGAGCGCTCAAGACATGCTTTAGTTATTAAATTAATATATACTGTGCTTATAACTGACAATAGCAGAATAACTGCCTGGAGTAATTTTCCATTTTAACCACAGAGCGGGTTCATTGACCAATCAGATATCAATATTGGGATGATTTTTGTCAATATATTCCCTCCATCCAGCGTCAGTCACATGGCATTTGTACACAAACCTCGAGCACATGCAGGATTCACACACATACTTTATCTGTATTTACCTCATTCCACTTTCACGCGTCCTGAGATATACACATGATCCCATCCCCTGCTCGCACGTGCACATGCTGCTTAATCTGAATGTTACTTGTGAAAATGAATGGGTCCCTATAGAGCAATAACAGAGTAGATGTGTGTGTGTGTGTGTGTGTGTGTGTGTGTGTGTGTGTGTGAGTGTGTGCAGATGACTATAAGGAAGGGAGAGTATAGATAAAAGTTTCCCTGGGGAATAAACATATATCATTCCAATTACACACAAAGAAGACATTATTCTAGTTTACACCAGTGGCTGTACTGTGTGTGTATTTATTCGTGTGTGTGCATGTGTGCAAAAATCTACTATTAAGTTGTGAAGGGGGGGGGGGGGGGGGGGGGAGGGGGTTGATGGGAAACACGATGGAGATGAACAGCTGTCATTGCTGGTGCAGAAAGATGTCACACATTCAATCCACCCACCTATTGCATTCTAATTTTGCAATTCAGAGACTCCTTTTACATTTATCACCCAACCATAATTACTCCAAATGTAAGCCCTGCCTTCTTTCATAAGCCAATAGCATCCTCACAACCTCTCTATAATCATTTCAAAGACACCCCCAATCACTTAATATTATGCTAATATTTGTCCAATATAAAAAACAAAATCTTGATTACTAAATTACTTCAGTTGCAAGAGACACAGGAAACAGAAAAAAGCACAATTACCTTATGATTGCATTATTATGGTAAACAGAGCAGACTATTTGCAGACTCAAATCATGTAGAGATGATAATCCTTTAGCACAAAAGGATTTTTGGGAAAAAAAAACACGAACCTGTTTGAGTGTAGTCAGAAACAACGAATCAGATATTGAAAAAATAATAATTGCTTCAATCTGATATAAGCTGTTGAAACATTGTGCTTGAATAGCCACTTCTTATGTAACCAGCTGTCAGAAAGAAGATAAGTAATAGTAAGTATTATCTAAAATTGAACCGTTTTTACAGAAAATTACAACTCTTTGAATTACAACCTTGAGCTTGCATTTGAAGGCAAAAACATACCTTTACAGCTTACCGCTGATTGTCAGAAGTGAAGTATTACCTGTTTCGACTCGTGCAATTTATGGTGGGTGCACACACTTATGAAAAAAAAATCCATGTATTATTATTTGCATATTGAGACATTCAACTTTTTTTTTAAGAGCAGACTTTATTGTATCTACAGTGAAGAGAGATGAAGGGTCGGGAAGAGGAAGCGAGTGATGACAGAACACTTAGAATCTGCAGTGGTTTGGGAGGTTTGAGACAGGAGGCGGCATAATGAGCGGGAAATTGGGCTTGTTGGGCCGAGGGTCACCAAATCAAATCTTGAATTGTCTGAGACCAACAGTCTGGAAAGGAAGAGTGAATGAGAGGGGCCTCGGCTCTGCAAGAAATGAAGCAGAACCTGTCCTTCGGTGACAAAAAGAAAACAATGTCTAAAACAGATATTTGATTATGACACACACGCAAAAAAAAAGAAAGAAATTGCGTAAGACTCCACACCAAGTCTTCCTTAAAAAATGAAACAATTAATGCGTGAAACTTCCCTCAAAAGGCGAATTTGCCAAGCTAGATGGACGTTCGTGTCACGTGGAGAGCCTCCTGAGCACAACAGACTAGAATTTGCCACAGTCTGGGATTTTACTGGTCTTATATCCAGGATTGTCTGTGGTTTCCACAAGGGACCCATTTTTTTCAGTACCTTGCTAAATTGATTCATCACGCCATTGTATAGCAAAAATGTGGCAGTAATTAAGGCCACTATAGCCAGGTCAGGGGCTATCTTTTTCAGCAGATTCACTTACTATCATGCTTTTGAAACATTTTCTTTCTTCTCTTGTGTATAATACAACTGAGCTTTTTTTTTTTTTTTTGCCTTGCAGTTTTATTATTTCAACCTACCTTACATTGCCAGAAATAAGAAGGACATCCAGCTCAGCACTCCACCGCTCAGGTTAAACTGCATTTGAATATTAAATCTGCTCTTGAAGCAAAACAGGGAAGGAAACTACAGGTGTTTGTTTTTTTTTGTGCTCTATCTGTGTTGCTGTGGAGGTAGCAGTGGTTCAATGCCAGTCTAAAGGAGGACATACATATTGGCCTGGTGTTGCTGCCTGATGCCCACAGACACAGATGGTTTTGTGTTTGCCGCCTGCCTGGAGAGCAGTTCCAGCTGGTAGACACTGCAGAGGCTCTCTAATAACATCTTGTCTATGGGTGCACTGGGTGCTCAAAGTGAAAAAATATGCCTGATGTACTCAGTAAGTCATTAAGTAATAGGTCATTACTTTTCCATTTCCATCTTTTAGCTGCTTTGCAACGAGTAAAACAAACTGTTATGAAACAACTAAAAAAAAAACAACATTTTTTCAAAAGTGAGAATTAGCACGGAAATCACTAGACACTAAACTTATGTCAAATTCAAGCTTACAGTCCGGGAGCGTCTTTTCAGTGTAAAACAATGGAGCCCATTGTTTCGAATAGCTAGTTAATTACCCATGCCAAGGATTCCTGAAGGTCAACATGGTAATATTTTTCATGTTTCAGATGTTGTCTATTTGCCATATGCCAAAACACATTACGTTACCCATATTTTATGTTAAATGCAGCTACTTGGGATGCAAAACAAATTTTTACTTAAAAAGCTGACGTTACGACGCTATCTTGTCTCATCAGGCCTCATCATTTACCTGCCAGGGGAGTAGCAGCACAGCTGGCGACACTGCAGTGGTGCTGGGAGAACAGCTTGCAGCCAGACATATAGGACAGCAATGAAGAGAGACATAAAAAGACCTTATGGCTTTATGTTTCTTTCATGTGCTGGGAGACACTGTGGCCAGAACTGCTGAAACCACTGATGTCAGTCAAAGCCCTCGTTTATGATGAGATGAATTTTTCAGGGAGACCTGGTCAAGACAACAGCAGTTACCATATATATATGAGGTGCTGTAGCAACATCAAGAAAAACACACAAAAAAAATCAGAGCTGTCTGACCTACATCTACTTTTTGGAAAGAAAGCTGCAAGGTTTTCTTACCTTGTGCAATGATGCAGTGCAGTGCAGTCTGTATCTCTTAGCAACATTATTAACAGTGTTAGACATGCACAGGGAGTTGAATGGTGCATAAAAGAATGAAGTTTCAAAGCTACAAGAGTCCACATTCGCCTCTCAGCTTATTCCAATCCCCTTGCTGTAACCTCTGCAGGGATCTGTGCTTGTTGATGCTGGTACAAAAGAGGCGCCTGATGAGCTTGCTTTCCAATTTACCATCCAATATTTTCTTAATAAATAACAAAAGCAACAAAGAAACTAGCAGGACAGGGTGATTGTTATTGCGTGAGCATGTGTGTGTCCTGAACAGGATAAGTGGTTTGGAAAATGGGTGGATGGATGGATGGATGGACCCACTTATTCTAATTCAGGGTTCATGTTGAATTGGACTGGAGCGTATCCCAGCATGCATTGGACAGATGACAAAAAACACTCTGAGCATGACAGACTCCATTATAGACCCTTATATGTTAACCAATGGAAAATTTCATTTTGTACTAACTTCCCACATTTTGACAAGCAGAAAAAAGAACAGGATTAAATGCCTCATCAACAATTCACATACCAGCTTCGCTCATCTGATGTTGCCTTCCATGACAAATGTGCTCTGCACAGCGACTACAAAATGCAATCCTGAAAATAGCTGGTCATGCAGAAACCAATCCTCCATGCTGTTCCTGCAGCATGAAGGGTTGCTGGACACGCAAGGGACTTTTAATCAATATTATAAACTATGACAATTGACAATCAATGTTGTCAACAAGAATAACCCATCACCATTGTCTTAAGTCAAAGTGGCTGGTTGTTAAATATTGACATACAGGTTGCCAAACCTATTTGAAAAGTGATACAATCACATACTAGTGGAAATATATTAAGCCAAACATAGTCTTAGGTAGCTTAGCTCTTCTGTTTTGCTGTGAAAACGAGCCACCATGATAGATATGTATGTATTTTAAGTCTGTCCCTTCTTTGCCTTGATGTATCCATATACCTATACCCATATAAGTGGATGGATTTCAGTGCCTATATGCCTTTTTGTGTATGTGAATATACATGCAGCAGCATAATAGTGGGTTTGTGACTTTGTATATGTCTTACAGCCACATGCTGTTTCTCCTTGTGATGCTGCCCTTTCTGACATTCAATGGACAATGCATTCAAGTCTGTAAAACAGAGGTACTCCACTGCATTTGTCCAAGGCCAGAACTGTTCTTAGCAGACACTATGGGGGAGGACTATCAAATAAAAAGGTCAGTTTCATGCAAGACTCAGACCCTTGTCTGCTGTGCGAAAGTCATGCGTGTGGTTCACCACTGTATCCCCATCTCTACCTCCACCCGTCACGCTAACATGCTGTCCTCCAGTGAATCAGTAGGCCTATTACATACTTTACCGTGAGACTGGGTTGATTGTTGATATGATACATATGAAACGTGCCAGTTCAGTGTATCCATGGTTTGCAGAAAAATACAATGCCATCATTTTATTCTTGAGACTGGCCTGCAGTCTGACATACAGATTCTATTTTATCAATTTTTTTTTTTATTATTATTGGTGCACTTGTCCATTCCATTATGGAGGACCAGCCACCTGTTTAACATATATTGTTACAATCAGTTTTATGGCCTTTACCATGGCACCATGCCTAATTAAAAAGGTAAAGCATTCATGTTCAGTGTAGCTCCATTAATTATCCAGACAGATATAATGCATACCCTGACACATACTAGATTTTATTGGATTATAAAATACTGCATTGCATGAGTGCTGTCTGTCACTGTAACTAAATGAATCACGCTACATTAAATCTGTCTGCTTGCCCCCCTCTCATCCTCTTTCACATACAACATAGACACGAGCAAACATGAAGAGAGCGAAATTAAAACTTCAAAGGAGTAAAGGCAGGGAGAGATGGGGAAAAAAAACAGCGAGAAACCCCCCTCCTGTGGTATAATAACCCCCTGATGGTTGCCACATCTAGTTAGTTGTGCCACTATGACAGCTTTGTTAGGTGTTTCTGTGTTTGTAGGTGTTTGTTTATGTGTGCTTTGCATCTATTTTAGAGTATATTTCACTGTCTGAGTATGTGTATGAAGTCTGAGCAGGTTTTGTCTTGGTGCATGAAGGAATTACAGTGCCTATGCCTTTATGCGTATGTGGATACATTTACAGCAACATAATTGTGCTTATGTATGTTTGTATGTGTCTGACAGCTGCATGCTGTTTATCCTTGTGATGCAGCTCTCTCCAGTTGGGGGCAATGAGACTTTTTTTTACCAGAGGATCACAGACAGGCCCTGTCCCTAACAATACACATTCTCATCTCCATAATCCCTCCATTCCTAAAGGGAAGAGAGGGAGAGAGACAGAACATCAGAGAGAGCAAGAGAGAGAGGGAGAGGCAGTTGAAAAGAGGAGAATGGAAAGAAGGAGAAAGAGAAGACTACGAAAAACAAATGAAAAACACTGAAAAGGAGGGATGTAAAGAGGAGGATGATGAGAGAGAAGAAGGATGAGGTTATAGGAGCCAAAAATGACACAAATTTAGGGGAAATGAAGATGTCATAAGTGAGGAAATGAAGAAGAAAAGAATAATGGGAGCCTGGTTGTGGGGTCGCAAGAGATAAAAAAGATGCAAGGGAAAAAACAGAACAGAACATGGTTGACGATGGGGCAAAGAGACACAGCAGGCAAAGAGGGAGAGACAGATTTCCTTTTCGTTACTCATTTTAAAAGAGAGGAGAGAAAAAAGAATTAAACAGTGAAGTCATGCAAGAGAGACGGAGAGAACAAGAAGGAAAAAAAATGTCACTGGGTTTGGTGACAATTTGATTAAGGGTGAGGACGCTGTGTTTGCCTACTCCTTACTCTGCCAGTGGTAATACACACACACACACACACACACACACACACACACACACACACACAAACACAGTGCCAGACAGGGAATACTGTTGCGCAGGAAGTGTGATGTCAGTTGACCCCAATATAAACAAAGAGCCACCAGAGTCTCACACAGATGCACACACATGCACACACACACACACACACACACACACACACACACACACAGACAGACACAGGGCACTTGGCAAAGCCCGTGCCTCAAATTGCAAACAGCCTGATACAAGAAACATCTAATTACTATTAGTGTGTGGCAGCACACGCATCCATAAACACACACTCAGCGACACATGCATATTGCATAGCGCACATGCTTCGGTGACACAGAAAGACACAGAGAGAGGTATTTCTGATGACTGAGTCATCATTTGAAATGCTACATGAAGTTTTCTCTAAGGGGGTGTCAACCTACTTCTACACAGGGATCAGGGGAAAAACAACTGGAGAGAGAGGGAGAGAGAGAGAGAGAGATAACAAAGACGGAGGAACCGAGCAGATAATGCAGCAAGGAGAAACTCCGACTCGTCAGATGAATTCCAAACCATCACTAAATAGCCGTCGGCATAAAGCAAGAGTGATGAAATTTCTCAAAGTAACTGTGCAGTGATACGAGGAAGAAATCGAATGTATATTGTTGTTTCAGTCTGATAGCTTTGTCAGGTTAATCTTTTTTCTACCATATCAATCAGTTCACTAAAACTAGTCATGAATGTAGAAATTAGAATCCTCGCGTTGGTGGATGCTCAAGAAACTCCATCCTACCACTGCCAAAACATGTCTTTGCTGTTCATATATATATTATAAAATATGATGCTTTGGCTACCTTTCCTCTTTCCTTGTCATCATCGAATCATTAAACAAACCTGAATGTGCAAGAAGTGCAGTATGTGTGAGGGAATGGCAAAATACACAGCTATTAAAGCAGTAGATATAACCAATTACCTGGTCGTTCAGACATAAAAGCATACGAAAGTATGGAAGCGTGTCCTCCAAGGGTCCTCAGTGGTTAAATATAGCATCCTCGAACTAAAAACGCAATAGTGGAAGTGAAGTGTGAATGCACTGGTGCAATGGCAAATCTATTCAAATTAAACTGATCGAGGTTTTTGGAACAACCCCCCCCCTTTACATAGCATGTTACATTAAAGCTGTTTTCGCAGCTTCTACGAAGTGCAAGACATGTCCTGCTGTGGTAAGACCCTGCAGCCAAGTTTGGAGGGCAGCCAACACTTTTTTTTTTTTTTTTTTTTTTTTTACAACCCATGTAATTAGTCACATTTCCAGTGTAGTTGTTATTGGTCATAGAAGGTGAAAAGAAGGTAAAACACACTTCTGTCCTGAAGTGCTGTGAGTAAATACATATATAATAGTGTAAAAATGGTGTATAAATTCTGTGTATATCTGAGACAGTATGAATTCCCATCAATTGTCATAAATACTGACAATTTACTTTTGTTTTTGCCAACTGAAATGAACCTGAGCTGTTGTTCTCTATTGCTTGGACAGCTTTACAAAATACGAAAAATACAACAAAAGGGTGGACAGCCCAACTTAAAAGAAGACCTCACCAAAACCTCCATTAAGTGCCAGTATTGATCTTTAAAGGGGCAGTGTCTACAGCTATTGATTTTAAGTGGGCGTGCTGGTAGCCAGAGGATCCTCTAAAGTTTCAGTTGAGTGCAAATCCGAGGGTTTCAAGTAAATGACGGAAGAAACAGCACCTCTAAAATAACATTAGAAGGTTGGGGTCAGGTGAAGGTTGGAGTTTTACTTGTGACCTTGGGTGCCCTGCGTCTCTCAATGTGACTTTTCTCACAATTCATGACCCCCTGTGCGTCTCTATGCGATGAGTTTGTGAATTTATTGAGCATATGACCTCCAATTCTAACTGAGGGAAGCAGTTTTTCAAGTTCAACAGATCAAGTCAGCAGTGAGAAAGAGTTTTCACATTTTGCCATATTGCTGGCATGATAGTTTCAAATACTGGCTGGATGGTCACAATTTAATCGTAACAGTAAAAATTTGCTGAATATTGAAAAGAAATATATACACAAACACACATTTTTTTCAATTTGCTATATGCTTCTCTTATTGCCTCACAGGCTTATTGATCATAACGATTCTTTCTTGCAGTGCTGTAATGGGATTAAGCATTCAGAGAAGCCATCAGACAGTTTGAGGACTGCTTACTTTGAGGACTATTACATGTAACTTACACTGTAATATGAGAGACAAGCACAGTGCTCCTTCATTGTGTCTGAGGAAACATTATTCTAAACATTTAGAGAGAAACAGAAACAATTTAAATGTGGACTGAATTGATATGTGCATATTCCCGTGCCACATAAGTGCAGATTTGTGCGCTACTATAAACATGCATTCAAAGTGAAGTGGTAGAATAATGAGCTTATACATGGAGACATGCACACAAATAAAACAAAAAGGAGATGGAGCGAGAATAAAACTGAAATATAAACCAGGATCAATCAGGAAGCTTTTGCAAACCACAGAATGTGCTGATGGGATTACAGTGGCGTGGACTCTTACTAAGCAAATCTTGGTGAGCTGAAAAACACAAAATGAATGATGTAATGTATCTAAATGAGGAGAAACTAAACCATGATGTAATGTCTACGCATTTATTAAATGTGAAAAATACCTTATTGACGTGTACAAGTAGAAGCCTGTGTTCAATTCTGTACATAAAAAGATAAAAAGAAAAAAAAAATCATTTCGTTTAAGGACACTTTTCTTATGTGATACTTTTGGACGTGGCTAAAATGGTGTTACCACTACTTATGACCCTCCAGAGAGCGGCCAGATATCTCTGATCATTTTCAATGCAAAAAACAGGCAGAGGTCAAAATCAGACAGTCAAACAAAGGAGGCTGGGAAATCAGGCAGGGATTCAGGAAGGTAGGATCAGGTCACAGGAAACAAGTATGCCGGAACACTTAGCTCACTGCAAAAGACCATCTGGCAAAGGGCTAGTGGAACTGGGCCAGTATATAAACTACTGAGGCAATCAGAGGGAATGGGAAACAGGTGAGTGAGTGAGGGGAGCAGGTCAGGTGGAAAAACTGGTGGGGAAGAGGTTACAGGGAGGCAAGGTGCAGTAGGCGTGTCAGAAATGACCAAAAAGTTGGGCACCTTTCACACAGACCTCCAATGGTCCAGACTTCCAAACCAAAATGACAAATGTGAAACCTCTCCTGGACCAAACAGCTGAACCTTGGTCAGGTCAAATTCAACCATGGTCAGGCTTGTCTCTAGTGTGAAAATATTTTTGGGATGGTTCAGATGATCAGACCAATTACAGCAAGTTCTGGCAGGCTATCATCTGAGGCAGAAAAAGAAAAAGAAAAACATCGCAACAAAACAAACTGAGCCATGGCAACACTTTGGGGAGAGGCGGAGAACAAGTATAACTTCATATTTTATAAAGAGTCAGCTTCAAAAAGTCTTACAATTCTGACAAACTTCAATGATTTTCAGACTGGACATCAGATGCATACAAACCAATCAATTGCAAGTATAGGGAGATGCATCTCATGGAGTTGATGACGACAGGACATAGGTATGTCAGGTAGACTTGGTAGTATGAATTTGGAAACTTCATCATGGCGGCTGCCATATTCTTTTGTGTGGTCTCTTCAAGGAGTGTTACATTTCTAAAAAAAACATTTGAGGATGTGCCGGCGATATGTCTTATTTAAAAACTCCCCTCACTGGCATGGCTGCGTGGAAACAGTTGCCAAAATGCTTCGCCTTGTTCCATCTCTATTTGTGGTCACCTTGTCCTACCCTACACTCACACCTCTTCTGGTTGCTGTGTGTTTGTGTGTGTACCAGGGTAGTGTGTCATTGTCACAATTCAGCATTCTATTTTTTCTGCTCTCAGGTCCCATAGGAGTACTGTCCCCCATACGCTAACACCCACCCATCCTCCTACCAACACATACACACACACAGACACACACACACACACACAAACAGACACAAGGCACACACATGCAAGCTCACAAATGCTCTATCTCAGTCAAAAAGTCATTGGAATTCAGACCATGCACTGTACTTTGGGGTCGCGACTTTCTGCTGTGTACATGGCCCAGAGCTATATAGCAGGGAAGAGAGTGCACACTCTCTGTGATCTCCCTCTCTCTCTCGTTTTCTGTCTGTCTGTCCCTCTCTCTCTCTCTCTCTCTCTCTCTCTCTCTCTCTCTCTCTCTAACACACACAGCTCCTGAATGATGTTTGAATCCTGATCTTTTCGCTCCCAGCATCAGACCAAAGAGAAATGGTCCAAACTTTTGTCTCCATGTCTCACCTCTCCAACCAGAGAATCACACCTGTCTCTTCTCACATTTACATCTCTCTTTCTTTCTTTCTTGCTTGTCTTTCTTTCAGGTTTTGGCAGCATTAGTCACAAATGCAAGTGAGCGAAGTGAGCGAGTGAATTTCATACCGCACAGACATTTTCAAATGATCCTTGCAAGTGATGTTTTGGAAGAAAAAATGAGAAGCAGTTGCTTGGAGGATCTGAGGAATTTCCCTTCATAAGTCTGATACAAATTAAGAATGATAATAGAGCTTTCATTGCTGATTCATAGATTCTACTGGAAAAATATGGAAGAAAACCAGTTGACTCCCTTTCAAGCAGCAGCTTGAACATTCCTCTCTTGCTTTGGTGAAACAAAGGACCAATGATAAACTTCTCTCTTTACTGCAGACTCCTCCCTCAGAGCCTGATAGAGATGTCTGTCACATCAGCGAGACGCAACCCCCCCCCCCCCGTTTTAGGCTCTCGCTCTCTTTCCCCCTCATCTCCCTTCCTCTTTCTCTCCAGTGCCTCCCCTCTCCGTCTCTCTTTCTCATTCTTTGCATCTCCAAATTTCCATCTTTCTCTCCCTCTGTGGTGAACTCGAACACACTCCGCCGCATGCTCGCCCTCATTCAATTGTATCTCAGTAAACCCAAATCCTGTTGCCTCTCTCCTCTTCTTTTCTCTCACCTCCTCATCCTGACACTCTCACTGTCTTCATCCTTTTCGTCACCCTCTTTCTCACTCAGCCCTCTCATCCTTCCTCCTCCTCGTCCCCTTCCCCCTCTCTGCCTGTATCTCACTCTGTCCTAGTTTCCACAGCCTGCGTTATGAATTATGTGCAACTAGCTTGCCTCATGAAAGAATCATCTTGGCCGATGAATAATAGATGTTGAGGAGAATAGAAGTGTAGGTTACAAACTGTGTTTACCCTCACTGCCTCATCTACTGCCTTATTAATTTCATCATAGTTAAACAACTGACTGACTGACTCATTTTATAAAGCAACATACTAGTTAAAATCAGGCTGCCACTCCAAATCTGTCATACATGGGCAGTACAAATATGCTCGGCCACTGCTTCACACTGATTTATTGACTTCGGCACATCATCAAAATTGTCACCTGTAGTTTTAGAGAATCAGCTGTGTTAACAAAGCATGATGTCTCCCTCACTATTTTGGCTACGGCCTTTTGCCTACTACTATAATATCAAAGACTTTTTGCTGCTTGGGTCGTCATATTCAAAGTTGTTATGAGTGGTTGAGAGCTTTTATCCACCTTCTTGTGTTGTTCTCTGTGTTGAACTTTTTCAGTGAACTACCAGTGGTGCAGATGAGGCTCAGCAGGTACAGCAGATTGCTCACTAATCGTAGGATTGTCAGTCCGACCCCAGGCTCCCGGCTGCATGTCAAAAGTGAACTGCAAATTGCTGCCGAGGTTAGGCCAGCATCTTGCACGCCAGCTTCCTGTGTGTGCGAATGGTTGCATGAGAGGTAATAAAATTGAATAAAAGCGCTCTATGAATGCAGTCAGTTTACTAAATGTGTCATTAAGTGGTTCATTCTTCTTGATTACCCGTCCACCGTGTGAGCACTCATCCATCTTTTGAGCACTTATTCCTGCGAGAGGAGACATTAAATCAACCATACGATAAAAAAAAAAAACAAAAGAAATAAACAGATTTATTTTCTCACCTTAACAAATTTGTTGTCACCCCTCATTTCTACTTGTGCAACTCTATCACCAGACAAGGACAAAGATCAGATTGGATATATATATCTTTTATTTTGTGATGCCAACACATTTAAAAATCTTGCTACTGTGAGAAAAACATCTTCCTGTAGTAGTTGGTGAGTATGTCAGTACAGTTCAAATATGGTGATGCAGCAACTAAAAAAACTTGGTAAAGTCTCTGGAAAGATTTAACTAATACAAACAAATGAAAGTCTAACCTGTGTCACGCTCATCCACCTCTATCCTTCGATTCTGCTCGCAGCATAAATGGCACAGAGTCTTCTTCTTTTTCAAAACCAGGTTTAATGCAGCTCCCTTTTGTGGAGTTTCCCTTTAATATCACAGGTCTATTATCTATGACCCTGCCAGGCATACAAGTATCTACCCCAAAACATTGACAGCAAAAAATGTAAACTGTGACAAAACTGTAGATGTAAGTAGATGTAGATGCAGTCTCTGCAGTGCAAATTTAGCCATTTAGCCTCTGTGCTGGTTACAATGTTTCAGTTTCAGCAAAAA
Source organism: Chaetodon auriga (assembly GCF_051107435.1). Taxonomy (NCBI): domain Eukaryota; kingdom Metazoa; phylum Chordata; class Actinopteri; order Chaetodontiformes; family Chaetodontidae; genus Chaetodon; species Chaetodon auriga. The sequence goes on from NC_135092.1 coordinate 9,039,074, forward strand.
AATCCACACTTTACCCAAAATTGTATGGCTCCTGCTATTACACCACAGCTGTCAAATGTGTGCAAGAGGGGCTGATTTGGTCAGAACACCTAAAGAGGTCATCAGCTGACTATACCATGATTAGATGACAAGCTAGCATGAAATAGACAATGATACTGACAAAAAATAGACATCTCACACTGATGAAGACATTTGCATGTTCACAGCTGCTATTATATAAATATACTTAATGATCCCTAGTATGGAGTGCATTACCTGTTATCAAGGTTACATCAACAATATTTTTCATGCTTTCTTAATGGCTCATCCAATACTGTATATAGGTCATGTTATCATGCACATACAGTATGCGCCCAACACCCTCTTCAATGATTCTTACATTTCTTCACACGAGCAGGACGAGGCTGTTATCAGAAAAAAAAAATAAAAATGTTAAAATGGTGTATCCTGTGTACACTGTGAGACTGGATGGCAAGCAAGCAAGGAGAAAGAGAGCCAGGGGTAGAGAGAGTTGTGTGGTAATTATAGATCAAGAGGATGGTAATTCTACTGAGTCTCTATCCCTATAGGGTGGGGGGAGAGAAGGGGGGTGAGAGAGGAAGAGAGAGGAGAGAGAGAGAGAGAGAGAGAGAGAGAGAGGGAAAGAGAGAGAGAGACAGGAAAGACTCAGGGAGGGATAGAGAAAGAATGGGAAGAGAGAAAAAGGAGAGGCAGGGAGAGAAACCTAAAGGAGAAGGAAACAGAGAAGAAGAGCATCAGGAGAAGGAAAAGTGGGAGAAAAGGAAAAGAGGTGAGAAGAGCAGAAGAGAGAAAGGAAGAGGACATGACTGAAATGGAGAGAGAAAATACGTGAGAGACAGAAAAGAGAGAGGATTTCAAATTGAAATAATCATTCAGTGATGTATATTTATTCAGTGATGTCTAATGCAGCTTTTTTAGACATTAGCACACAGGTCAGGCTGAGACTTCAGCATATCTCATCCTGCAGAGTCACAACAATAAAACAATTCATCATAAAAACGAACAGAACAGATTTAAATGGTCGTGCAACAGATAGCTGCTGGTGCCAAACAATGATGAAGTGACGCTTTATAATGAGCAGAGATGATGAAACACAGTGATGTTGCTGTTCTGCAGGTGCTCAATGGAACGTGATTGCACTCTGCAAGCACCTGCCTGCGCGCACCTGATAATCATCGAAATTTGTCATAAGTGCAACAGACAGCAGTAATGTTATTGTTCCAAGTTACAAAGTCACAAAAAGCTATAATTAAATGTCATCACCCAACAATTTAAGACTACAACATACATTCTCCAATCACATGAAAGTCCGACCGGCCCACAGGTAGGTGCTTGGATCAAGCTAGGCTGAGTGAGATTTGCTGCCGAGTCTCGCTTCGTTAAGCATGACATCATAGTCTGCATCAGATCACTTTCACTAAACTAACTTGTGGCTTCTCCAGACTAATGATCAGCTTTGTGCAGCCAGTGCTTTTAAAGCAGGCAGAGCAGAAGAAAGCGCCGTTCAAATCATTAATGGCAGAAAGCACTACAAAAAGAACACGCGATGTCCTTCATGGTCACCGAACAAGTGCAGATGATGCAGCTTTACAAAGATTACTAGAAGGTTATTGAAGCTCAATAATGAGACTGAGGCCTGTTATGTAGGACTAGATGTGTGAACCCAAATGTAGAACACAGGAGCAAAGACAGGGAGTGGCTGCAACAATGAATTTATTACTTTGCAGGCAGCAGAGTAACTTGGCCAGAAGACAGCAGAGGCCGTGAGCTGCTTGATTGAGCCAGGCAAGGCAGGAGAAATAGCAAGGGAAGACTGAGCAAGACGAATCCAGAATACCAGGAGGAGACTACAGATCCAAAGAACAATCCAGGTTGTACAGGAGTCAGACCAGAGAGGCTGCAGGCACAGAAAACCAAGACCAGCTGTGTAGCTGAGTCTATAGGATCTGGCGTTGTGGTGACGCTGAAGCCCATTATTTAAAGCAGAGAAGATTGGTGATGATAAGCAGCTGGCAGCCTGACACCTGCACACCTGATCTACCTTCTGCGAGAGTGAGAGGGAGAGGGAGTGGGGACAACCTCTCCTCTCTCATTCTAACTCGCAGTTCCTCTCATTCATCTAATAACTGCATGTGCTCCAGCCATCTATAGCCCTCTTCCCAATAATACACTGGCCCCTTTTGCTCACCTTGCAGTAAAAACATCCACTCCTACTTTCCACCAGAGGGCAGGTGTAGTCTCAGACCCTCTCCTACAGAGGGATCAGCCTCTGTTTGTACGATCCATGGAGTCTGCACCAAAACTTACTACAGTAAGTCATGCACATCTCATATTCATGTGTGGCTAATTGTCCTCTAGTTGAATCTCTGGGTGCCTTAAATTCCCGACTTTACAACGAGACACAGTAGACTACACAGCCCAATTCATCATAGCTTGTTTTTTTGTTATACAATACAGTATGAAACAACAACAAAAAAGGATATACAGTAATGCATTAGCTGTTTGCTAGTGGGGGATAATTAATACTAGCAAAGATTACACACCATACACCTGTAAATTAAATGTAAATTGAAACGTAATTTGTGAGAGGAGGTGCAAAATAACCATGCACACAATTACTGTATGGGGCTTGTAAAGTGCAGGTGAGAAACTGTTACGACAGAGCTGCCACACGTATGCCATTCATGCTACTTGGCCTGTGGTGCTCATACAGGAACGCAGAAAACAAAGGAAAATGGAGCCATTCCATTGATAATTCATATATACCCTACCTATGATGCAGTGATAAGAAGTAATCCCAGCTAATAAACAGGTATTCCAACAACCCGCTAAATCTATTCCCAGATGTTGTTCATGTTTTTTTTATACCGTTTTTAGCACTTTTGCAGTTCCTGGTATTCTATCATCATTCCTCTTAATTGAAACTTTCGTGGCGGAGCTTTCCCATCTCCAGAATGTCTAGAGGCAGCCACTTCTGCAGAGCAGTGTGTGAACTCACTGAATGTGACAAACATTTCAATGTGTCTCGATATCCAGCGCTTCCCGGCTGAATTAATTTAAAGCTTTTATAAATCACTGTTTTGAGACAATGGTTCCATCATTGACAGATTGTCATATTCAATGCCGTCAGCCTCCCTGTTTCCCTCACATTCAGAAACAGGAGGTTCAGCCACCTGCTGGTGTCGGCTGACTGACTGAGCTCAGTTTGCCGATCGATTCAAGAAGTCCTGAGATAAAAATCTTATTTTTGTGCTTTGTGGTGGCATTCAACTTGTGCTTTTCTTTCTACAAGAAAAAGAAGAAATAAAATCTAAGAAATAAATGGCCAGGCAAAGAGTGAGCTCACAAGAAAAAGCGTGGGGGTGTCCATCATGGCAGGTTGAAACTAGACAGTCATGGACAAGTCAGAATTGGAGACGGAAAGACAGTAAACAAAAACTGGCGCAGGCTAATGGAGGAGAGGATACTGAAGAGTGACAGAGGTGAGTGACAGTGTGACAGATGGACAAAGCCGAAAGAGAGAAGGTTGATAGAGAGGGAAAGAGAAACAAGACAACAAAAGTAATGGAAGGGGAAGAACGGAGAGAGAAATGAGCCTGCCTGCTCTCTTGTCTCTTAAAGCTGAGATATCTCAATATTGACACAACGAGCTGCACACAGTACAGTCTCCTTGGTTGGAGTCAGGAGGATACAAGCACAGGCTGCATCCACACTTAAAAGCTCCATCGCCTCATTGATGTTTCTATCCCCCCAAGAATCGACATCAGGACAAGGCTTTAAGTCCCGCTCTTCACACGGAATATCAAAAGTTTTTCTTATGTGGTCTGAATGCAAATATTAGATCAGCTATCTGTTCTTTACCTCTCCTCAGAGGAGGAGACCAAAGTCACAGAAAGATGTGTATCATTTTTTTTTTCAGGCTCAGCTTTCAGTTGCAAAAATCTGACTTTCTGCACTTCAGCTGTGGAGGGTGAACTGCAATATTAACAAGGGGAAGAGCGTTCTCAAGTTTAAACAAAGGGTACCCAAGTATGTTTTTTGAAGTACTATACTAAAGTTCTGCTAAATTGGGACCATTTAAGTTGCAATTAGTATATTAAGGGTACTTCATATATGACAAATAATGCTAAAGCTATACTATTAACATACTTTTGCCAACAGAAAAGACACTATTGTGATTGTAAAACACACTATTTATCGTTATGAGGTACAGTTAAATGTTATATTCATGATAATGTCTCTGATAAACAGTGTGATGCAGCTGATGATCTCATCTGTGTGAGAGCTGAGGCAGCCCAGAATATCTAAATCCATATTGTCTTGTGTACTCATTAAGGTGCAAAACATTTGCACAGTTGAACAAAATACAGCATTTTTCTCCATGGTGCAGCTAAATAAATAAAGGCGTAAATGTCAGACTATTTTCTATAAACTTATTAGTATCGATCAATCACACCTTCACTCGGTGCTGCCAGCAGCTTATTTCCTTCGCCTCCTCCCTGCTCCCTCCTCACCTCTCCCCTTTGACTGGTCAGTGCATCACCTCTAATCCAATGGCTTCATTAAATGATAAAGAATGGCTTTAATGAGGACCCCTGTACATTCACGGAGAGGTGCGAAAGAAAGGAAAGGGGACATAAAGAAACAAGTGCAGCAGAAGACAAATGGGTAAAAAGGGAAAGAGAGAAAGTGTCAGAGGGAGAGGCAGAGATGAGGAAAGAGAAGGACAGCTGCACAGATACGGTACACAGAAGCAAAAATGATACACAAGTCATATTCCACCCATCAAAATATAATTTCGCCATTCATTAAAAAGATGGCTAATCATAATTTTAAGGGCATTAAGTGTTCAATATTGGACTAAATTTTACTTATGCTCGGGAAAACTGTCGCTGCACTCGGCGGCTCTGGCTTAATTTGTGAGCTTGAGCATCAAGCTCATAAAGGTCTGCAAACGTCAATCCACGCTTGATGTCCCCCCAGCCAGACCATGAAATACCCCAATAGTCTGGATCTAAAGTGATAACACACTCATTAATATAAATCCAATTCTCATTGTCAATACTAATGAGTAAAGTTTGACAGAACTGTTACAGGGCACAGAGCTTCAAACTTGAATAAGGCAAAGCATTTCTGTGGTTCTAAGTTTGTGTGTGTGTGTTTCCAAAGTATGGAAGTGTATATGTACTTTGTACTATATATATATGTATATATATATATACACACACACTGAAATTGAGGGAAGCCAGAGAGGGATCAAGTCCCTTGTCACTGCACGGGCAACAGGCTTGGGGATAGAGGAGTTCTAACTCCAATGTCTCCTATGAGGGTGAGGGGGGGCACACTGCTGTCTCCTGTGGCTCACAGTAGGGTTAGCAGCCTATAGAAGGAGCTCATATATGGGGAATCTGGTAAATTGAGAGGAAAGTGAACCTGGTGCCCCGAGAGTTGTTCTGGGAATTGTGATATTATTGCTGAGAGGCCTCTTGGAGCTTTCTCTGGGCTCCTAAGAAATTTATGAAGAGGCAGTTCCATCACTGACAATAAAGCGAATGAGTGACAACAGGAAGGAGCTCAAGGTAAACACATCTGGTGAGAATATTCCCTCTAGTCCAGCTCTGGCATGGCTGGTCCAAAGAGGAAGCTCAGCTTAGGTTTGAAGAGTCAGAGCTGGAGTTTTATGTTTTCTTTAACTTGGCTGTGCTTTCCACTCTTGGCTCATAGCATATTCATAGCAAGGAAATGCAAAGTAATAATATTATCTGAATGAAACATGAAAGTATTACAGAGTGAGATAAAACCAGGTGTATTAAGTGTAGTTTAGCCGATATTCAAAAAGATGCTTTACACTTGAGCTTCAAGTCCTCATATCAATATAGTTTAATATCTTAAACTAACTACACTAT